>NW_024044570.1:2498836-3229472 GCF_014851395.1 Micropterus salmoides | reverse complement strand
TGCTTTTCCATATTTTATGACTTATCTACGATGTTACAGGGTCAGATGTTCATGTTAAATGTGGCCAAAGCTTCAAATGAGGAGGTAAAAGTATTTAAAATAAATCCCTGTGACGCTCAGATACCTCGCTGTTCTGAACGCTCTGTTTTCAACTGCTTTTTCTACCAAGGGCTCGGTATGATGTCATTCCGAGCCAGATTTCCATATATGGTCATTTGCTCCAGGCAGAGAATGTTGGCCACGCCCACAATGTAACACGCAGCCCTATCCCTGCGGCAACCTGGTAAACTCATAAGACAATGGCCAATCAGAAAGCAGTAGGCTTTGGGGGGTGCCGTTTTGGGTTAACGTTCTTTCTCAAACAGAGAATGGGGGTGTGGTTAATAGTCATATGAAATCTACTTCATACAACTGTATACTTGATCTTCTGCATGTAAACCTTTATGTGTCGAGTCCTGAAGAACGGGGTATTTACACATTTTATACAGCCTCATTAGGTTGACAATAAAATGAATCACATTTTATGCGGTTGCAATCATTTTGAACAGATGCATAGTGCATTAATGGTTAAACATGTTTTATATAAAACTAATAATGTATTCTAATATTTATAAAATCAATAAACAATAACACAAACACAAGATTGGAACTTTTTAAAATGTGCGGATGCACCAAATTGGTGTGGTCAAACTAAAACAACATTTTAAACTAGAAAAGACTCGAGAGCAAACCAAAGCTGTACAATTCTAAAGATTTATTACTAAAAAAATATTTTACATAACGTTTACTCGCTCCACATGAAAATACCACATCTTACAATACACAAATGTGACTGAGTATGTCTTTGGCCGAGGATAATATTAATTGTTTGATTGTTTAATTGATCTTAACCTGAAAACTGTGAACCAAGACTTCTGCGCTGGTTTCACATTTATGTCCTGTGTTAAAAAGGAAAAACATCTTTATAAAATCTAACACACCATCACAGGAACCTCTCAGATTCCATCGTGGTTGAAATGCAGAGCTACCGAGAGAAACCTGTAGAAAAAGCAGATCGTGCAGTTCACAAGCTGTACATGTGTGAACAAACCCAGAAGACAATTCTTCTTGTATTGTGAGCCAACGCTGCCACCTTGTGACTAATAAGTGGCATTCGCTTTTGTTTGCGCAAGAATATCCATGTAGATTAAATACTAGTTTCTGTTAATAAGGTACACCTAAAGCTAAAACTGCTGCAGTCCAGTAAAACAGTCCTGCAATAAATTATCTTCATGAAGCTAGTACTGTGTTTTGTAATTTGTAAAATGTCTTGTTCATGTGTTTTTACTCTTAATCTCCTGTTTCAAAACAGAATCTTTACTCTACAGAATTAGCTGTGATTTACTTCAGTACAAATTATGGTGTGATGCAAAATTATTCAAATTCTTTGCACAATCTGGGAAATTTACCTACAAAACAGGCACTGAAATCAAATTAAACCAGGCACCAACCAGCTCCACTGAAGACTGGACCACGAATCAAGGTCTATATAAGGTACGTCCTAACTGGTTCCAGCATGCTGTGTTCATGGATGTTCTGAACGTGGTTCACCATCACATCTCAGAGTTTAATAATGGCTGACCTCCACAGATTCAGGTCCTTTCTGTAAAGAAGAAAATGTAATTATAACAAAAGCCAAACAGAACAACCACCTGACCTGCCTAAGATCGACCTTTACGAAGCTTATAATGTTCCGTCTCTGCTGATGTTCAGTCTGAGATGTGTTAGATAATATGCTTGTATAATACATCTTCTTAAGTTTCAGTGCGCTGAGCGTTCAGGACCTCCATATTAATGAGCTGCTAGTTGACAAAACCAAGCAGAGAAGACAAACACTTGTGGTGCTCATTATTGAAAATTTACCAAACGTTTGATACAGTATATAGGTTTTCATCAACAGAGTAGCTACGACCTACGATTGTGCAGCTGCTCGTCACTTCTTTGCCTCTTGCTTGGCCAAAGCCGTTACTGCTCCCTTTATAAAACTAATTATCTTACACATCTACAAAACTCAGTACACGTTTAGAATTAACATTTTACACCGAAACACACATGAACACAGGAAGAACATGCAAACTCCACACAGAGAGCCCATGCTGGATTCAACCTGCCTCTCGAATTGAAATTAATTCATTACTAGGATGTTAAACTCACTCACACACAGACAACCGTCATGTTAACTAATCAATGTTTTTACTTTGTCAACTAACGTTAGTTCGCTAGTGTGAATAAATCCTCTGAGTGCACAACTCACCGTTTCAGCACCGCTGATGGCATCGCTCCTCAGCTCCAGACTTCTGACACCACTGCCTCCGCATCGGTGAAACGGCCAAAATGCGTGATACAGAAGACGGTGGCAGGTGAAAGTGCGCCGAGTTTTCTGTCATCTGTCCTCCAACACCGAGCGCACAGATGCCATAATGAATAATCAACATTGAAAGGAAATGACTCTGAAAAATAGGAAATATCAGAGAAGAGACAGGAGCATCTACAGCTTGTTTCAGACAGAGGCTGAAATGAGGCCTGCGAGATGATCGCCCGGGCGAGTACGTGGTCAGAGAGCTGGAGGCGCTGCTGCACTACCTGAGGAGATACAGAGCCATGAAGAAACGCTACGGGGAGTAAAAGTCAGAAACGTCGTGGTGACAAATTGAGACAACACAGGAGAGGAACCTTCACCTTTATTTCTCGTTAAACAGCAGCTGCGGCGGCCGTCCTCGAAACAGAAATCAAAAGCAGCCTCACTTTTTTTAAAGTTTTATTCCTGAAGAGTCGATTTCGTTCTGAGACACAAAATAAAAGTATAAAAAAAAAAAGAACAAAAAAGACGAGTTGTCCTTCATCAAACACAAACGGCAGAAAGACTGAAGGGGGTGCTGTCGGCCGGAGGAGGCGCCGAGGTCAGAGGTGCGGGGGGCGAGGGCGTCTCCGTCGGCCAGGTGTGGCTCTGCAGATGGGGCAGGTGGCGTTATCCTGTCAGAAACAGCTGGGATCAGATTATTCTCTCCACAACGTTTAAATCTCAAAGAGACGACTTTAAAGTTTCAGTTTATAATGATCAGAAAACACAAACGATCAGTTGTTGAACCCGCTGCAGAGGAAGTGATTAAGTGTTGATCCTGAACACGACACTTTGAGGAGCTTCGCTTTGGATCTAAATGAAAGTTTGTGCCTGATGTTTTCTACTAAAACAAAAGGAGCAGAAGGAGCAGAAGACTGACTGATGCTGCGTTCCAGGCAACTGGGAAAATTTCAGACCTCCAGCATGAAAAAGTACCATGAACGCCACCTGAAGTCGGAGTTCCTACTTAAGGTGTACATTTAACCAGCACCGCTGAAAAAGCTTATCAGTCGGCTGTTCACATTTAGTTTTAAGCCTGTTGTTCTCTAGACAAAGTTTTCAGCCTGTTAAAATGACACCTAGCTGTGTGCGCGAGCCGTTACCTTTAACCAGCGGTCGATACACTGGACGTGGTAGTTGTGGAAGCAGGGCAGCATCCTGAGCTTCTCCCCTTCAGCGTAGTCGCAGAAACAGATCTGACACCTGTCAATCAGCAGAGGAGAGTCAGGCAGGTCAGCAGCAGTAAATAATGGGAGGGGGGTTGGGGGGGGGGTGGGGTGACTCACTGAGTGTTCCCGGCGTTGCTCGCAGACTGGAAGGTTTTGGTGGGAAACCGCTGGATTTCCCTCCGACTTAACTTCTTGGACACGACAGAACCCTGACGCTCCTCGAACTCCAGGAGAGCCTGAAAGACGAGCAGATGGGCACGACGACATCAGCAGGCGAAAATATTAACTCTGTAAAGAACTACAGGAAGTACAACGGCAGAACTACAGGAAGTACAACGGCAGAACTACAGGAAGTAGAACTGCAGAACTACAGGAAGTAGTTCAGCGCTCACAGGAGAAGGGTCCAGCTGCAGCCCGCAGACAAACCATAGGCTGTATATAAAAACCAGACAAACGTGACCGAAGTTGACCTTCAATATATGGGTTGTCCCAGAAGCCACCACGCACAAAACGATAAACGGCGATTATCTCGACCGCTCGGCGCCCACGCATAGTTGTTAAATTAAAAAAAGCCGTTTAAAAAAAGAGGTGTCAAGTGTCAACGTAGTAATCAGAGTACGTTATGTTTAATATTTACTATACTTATATATTAATATAGTATATTTATACTATAATTCCTGCAAATACTTATTTATAACAGCCTAATGATAATAATAAAGCAATGTTTCAATTCATACTGTTGTTTTATTTCTTCTAAAGTGATTTTAAGTTTCACAAACCAAGAATATTCTGTAATGTTGCATCACGAGCCAGATGTGTCTCGATTTAGGTTAAAACTTTACATTACTGAGAATTTATTGACAGAATAACGGTACGAACATTATCAGCTGTTGCTGGTCTGCTGTGTTGGCTGCAGCGGTCTGTGTGACTGAGCCTGGGGGAGCTAACAGGAGCTGGCTAACTATTCCTGACAGTATATTCCTCTTACCCCAAACAGGGTGTGAGCCTAAAGTTATTGACTGTATGCATGTCGACCGGTTAACCCTCCTGCTAGCAGACAGGGTTAACCTCCATTGTGTTGCTGTGCAGCCTCCGCTAACGTTAACTGCAGCTATATAACACCCGTCGGCACTTGCGGAGCTTCTCAACTGCGAAAACGTTTGAACGCATTTTCGATTCGCTGTAAATTTTCTTGAAACTGCCGATATTTTTAATCTACACAGTTGATTTCTCGCCTAAAAACTTCTCAGAAGTGTATTTAAAGTTCTGTTGTTGGCTCCTAAAGAATAAAACGGTTTGCATTAGGATCCTTCATGTGAGCCGAGATGAACGTCATCTGGGACAAAACATATTCGGAAGTTCAACTTCCGTCACGGTCTGCAGGCTGCAGCTGGACATACGCGGCTCACGAAGTGAAAAGTGACTAAACTGTATTTTGGTTTGAAGACGCAGGAAAATAAAAAACAGTATTTGGTTTTCTGATGCAGATGAACCTGCAGGTCTCCCCCCTCCTCCCCTCTCTCTCCTACTTCCTCCCCCCTCCCTCTTCCTCCTTCCTTCCCTCCTCTCTCGTCCTCATCTCTCTCCTCCTTCCTTCCCTCCTCCCTCTCCTCCTTCCTTCCCTCCTCTCTCGTCCTCATCTCTCTCCTCCTTCCTTCCCTCCTCCCTCCTCCTCCTCGCTCTTCCTCCTTCCTTCCCTCCTCTCTCTCCTCATCTCTCTCTCTCCTTCCTCCTCCCCCTCCTCCCTCCTCGCTCTTCCTCTTCCTCCTCCTTCCCTCCTCCCTCCTCCTCCTCCTCGCTCTTCCTCCTTCCTTCCCTCCTCTCTCTCTCGTCCTCATCTCTCTCCTCCTTCCTTCCCTCCTCCCTCCTCCTCCTCCTCCTCTCTCCTCCTTCCTCCTCCCCCTTCCCTTCCCTCCTCCTCCTCGCTCTTCCTCCTTCCTTCCCTCCTCTCTTGTCCTCATCTCTCTCCTCCTTCCTTCCCTCCTCCCTCCTCCTCCTCGCTCTTCCTCCTTCCTTCCCTCCTCTCTCGTCCTCATCTCTCTCCTCCTTCCTTCCCTCCTCCTCCTCGCTCTTCCTCCTTCCTTCCCTCCTCCCTCTCCCTCCTTCCTTCCCTCCTCCTTCCTTCCCTCCTCCCTCTCCCTCCCTCCTCCCTCTTCCTCCTTCCTTCCCTCCTCCTCCTGTCTCTCCTCCTTCCTTCCCTCCTCTCTCTTCCTCATCTCTCTCCTCCTTCCTTCCCTCCTCCCTCTCCCTCCTCCTCCTCGCTCTTCCTCCTTCCTTCCCTCCTCCCTCTCCCTCCTCCTCCTCGCTCTTCCTCCTTCCTTCCCTCCTCCCTCTTCCTCCTCCCTTCCCTCCTCCCTTCCCTCCTCCCTCTTCCTCCTTCCCTCCTCCCTTCCCTCCTCCCTCTTCCTCCTTCCTCCTTCCTCCCTCCTTCCTCTCCTTCTCCCTCCCTCCTCACTCTTCCTTCCTCCCTCTTCCTCCTCCTTCTCCCTTCCCTCCTCCCTCTCCCTCCCTCCTCCCTCTTCCTCCTTCCTTCCCTCCTCCTCCTGTCTCTCCTCCTTCCTTCCCTCCTCTCTCTTCCTCATCTCTCTCCTCCTTCCTTCCCTCCTCCCTCTCCCTCCTCCTCCTCGCTCTTCCTCCTTCCTTCCCTCCTCCCTCTCCCTCCTCCTCCTCGCTCTTCCTCCTTCCTTCCCTCCTCCCTCTTCCTCCTCCCTTCCCTCCTCCCTCTTCCTCCTTCCCTCCTCCCTTCCCTCCTCCCTCTTCCTCCTTCCTCCCTCCTTCCTCTCCTTCTCCCTCCCTCCTCACTCTTCCTTCCTCCCTCTTCCTCCTCCTTCTCCCTTCCTCCTCCCTCTCCCTCCCTCCATTTCTCCCCCCCGCTCCTCCTCCACCTCACCTCATAGTCGTTTCCCTGCAGGTCTTCTGAAAACTCTGGCAGGCCGTTCCTCCTTCTGCCCCGCCCACGTCTTCTGCGCTGACCAATCAGATCTGTGTACACACACCAGGGGCAGACAAAACGTAGCAAAACATTTTTTCCAAAGCGGAGCGAACGTGAGAGATCGTGTGGTAGAAAGTGACGGTGAAAGCGAGTAAGTCTGGCAGTAAATGTACAGCCAAGGTCACAGTGTGTCCGTTAATAAGAGTCTGTAAAATAACCAACGTGGGGAAATCAGCGTCCATTAATAAACTTCGGTCTGTTTCGCCTCCTTTTTCACGGTCGCCATTTTTCAGCAATAACCATTCAATACATGAACAGTCTGTAATTTATCTCTAGTTGTTTCATCGCTGGTGACGGAGTTAGCTGGATTCAGTTTGACAATGCAAACCACGCCTACTGTTACCGCGCTAACCGCCAGATTACCCGGGGCTGAGATCGAGCTGTGCTGCGTTCCTGTTCTTACCGTCTTCAAAGCCGACCAGAGGAGAGACGGCAGCCAGCAGGTGAGGCATCCAGCTGGGCTCCATGTAGGGGTGGCACTGCAGACAGAGTGGCACTGTAACTCACCGTGAATGCAGCAAACACAGTTAACGAGCAACAAGAGAGGCTCGCTCACCCCATGAAGGCTCCGCTGATGAAGAAGATGGCTCTGCTGATGAAGGTAATGGCTCCTGTGATGAAGGTGGTGCTGGTGGTGCTGGTGTGTGCTGTGCGCCTCCTCTTGGTCAAACTGGGCCTGAGTGGACAAAGAGCATCGTGAAAACTTTCCCACGCCGCACGCTGCGTCTGCAGGTGAAGGATCCTACCTGCAGGCTTCGAGCAAACGCCTCGTCTTCCTCCACCTGCGCCGAGCGAACCACGGCCTCCTCATCGTCGCTGATGACGATCTGCTCCGGCGCAGCTGCAGAAGAAACGACGGATCAGAACCAAAGAACTGAAACTGGCTGTTCCCTGTGAGGCCTGGAGCTGATTTAATTTAACTTTAATGTAATTTAATACCTGGATATATTTCATACACCCGCTCACGTGAAGGAAAACCAGCAGCGCCAATACGACCTACACTTCTTTATTTGTACTTCCATTACATCATTCACTACTTTAACCTGGACAAGCAGCAGAAAATGGATGATTAATTAATGAAAAATTATAAATTCATTTGAGTTTTTTGCTAAAATCTACTGAGTCAGCTGTGAGCTACGACTTGAGATCTGTTTTTAGCCTGTATGTGTTTAAATTTAGTTGAACTGGCCCCTTCAACAGCAGCTGAATTAGCTGTTAGCCGTTAGCATGCATGTAGAGCCAACTGCGACACTGAAGGAAACGTCAAAACATGAAGATTCTCAGGAGCTTCTGCAGCGTCTCTGGTTTCTGAGCTCACTTCTAGATGTTTATGGAGATATATCTTCGGGAAGTGTACGCAGCTGCGTCGCACAAAGCTCTGGGCCCTATGTACAAGCAGTCTCTGTGGGGCCCCTTCCTCTCTCACATCTCTTGAAACATGTTAATAACTGAGCACATTAAACTGTGGCGGTGATTAGAGGAGTCACTACTGAACCGTTCGTACCACATTTAAACACGTAATAGTAATAATAATAATAATAATCTGTGATTTCTGCACAGTTCCAACCCACTTTTCTCAACACTGTGTACAATTACTTTGTAATTGTTCAAAACATAGTCGCTTCGCCACCGGAGCACCAAGCCGCTCTGTGACAGAGACAGAGAGACGTCGGCGGCAGCTGAAGGTCAGACAGAAGATCAGGAAGCTTTGGCTCGCTGCCATTTTTCGCTCGCTGTATCGCTGCCTTTTGTTGTTCAACATGTTCAACTTTTCACACAGCCGACCAATCACAGCCGTGATGGGGCGGGACATTAAAACGAGTCTGATGTGCTGCAGCAAACTGAACAAAATGATTACTGACTTGGGGTGTGAATCTTCACTGGTCACACGGTTCGATTACGGTTATCAGGTCAACGATTCGATTCGTCGATGCGTCACGATGCGTCACCTTGAGGGTGGCTATGATGCGGCTGTAAAACTAATTGGATAAAGATGTATTTTTCTCACTGTGTGACAACTTGGTACTTTTAAAGCAAAGTATTTAACAAAAATCCAAACAAGTAGGTAGTGATGAAATGCAGATGAGAGTTATTACTGACCTCTGCTGCTGCTGTTTTTCTTTCTGACGCTCTGTTCCTGTTCTTGTCCCGTCTAGTGTGGTTACATGTTTGTGTCCTGAAAGTTAATTATTCTAATCCAGTATTGAGCACCGTGAGCCTTGAGAAACGGCATTTGGTTCATTGTGTCCTCGATATGTGGATGAATGACGACAAACGAACTTGAACTAGCAGCTTCAAAGCTTCCTGCTCAGCTTCCAGAGGGCAGTCTGAAGAGGAGACGTTGGCTAACGTTAGCGCTAACCGCCTTCACTTATCCAGCCGTCGGAAAACATTTACAGCCAGACTGAAGCGTAGCGCTCATCTTTTCCTACCGCCGCCTGTCACGTAGCTGTCCTCTGAAGAAGGAGCAGAGGACGCTCGCTAAGCGCTGCCGTGCTGCACAGCGTGCGGGGGAAAAGCATTAACGTTAGTTGTGCGTTGATTTTATTGATCATGTGTAAAGTTTAGCAGCTGCACTCACTCATTCAACAGCTGCCTGTCTGTGCTGAACAGCAAGAACCACACGTGAGCTGCACTTCTGAGTTCTGCCTTTTTCGTTCCGTCAACATTACGTTACCAAATTAACCTCTAGATAATCGATTACTGACATTTCTGAATCGATTCAGAATCGCTGCATCGTGATGCATCTAAAAATCTATTATTTTCCACCCCCTATTATTGACCAGTTAATACTTAGCATTAACAAATTAAAGACCGATGCACAATTTTTTTTTAAAACCCACAAAAATGAAACAGCTGTAACTGGATTCAACAAGCAGTAAAAAAGTACACTATTATATGACATTCTAATGAATGTAGTATTTAATATATTATTGTTATACTAACAGTAAACTATTAACTAAACATTATACTCTTTCTGTAATACACTCGTGTGCAGTTCCTCCTGCAGGTCGTGTGCCAAAATTGTTTCACTTTGTTCAAGTAGAGAAACACACATTTCAAAATGTCAGTATTTTGCTAATTCCTTGATCATTAAGCAAGTAAATGCTCCGTATTTCTATGGCGCCTTTCCAGTTTTTGTGACCACTCAGCGCTTTTACACTACATCGCATTCACCATTCACACACTGGTGGATTCGGGGTTCGAGGTTTTCGGGGTTCGGTATCCTGCCCAAGGACGCTTCGACATGCAGCCTGGAGGAGCCGGGGATTGAACCGCCGATCTTTCTATTAACGGGCTCTACCTCCTGAGCCACAGCCGGCTCATTGTAACATTTGTTCCATTCTAACAGATTCGCAGTATTGTTCAGAATAATCGCAACATTTTTTCTCCAAATCGTGCAGCTCTAAAGTTTACTGAAACATTAATCATTCCCAAGGTATCAGACAAAGCTGGAAATAACACCTTACTGTCCCCCGACACTGAGAAAATGTTCACTATGCAGCATAATGACATCTGAGCAAGACTTCACTGGAGTCGTGTTTCAATTGCAGGAACAATACTTCACTTCATTTCATCCATCTTTGTGTCCAAGAGTGTAACTAAGTGGTTCAAAGACTTCAGAAAGTTTTTATGATGCTGATAATAATTTATATTCTAGCCTGCTGTGCAAATATGCATCAAGCTAGACTCCTGCCTTCAATCTAAACTGCTGATATTAGCTTAAACTATTATTTATCGGTTAGTTGTGATTGTGCTTATGAAATTAATGAGCAGCCGTTTTCCTTCACTTTGCTTTCTTTCTTTTTTGGTACCTTGATTTAGTTTTCCTGAGGACAGACAGTCGGGGGGGGGTACTACGTTCAGTATCTGAACATTTATTCTGCCAATTTAGTTATGAGACTTCCTGCTTAGAATTAAAACACTGCGAACAAAAGGGTTAGTGTTTTCATTCCAGGTCCTCCCCCCATCGAGATCCTGGGTAATCAGTCCCAGTTTGGCGCCCTTGAGTGTTCGCCACGCTGAATCTTAAAACTTGTTTCATGTCTGTGTTCTCCTCTGTGAGGAGGAGGAATGTGATGTTTGCCTCCATGAGCTCCTCTGAGCTGCTGGTGACAATGGAAAAGTGCGTACACCAAATTTCCAGCGTACACCCAAAACCACGATGACTTTGAGATTTATCAATATGGACGTTGGCGTACGGCACGCTCAAATCCTACGCCAGCTCAGGAGGTGCTGTACATGTACGCAAGTTTTGAGTTAGTGCAGAAATGCGCAGAAAAACAATTCCTAACAGCACAAAACGCACTGACAAACTAAAATACATGATATATTATGACCCACTGTAACAGAAACAACGTTTGAAACATTAATTTTGGTGTTTACACTACCGTTCAAAAGTTTGGGGTCACCCAAACAATTTTGTGTTTTCCTGAAAAGTCACACTTATTCACCACCATATGTTGTGAAATGAATAGAAAATGGAGTCAAGACATTGACAAGGTTAGAAATAATGATTTGTATTTGAAATAAGATCTTTTTTACATCAAACTTTGCTTTCATCAAAGAATCCTCCATTTGCAGCAATTACAGCATCATATTACCTCCACCATGCTTAACAGATGGCGTCAGGCATTCTTCCAGCATCTTTTCATTTGTTCTGCGTCTCACAAACGTTCTTCTTTGTGATCCAAACACCTCAAACTTGGATTCATCCGTCCACAACACTTTTTTCCAGTCTTCCTCTGTCCAATGTCTGTGTTCTTTTGCCCATCTTAATCTTTTTCTTTTATTGGCCAGTCTCAGATATGGCTTTTTCTTTGCCACTCTGCCCTGAAGCCCAGAATCCCGCAGCCGCCTCTTCACTGTAGATGTTGACACTGGTGTTTTGCGGGTACTATTTAATGAAGATGCCAGTTGGGGACCTGTGAGGCGTCTGTTTCTCAAACTAGAGACTCTAATGTACTTATCTTCTTGCTCAGTTGTGCAACGCGGCCTCCCACTTCTTTTTCTACTCTGGTTAGAGCCTGTTTGTGCTGTCCTCTGAAGGGAGTAGTACACACCGTTGTAGGAAATCTTCAATTTCTTAGCAATGTCTCGCATGGAATAGCCTTCATTTCTAAGAATAAGAATAGACTGTCGAGTTTCAGATGAAAGTTCTGTTTTTCTGGCCATTTTGAGCGTTTAATTGACCCCACAAATGTGATGCTCCAGAAACTCAATCTGCTCAAAGGAAGGTCAGTTTTGTAGCTTCTGTAACGACCTAAACTGTTTTCAGATGTGTGAACATGATTGCACAAGGGTTTTCTAATCATCAATTAGCCTTCTGAGCCAATGAGCAAACACATTGTACCATTAGAACACTGGAGTGATAGTTGCTGGAAATGGGCCTCTATACACCAGATATTGCACCAAAAACCAGACATTTGCAGCTAGAATAGTCATTTACCACATTAGCAATGTATAGAGTGTATTTCTTCAAAGTTAAGACTAGTTTAAAGTTATCTTCATTGAAAAGTACAGTGCTTTTCCTTCAAAAATAAGGGCATTTCAATGTGACCCCAAACTTTTGAACGGTAGTGTATATTTGAGCAACACGGACTTTATACAGCCTATATAATATTTGAGCAGTGAAAACATGCTTTGATTTGTATTTGGACTATTTTATCCTAGCTTTAGGTGCCTTTTATTTGGGTTTGCTTTTAAAAAAACGTGTACCTTCAAATGAAAAGGCTAAAAATGTTGTACGGTAAATAAATACTGCATACAAACAACGAAGAGCATAAGCGGATGGCTTGAAGCTCTGACACCGTCTGCCGAAATGGACACAGCCCCACGACCTTTAGGTGAGGCTGGCACAGACAAACTTTATATTATGACAGCAACAGCGAGCACCCGCTAAAGGCCCCGCGGCCCCGGACTCTGGTGCACGCTGATCCCGGTTCATGTGCGAGTCCTGGGTCAGTGAACCGTTTATGGCTCATCTGACTGCTCGTGTCCAGTTTTAAGCGCGTTGAACATTTTGTCAAAAATGTGTCCAGTTTAAATCATCCAATAAAAAAAGTATTAAATTTTGTAATATTAAAATGCACAATATTTTTGAACATTTATGCCGGGGATGGGCTCTAGTAGTGAAACTAAACATTTAATCTTTATTTAAATCTGTCAGAACAACATAATATTTTGTTTCTTAAGTTTTAATTTGTGGATTTCCTGCTCCAAACCATGTATTTCTTGCCATATTTCGTCAGTCCCTGCCGTGAAGTTGTGGGCGCGGCCTCCTGAAGCTTTAATAATTGGGGGCGTTTCATTCAAATTACACACGTTTTCAGCCGCCGCATTTATCAACACCAGGTGGTGCGTACACCTGAAAGGCCAGGGTACGCTCTCATTGATAAATCAGGCGCTGAGAACAGTGTCAGCATAATCTCACGCTTAAAAATACGCCCGTTTCTACGGAAGATTGATAAATGAGGGCCAATGTGTTGCAGAAACTTTACTGGCTGTGAGCTGATACAGAAATATCTCCACCGTCTCCTCACCTGCTGAGGTGTTTCCTTGCTCGTGGTTCAACCATCTCCTCTCCTCTGCAGTCAGGAAGGACAGAGAGTCAGAGGATGGCGGCGGTGAGGGCGAAACCGCCGCTGAAGTCGGGCTTTCTCTCCTCTGGCTTACATACGCAGGACTGGCTTCTACCGTGGAGCCCGTTGCAGTCAGAGCCTCCTCCTCTGATACTGGTGTGAGGTAGGAGGAGGAGGAGGAAGAGGAGGAGGAGCAGGACAGCGGGGCCTCCAGCCAGGTGCACAGAGGAAAAGCCCTCAGAGATGAAGCTGGAACAAAGCCGACGCCCTGCTCCCCCATCGCCGCCGCCAGCCTCCTGCGTTTGGATTTATGAGAAAAAGCTCGTTCGCTGCCGGTGGAGAGTTCCTGTCGTCCCGGAGAGGCGGCGACAGCCAGCTGAGGACGGAGGAACACAGCGGTCAGCCTCAGACGCAGCTGACGACAGCAACAATATGATGATCTGAATCAGGACTTACAGGACTGAACTGCTCCTCTGTGGCGAGAACGCGACGCCTCCGTTTGCCGAGCTGTGGGCTGGAACAAACACAGAATTTAACAGCTGAATCATTCAAGTCTGGACGGAGATCTTACGAAGTCTGACAGGAAACATTTTAAGAGATTTAATAAAAGATCACTGTTATAAACATCTTCAGCTCTTCTGCACAAAGAAAATAAACTCAGTTGAACAAACCCTGAAACACCGAGAGAGATACGAGTTGTTCTCTCTTCTCAGAGCAGGTTTGAAAAGGTCTGTGAGGCAAAAGACCCAGTAATAATCTGAACTGCTGTGACTGTAAATTGTTCCGTCCTGCTGAAAGTGGAAAAGTTCCTTTTGTAACTTCCTGGCTGGAGGCAACGCTGGTGAGAACAGATCTCTGTCTGCCAAGATGAAACATGGTTTTAGGAAAACCCCAAATTTTCTGGACTCTGAACTTTCACTTTCTGAATGAAATGAAGCAGGAATTAAAGAATTATGTCTTTGTTTTTGCTGCTATACAGTCGTGAATAAGGGAACCCCTGCATGTGTGTGACAGGTAGAAAGGTAAAGTTAACCTTTCTCCATGTAAACTGGTTGTTAGTGTGATTTCTACATTGCCAGCAGCCCCTGTGAGTTGCTGCAGGTGAGTTTTTTAAAAATTAAAGGAGGTTTTCTGCTGGAAACACAATATTTTTTTAAGATTTTGGCCATGACTTTATATTTTTCTATCTACCACCAAAAAGATCATCATATCACTTAACCCTTTGTTGCTCCAGAGGCGTGCGACCTCTGACATATATAGCAATTGTAAGTCGCTTTGGATAAAAGCGTCAGCTAAATGAATAAATGTAAAGGTCAAACACTGACAATTACTGCACAATGAGTGCTTTTACTTCTCGTACATTTGGCTGATAATACTTTAAGTTTTGAATGCGGGACTTTTACTTGTAGTGGAGTATTTTTTCATTGTGATATTACTACTTTTACTTAAGTAAATGATCTGAATACTTCTTCCACCGCTGCTGTGTCTTCACAAGAGCGTCACTTTGTGTTACATGGTTATATTTTTTGTCCTACTGCACTTTGCTGCAGCTCCTCTTTTCAGCCTGTGTTGAAGGCTTCGTTTTAGCTATGGAGTGATACATCTTGTCTCTAAATGATCTTTGTTGGGAGTTGCACATGCTCAGTTCCTAGTTAAGGACTACTAGCCAATCAGAAGCAGAGAAGGGCGGGTCAGCGAGAAGCCGGTAAACGGCTCGGGTTCAGCCGTACGTGTTGTTTCTGAGGGCGTGTCGGAGTAGCCGCTTGGCGAGATTAAATGAGGCGCGTTTAGCTTTCATCCCTGTGACGTCACAAGGAACAAAAAATGACAGGTGAAAAAAAATATATATATAACAGAATATATTGCAGTAATCATGTCTTTTAGCTTACGTTATGTTTTTTGAACAATGCCACATTTCTTTCTTCTAAATTTTAAATTGCATTGCGTGTTTTCTTAATGTGCAAATAAACGTTTTTGAGTTTACCTGTCTTGTCGAGTTTTTTTAGAACATTTTTTAAACAAATTATGCTTAAAAAGTGGTGGGGACGTGTCCCCAGCGTCCCCTATGACTATAGCGCTCTCTGCGTTCAGTGTGACCCACAGGCGAGACGAGGAGCCGTGTTACCTGGGTGTTTCCGGGACGATGATGGAGAGGTCATGATAGAGGACGTCAGCTGGGTCCAGGAGGCAGCCTCGGTTCAGACCTCCAGGACTGTCCGCCTCAGACGAACAGGGACTGCCGGGAAACGTCTCGTCCATGCCGTCTTCCAGCACCGTAACACACCTGGATCCAAATCCTGTAATCACCGTGAATCCAGACTCGAATCATCCAGGTGCTCTGGAAAGTTCACCTGAGAAAGATCCACCAAACAGCTAATGTTGCCGTGTCTGGAATATTCCACCGAATCGCTGCCACTTCTCTCCTCAGGACTTTAAATATATAAATACGCATGACAAATGCAAGATATTTAAATGAACTACCCAGAACACTGAAAACTAGTTACCTGTCCCCATATTTCCAAAAACTACAGAACCATTAAAATATAAAGATGAAAGTCCTTCAGATCCTTCATCCTGGTCTGTAGTGGACTCTATTTTAAATGTGTATCCTGTGTAACCAGACGACCTAACGCATCTGTTGGTTTTTAATTAAAGATAAACCACTATTATTGTCATTTATGATTAGTCCATCGTTTTTCCAATTGTTATAAATTACATGATAAAAAACATTGATAAAGCTGAGGTTTGAAAAGTGTTGCAACATGCCTGCATCTCTTTGAGACAAATATTACATTTTTTAAACAACAACTTATTTAAAATAAAAACACTTTCTTGAGGGAAAAACTAAAGAATGAGTGAGAAACTGGAGCCATCTTCCTCTTAGAAACGTTAATGTTTAAAGAAAGCTTCCTCAGAGACCAATAAATAATTTACATGCGTGTTTTAGATTCAGTGTTGAGAAACATAATTTAATTTGTTTAGTTTTTTAACAACGAACAAAAGGCACCAACTGCACAGATAAAACCAACATATTTTATACGCATGTATAATAAAACAACAGGTTCAGGAACTGAAACAAAGTGAAAACAGTTTTGTTACCAAACTCAGTGAAACGTCCATCTGTTAGCCGAGTTAGCATAGAGAGCTAACCCAAGCAGCTGCAGACAAACGCTCCCATAACCCGACTTAAAATCAATTAAACTTCACGGCCGCTAATTAAAACAACATACTAAGCGAAATATCTGTTAACTTTACCCAAACGGCGCCGTCCTGTCCCGGTTTGTTGGCAGACCGTCTGTTTGTGGAGGATTCTTCGCTGGAGTCACAACAGGAAGTGCACGTCGAAACAACAGAGAGGGCACTTCCGGTGTCGCACTGAAAAGTACCGACAATCCCCCCAGTTTAGTTTAAACTTTTAGTTTTATTTTCACATAAACAAGAGTGCGGGAGAGGATTAGGGCCACATGTGATATTTATTTTAGAGTTCTGACTTTTTTTCTCAGAATTCTGACTTTAATCTCAGAATTCTGACTTTCTCTCAAAAGAAAACTCAAAAAAAATTTTTTTTCACATGACCCTAATCCTCTTCTGCACAAGAGAGAGACAAGAGAAATTAAACAATAAGCCCGCTTATTTACGGAGGAAGAAACACAAATGAAGTAATTGCAGCTACAATAATTTATTACATTTATTATTTACATGCGGCTGTTTCATGTCACTGTAAACTGAATATCTTTCACACACTGTGAGGCATTTTCCCACTACTTTAACAGGACAATCAATCAATTAATTAATGGAGAAAATAATCAGCAGATTAACTCATGGAGGAATTATTAAAAAGAGTTTTTAGATTTTTTAAAGATTGTTTTTATAACTCAAAAATGTGCTCAAATTTGAATTTTTTCAAAATTCTGTTTTATTTTTTAATTATTTAACTGTCCACGTGTTTGGACAGCATGTAATAAAGGCATAAAATACCAAACCTGATAATATGGAATATTATATTTTCATGTCATGTTCGCTTTTTAAGCTCAATCAGTGAAAACTAACAATAAAACACGTATTTTAGGAACAAAGAGAGGAAAAACACTCACAGTGGTATTTATAACTGTACTTACATGTATTTGTGGCAATGAGGGTAAGTAATGTAAAATATTCAATGTTGATAAAATAACAACTCAATATATTTTTATTGAAAACTCAAACTTCATGTTGAATCATCTCAGTTATAATTCATCATCATCATCATCATCCAAAATTTAACATATTACATAGTTCACACATGTCTGTTTGGAAAGCAAAGTTTCTCTAGTATAAAGTTGCGATTTCATGCTGTAATCTGTTCTTTCGCATTGTTATTTATGTTCATATATTTGTTAAATGTATTTTATCATAATTATATTCATTAGATCTCTGAAAAATAACATGATATACTAGCAGGTTCAGGGTTTCTGCAGGTTTCACCTCATCAAATTTAAGACTTTTTAAGACCTTTCTTAAGACCACTATGAATAAAATTTAAGACCTGTATCACAACATCAAAAATATAAACATACAAAGGAAATGTAGTCACAAACTTACCTGCAGAGTAAAGAAATGTGTTAAATTTAGGAGTGATTTGAGTGATGTCTACAAAATGGACATTGGACAATGTCAACAATGAAACACCAGCATGGACAATGACATAGATAAGCTACGTAATTATGAAGCTGGCATGCGGAGCACCTGCTGCCGCGAAAAAAGAGTTCTGTGACTTTAATAAACATAACCTCCTGCTGATGGAGAAACTCAGGGGCGCAGACAGGGAGACACAGAGAGAGGCGTGGAAGGACGGTGTGTTTGCTGTGAGAGACCAGAAGTAAAGGTGTGTGTTTATAATGTCCATGTGGTTTAAAACATGCTTTCTGACGTGACTATAATATAAAAAATTAAGACGGTATTTTTGTGTTGGGGGTTTGGGGTCATCCCCCAAGATAGCTTTTATGTTTTCCAATAAAGAAATATGCAATTCCACATAATTCTGGAACATTGTTATTAACACATCTGTGAATAATAAGTAGGAAAATCTAGAGCAGATTTTAAATAAACTCCACCCCAAAAGCTAAAGTTGCTTAATAAGTCTACTGGGTTTGAATTATGACCATAAGACCTGAGAAAATTCACGTGGTTAGTTTTGATGCTCTCCACAATGATTTCACTTTCACGGCCCATGCAGCACTAAGCTGAGCCTCACCACCTTATAATGGCAAGAAAAATGACATCTGAATCATTAGACCATGTTCTGATTCTTCTTTCTTTTTCTCTTTCTTCTTTTGCTCCGCTAAAAGTGTTTGGGCAGCAAAAACTGCTGGACAAAAACTCACCAAAATTGGCACGTAGGTTGCAAATTCCACCCACTACTCAGGCAAAACAAACGGCCCTCATAGAACTCATGGTGGCGCTATAACGATCAATTTTATGTTTGTGCAATTATCTCGAAAACGGCTTCGTTTAGAGTCGAATCTCTGGATTCATCCGCATCTTTGCTCCGATGGTCTTCTGCTCTAAAAATGTCAAACTATACAACTTTTTATCAGACGGTTTCCATAATTATTGACATTTGTGTCTTTACGTATTGTTACAAACTGCAAGCGCTGTGGAGGGCAACGCACTTGCAGTTTGAAACAGCCGCCCCTGGATTTGTGCAGCAAATCCGTTTCACCCGTCTGACCTTTACACTGCGGACCTTTCCCTCCTTTCTGGGGTAGGTTTCAGCTGTCCTTCCAATAGGCCATGATGCTCGAGGATAATGAGGATCAACTATCATTACAGCCTGACCTAAATCCAGGTTCTCCCAGTCGGTCTCCCATTTTTTCCTGGTTAGAAGGTTTGGAAGGTAACGGCGGATGAAGGCGGTCCAAAAATGGTCGGCTAAGATCTGGCTGTGACGCCATTTTCTCCTACCAAGGAGGTCACTTGCACAGTAGTCTAAGACGGGCTAGAGGAAGCTCTCCATTTCTGACAGTCTTGACACTGGTGCTGACGCGTGGCTTGGCGACCACGCAGGATCCAATACCAGCGTCTCATTTGTCCTAGAACAGGTTCAGGTCCTGGATGGAGCAATTTCTCATCATAATGCTTGATAATGAGTTTGGTTATGGGATGTCTTGGATCCAATATAACTGGATGGACATTGTCATGGTCAAGTGTCTCTGCTCTTCCAAGTCGACCTCCCACATTATAAATAGAGGGTTGGGCAGGACTGGACTTCCTTTTCTTTGTCTCCAAACATTTTGCATTTACGGAAGAGCATGTAGATTTTTGCCGTGTGTGTTTTGATGAACCATATATACTATATTATATTTATTATATATTTACTGATTATTTTAATTGTAACGTAACTTCGTCAACTCAAATAGTTCACCTGTCACACACACACCCCTCAGTGATCCATCCGTGACCCAAATATACACTGCTCAAAAAAATAAAGGGAACACTTAAACAACATAATGTAACTCCAAGTCAATCACACTTCTGTGAAATCAAACTGTCCACTTAGGAAGCAACACTGATTGACAATCAATTCCACATGCTGTTGTGCAAATGGAAAAGACAACAGGTGGAAATTATAGGCAATTAGCAAGACACCCCCAATAAAGGAGTGGTTCTGCAGGTGGTGACCACAGACCACTTCTCAGTTCCTATGCTTCCTGGCTGATGTTTTGGTCACTTTTGAATGCTGCTTTCACTCTAGTGGTAGCATGAGACGGAGTCTACAACCCACACAAGTGGCTCAGGTAGTGCAGCTCATCCAGGATGGCACATCAATGTGAGCTATGGCAAGAAGGTTTGCTGTGTCTGTCAGCGTAGTGTCCAGAGCACGGAGGCGCTACCAGGAGACAGGCCAGTACATCAGGAGACGTGGAGGAGGCCGTAGGAGGGCAACAACCCAGCAGCAGGACCGCTACCTCTGCCTTTGTGCAAGGAGGAGCAGGAGGAGCACTGCCAGAGCCCTGCAAAATGACCTCCAGCAGGCCACAAATGTGCATGTGTCTGCTCAAACGGTCAGAAACAGACTCCATGAGGGTGGTACGAGGGCCCGACGTCCACAGGTGGGGGTTGTGCTTACAGCCCAACACCGTGCAGGACGTTTGGCATTTGCCAGAGAACACCGAGATTGGAAAATTCGCCACTGGCGCCCTGTGCTCTTCACAGATGAAAGCAGGTTCACACTGAGCACATGTGACAGACGTGACGGAGTCTGGAGACGCCGTGGAGAACGTTCTGCTGCCTGCAACATCCTCCAGCATGACCGGTTTGGCGGTGGGTCAGTAATGGTGTGGGGTGGCATTTCTTTGGGGGGCCGCACAGCCCAATTGAGCACATCTGGGACATCATGTCTCGCTCCAGCCACCAACGCCACGTTGCACCACAGACTGTCCAGGAGTTGGCGGATGCTTTAGTCCAGGTCTGGGAGGAGATCCCTCAGGAGACCATCCGCCACCTCATCAGGAGCCCAGGCGTTGTAGGGAGGTCATACAGGCACGTGGAGGCCACACACACTACTGAGCCTCATTTTGACTTGTTTTAAGGACATTACATCAAAGTTGGATCGGCCTGTAGTGTTTTCCACTTTGATTTAGAGTGTGACTCCAAATCCAGACCTCCATGGTTTGATAAATTTGATTTCCATCGATAATTTTTGTGTGATTTTGTTGTCAGCACATTCAACTATGTAAAGAAAGGAGTATTTAATGAGATTATATCATTCATTCAGATCTAGGATGTGTTATTTTTGTGTTCCCTTTATTTTTTTGAGCAGTGTATATATATATATAATAGATCTGTGGTGCAATCTGAAAGAGTCTCGCGGCAATAACATGACAGCTGCATGTTAGTCTTTGTAGTTGTAACACAGCGAATTATATTTGGAATTATATTATTTGGAGTCATATTACTTATGACCATGTGATATTTCAGTTTTTCTTTTTGAATAAATTTGCAAAAATGTCTACATTTCTGTTTTTTTCTGTCAAGATGGGGTGCTGAGTGTACATTACTGAGAAATAAAATGAACTTTTTTGATTTTTGGAAAATGGCTGCAATGAAACAAAGAGTGAAAAATTTAAAGGGGTCTGAATACTTTCCGTACCCACTGTATGAATGTTTTAAGAAGGCACTTAAAAGAGTTCACTGACTCAACCGACCTGCTGTACCAGAGCCTCGTGGCCCGACTGCAAACTGTCCCCTTTAGTTTTCAGTTTTCACAATCATTTATTTACTTCACGCTCTCTCGCCGGATGATTCCCCAGGTTCCTCAGATTTTGCTGTGTGAACATTTGATCAGCTCTTTGTCTTTGTAATGGAGATATATATATTTATATTTCATATTTATAATCTAACTCTGAAACTTGTTGGGGGGGTTTGGAGATGTCCACTTTCCAAACTTATTCTAACGCACAACAAAACGCAGCAACATCAGCTGCTCCGTCTCACATGAACTAACAGGCAGAATTAAACAATGAATTCATATTTTTATTAAACAAGTAGAAAAAGTAACAGACGTAAACATTAACTCTGTAAAAACAAAAGGCACAGCAGGTAAACGACGCCAACCTAGAGTGCATCCTCAGCTCGTTCGCCGTGGTTAGAAGCAGGCTAGAACAACATGGACTGAAGCGATTTACGGACCGTGGCCATCTCCTGCTGTTGCTGTGGAAACAAACATTGACAACATTAACGTGGAGTGCAAGAGGAAGAGACAACATGACCTTCTGACATCATATCCCCTGTTGGAGTTTCTGTGTGCAAGTTTTATGAATTACTGTTTTCACTGAAGGGACAGTTTCTGGGTTTTTCAGGGTTTTTCCTGCATAGAGAATTTTTGGCGCCTCCCAAAGACGTTTTAGCACAAACTTAAACACGTCTTGACTTCCAGTAGTCACCTCCTCTCATCCACAGCGCTCTTTTGTTGTTTTGTTTTTTTACACATGCAGCTGGCGCTGGATTTATAAACCAGCTGCTGCGTTGGTTTGACTGCACATGGACGTTCCGCAACTAAGCTTGAGCTAATGACTTCCTGTCATTTCAACCACAGCGGTGTAGGCTGATATCAGAGAAAGGTTTTATTTGTGAAACAGCTCAATCTCAACTAATACACTATCTGTAGGCAGATCATCCAAATCAAGTGTAACCTGTAAATATATTATTATACTAACATTATACTTTACTTTTATACCTTTACTCCACCAGGCTGTGGATATATTTTGTTTATCAAATGGTCAGAAATTACAAGAAAATACATATATTTCAGTCATAAGCTGACTCCTTGCTTTAATGTAAGCATACCGGCCGTGCTTACTGTTGCCCCCCCCCCAAAGGCCCATTCTGAGCCAGGAAAAGTTTTAAACCTGTTTCCACACATGTTGGTGAAATGACTCAAGAAGGTTTGAGTCCGTGCAGTAGAAGCTTCAGTAACATCCACAGAAAGAGCTTCTTGTTGCCCCCCCGACAGGCTCAGCCTGTTACTCCAGGTGTCTGACAACATCATGGAAAGGATCCCTACGAGGGACTCCAGGTGACCCCCTTTGTTTTTAACAGGTAGCTGAAGTCTCGCTCTGAAATCTCATTGTCAGACACCAGTGGCCAGCACAAGGAAGGGATTTCAGCCTACTCAGAATTAACTCTGTGTTATCGGGCAAACTCAACGATGACAAACTCTCACCGCCTACACTGGAGTTAAACGGTACTACGACGGTGGATAAGATGATGGTTAGCTGTATGTATTTTACGGCCTCTTTTTTTATGTGTAATTTGATATTATATATGGATATGGATATATTTCTTCTTGTAAATTTCACACTTTCATTTCATTTTTCCCCCTCGGTTATTAACCCCGACCCTGGCTCCGTATTTTTTGGACACGTAAAATAGAATATGTGAAAACACTCAGGAGAATTCAATTATAGACTACAGATGGGCTACATCTAAGAAACTGTCCCGTTAATTAATTAAGATCTCCTCCCTAAAATCAGGGAATAAATGCAGAGTTCGATGTCTGAACGTAAATAACTGAAAAGCAGCTTTCTTTTCAAATGTTCTTTCACATGGAGAGCGATGACTTATTTGACGTTTTTATTATTAAATGTATGTTAATTTAGTCTTTAGCCACACACCAGTTGTCATCAGCAACTCACAAGTTCCTACTTTTGTGTGTCTGTGCAACAGCTTTGATGTTTTTTCTGACTCTGTGCTGTAATAACCCAGTTTCCCCAGAGCTATCAACATCAATGTGAATCAGTCCTATCTCTACCATCTGCACTCACTGTGTCCATGAGGATCTTCTTCTGCAGGGTGGCCATCTCCTTCCTCAGCTCTTGCTGCGCCCCCTGCAGGAAAGCCTCGTGGCTGTTCTCCATGTCCTCCATGTTCTGGAGAAAATACAGAAAAAGCTTCAGTTTGACTTCTTTGTCTGAGAAAATCGGGAGAGTCAGAGCCAAACACATCCGCCTCCAGTACAGGATCCTCCTCCTTGCAGGTCTACGATGTGTTCTGCACCTAATAACTACATGTCTTCATTTTAAAAATAAACTCTACACTGTCCATCCTGGCAGGAATTACACCGTTAGCTAAAAAACAGCATGAACATGTGCGATGTTTCTGTTGGATGGTTTTCTGAAGACCTCCATTTCTTTCTGCAGTTGTCAGGGGAACAACATGACGTCTGAAAACAGCCCTCACCTTCACAAACTGCTCGTACAGCTCTCGGACAGTCTTCAGCTTCTGGTTCTGCACCACTCGGGCCTGCTGCAGGATTTTCTGCTGCTGTCTGAACAGATTCTACAAACAGAAGAAACAGCGTCAATGAAGTCAGAGCTAACTAACTCGCTCCCTCTTTTCTGAGAGATTCTTCACACTCATCAATAACAAGAAGCTGTCAGTGAGTGAACGTTATGTTTTTTACAATTATTCATAATAACAGATCATGAATGTTTTAATCAATCCTTCTTTATAAACATTGCACTGACACACATGCACCCCTCAGATGTCGTATCTCCTGCTACAATAAGTATTATGTAGGAAACTGTGTCGAGGTAGTTTCTCCCTTTTCAGTTTGTTTTATCTCTTTTTAAAGGTCTATACGGTTCGATCTGACCGTCTGCCTCTTGCTTCTTGTTCTCTGCTGTGAACTGTCTCTTCCACCTGGTCATTGTTTGTCTTTATTTGTCCTGTTTGTTTATTTCTTTTTACTCAGCCTGCATGTCCTCATGTTTACATAGTATTTATTGTATATTTTTTGCAGCTATTTATGTCTTCGGGTGTTTAATGTTTGATGATGCTGGAAGGATTCACAGTAAGAATTTCATTGTACTGTGTGACAACTGTTTCCTGTCCACGTGACAATAAAGTCTGATTTGATTGAATTTGAATGGGCCCTCAGGGATAAAGTTTTTCTTAATAGAACTGAAAATGCACAATGATGCAACAAACTAGTAAAGAATGGGACTGACTGCTTTTTTTCTCTGTGAAGTCAAATGACGAATGTTGTTTTTACTCCTTAATTGTTCTTTATATATTTCCTCATGATGTAATGAAGTGATTCAAAGCAAAGAAAGATGGATAAAACATACCTATTTCTTATTTTGATGGGCAAGAGGCAGAAACATTCCTCCTGGCTGAATACCTTTTCATTCTGTAGAGGCAGGATACGAACTGAGGCTTCAAATCAGGACACCTCTGCCATATATTAGCTACGTTCACTCTCCTTAAAGCACGATTCAGATTTATTGCCGAGATCACATTATTGTGTAATGTGGCTTACATCAGACTGAAGTGTGAACTGTTCTCGGACCGAAAGCGACCCGCATGTGCAGAAGAAGAAAACGACATCGCAGCACGCTGTCGTACAGAAGTAAAGATAGAGGCCACGGGGGTTAGCGCCGGTTAGCTCATACTTGAAAACCCTCCTGATTTTCATGAGACTTCCATTTCTCATCTCCTGGTTTCCTTCCCGGGTAACATTTTCTCCTCATTTATGACAAATGTTCACAACTTTCTGTCCTTTTCTTTACATTCATTACCGTTTCTGGCACTGTACAATGCATATGCACCACTACTCTCTCTCTCTCTACTGTTTCTGCTCGGACAGTAGCATGCACGTTGTGGCGGTTTTTATGTACAACAACTTTAGATATTTCTTATATAATTGGGAGCCAGCCGAGGTTAACCTGACAAAGTCGCTGCGTCAAACACTTATTCCCACCCACAAAAGGATATACGTAACACGGCATTACATACACCCTCAAAAGAAAATATGACACATTTTTTGGAAAACCTGTATAAAATCCCACACAGTCAGTCAGCGGCAGCGGCAGTCGCTCTAAAGTGACGTCAGAGTCACATGAACTCCGTTCTGACTGAGGTCACATTTCAACTAAGCAGACCTGGATCTGATTTGGACCACATATTAAAGTGGCCTAGAAAAAAAATCTGATTCCATGTGAAATGTTTACACTGTTATAAACACATCAGATCGGAGTCACATATGAGCAAAAATCTGATTTGGGTCACTTTGACCTGCAGTCTGAACGCAGCCTTTGATCATAGGTTCATGGTACTTGTCTCTGCACAGAGGATGGTAGAGCAACCCTCCAACACAAACAGCTGCTGGAGACGAACTCTGCATTACAACATGAGATCTAACCCTAAATAAGATCTGAGGGGGGATGTTTCCTTTAAATGCAACACTAGTGGTCAAAAGAGCATCAACCCTGGGCTGGACAATATGACCAAAACTTAAAATCATGATTAATTAGCACTTTACCTTGATTATGATTAATGAATGATTATTTTGTTTTTGTATTTTTTCCTTTATAGTCCACTTACAAGGTTTGCCCAGTAAATATGATCAACAGTTAAAGGTAGGATTTAATTCACAGATGTCAAAAAGTAGGGCAGTGATGGAGCAGTGGATAAAACACATGCCTTTGGTGTGAGAGACCAGGGTTCAATCCCCAACTGTGACCCAACCACCATTGTGTCCCTGATCAAGTCACTTAACTCCTAGTTGCTCCAGAGGCGTACAATTGTAAGTCGCTTTGGATAAAAGTGTCAGATAAATGTAATGAATATAAAATAATTTATCTAAATGTTTATTGATAAAGTTATGTTGACGTGCACATAACAGAGACGGGTTGCCCCTATATTCGGTACATCGCTGCAGCTGAATAAATGACCCCTGCTACTAACTTTCACATAATCATTAATATTATATATATAGCTTCAGACTCCGGTCTGGAAGCTGAGCAAGACTTAGAGCTTAGTTAGAGGCTCTGAACTTGAATAATCATCCTGCCCCAATCAAACCTGTAGCGCTACCTAACCAATGAAGCAAGGAAGTGAACTAACATTGAGCTTCTCCTCCTGCTCCTCAGCTCGCTGGGCTTCAGCCTCCCACTGCTGCAGCGCAGAGGACACCTGCGATGAGTACTGCTGAGTCATCTTCTGCCTGCAGACACACACATTTCACACTTTACACCATTTTAAATAATCATAATCGTTTTGACCCAATGCTCATGTTCATTATGTCATAACTTTCATTCATTCAATTCATTTTACGTTTAATGTATTCTGGTGTCAGTCTTTAAACATGCTGCAGATATCAATAACTGAATCAGGTTTTGTGGTTTCCCTTAAGTCTCAGGAAGGAGAAAGTCAAACCTCTGGCTGTGGTAGTTGTTCCACAGCTGCTCCAGTTTGTGTTGGCTTCCCTTCATGTAGTTCTTCGTCAGACACTCCAGACGTTTCTTCTTAGCCTGCATCACCTTACTGATATCAGCTGGAGGTAAATACCACAACAATCCATATGTTTCTGTCGCACTAAGGACAACAGCTGGATATGGTCACACTTCTTTTAATACCAATACAACATGCGAGGTTTGATGCTGATCCCACTGTTTTTCTACAGTGTTTTCTAATTTAACAACATGTTAATGATAGTCTGCTAATATTTACAGGTGTTACTATTTTCTTAACAAGGACAAGGATAAAACCACCAATAATTTGGTTAAAATCAGACTAAAAACCCCACTAAACCTTCACTGTCAAGCTTTATTACTTAATTACCCTAATGTTACAGTAAGGAGAAAATCAAACAGGCACACACCTGCACAGTGCTGCTTACCTCCGAATTTCTCCAACATGGACTGTACCTCATTTCTGAAAGTGTGATAAGAGAAATGAAGCTTAAGTTAGGTTCCAATTTGCAGTTTCTGATTCGGCGGGCACTGGAGAAGTTAAGGGAAACTCAGTTCCACATTAAAAACCACTATGCCTAGTTTTTATATTTATTCATTTAGCTGACTTACAATTGCTATACATGTCAGAGGTCGCACGCCTCTGGAGCAACTAGGTTGAGTGTCTTGCTCAATGCGTCACAGTGGGGAATTGAACCTGGGTCTCTCACACCAAAGGCATGTGTCTTATCCATTGTGCCACCACCCCTAGTTCTGTCTGATTTAATCATCCCAGAGAGGCTAAGATTTCTTTAAAACAGCGTTTCAGATTTGTAAACCTTTATTCTATTTGTGAAAATACAAAAAAAAAGGGTATTATTTATGTTTTTTTCCCCCCACATGTAGACCACATTAGACCAGGTCTAGATCATAAACCACTATGCCTACAGCTGTCAAATCTGGACTGGATTATTCCAGAGAGGCTAACCATATGATCTTTTAAAACACACTTTCAGACTTGTGAAACCTTTATTCTTTTTGTGAAAATACAAAAATTAGGACTGTATGTTTTTTTTACATATAACATTAGACTACATTGGACCAGGTCCAGATCATAATCCACTAACGTTATGCCTAGAGCAGTCAGATCTGGATAAAATTATTCCAGAGAAGCTAAATTTTCTTTAAAACGCAGTCTCTGATTTGTAAAACCTTTGTTATTATTATTATAATGAAAAAAAGGACAGGTTTCCCTTAACTTTCCCCTTAACTGTCGAATGGTAACTTTAGGTTACCCAGCACGTTATTTTAGCTAAATAAAGCTGTAATAAAACGGTATTAATGTGAAATACCCGACAGCACAGCTGGCCTCCTCTTCAAAGTCAGCTGCAGGTCTCTTCTTGGCCAACTTGTCCCCTATCGGAGTTTCATCTTGTGACATTAATCAGAAGTTCAAAGTTAATGTTCTTGGATTAGCGGGTATCAGAAGCTAACAGCTAACAGCTAGTTACACTTACGTTCTCTAACATCGTCCTCTGAGCCGCTCAGCTCTTTCTTTTCATCCTCTTGAGTAAAATCAAACACTTTTTTATCTGGTTTCTCTTCTGGATGTTTCTTCTTCATCTGTCTTCTGGCTGTTGCCATTCTTCAAACAAAATCTAGCAAGACAACACAACCTGGGTATTTGCTAATGCCGGCTAATGTTACCCAGCTAACTGCTAACGTTAGCTTAGCCTTCGCTGCTAATGACTCTCGCTATAATGCTGCTACTGTTTGACAAATCATTAACTGACTGACACAACTTAATTTTAGGTAATTATTTAAATCAAGGCCACCTCTGTCCTCGAGTCCAGCGACTAATTTATTTTTTGAATCAGGCTTAAATGGTTGCAACAGAAACTGAAGCTAACTTGCTAGCGCGTCGAATTTCTGCTCTATTTCCCGCCACAACCACACCGAGGGGCTTCGGGTCAAAGGACCGGTGGGCCCGAGTGAACCCGAGTAGATCCGAGGTAGAGAAAGTACTTGGATCATTTACTTCAGTAAAAGTATAGTAATATTACTGCTTTGAAAATGTTACATAATTAAAAGCTTTTTAAGTAAAAGCCTCCCCTGCGCCTGATGTACTGTTTTATATTCTATCGTTAGATTATTATTCCTAAATTAAATAGTGTTTAGTATCAGAGTACAGCTTCAGGATCAATCTGCTGATTATTTTCTACATTAATCGTTTGATTGCTTGGTTTTTAAAGATTCTGCCCTCACAGTTTCCCAGAGCCCCAAGTGTCCAACCTACAGTCCAAATCTCAACGTTAATAACAAACATTAGTTATTAAAATTCATTAATAAGAAGAAACTCATCATATTTAGTGCAGCCTCTTCTACTTATGTCATTTTTGGGAATTAAACATTTTGTTCAACAATCCTGGAAGAATTGGTTTCCTCATTTGGGCCAGTATACTTTCATCATGAAACACTCTTTCCATTACTGTTTGTTCCAGCTTCAGTTTTCAGTCCAGATGTCACTAAAGGAAACCAGGAGCTCGGTATACAGTAGAAAGCGCTTAAAAAATATAAAGGAATATTTTAGGAAAAAGTTGCATAAGTTTTTTGATTGACTAAAAACTCCAAAAACACTAATAAGGTTTATCAGAAAGTTAGTTACAGCAGGAAAATTCACGTTAGATACATAAGAAATAGTAAACAGTCGTTCTCCAAAATATATATATTTTTTGGCCCAGTATACTAGGAGACTAGGGCTGAACAATTAATCACAATATGGCCTACTTCAGTTTTCAAACCACAGTAGCCGTAATATTTGGTGAAGGTGCCAAAAAAACTTTTGAAATTAAATATTGTCATGCTGAATAACGATCAATCCCTCTGATATCAGTAAAAGTAAAAATGAATCATAAATTAGATTTTTCAAAATCACTGAGCCCTAAAAGAGATAATGAAAATATTTGGAATAAACAATAATTCATCACTTTGTACGTGTGTAAAATCTGAGATCCACTGAAGCTCAGGAAGAATGCGTCTTTAAAATACTTCTGGCCATTAGAAAGAAATCCATCGCACCGAAACATCTGCAGACCTCCAGCACAGGACGACTGAACTGAAACTGTCAACAAAATCACCTGCAGAGAAACTTCAAGACTTTTAGATCAAATCATCTGTAAGCTACTGGGGAAAAATGACTCCAGATGTTTGTACCTGTAAGACGCAGCCACAGAAAAACTCTGCTCTTGTGCAACTATTATAAATAAAATAAAAAGAGTTTCAACCAATTTGCTTCAGACCAGATTACTTAATGTTTCTTGTAGATTTCTGAAAGTGAATCTGAAGAACATCTTTTTAAAAAAGGCAGATAAAAACAGCATGCGGCCAAAAACAAGAGATGAGACAACTGTAATTTAAAAATTTAAAAACTGTAAATAAAAAAAATTTAAAATATATTTTTTGCATTAATTAACTCCTACTCATGAATTACAAGCAGCCTTAAGATGCAGTTTCATAATTTACCAACAACAAAACTTTTTTTGACTGGTTGGCACAGACATACTTATAAAAAGAAAACAGACTGAAATAAAATAAAACTGCTGTAGAAAAACATTTTGTTTCTGATTTTATGTGTTTGAATCTCCTTTAATTGAATCAGAATTTAGCTGGCAGGGTTTTTTTTCCCCCATCTCCCTCAGATGCAGGTTTGTTTTCATGTCGATGATGAAGCAGAATAATTTTTAATTTTCAGTCAGATATCAAACTTTTCTTCACAAATAAAATGTCCGTTCTCTTCGTAGTCCTCTCGTGTCACCACCATCTCGTCGTAGTCTGGGTTGTGGGACAGCAGCTTCCCTCCTTCCCATGAATAACAGATCGGACTGCGGGACAAGACGGGGAAAGCAGAAATGTTAATATCACGTATACTATATAAGTCAAACAGGACTAAGCTGAGATATTATCTTATATCCTTCCCACAGACAAAACTGTTTGTGCAGTGCCTAGAAGACGGCTGTGGGAAAGAATCAGACTGAAGCTCAGGTCAGATTTATGGTGGAGTCCTGCTGCAGATTTACAGTTTAGATGATGCATCATGCTTTAATTATCTTCCACACAGTAACCGTTTTCATTGGTTGATTTACTTTGTGAAAAAAAGGGACGGTGGTCACAGAAACTGGAGTGACGTCCCGGTAACTTCTAGTTTGCCTGGCTGCAGTTTTCTGAGTCAGGCGGCCGCAGTTGCTTTGCTCCGGCTGCACCGAGAGGGAACCACCTTTTGCCTGATCCTGCGACATCAGCCGTTGCTCTAGGCTCACGCGCTTTACGGGAAGGAGAACATGTCCGACTTGACGGACAGTAGTCTGCAGCTTGTGTTTGACCATCAGGTCAGTGAAAGTTGGTCACAGTCATTTCGAACACACCTTTTGTCAGATGTGAAAAGGGGAAGAGTCTCTCTCCTTGAAAGTCCTCCACAGATTTATCACCAACTCTGTCAGCGCCACAATCGACAGGTTTTAAAAACAAGGATGGAAATCAATGCAGCAGAACCAGATTAACCAATTAACTCAAAACCTGCCGCTTACATTACCCACAATGCAGCTCTCCCTCAGTGTCGTGTGAGAGATTGTGGTGTGATACTAGTAGCAGCTCATGTAGCCAACAGTCTGCAGTGGAGATGACCAGCAGCTGCAGACGGCTGCTGACCTTCTTTCTAACTTTTCAAACTTGTAGTCTTCGGCAGACACCGACTCAACTGACATCACCTGAGGACACTGATCAGACGTCACACGGCTCCCTCTGCGACCCTCAAGGTGCCAGACTACTTTAAAAATATGTACAGGAGAACTCCAACACCTGGAGGCACACTGAGGTGGAAAATCTGCAACGATCCCCTTTAACATGCCTCGTGTTAAAGGTGTCAGACGTCGGGCAGCTGCAGTGCAGCTTCCTTTGTGCGCAGGAAGTTATGACGTACAGCTATAAACCAGGCTGAACTTACTTTGCAGGCTGTAGGACTGACACGGGGAGGTGGGCGGGGGCCAGTGATCGCAGCTCTGCCTCCAGTCGCTCTCTGAAGCCGGGGAACAAAATGTTTCCTCCAGTCAGGACGATGTTCTGGTAGAAGTGTGGCTGCATGTCTGCAGGCAGAAAACACACAGACGTGTTATTTCCACCGCTGTACCGGTGAAAATGTAAACTAAAGGTGGACGGACAGGAGATACATCAGCTGTTATTTATTTGAAGATTAAGAAAACACATTTTACACAGAACAGCAGCCTTCTGTAATTATTACATGTAAAAACTTCCTCTGACACCCAAGTGAGACCTCTTTAAGATCACAGCTGTTAAAAGCGTGTGGTCTGACCTTCTGGCAGGGACTGGATGGAGTGCACGATGGCCTCTGGGATGCCCATCTCCTGAATGCCGATGTCTGACGGGTGGAAGAGCATCTCAGGAACCGCAAAGCGCTCGTTAGCCAATCTCAAGATCTGCTCTCCTGTCTTGTACTTTCCACTTAAGACCATCTCTTCTCGTGGCTGGTGGACAGAAAGACCAGTGAGGACGGCGGCACAGACACACGTTTCCCTCTGTAAAAAAAGGTTTTCTCACCTTGCAGAAGCCTTTTTTGATGGAGCTGAAATCTGGAAGAACATAATCCCTCATCACAGAGTTTTCTTCCCCCTTCATCCTGATAACACACCACACACAAAAAAAAAATTGTCAATCACTTCATCAGCGACTCCCTGGTGAAACACTAGAACACGGAGCTGCAGCTGAGTGAAGGTGGCTGTGAAAACAGAGAACTTTTGATTTATTTGAATCAAGAACGAATCAGCACTTAATTTTTCTATTCAGATATTTATTTTGTTGAGGAAAAGGGACTGCATATATTTTTTTAAAGATTTTATCTTAATTGTTTTGAATGTTCTTCCTCAGATTTGTTAAGTGATCCACTGTTTGGCAAGTGTTTGTCATGTTCTGACCATAAAGACAAGTTTAGAACCACAATTAACAATCTGGTTTCTTCAAAAAGCAAAAGCTTGTTGACTTGAAAGACAGTTTGACAGTGATATTTATGAGGATGAGATTTTTGGCCATATCACCCACCTCTAGTCCCAGTTAGCCTCCTGAAAACATGTCAGTACTTTTCTTGCTAAGTACTGAATTTGAGAAACCAGGTGAAGTTAGTTTCACGGCTGTTTCCAAGCCTGGATTTCTCCCAGTTCTGTTGGAGAGCTGATTCAGTTTGATCACCTGAAAATCACCAAAGGTGACGACGAACGTCTGTCCAACGTCCAAGTTAGGGAGAAGGGTTGGGTATCGTTTAAAATTTTATGATACCAGAACCAAAACCAGTACCCTTGAAGTGACACCGATAGCAGCAGAGTACTAAATTCCATACCTTGCATAAAACTCCACCTGTTGAAGCCACAGTAGTCGCATGGCAACCTGTTATTAATTTTATTGTTGTTATGGACAAACAAGGTGATCCATTTTATTTTTTTCTTGTTTCAAATAACTGTTACATAAAAGTTTTGGGAAACTATCAGATCTTCATCCTGATTAGGTCGTCCTCACTGGTAGTATTTTTGCATTTGAATGAGAGGAGGAGTGAAATAGTTTAGTGACTAAATAAGTTGTGGGAAACAAATTTAAGGAAAGTTTTTGATATGTGTTGAAAGTGAACAACAGAAAAATATTTTGTTAACTTTCGATCAATAAACTGAGTTGAAAGTTCTGCGAGTGATTTTTCCTTTAGTGGTGAGTAGCAAAACCTCCGAAAAGACGACAGTCACAAGAATAAAATGAGAAAAAAGTATGTTTAAATAAGTCACTAAACTACAGTAAAGACTCAAACAGAGGAAAGAGAATCTGCACGTCCAGCCGATCAAACCAGCTCCACCTGAAGCAGCCGGAGGCTCCATCAGGAACATCAGCTGATCGCTGCTGCGCCACACCTGGACATCCTCTCACAGTTTCACAGCTGTTAGTTGTTAATATTACATGTTTTTATTAAATGAATGTATGTTGAAGTAGATGGGATTTATTGTTTTGTTTTTGCTGGTATTAGTATGGGCTCCTACATTACTGGTTTGGTGACGTCCTGGACATGCTAAACACAGTTAGATTCTGCACAATTCATTGTTTAAATCAGTTTGTTTTACAGACACAATGAGCACCAAAGTGTAATTTATTTAAAATTAATAAAGGCATTAAGGAATTAAAGGCCTGTCCTGTATATAGCCAGGGGGAGTTCAGTTAGTTAAGTCAACTAAAGCCGGACTGTGAACTGTTTTACAGAAATTAAAGTTGATTGACACTTTTTTGTCCAAATGAAACAAACCAGATGTAAAGTGTTAATCAGGGAGCTTTAGAGGAGCTGGTAGGTGGATTGTTTTGCCTTTGGACAGAGGATGAGGACAGAAGTCTAATCTGACCTAACAGACTGATTCAGTGACGGACATCTGATCCACAGAACCGCATCTGCTCTGCGGAGTGTTTCTGTGGTGTATCTGGGCTTACTGTGCCATTTCCATGTCCTTGTAAAACTGCTGGGAGACGTAGCAGACATCTTCTTTCACTTGGTTGATTACATGAGTTTCATCCATGACATGTAGCTGGCTGCGAGGAGGAGAGAGAGAGAGAGAGAGATTATTCTGAACCACGTCTCAGATTTAAGTATCCTCCGTTTTACCAGAGGAGATAATAACTCGTACTGCTAGAAAGAGCAAAGGTTTTTACCAAACCAAACAACAAGCTAGCAGAGCAGAGGAGAGCGAGGTGAACGTACCGATACGAAATGATCTCCTTCAGGTGATTGGTCAGCAGCTTCCCTCCAACATTGATCCTGGAAGGCAGAATAAACCAACAGCTCATCAGCACGTTGTTGTTGTTGTTGTTCTTACTGTTAATGCTGCTGCAGTCCTCTGACCTGCGGATCCCCTCCTTCAGTTTCTTGCTGCGGCAGTAGGGGGCGATGTGGGTGAAGGAGAATCCGCTGTCCACCACCAAACAGCACAGCTCAGAGGGTTTAGTGCTGAAGTAGTGATGAGCGCTGAGAGAACTCGCTGGAGAACACACATTCAGACCGACTTCACTGTCAGAGTCTAGAAGAAGACGTACAGAAGATAACCACAACTTAAAGTCTGACTCTAAGTCTCACCGTTTATTCTGAGAGCCGACTGGAACTGGTACTCCTCAAACAGGATCTCATTCATCGACTCCTGAATGGAGGTGAAGTTGAAGTACGGCTCTGTGATGATGATGCTGGTGTCTGCGAAATCCACCTGGACCCAGAACACACAGACGGGATGAAATCAGATCAGATTAGCAGAGAGCGTGAAACAGAACAAACCAAAGCACCTTTCGTAAAGAAAAGACATTGTGGACAAAAATGAAGCAAACTCTAAACCTTGAACATCTCCTTTCCAAACAGATGATCCCACACTTTCCTCTGGACGTCCCAGTTGACCAGATAACCCTGAAGACAAAGAACAGGACAGCCAGTGAGAGAGGATCTCTGTAAGGCTGCAGACTCCACACGTGGTTTCACTCTCTCACCTTCTGGAAGGGGAGGATGTAAAAGAGACCTGAAGGGTCTTTGATCTCATCCAGCTGATTGGCTGTGAAGGTTTTTAATCTGGACGTCTTAGAGCGAAACTGGCAATTTGGGATGACGCTGAGGGAGAAAGAGAGAAACGAAGGATGTCACACTGAGACTTCGGGATCTGAGCTGAGCGGCAGTAAATACACTTCAGGCGCTCTGCTGCTTTTATTATCAAGCAAGCAATAACGTTTAAACACAAGTGTCAGTGACACAAAAGGATCTTACAGGGGAAAAGATCACATTTAGTGCCTCATCATAGAGCTCCTACTGTGATACCAAGCATCAGTGTTTCAGTTGATGATAAATTACAGCTTTTAACTGATTACATCCAACTTAAACCTGACTGAGCACCAGGAGGAACATACGCTCAAAATAATCTTCAGCACTTCATTTGTTTTTATTTAAAAGGAAAAAACCACTGACTTTTATTTTTATTTTATTTTTTTACCATTTTACGTCAGCCAAATTGACTTTAAGGTGAAAATAAAATGTGTTTAATAAACACGCTCAGACTTCTGATGTTGTATGACACGGTGTATTAAACATCACTTGGGGTGTTCATTATGTGCCGAATTTCAGTTTGAGCCCTGAAGCTTCACACTCGTCCTCAGTCATGTTCTGCATCGCCGGTTTGTTTATTAAAACTCACTGAAAACATTAAACCGACCGCTTTTTGAACGGAGTTCGGTTTCATCCGAACCAGGGCGCTGTTTATCATTATTAGCTTTACCGTTAGCTCCCGTGCTAACTGAACTTACCTGACTTTCTCCTGACTGTATCCTATTTTCGCCGTATAGGCTCCGTTATCCAGAACTAACGTGGCCATTTCAGATCCGGTACTGACAAACCGAGTCAAACCGAATCCACAGTGAATGAAACGGAACACATTTCTACACTTTTACTGACACACGGCGCCGCCATTAACACTTTATTTACTCCTTCCGCCAATCAGCTTCTTCTTATTTTCTATTTCCGGCTGGCATGACGCTGAGGGCAGCCAATCAGGTCTCCGCCTCCTTCGCTTTATGGTCATTGGCCGTTGGTATAGCCAATCAGACACGATGTTTAAGGTCCTTCTACAAATATGTTCGGGCAGAAACAAGCCTCATCTTTCCTCCGCAAGATCTGCTGAACTGACATGGAAATCAGTGAAAAACCAGCAACAACTTGATTTAAAACTCGATTTTAACTCAGCAAATTCTAAATACATGAAATTCTAAATCCATGGAAGTGACGTGATTTTTTTACAGTTTGTACTGGGGTTATAAACTGAGACTGTACGTCATAAATAAACAGTAAACGAGTAAATAAAGATCAATTTAATATTATAGCAGCTGCAACTTTTTATTATTTTCATTATCAGAAAATCTGCATTTTATTTTCTGTTAAAGTTTTGTCTTTAATATTAGTTAAAAGGGATTTTACCATTAAAGCAAAAGGAGGAGTAACTTCATACACTTTCAACATGAAGTTTCACATTAATAATACATTTACAAAGTTGACAATGCAAAGTATAAAGAAACCTTTGTGATAAAATGTTCAGTGACGTGCACCCACACTCAGCCCTCACCGCCGCACTCACAGTAAACATGAAGTTGAGACATCATCATACATGGTAATAAGATAAGAAACCTTTATTGATCCTCAGAGGAGAGATTCAGGTGTTGCAGCAGCACAAAGACAGATATAAGTCCAGATAAACAGAGAGACTAAAAAATAAATAATTAGAAGTTTATGAAATAAAAATAGAAACCAAACCAAACCAAAGACCAGTGTTGTACTTAAACTAACATTGCCGTATACGGTCTCTGATATGATTAATAATATGACATCTACTATATGTAGATTAAGACGACAACACTTTTGGTTTATTTTTCATGAAACAGGTCCAGCAGCGGAAACACGTTTCTGTGCGGTGAAATGACTGAAATCCCTGTTAAATCATCTGTTAGAAGTGGGAGGAGGTTCAGAGTGTGCAGTCTGAAGATAGAATAATAATAATCTTTATTTATAGAGCACTTTTCAAAAACAAGTTACAAAGTGCTTTAACAAGTGTAAAGACAATAATACCCAAGAGACAATAATACAAAAACAATAGAAAAGAAGACCCTGAGGCGTCTCACTACTTTCAGATTTGCTTGTTGGTGCTTCGTTCTGACTGGAGTTTGGTTCTTAGAGACATGACAGTTTAATACAGCTGGGCGATGCGGGCAAAAATGTTATCACGATAATAAATTTCATATCAAATCGGTATCGATAATTATCAGGATAAATGTCAAATCATTATTTAAGGCTGATTTTTGCTTCTGAGTGAAAGTTAATGCGGTTTTAAACTTTTACTTTGTGGTCAGAACAAACAGCTCATCACTTCACAAACCTGAGGCAGAACATTCAGAACTATTCTGATTAAATCTGTTTTATATGTTTAACAAATATGCACGAGGAAAATTAAGTAAAATCGGTTTTCCACAACAAGATTAAGATCTTAGAAGGAACATTAAGTGCTGATTCATTTGTGATTCAAATGAATAAAATCAAAAATTTATTGGACATTTGTTATTGAGGAAAATTATATTGAGATAATTATCACTATTGTTTTATTGCTCAGCCCTACAGGCCGTCTCTCTGGCCTTGGCAGTGAGATTATCTGCTGTTATCAAGCTGACGCTTGGAACCACAACTGTAATAAATCCACTAATTTGAGACGACTGAGTCTGAACAGAGAGTGTTTTTATTCATCTGAGCGTGAACAGGAACCATGAGGAGGATGTGATGAACAGAAGTCAGGCATGAACGTGTTTGTTCAGGTGACAGTCCGGGTGTGTTGCAAGGGACGGGTGTTTGACGTCACAACCCGAGCTGCAAACGTCCCGTACATCCAGGGAGGAAGATTTACTGGCGTTGAAAGAGTGAGACCCAAATCTGAGAGGAGGGTATCTTCACAGACTTTTTGGAGCTGAACACGATTGAGCCTCATGGAGTTACTGAAACACGGGGTTTCACTTCTTTCTGTGACAATGATCCTTCAGCCGTACTTATGTGAAATGATGCAATTCTTGTGACTCACTTATGTTTTTCTAGATTTATCATGTTTATGACTTTTGAATTAGAGAATTATGTGTAACACGTTTCTGTTTTCACTTGAAAAAAACAAAAAAAGCAAGAGAAAAGATGCAGACTGGGATTACGGGTCATGTGATTTAGACACTACCTATTTAACACACCTGGCTGTGAGTGCAGAGTAAAGTACTCACAGTAAAGTAAAACTCTGTGTCCATCTTATTTTACAGACTCTTTATTCCCGTGTATCTCTCTTCCTCTTGCCAGGCTGTGGTTGAATATATGATTTTTTGTTCCTAACTAACTTGCCTGATTAAACAAAAGTTTAATAAAAAATGTAAAGAAGTAATCCGAGTGTGCGGTGGCTCCTGCGACCTGACTGCTGAGCTCTGCAAAGGTGTCTTTCTTGTTTATTAGTACAAACACGCTCATCTGGAAGATGTCTGAGGTTCTGAGGACAGAACATGAAACAACAAGCACGTTTTCTTTTTTACATGTTTCAAAGTACTCAAGTCTTGTACTTAAGTAAAAAGTACAGAAGTATAATCATTAAAAGTATTCCCACACTGAACCTTTAAGAGTTAATCCTGAATTTAACATCCACGCTGGAGATAAAGAGCAGCTCCGGGTCCAGACACACATCATAGAAATACTGTTCTGTTTTATTTCCTTCAAGCTTTACTCGCTGATTACCAAACTGCTGACAGTGAAAATGCTTCACTTTTAGTTCAAAGTCAAAATCAAATCACACACATTCTGAGATGTGTTGATATTATTATTATATTATTAATCAGAAGCTGCCTGCGGAGTTTAGATCAGTACGGTGGCCCAGAGAGCTCATCTTTAGAAAACATCTTCACCTGTTTGACAACACTTGCAGCAAAGTGAGAAAACACAACGTAAACACAGAAATAAAGTCTCCTTTTTCTTCAGTGAACCTCGACTCGTTATTTAGACATTAATACATTATAAAAATAAGGGAAACATATTGTTATTGACAGGAACTCAATATTTAAGGAAAAGAAAATGTTAACGGCAGTAAAAAGAAGAAGCCGTCTGCTCTGTGCGGTTTTCCAGCTGTGGCGACTTCTTGACAGCAGATTTAAACACGTGTGCCTGACTGAAAGCAGCAGAGGACAAATTCCTGCAGAGGATCGTGAACATCCAGGAGTTGGGACGTCGCTGCAGGGACGCTGTTCTCCTGAATGATTCGGTTCTTGTTGGCTGCAGCTGAAACGAGCCGTGTCTGCTTTTACAATGTAGTTCTCAGGGTATGTTCACGATTATTCCATCCATAAGTGACACAATGACAGAGTGTGTGATTATTTAGGTCATAGGTTTCATGCACTTTCTGTTATAAAACATCTAAAAGCAAAAATACAATCAGATGGAGGTCCGGGGTCTAATTTGTGTCAGTTCGGGGGTCCTCGATGTGAATGTACAACGTCTGTAGGGAAGTTTGACTCTAATGTTTTCCAGAACCTCAGGCTCCATCCACATTCCTGCTTTCATACACTAAACTGAAACCATCTCCGTCCACACCGGCCTTTCAGAACTGATCTCCGTCTGTTTTAAAATGACGGAAAACGCACATCATGTGACCGTTCACATACACTGAGCATGTGCGTGTACGTTTAAACAGGAAGCAGATTGTCTACGCCGCTACTGACAGAGTTTTAGTTTTGGTGTTTTTATTAAAATACTCTGTACTGTGTAAATAACACTTCTACATTTGTCCTCTGCATGTCTCCGTATTGACTTTGCCTCTTTGTCCTCCCGTGTTCCTCTCAGTAACACTTCCACCTGAAATCTCTGCTGCTCTTCGTTCGTCTGTAGCAGAACTTTCTTCTGTAGCTGCGCAGTAGACAATCCGCTTCCTGTTTACACCGGCACGCACACGCCCAGTGTACGTGAGCGGTCACGTGATGTGCGTTTTCAGTCGTTTTCTTATAGACAGAGATCAAATCTGATACGCAGCTGAAACGCTGTTGTGGACGGAGATCGTTTTTGTTTTAAAAGCTCCATTTTAAAAAGAAGACACAGCAGTGTGGCTGTAGCCCGAGAGTCCCTGAGTTCTTCTGTATGATTCTGTCATTGTTCAGGTCACCATCGAACGTTCGCCCGAGGAGGAAGGAGTGTAGAGAGAGAACGGGTGGATTCTCTGTATTTACCTGCACTGACGCAGTAACTGGCTCCTCAGGTCAAACAGATATCAATTTACACACCAGGCTTTGGTTCATACCGTCAAACGTTTACTGAGTCTCCTGTTCTTATAGAACAAACACGTTCGGGTTCTCCGGCTTCTTGTTCCTGCAGTTGGCTGTAAAAGTTGAAACGTTCCTTCGGGCTGAGGCGGCGGGTCAGTTCAGGTATTTGGGGATGCATCCTTGCAGGTCGATAATCTCGGGCCAGTTCTGGTATTTGTTCTTAGCGTTGTCGTTCTTTATGAGCTGGAACAGAAACACGGCTCAGATTCAACATCAACAGGAAGCCAGAAACTGCAACGCTTCGTCCATTAATTGATCAGTTAAAGAACGTTTGTAGATCTGATGCTGTTATTTGTCGGTCATACGTCGCCTCAGGCTCTGGAACATTTAGTAACCACACAATCAATTTATTGTCAAATTAATCAATAATGAAAATAATTGTTTGATGGAGCTGAAGGAATAGTCCAACATTTAGTGAATCCTCTTCTTCTTCCTCTCTGAGAGTCAGATGTTCAGACCGATACCACTCTCACGTCTGTACGCTAAATACGAAGCTACACTCAGCAGCTGGTTAGCTTAGCTTAGCATAAAGGCTGGAAATAGGGGGGAACAACTAGCCTGGCTCTTTACAAAGGGAACCCAATCCACATACCAGCTCCTCTAAAAGCTCATTGATCAACACGTTACATCTGCTTTGTTTCATCTGGGCAAACAGTGTAAAGATGATATTTTACTGTTTTCTTTACAGACTAACCAGGCTAGCTGTTAGCCTGTTTCCAGTCTTTATGCTAAGCTAGCTGTTAGCCTGTTTCCAGTCTATATGCTAAGCTAGCTGTTAGCCTGTTTCCAGTCTATATGCTAAGCTAGCTGTTAGCCTGTTTCCAGTCTTTATGCTAAGATAGCCGTTTCCCCCCGTTTCCAGTCTTTATGGTAAGCTAGCTGTTAGCCTGTTACCAGTCTTTATGCTAAGCTAGCTGATTTCCCCCCCCCCCCCCCGTTTCCAGTCTTTATGCTAAGCTAGCTGTTTCCCCCCCGTTTCCAGTCTTTATGCTAAGCTAGCTGTGTCCCCCCCGTTTCCAGTCTTTATGCTAAGCTAGCTGTTTCCCCCCCGTTTCCAGTCTTTATGCTAAGCTGGCTGTTTCCCCCCGTTTCCAGTCTTTATGCTAAGCTAGCTGTTAGCCTGTTTCCAGTCTATATGCTAAGCTAGCTGTTTCCCCCCCATTTCCACTCTTTATGCTAAGCTAGCTGTTAGCCTGTTTCCAGTCTTTATGCTAAGCTAGATGTTTCCCCCCGTTTCCGGTCTTTATGCTAAGCTAGCTGTTTCTCTCCGTTTCTAGTCTTTAGGCAAAGCTAGCAGTTTCCACCTGTTTCCAGTCTTTATGCTAAGCTAAGCTAGCAGTTATGCCAGTGTTGTCAGTCTGTATTTATCCTTAACATCTCGTATGTTTGGAAACTTTGGGGAAATATTTGGTTGCTCATCATGAATTTCACTGATGGATCGAGTGGACCATTCAGCTATTCAGACAGGGAACTTTACTAAACGCTATATGAGCGGATTCAATTTTAATAAATTAGATATGCCTTTACAATGCAAGTAAAAACTAGCGTATTGCAATCGGCCACACCGCCATATTATTAGTGAGGACTTAAAGCTAGCTAAAGGGTTGATCTCCTTAATGCTCATCGGTAAACCATTCCACATAATGCAGCTGAACACAGGAAAGAGTTCTTCCCCATTCAACTCTTGAACCTGAAGGTAACCAAATCAGTTACTCCCTCTTGTGGTGTAATTAAGGATGGGTTGTTTGGGGTCGAACAGGTTCAGATGGATCAATATTCCAATATGAGCTTGTTACCTTCTCGAAGCTGCTCTGCACCGCTGCTCCTTTCCCGCCAACAAACACCCAGTTATCCCTGAAGCCAAGCGACTTGACAGCAGAGCTCCCCAGCTCAGAAATCAGCTTCCTCGCATCTTCATTTAACCTGTTCAACAGGAGCACAGACGCCATCACCATTAATGTCTAAACCGCTGGCAACAACAGCGAGTCCACCCAAAACATGCGTCTGATTCCAGATATCGTTGTACTTTACTACGAAAGCAGTTAGCATAGCATAGCCCGGATCAGGCCAAACTCCATTCAGAAAACAAGCATTTTAAAAGTTGTTTGCTTGTCATCTTGCTGACAGACCTGACAAAGCTTGAATTCATATGTTTAACAAACCAGCGTCATGTTGTTGTTAAATCAGCATCCGTTTGATCCGTTTATTGAAACTAAATCACAGCAAAATGTTTATTTTGGGTTCATCCAGCGGTCAAAGTCACGCAATGGGAATTTAGAAACTGTCATTACTCTTGATGTAAAAGAATAAACACTTACTTTGTTGAAGGCTCGTCGTAGGACGCCATCAGCACAACGGAGCCGTCTGTGATGCTCTTCAGGAGCTCGATGAGAGGTTTCACATCTGCAACACAAACATGGCGTCCATCATAAAATCTTTCAGTGTTAACATCATGTGACACACAGGAGCACACTGCTGCTACGTACCGCCGCTGTACATTTCGAAGCTGGCGATCTTTGTGACTTCTCCTGTTTTACCTGTTGAAGAAAGACACCTGTGAATCTACCTGCAGCCACTTCATGAAGACAGAGAGACGCAGGTTCTCCGTCCAACACTCACCGTTTATTATAACGATGTTGATCCCATATCCAGCGTTGTTCAGCACCGAGCCAAGAACCCTGAGGAAGGTTAGAGGTTCTGTTAATGTCAGGTGGCAGAGGACAGACACTAGAGACCAGAAGGACAGACACTAGAGACCAGAAGGACAGAGACCAGAAGGACCAGAGGACAGACACCAGAAGGACAGAGACTAGAGACCAGAAGGACAGAGACCAGAAGGACAGAGACCCGAAGGACCAGAAGGACAGAGACCTGAGACCAGAAGGATAGAGACTAGAGACCAGAAGGACAGAGACCAGAAGGACCAGAGGACAGAGACCAGAAGGACAGAGACCTGAGACCAGAAGGACAGAGACTAGAGGGACAGGGACCGGAGGGACAGGGACCAGAGGGACAGAGACTAGAGACCAGAAGGACAGAGACTAGAGGGACAGGGACCGGAGGGACAGGGACCAGAGGGACAGAGACTAGAGACCAGAAGGTCAGACACTAGAGGGCAGAATGACAGAGACCAGAAGGACCAGAGGACAGAGACCCGAAGGACCAGAAGGACAGAGACTAGAGGGACAGGGACCGGAGGGACAGAGGACAGAGATTAGAGGACCAGAAGGACAGAGACCAGAAGGACATAGACCAGAGACCAGAAGGACAGAGACTAGAGGACCAGAGGACAGAAGGACAGAGACCCGAAGGACCAGAGGACAGAGACTGGAGGACCAGAGGACAGAGACTAGAGACCAGAAGGACAGAGACCAGAAGGACAGAGACCCGAAGGACAGAGACTAGAGGGACAGGGACCAGAGGGACAGAGGACCAGAGGACAGAGACTAGAGGACCAAAGGACAGAGACTAGAGGACCAGAGGACAGAAGGACAGAGACCCGAAGGACCAGAGGACAGAGACTGGAGGACCAGAGGACAGAGACTAGAGACCAGAAGGACAGAGACCAGAAGGACAGAGACCCGAAGGACAGAGACTAGAGGGACAGGGACCAGAGGGACAGAGGACCAGAAGACAGAGACTAGAGGACCAGAGGACAGAGACCAGAAGGACAGAGACCTGAGACCAGAAGGACAGAGACTAGAGGGACAGGGACCGGAGGGACAGGGACCAGAGGGACAGAGACTAGAGACCAGAAGGACAGACACTAGAGGGCAGAATGACAGAGACCAGAAGGACCAGAGGACAGAGACCCGAAGGACCAGAAGGACAGAGACTAGAGGGACAGGGACCGGAGGGACAGAGGACAGAGATTAGAGGACCAGAAGGACAGAGACCAGAAGGACATAGACCAGAGACCAGAAGGACAGAGACTAGAGGACCAGAGGACAGAAGGACAGAGACCCGAAGGACCAGAGGACAGAGACTGGAGGACCAGAGGACAGAGACAAGAGACCAAAGGACAGAGACTAGAGGGACAGGGACCAGAGGGACAGAGGACAGAGACTAGAGGATCAAAGGACAGAGACTAGAGACCAGAAGGACAGAGACCCGAAGGACAGAGACCTGAGACCAGAAGGACAGAGACTAGAGGGACAGGGACCGGAGGGACAGGGACCAGAGGGACAGAGGACAGAGATTAGAGGACCAGAAGGACAGAGACCAGAAGGACAGAGACTAGAGGGACAGAGGACCAGAGGGACAGAGGACCAGGGGACAGAGACCAGAGGACCACAAGGACAGAGACTAGAGGACCACAGACCAGAGGGACAGAGACCAGAAGGACCAGAGGACCAGGGACCACAGGGACAGAGGACCATAGACCAGAAAGACAGAGACTAGAGGACCAGAGGAACAGAAACCAGAAGGACAGAGACTAGAAGACCAGAGGACCATAGACCAGAAAGACAGAGACTAGAGGACCAGAGGAACAGAGACCAGAAGGACAGAGACTAGAGGACCAGAGGACAGAAGGACAGAGACTAGAAGACCAGAGGACAGAGACTAGAGGACGGAGACCAGAGACTAGAGGGACAGGGACCAGAGGGACAGAGGACCAGAGGACAGAGACTAGAGGACCAGAGACCAGAGGGACAGAGAATAGAGGACAGAGACAGTAAGAGGTACAAAACGAGTGAGGAGTTAAACAAGTCACTAAACTACACTAGAGAGTCTGAAGAAGCAGCCAGAGGAAAAGAAAGCTGCACATCCAGCTGATATCAGACAACATCTCAGCAGCAGGAGGCTCGGGGAGGCAAATCAGCTGCTGCGCAACAAACGCGTTGAATTGATCTGATGAAACGCAGTGATCGATTGCTGACAAGTGATGTGAAGCAAATAAAACTGCACAGAGTAGAATTAAAGGATATCAGAAGAGGAAATGAAGGGAAAGCCAAGCTTGTGGTTATAAACTTCCAACAGCCGATGCTGAGGCTTACTGTGCACGTTGGATGCAGCGCGATTACAGAGTCAATGCAAAGACGCGGAGAGAAGTTGAACTACCTGTAAGTTCAGAAAATACGTGATTCCAGCTATCGTTGTACTTTTCTATGAAAGACGTTAGCATAGCATAGCCATTACATTAGCATAGCGTAGCCCTGATCAGGCCAAACTCCATTCAGAAAACAAGCATTTTTAATTGTCTGCTTGTCATCTTGCTGACAGACTCAACAAAGCATGGATTCATATGTTTAACAAATCAGCGTCATGGTTCCTTTAATTCAGCATCAGTTTCATTCATTTATTGAAACTAAATAACAGCAAAATGTTTATTTTGGGTTCATACAGCTGTAGTAATAGCGGGTTGTGTTTATTCCATAGACTGTATATAAAAAGGTTTATTCGCAATATCGCGTTGTGTGAACACTCAGCAGTTATCCAGCGGTAAAACCCCCGCGAGGAAAACGACACAAGGATTAAATTTGCGTTTGGTCCAAATGCACAGTTAACGTTAGGCGGCGTGCAGCACATGAGCAAGAAAAAAAAAAAGGAGGAGTTTGGCTGCGAGCAAAACAATACAAATTTTTCAGATCTGGATACAAAAAGGATCGAACGCAGTACTCGTTTGACAGGAGAAGATTCGATACTACTCAGTCGCTGCTGGACTGTTTCGTTCGATACCTTGAAAGTATCGAGTACCGATACCCAGCCAAAGTACTGCATATTAAATCTGTCACCTTTCCACGCTTTCCAGACATGTAGAGCATCTGATCTGATCTCGACCACAACAACATCTAAAACGGTCACAGCTGTCCACTGACGTCAGTGGAGCCACACGATTGGCTGAATATGTTTTCCAGCTCTGATGTTAAAAAGCAGACGATTGGCTTTGTTGCTGGAGGGAGGTGTTTTTCTCTAAAGGATTCTATTCAGGAATCTTTAAACATCAGGTCACTTTCCCCTTAAATGGTCTCTGCTAAAACCAAACCAGCAACTCTATCTGATTCAGACTTTGTGTGTCTGTGTTCGACCACTGTGGCCTTATTTTATTTTTAAATCTGAAATCAAAAACACAAGACTCGTTTGGGTTTTTTACGTAGAGATAAAACTCGGGAAACAAGCAAGCCTTGAGGAGAAAGGAAAACACCTACAGCTTGTTTTGGATGCAGATCTTTGGAGCCACGACGTTAGCGGCTCCGCTCTGGATGAAGAAGCTGAAGTGATCCTCCGGACACTCTTTATTTATGACGCACGATCCTGAAACGCAGAACACATTGATGAACCAGATCAACGTCACAACAGTTCACTCTGATCCGGTTGACTCAATCACTAACCTGACTGTTTAGGAGGCGTCTTGAAGGTCTGAGGGGCGGCGCCTTCAGATAAAGCACGCCGCCAGTCAACTGGAACAACAAGAGTTAGAGTCACAGGAAGACGACTACACAGACAGGTCAAGTTAAAGTGATGCTCCACTAAAGATCTGTCCAAAATAACCACGTTCATGCCAGTTACTGTGTAGTTCCAGAATTTCAGAAAAAATATGTTCCGTAGTCAACGGCGAGAGACGATTGATGTTTAGATCCCGTTTGAACTGACAAACATCATGTGAGTAATTCAGGACACAATGCAAACAGGATCTAAACATTAGACATCTCTCGCTGTAGAATACCGAACATATTTTTTCTGAAATAAGGTTCCTTTGTGGTCTGAAAAAAAGGGGCGGGGCTTAAGCTCTCTAAAATGTACATTTATTCATTTAGCTGACGCTTTTATCCAAAGCGACTTACAATTGCTATACATCTCAGAGGTCACATGCCTCTGGAGCAACGAGGGGTTAAGTGTCTTGCTCAGGGACACATTAGTGTGTCACAGTGAACCCGGGTCTCTCACCGCTCCATCACCGTCACCCAAAATAATTTGCGAAATGCTTTAATCTCACAAATCGTCCACACACAGTGGTTTTAAAAGAACAAACTGATGACGGAAGGCAGTCTGTGAGGGACGAAAGGTTCCTACATGTGAATGCCGTAGCGGCAAAGATGCCGTAATTCTGCAGGACGAATGTGATGAGGACGACCACGGGCACCATCACCATCACGACCTGCAGAACCCCTGCAGGACACAGAGACAAGACTTATAAGATGAGTCTTTATTAATCGCAGCACAGAGGAATGTAAAGAGCAAGATGCAATAAAAGTAGAATAAGTTTGGCATTCTCATGTAGATGTATTATACACACTGGGTGTGGCAAACTGGCTCGCTAGTGGCGGGGTAGCGAGCCAGTTTGCCACGCCCCTGCGAGGCGATCATATGACATGTAAATTCCCACCACATTTGAATTTTGTGCAAAGTTTGGTGAGTTTTTGTGCATGTTTAAGCCGCCAAGAATGTGATTACTTTGGGAAAATAATAATTCCTGACATATGAACAGCATGCTTCATGCTCAGGCCCTAAATACAACAGATTTGTACAAACTGACACGCTCAGAATAGAGACAAAAATAGAGTCTGTCAGTTGTGGAGTCTGATGGCAGAAGGCACAAATGAGCCACCAAAACTGGATATAAAGATTATGTGAGGGGCGAGATTAGGGTTGCGTATCGAGAACTGGTTCTAAGTTGGAATTGGTACCAGATTTCCAAGAACCGTGGATTCATTAAGAGACGTGTGTTTGGATTCTGCTTCTCTATTCCTAACTTTCTGCATATCTCAGCTCCTGACTGAACTGCAGAAGGCATTTTACAGTCCATCAAAGTGTCTATTATCTGCCAGGAGCTGCTACGCCGACCTCACCTCACCTCATTTGAAAAGGTGCCATGTTCACATTTAAAGAGGTTACTTCACCAAACAAAAACACAAAGAGGAGGGAAAACCAAATCATGACTCAGCAGGGATGATGTTCCAGGAGAAAAGTTGATCTACAGGAGAAACCAACCCGTTCTCACTCCTCAACTCGTCACATATGGCCAGAACCTGGACTTTGAACCAGGAGAGTGGGGTTCGTGTCCCGTGTGAAACAATAACATTAAATGTTTTTATTTGAGTTAGGCATATTGCGTAAGTTACGCAAGTGACGTAACTAACATGTTACCTGACGTACGTAGTTATTTTAACCCAAATCAAGTCAGGATCTTTTCTGAACCTTAACCAAGTACTTTTGTTACCTAAACCCAACCAAACTGCAACGTTTCACAACTGGCGATGTTTGGAAATGCTAGCATTTTATTTTGAGGGGCTAACCGGATTTTGCATATTTGTTTTTGCTAAGCTAACTTGACCGTGGAGCCTTAAACATCTAAAAATGACGCTGAACGGGGACCCAAGGCGTTGAAAAGCGACGCCAAAGGGCTTTGACCAAGCGTCAATATGTGACGAGTCAGGAGTGAGAACGTGTTGGAGAAACAGATCTGACAGAATGACGGACTTAGATTCTGTTTTAATTGTCACCTGCCGCCTGAATTTGGTTTATTGTTGTTTATACATTTTTTCCTTTACATAAATTACAACATTTCAACCAGAAATCGTTGCGATTCAGGAAATGAACTGTTTAATGCTCAAAGTCTTCATAGAGCTCAGCATTAAAGATTTAAAAAGTTAAAATCTCGTCACACCCCTAGTCATGAGCTAAAAAAGGCTGCAAACAATTAGACTAAGCTCAAATAGTTTTTAAAGAATTGTTATGGATGCAAGGAAACTTTGAATTACCTCAAAGTGCCAAAGTAAACATTTTTTTATACTTATATAAAGTCCTGAGCTGGACACACTCGTGGTTAAGTTCAGTTTTTCTCTAAAATATTGGGACGCAGTGCTGCATAGGACTCTCTAGTTGAGCAGGTGTGTCTGTGATCAGGTGATAATCAGCCTGTCTAATCATATGTTGAAGCAACAGTCCAATCACTGCTCCAGCAGCTGTGTCTTCCAGCAGAGGTTAAATCTGACTAAACTGCGGAGCTGTCAGGTTAACTCCCATATTGTTTCCTTATTCTTTGTTTGCAGTGCTGTGTAAACTTGCACCAGAGAGTGAGCGGCTCTCGTCGGACTGGAGGCTGAGAGAATGAATAAATCTGTGAGACGTGTGATCAAACAGAACAACTGGAAGCTTTTGGTTTGTTTGTTCGGTCATTCTGTTCTAACCAAACCAGGCAAAATAAAACTAAACTCAACTAAACAAACTCAGTCAATACTCATAACTATAAAATCCAGACGTCAGTAGTTTAAAATAAAGTTTCGCTCCATGTGGACCAATTCCAACAGTAAAACCTGTTAGAAACTCCACAACAAATCCTTTACAGTTAATTATTATTAATACCTTTACTTTTACTTATTTAAAATTCTTTACCACGGCCGGTTTAAATCAAACAGCAAATACATTACTACATTTAAAATAATACATGAACAGCTTTAAGTATCTAAATCCTGCTCTACTGTTAATATCTGACTCTGTGATCCCACAAGAGGACTGGATCAAGGTGAGCTTCTGTTAAATCTGCAGATAATCTGTAAATAATGTCAACAATGAGGAAGTTACCATGGTAAGACACCGCGCACACAAAGAACCTGTTTGAACTTACTGAAGTTCTGGCGTCTCGTCATTCTTGTTCTTCCTGTTAAAAAATAAAAACAGGTTCAGGACTAAAAGACTGACTCACCAATTAAGTGACTGACTCATCACATCAGCAGCTGCAACAACAACACAACAGCAGAGAGAAGTGAGAGATTTCAAAGTTCTGCCTTCAGAAGTTTCTATAAACCAGTCGGTAACTGGACACCACATCTTCCCGCAGCGGCAAGTCACAGAATCAGTTTACTGTCACATAAAACCAGAGCAGGACGTCCTCACATCATCATCAATCACCGATCAATCACTCATTATTAATAGTTTACAGCACAGGAGCAAAAAAGTAAAAGTAAATGTCTCCCTGCACAGGTCCAGGTCAGGTTCACAACTCTGCAGTCCAGCAACAAGAAGACGACCATGAAACTAGAATGTATGAACAGAGAGAAACTTACCTACTGTGACTGTGAGCATGCCTGTGGCGTTCTGCGCCCGCGAGGCGTTCAGATACCTGAGCTGATTCTGCTCCACCTCCCTGATCACCTGGTTACAGACCAAGCAGCTCCTAGAGGGCCGGACTCCACATTACTCAGCTGCTGATAATGAAGGAATATTTACAGCTCTGAGGGAGCTCATGAGACTGAAGCGTCTGTTTTAAGCCTCCTGTGATTGGCCCACGTCTTGTTTGTTAAAATATTACGTTTGTCATATTTAAGGGGTTCATTCAAGAGTGTAAAGAGCGTGAGTCAGATTCATGCCCACTGAGGTTTGACTGTTTAAACAGGGAAAACTTCCTGATAACAGTTTGCTACGTTCTCCTGTTTACCTTTAAGGTGGTGCATGGAGGCGGAATTTTATGATGGAGTGAATAAGTTACAGATCTGCCTCTGACCTGGATTTAATGAGAGTAATGAATCTGTTAACAAGCCAGCTGGGAGAGACGTGTTTTTCCTCATGTTGCTGCAGAAAAACATCTGGGTGTCCGTCTTTCTAAAGCCCCTTTTTCACATCAAGGCACGAGCTCGACTCACCTTGTCACGGAAATCGTATGTTTCCCCGGTGCAGACTTAAACGAGTAAATGGATTAAAACAACCCGTTGGCTTTTGGTTGATTCATTAAAGGAGAAAAACAAGGACGTACAGCTGCGTCAGACGTCTAGCACCTTGGGCAGTATCAGACATCTGCTCCCTCACACAGGGGCCTTGAAAACTCAGGAGACACAACAATCTCACAGATGTTCATGCATAAACCCTGGCAGAGCCTAGTGGACAGTAAAATAACAGAGGAGGTCACTGTAAGTACACAATGGTAGATAAATAATTATCAGCATAGATACATCTCTGCCACAACAATCCTCCCTCTGGCCCCAACGTGGACACAACATTACTTTTAAAGGTTCAGTGTGTCACATTTCAGAGGATCTACTGACAGAAACACAATATAAGATCCATAACTATGTTTAAAGTGGTGTATAAAGACCTTACGTGATGAACTGTTTTTATTACCTTACCATGAGACATTTCTGTCATACATACGCCGCGGGGCCTCTGACATGGACGTCGCCATGTTGCGCCGGCATGTTTCTACAGTAGCCCAAAAGGACAAACAGCGCCACAGAGTGACGAAGAAGTAGCAGTAGTCTGATTTATAGAAGTAAGAAGAGAAGTGAAATCTGGACAAACGGAGGAGCACACGTGTTATTTAGCTCCGTGCCGACAAAGCGTGTCGTCAGAGACATTTTAGGGGAGACACGCCACTCAGTCGCACCCTCAATACAGCCCTATGGGGAAAGCCCATAGCGGCAAAGATGGCGATTAGAAAGATGGCGCCCCTCCCGCTAGAAAGCCAATCATCTGCTTGTGTGGTAAAGTGGTAAAACATTTCAGCAAATCGTGTGGTTTCTACTACCATAAGTAAAACCGGTCGGGAAAAAACGCTTTTTAAACCTTATTTTGACACAAAGTTGTCAAACTTTTTCAGCGATTTTTATCAGATTTTACTGCTTATTTTACTGCTGATTCTATTCAAGTAGTTTTTATATCCTGGTGACCTGTGAAAGTGCAGATCTGGCTCTCTGCGTATTCATTCAGACAGGAGCCTGGTCTTGTTAGTCTGAAATAGCAGCCCGGAGGCCGGGACTTGCCTCTGGCCACCGAAGCTTCTCCTGCACGCTTTCAAAGGGAGGGGTAAGTGGTGACTGATGGTGCATTCATGTGGTATTGGAAAAACCAGAATCTTTTTTTCCCCCCACACACACTGAAGTTGAAAGAATGACTACACAACTCGGGACACGGGACCATCCGAGGAGCACCTGAAAGCACCGTGAGCCACTGCTTGCAATTTGCAACCCTCACCCCTAGATGTCACTAAAACTTACACACTGAACCTTTAAACAGACACATCATTAATTGACAACAGAAGATTAGCTGTCTTTGCAGAACATTCTTGAGTTGGGAGCAAGCTAGGGGAACAAATATTGGTATTTTAACATTCATCGTGTGAGGATGAGCTGATTAGTTCAGTTGTAATTCTTATCTATATTGTCTCTTAGATAAACCTGCTGGATAAAATAATAGGAACTATTAGGATAGTTGCACCCGACTACGTTTGTGTTTATTTTGCCTTTGTTTAAAGGCTGCTGCCTGGACACGTCAGATAAAAGTTGTTTTCTGTTTTGGCAGGGACAGTCACATCACCATAACAAGTGTATGCTTCTTACTTATCGAATAAATGGCCCTTCTACAGGAAATGAACTACTAATAATGAGTTTGCTCTTTATCTGAGCAAAGTCATTCACACAATGGGTGAATGGGAGATATGTGTCCTCGAAGGGCTTATACACTGAGAAACTGGTTACAGTTATTAGGAAAAACAGTAATTAAACAACAGTTACTAATTAAAAGGTTCATGGTCACATTGGGGCTTACATAAGTACATGTTTTGTAAAAAGCTCATATTTATTTTGTTTGTTTGCATGTTTTTCGTGTGCACAATGTCTTCCTTTTCCGTTTCCAGCCGTTTCGTAAAGTTTGATGGTGTTCTGATGCTTCTGATTGGTTCTCCTTTTTCGCCCGTCTGCCAGTTAAACTGCCTCTCAAGCTGTCTTTGGAAATGGTTTAAAACATTCATTAGATGTGTAGAAAAGTAATCAAAAAGTAATTAAATGTAATAAGTTACACTGATAAAGTAATTGAAATAGTTTCATTGATATTTCATTATAAAGAAGTTGTTTTCTGCTGTTTCCCCTCTCCTTTATTGAGTTATCTATCTTTTTTGTGCATGTAACAGGTTTGAAAAATGAAAAAGCTCAAAGTCCAGCCCAAAAGGAGTTCCCATCTCCCACAGAAAACTCTGCTCTGGACTGTCTGAAAACAGCTCGTTTGTAGTCCAGCCTTTTTTCCGTTATCAAGTTGCGTCATGTCGTAACACAGCAGCCAGTGTGGCACGCCCTCAGAAACACTGGTGGAGAAACACACTGAGCTGCAGCACATAGTGACAAGACGTCTGCCCGCTGCCTCTCCTCACCCTCCCTACCCAACGTTCAAGCCCCTCCAGGCAGTCAGAGGAAAGAAAGCTGTTACTGTGACGTAGAGACGGAGCTCAGGTAAAACGTTATGAAAGATGAATGAGTTACAGAATAATAACTCACCACTCTGAAAGTCTTGATCCAGTCTGATCAGTTGCTAAGCTGCTTTGGGAACATGTACAGCTGAACCGAAGCTGTTTTCATCAGCTTGTCAAGACCCGCCCTACTCTGCTTCTGATGGGCTACTAGGCCACAACTAGGTATTATCATAGACCGACGTCACCTGATTTGAAGCCTTGAGTCAGAGAAAATGAACAGCTAAACTTTTTCAACGGTGCAGGTCAAATTTACACAATGACGCTGGTACGAGTCGCCTCTACCCTGAATTACACACATGCAGTTTGATGTAAAACTGTTGAGGTATAAGACTGAAAATACATAATTACAAACCCAAAAGTCGTGTATGTGACGTCGTAACTTTTTCTCTCTGAATGACTGAAGCTAAAATCAAAAAGCTTCCATGTGTAGATGATGTGATAAAAGAACAGAGTGGTTGGATTAAACACATCAGGTGAGATAAATTTCTAGCTAGCTAGACATGTGACTATTGTTTTATGACAAACTGCAACCTTCTTGACGGACAAAATTATCTTTTGAATTGACAAACATCATGCATGTAATTCAGGGCTCAGTTCAAACAGGATCAAAAAATAAGTTGACTGTCGCCGTCACTACTGTACATATTTTTTCCAAAATAAGCCCCCATGGGCCGGAAGCAGAAGGGAGTGACTTAGACTCTCTATTTACTAAATGAACATAAATCAGCTGAGAAGTAGCCTAATTTTCTCAGAGACTTCTAAACAATCACACTTCTTTCTGCAGCCGGTGGAGTCGCCCCCTGCTGGCTGCTGGAGTGAACGCAGGTTTAAGGCTCTTCCACATTTGCCTCCCTTTTCCAGTAGCATGTAGCTGAAGTACCAGAGGCTGCAGTTTCAGGACTGCAATCCTAGGACAGGAACTGCATTTGTAGGACCCTAGTTTTCCTTGACACTGCCAGCTAGCTAGCTAGCAAGCCTAGGGTGACCAGATGTCCCCGGAAATGTCCCCGTTTTTAACAGTGTGTTAATCATAGACTGTTGTTAGGTGTAAATAGACCTGAACTCAGATTTTACGTGTCCAGAAAGACTGGACAGCAGAGCACACAGCTGCGAAAAAAAATTAGCAGTTTATAGCGTAAACAGTTTGGACATTTACGTGATCAAAGGCAATAACAGAAGCCTGTTGTTGCAGATGGATTATGTGTTTGGTAGGCCTATGTCTAATAGCCTTGTTTACATTATTTAACTTGCTGTGTACCAACCAATCAAGACCTTTTTACCTGTTGAAATAGTCTGAAAAAGTCTGCAGCAAGGTACAGTTTGATAAAATGATTTGTGAAAATGAACCATGTAAATCTGTTCTGGTACAACCCCTAAATAAAATTCTCAACCTGAAAACTAGCATAATATGGCCACTTAAAATAACCTGTCATCCGTAACTCATTACATTTCCAAAGTAACCTCTCCAACACTGAGTATCAACGACTATTTTCTTTCCTTCCGGTGAGTTATTAAAGAAAACAGCACTTTTTCATCACCCCATCACCCCCAGCATCAGTAGGTGGTTCTGGTCCGTTTATTGAAGGCTACAACAGGAACATGTCATCAGGCGTTTCTTGAAAAATAGATTTACAAACAAATCGATGAGCTTTGGTTAAAGATCAGTCTGCAGACAATCATCTGGTGTTAGCGACAAAACAACGGAAAATACTGCTGCGTTCAAACGACAAAACATTTCACAGGAACCACCGGACGCTTTACACACATTCAGAGCTCGGCTGGATGAAGACGACACGTTATTGCATTCACAGGGAAGATCGAATGTACAGCTCCGGCCTGAGGGCCTCGAGCTGAGCTCAGGGGAGCGTCTGCAGCTCGAGTCTGCGAAGGGTTAATGAAGCAGAGTCCATCAGGCGGCAGTGTTTCCAACAGGAAGAGGGTTTACTGTGGCGGCCGACCTCGTGGAGCGAAGCAGGTGAACCCTGACGCAGAGATTCAGACTGAATTATTCTTTAAATCATTTTAAAGCTGATTAATACTCCAAATCAAAAACCAGGAGTCCGACAGCAAAACCACCAAAAATGTTTTAGGCTTTGCTGCTGCACGCGTCACATTTCCCACAAAACAGATGAACCCTGAATGTCTCGCAAGGACGCGAGGGTCCCTCACTACAGAAGAGATTTCCATCAGAAGTTTAATGCTTTTTGCTTATTTATCTCGGTTTTATTTGAACAAACAAGTTCACTTCACACAAAGTGCTGCGATAAGGTGAGATAACCGGCCCCAACTTCATTGTCTTCAGTTCATTTAGAGGTTTTACGTGTTTAGCTGACGCTTTCATCCAAAGTGCTCAGGGACGTGTCACAGTGGGAGTTGAACCCGGCTCTCTCACACCAAAGGCATGTGTCTTATCCACTGCACCATCACCACCCAACATTTAGCAGATGGATTCTGCACTTCTACACGTGTGTTTCACGTATGTCTCGGCTTTTTATCCCTCAGGAGAACCTTTACCTGTTCAGTCTCTCAGGTGAGAAGCTGTGAAATATAAACGTGTGTGTATAAAATGTGGCCTCCAGGGACCAAAGCTAATGTTTTCCTCAGATGGCAAATTCTAGAAGACTGAATGTTTTTGGACTGACTGATGGAAATCCTCACAACTGAGACGCTGAAACTGGGGAATTCTGGATATTTGTGCTTGAAACACGAGTTCAATTATCATCAAAACAGCTGCTGCTTTTTTTGTTGATCAACTATCTGATTAACCTACTGATCGTTCCGGCTGTGGCTTAACGTATAAAACATTTCTTTTTTAAAAACATCACTACAGCGAGAAGCAACGGGAAGTAATATCACATTAACACTGGTAGTTTAAGGCAGAAACACTTTTTACTTTTGAAATCTCCAGCAGATGTGATCCTCATGCTGTGACACTGCTGGAAGTTTGAAACGTGCGACGCAAAAACAAAAAGTTCTGTCCTGCTCCTGATTTATCAGAAAATATAAAATTAATATAAAACTATGCAACGTAAGATCGATACAAATAAATAAAACCGATGACGTGATGACACACATCATCTGTCTCTGTTTGGATCAGGAAACAAGACTTGAATCGTTTTTGGTTTTATGTTCGAAGCGTCTCTTCAGGACAGCAGGACGTGATGTTAAAGCTCCTCCTGGGTTTGACAAACCGACCGCCATCGCCACTTTTTCATAAAAATAACACAAAGATGTTAAAATAATTACCAACAAGGGGGTCGGCCGCCCAAATAAATCCTGCGTGGGAAACACGTGAACAAGAGGATTTTAATGCAGATTCAGGTCCAATACAAACTGCTTATGTTTGACTTTCTACATCAGTGCAAAGTGGCCTCCAACCCCGGAGGTCAGTCTCCACCCCCGGAGGTCTAAACAGGTAGAGCTGCACAATCATTAATCAGTATTTTGCTTTGTATTTTTGTTTTTTTACGCTCTGACTCTTCAAATCTCAGCTCAGTGGTTTGTGTTGTGTGTTTTGGTGAAGAAGTGATGTTTGGTTTCATCCTCGTGTTACTTTACACACTGAAGAGCGATGGAATCAGTTTGATGCATTAACGTAAAGTGGAGGAAAAGAGAATAGGCAGGATCAGAAAGAGTAAACTGCCTTCAGCTTGATGTCGTAATATACAAATACTTGAAGTACTACATGCAGTGATTTCAAATCAAACTGGCCGCAGCATATTAATGATGTCGACACAGCAGGACGCCAAATAGAAAGGTTAGAAAGTGGGAAGGACTTGATTCCTGTTGAGCGATAAGAAAAACTCTTGAATGGTTATTTAAGCAGTTCAATCGGTCCACCTTGTGGGCAGAGAGAGTAACTGCAGGTTCTATCGTTTGTCTCCTCTTCAGAGAGCGTCCACGTGTTATCACATATAAACCAGACAACACGCTCTCTGAGCAGCGGCGTTAAGGCGCCCTCATCTGGAACAAACGTTTAGAGGCGTTCGAATGCAACCTGAAATCTGAACACCGTTTCCCCCCATTAGTTTCAAGTGTGACATTTTTGTGTGGTTTCATAGAAACATAAAAAGGTGTTTCATCGACACAAGATCACAGTTTCTTCTGAGGTTTCACTGATACTTTACTTTTTAGTTTTACGACAAACTTCTGATCTTTTAAACTGACAAACATCACGTGTGTGTAATTCAGGTCACAATTCAAACAGGATCTAAACATTACTCGTCACTCGCCGGTGACTACTTGGGTGGAGGTACCATCCGCCAAGGAGCCACCCATCAACTCAGAGACCGCCACGTTTCACATTTCTGGAGGTGGACTCTGGCGTCTGAAAGGTGCGGGCGGCATTCAGACGCAGTTCGACCGCCTGATGAGCTTCTGTTGGAGCGTATCGGACGCTTTACGCCGCCTCAGTAATCGACAGATTCTACAGGTGAGTAACTACCCCCCCCTCAGGTCAGGAGACCAGAGCTAGACCTCCAAAATATATCTGTGTCAGTGTGGAGCTGAAACGTCTCTGTGTCGTAAAAACAAACAAACTGTAGGAATCTGTATTAATCATTTCTGATAAAAAAACAAAACGATTTATTGGATCTTTTAAAACTTCAAATATCTTCCAGTAACACTTAAAAAATCCAAATCACACATTAAATATCCTGATTGAGATCATGTGATCCTGATTGTGCAGCCCTCCTGCTAAACTGGTCTACGTCCCCGGGTGCTCTCCGGGACCCGTCCCCCCCGCCCCCCCCCGGCTCTGTGTGGAAGACCTACAGCCACGTCTCTACATCCAAAACGTGGCTTTGACCTCAGCGGGTGCACCGGGTCTCCTCTGTGGCCCGTCTGTCAGCGTGGTTCCCTCCTGAAGGTCCAGACCACGACAGACCAGCATGTCTCTACAGGGACGGTCTACATCCCCAGAGCGCGGCGGCCTACATGAGGGCGTTGAGGTGTCCGGAGTGTCCTACAGAGTTCAGCATCAAGGCTCTCTGGTCCAGCACCTCCCTCTCTCGGCCCAGCGTCGCTCTCTCCTGCTCCACCATGGCTCGGTCCCGCTCCACCGCCGCCCTCTCCCTCTCCAGCCACAGCCTCTCCGCCTGCACCGCCGCCCTCTCTCTCTCCACCGCCGCCCTCTCTCGCTCCACCATCTCCCTCTCCCGCTCCATCGCCGCCCTCTCCCGCTCCACCATCTCCCACTCCCGCTCCAGTCCTCCCAGCGGCCCGTCGCACGCCTCCGAGCTTCGCTGCTGGTTCTGCTCGGCGGTGGCGGCGGCGTCAAACGGCTCCTGTCCGTAGTCTGATGAGGAGGTGGGGGGCGGAGGGGCGGGGCGGGACTTGTGTTTCGGGGCGGGGTCAGGGTGCTGCTCGTCATCCTGAGTGACGGGGGTGAGAAGGGGGGCGCTGCTCGCCAGACGGCCCTCCATGGCCTCATTCATCAGGTGAAACCACGGCCAGGAGGAGGTGCCGTCCGCTACGCTCTCCATCCCAACAGGAGGGTACTTCAGATCCTGAAGGGGGGGAAACAGAAAACTCACTACAGCACCACATATAGATTCATCCGCCGCTGAAAGTAGTCCCCAAGAGATGCTCTACTTCCTCCTGTTTGTCTGACAGAAACTACAGCGAGCAGCATTTACTATAAATTAAATTATAAATTACTGAGTCTTTTAAACATGAAACTAATTAATCTATGAGGAGTTTTTTAAAATTTATGCAAAATCAACATTTTCCTGATGGTTTAGTTTTAATAAAAGGAACAAAATGATGCAGAAATTACAACATCAGGATGGTGATGGGCTAAAAATATGAATTCATGTTTTGTCAGGTAAGTCAACAAGATGACAAGCAAACAATTTTTAAAATGTTTGTTTTCTGAATGGAGTTTGGCTCGATCCGGGCTGTGCTAAGCTAACTTGTTTCAAGTCAGCAGCTGGAATCAACTGACTGAACTTTCTTAAAGTTTCTGAACTTACAGGTAGTTCAGCTTCCTCTCTTCCTTTTCTCCTGTTTTATCTGGTTTCTGTATAAATATGAAGTGGTATCTCAGAGCTCTGGGCGCCCGCTAACGGCTACAATAACGACAGTGGAGGTTGGAAACTCGGCGGCTCGCTGCTGCAGACAGGTTAAGAAGCTCAAGTGACTTTTTACTCCCCAAAATTAATATTTAAAGGTTAATTAACTCGGCCCCCGGCTCTCTCCTCCACAGACTGGATACTGGTTTACGGACTACCTTACCTTGTATCTCCTCTTCAGATTGTCCCACTTCTTTGCCATCTGGTAGGTTGAGACTTTCCCCTGCAGCCCGAGCTCCTTCAGGATGGCCCTGAGGGAGAGTCAGGATGCATGAGGGAACACTTAAGCTGTTGTTTGATGCTTACCGAGAAAAAGACAGGCTCTCTTACTTCCACGCAGCTTTGGCAGCGTTTCTCCTCCCGGTGAACAACGACTCGTTAGAAGCTCGCAGTTTAATCATCCTCCGGGTGTCCTGGTCTGACACTGCGGCAGGTAAAGAGACAGACGTGTATATACAGATGGTCAGAGACAATACGCAGCTTGATGTCAGCCCTTAATTAACAGACAGTTTTCAACATTGTGAACAAGAACGTTTGTAAATCAAGTAACTAAGAGCGACATAGCAGCTGCCAGCAAGCAGGAACCTCCGGGTCTGAAAGTGAAGCCGATGCTGAAGAGCCTGCAGCCAGCAGGGGTGTGATTGTATAGAAATCTGTGAGAAAATGTTTCTACTTGTCAGCTGATTTATTCCCTCAGTAAACACTTTCCTGATGAGTTTCTGGTCTCAGTCGCTAGTTTCAAGTCTTCTTCAACACAGCATGATGTTCATTTAGTAAATTATGGTCCCATTTAGAGGAACAGAGACCAGGAAGCAGGGGAGCAGTGTTTCCTCTATATGCATTCAGGAGCAGCGGTGCGCCGTGAAATGTGCAAATAAAATGCACCTCAGAAGGGAGGAGGTTTCTCATGCTGCCTATTTTTTATATTAATGTCTACAGATAAATGTCAGAAGCTGTGAAATGAAGACACAGAAGGCAATCATGAATTCTGAGGTCATATTAACAGGGTTTTAGGGGGTGATGCCCAAAACATGCTGTGCCCTCACTGTAAAATCACTGTGGAGCATCAGAACCAACCAAATTACTTTCTCCAGATCTGAAGGTTGTCGTTCCTCCAGCAGGCTGATCTTTGGCTGTTGTGTATTTATTATCTGCTTGAGCTTTTCCAACCATTTGTTCAGAGATAAGGTGAATATAACGGCCCAATGTGAAATTACATATTTTTCATTGGAAAACATAAAAACGTTCTTGGTGTAGGGTTAAGATGCCAAACTGGAGGCTTCAAAGACAACGGTCCACAAACCAACAGGTGACTTCACTTCTGTATGTATGATGTGTCCGGTGTCCAGGCTGTCAGTGCTGCACTTTACTTCTACTATCGTCCCAAAGTTCAAGGGTCTAATTTTATTTAATATTTTTAAAGAATGTCTTGTTTTGTCCAGAACCCACAGAGATTCAGTTGACTGAGATATAAAAGCAGAAATATTCTTCAGCTAAAGACGTAAAAACTAGAGGACATTTGGTGTTTTCTTAGAAAATAACTGACAATCAACTATAACAACTGTTTCTGAATCGATTGACTAATTTAATACCAAAACACACTAAATAAATGCCTATAAAATAAAACAATACGAAAAGCAAAATATAAATACCCACAAGTTTGAATGTAACACTATAAAAAATGCTAATAAAAGCTGAAACATTTATACTAATAAGCCCAGAAGGAGAAGAAGCTTTACTTTTATAGGACAGGTCTGAGGGCGTCGAACACTCCTCCCCACTGGCGTCGATGTAGGTAACGTTCCCATCAGCCTCGGCGGCGTCCCCCCCCACCATGCTCTCCAGCTCCGACACGCTGCTCCTCTCTGCCAGCAAACAGTCTCTGTCGGGAGGCGGCGACGAGCCGAAGACGCCGTCCTCCTCGCTGCTCCAGACGGGCGTCACTCTGGGAGCTTTTCCCAACAGCCGTCCCTCCAGAGCGTCGCTCATCAGCTGGAACCAGGGCCAGGAGGCCGGGTTAGTCTGGCCCTCCATCCCCCGAGGAGGAAACTTCAGGTCCTGTAAATACAGAGGGGCCCAGTTAGACGACACAGCGGCCATGAGGCTGAACAGCGGGCCCTCTGATTCTCTCTTCTGCGCTGCCCGACTGTTTTGCAGCACTGACTCAAACGTCTGTTGTGGGCGGGTTTTCAGAGGAGCATCCCCATTGGCCCTAAACACTGTGAACTTAACTGAATCTCTCACACACAAACATGCAGAGTACAAGCTAACATTACTTAGCGAGCAGATAACACGTTGCGCTAACATAAATAGTTAGGTAAAAGCTAACCAATACACAGCAAGGCTGAGCTTATCTTCTAATGTAAAGTTCCCGTGAAACGGAAACCGGAGCGCTATTTGCTTTCGGATTGTGTTTCCTGTTAAAACACAAAGCTACGGAGGGACTTGTCTCAAATACTGATTGACGTTTGCAGTAGCCAACAGCGCTGATAGTGCGTTACGCCCCCACAACGTCTTGGAGACTCTGTACAGACCAGTTCCTAACCATAACCAAGTACTTTTAGTACCTAAACCCAACCAAGTACTTTTAGCAAACTGCAGCCGATTAACATCGTCAACAAAACTTCCCACTGGGGTCACAGAATCTGATAGTGTGTGAGACATTTTGGTGTCACCGGGACCAAACACATCATCCGAGACCGACAGAGGCCAGTCTGACAAGAGGGAATACAGTACCGGACTGGAGTCAGCTAATAGGACCGCTAGCAGCCCGGCAATTAACCGAGCTAACTGGCTACAGATGCAGACATTTACATTTATTCATTTAGCTGACGCTTTTATCCAAAGCGACTTACAATTGCTCTACATGTCAGAGGTCGCACGCCTCTGGAGCAGCTAGGGGTTAAGAGTCTTGCTCAGGGTCACAGTGGGGGATTGAACCCGGGTCTCTCACATGTGTCTTATCCATTGCGCCATCACCACCCCACACAGATAAGACAGCTGCAGCCAGATAGTTAGCAGCATTTAACGGTTTAGCAAAAACTAAAGCGATCTGTCCATCCTGAAGCTCTGTAACGTTAAATCCCCTCTGTACTGTGTTCGGTCCTGTTCAGGCTGTGTTCACTGGGAGGCTGCTGACCGCGGTGTCATTACCCGCTCGCACCGGCTCCGGAACATTACCCGCCATCACTCCCTGCTGGGCCCCCCCGCCCCTGGCTACAGACTTTACAAACCCCCTCCATGGCTTGAGTAACATCAGAATTTTAACGTTAAACTCTAACACTCCCCCAGTGCTCCGAGCTCCCAGTCCAGGCAGAGCCGGCTAACTGAGCGAACTTACAGCAGCTAGTAGCTAAAGCTAAAGCTATCTGTTCATCGGCGAACGCCGTAAATCACAGATCGTTGAAGCAGAGCAGCCGGAGGACATCAGAGGGAGAACCAGAACATATTGTTCTCCATCAAATTTGATCCAGTTTCACCAAAATCAGTTGCTAAAGATGTGTTTTTGTTTTTGTAGAGTAATCAGTGATCGGCCCCCAGAAACACTACACTCAGGTGGCGTCATAAAAATGAGAAAGCTTTTCATTGGACGCTGAATTAATGGGGATGACGCCAAATGATTTTAACAAAATAAGACTTTCCTTCCTGTACAGGTAAGACTGAGGCTTAGTGCAGATCAAACTGTGGAAGGCTGTCACCTTGAATTTGGTCTTCAGGTTGTCCCACTTCTTGGCGACCTGGTCAGGTGTTATCTTCCCCGTCAGACCCATCTCCTTCACTATTCCCCTGCGGACAAACAAAAACTAATTAACAACATAAAACCAGGATTATTCAAGGATCTGGGCTTTAGTCACAGCTGGATGGAAACCAGCTGATGTTCACAGACTGAACTTCTTTAAAGACATTTTGTGATCCTTTACCTCCAGGCCGGCTTGGCGGTGTTCCTCCTCCCAGTAAACAGAGACTCGTTCGCAGCTCGTAACTCAATTAGTCTCCTGGTGTCTTCCTCTGTCACTGGAATGAAGGTGAAGTTCTGATTTTATACTTTGTCAACAGATGAACTAAAACATTCTCCAAAAACAGAACCGCTGTGGATGGTGCGACAGGAAACACCCTCTGATTTAGATGTCAGAGCTGCAACGACGAGTCAATTAATCGATTAGTTGTCAACTACTAAATTAATCGCCAACTATTTTAATAATAGATTAATCGCTTTGAGTCCTTTTTTACAAAATAACGTCCATATTCTTTGATTTCAGCTTCTCAAATGTGAATATCTTCTGGTATTTTGCAAAAAAATACTTTTTAGGACGTCACCTCGGGCTTTGGGGAATTCTAATCAACATTTTTCACAATTTTCTGGACCAAACAACTAATCAAATAATCAAGAAAATAGACCGATTAATAGACTATGACAATAATCGTTAGCTGCAGCCCTACTAAATGTTTTGACCTGTCAAACTTCTACAGTTTAATCTTTACTTAAAGGGTAACTTCGGTATTTTTCAACCTGATTTTCCACAGTTTTTAAAGGAGACCTAAACTAAAAGCCAAAGCTTCAAAAACTGAGGTTAACGCATTTATAAGACATCCCTGTGAGCAAAAACCTCCGATTTTCTCCTGTTTTGAACGCTCTGTTTTCAACTGCTTCTTCCACCAACGTTTACCTATTACCGAGCCAGAGGGAGCCGGTGTTCCATATATTTTACGTTACATTTACTCATTTAGCTGACGTTTTATCCAAAGCTACTTACAATTGCTCTATATTTCAGAGGTCGCACGCCCAGTGTGTCTTGCTCAGGGACAATCAGAAGACAGTGGGGTTTGGGTGTCTGACAGCATTATGGAAAGGATCCCTACAGATTGAGACCTTTGTTTTATGAATAAGATCCTTTTAGTTTAACCAGAATCAGTCGATATATATCGCTGTCATCAAAGTCCAGTGATCATTTTCATCACACTCCTGTAAAAGTGTCAGCAGACAGTAAAAATATCATAAAAATATCGTCTTTTATTCCACACATTCTTCTTCTGTCAAAACCAGGGACCTACATTACCCACAATGCAACTCGACTGTTTTGATACATGTTGTATTAACGTAACACCTACATTTGTATGTGAACTCGGCCATGCGGTGCAGATCTCCCAGAGCCGAGGACCCGTTCTTCTCTTCGTTATCAACCAGCAGGTCCATCTCCGACTCCGTCAGGAACTCGGCCATTCCCCCTCGGCTCCGGCGTGCTCGTTTCTTGGGCGTTGGCGACAGGGGCTCACAATCCTCGTCTTCGTCCTCCACGATGGGCGTGAGGATGGGCGCCGCCCCGGCGAATCGTCCCTCCATGGCGTCGTTCATTCGGTAAAACCAGGGCCAGGAGCTCGGGTTCGTCTCCACGCCGCGAGCAGGAAACTTCAACTCCTGGTGGAGACAGAAAACGCTACAGATCGTCCACAGAGGGACCTTATCCTCCTGTCAACACCGCCACCAGCACCAGCTCCTGTTACCCATGACTCACTGGGACATCTCTGTTTCTCTACGCCACCATTTCATTATGCATTTTAATTTGGAAAGGATTTAATAACAGAGTGATGGCAGGAACATTTGGCCTGTGAAGTAATGAGAAGAGTTAACCCACAAACATCCGGCCTCAGGAATCTTCAACCTCTCCAACTTGTGAGGTTTGTTTGTATTAGTGCTCCTAGTCGGATCCACCAGACTGTCTGAACTCGCTCCTTTCAACTTGCTGAGCGCCGTGTTCACGAGTCAGTAACCGTTCTAGAGATTTGATGATTAGTAGAGCTGCAACGAGTAGTCGATCAACAGAAAATTAATCGGCAACTACTTTGGTCATTTTTCAAGCAAAGATTCCAGATATTCCTAAATTATATTTAGTTTTCTTTTTGTGTTTCATTTAGTAATATTTTCTGTTTGTTTCAGAACACATATTTGGGACTCCTGCTGGAGACGTTTTATTTTGTAACTGTCATCGTTTGTGTCCAATAAAATGACATCACACATCTGCCTCCTTGCCTCACTGGATTTTACAAATGTGCCGAGTCAGAAACTTTATGTCCTGCAAGGTTTTTAAGTTGCCGCTACAGTTGGTCAGCTAAAATAATGACATGATGAAACCAGCTTAGGCTGGAGGAAATGACTGTTCTGCAGAGGTTTTCCAATTATTCAAACTGTAAAAATATAATCAGCTCCTTAACAGGGTTGAAACGATTACGATAAAAAGTCCTGCCTGTTATTATTAATGTACACATTTTAATTACTATGACAACCGTGTTTGGTTACCGCGCCATTATAAACTCAAGGCAAATCCTGTCCAGCATCAACCGAAGTTAGACAGTCTCCCAGAAGCAGGCGCAGTATGCAGAGTGGGTTTTTTAGCGCTGAGGGAAACTTGATTGAAGAAAAGACCTGAGTTAACTTCTAGCTTTGGTTTGTCTGTCTGACCTGCTAACAGCTTGTAAGCTGAAGCCCTCAGAGTTGCTGCTCTTGTAAAAACGCTGCACGTTGTTCTGCTGCTGTGTGCGTCGCTTGTCTGCAGACTGTTCGTCCGCTGCACACGAGAACACGTTACGCCGTTCAGTCAACCAACCAGCACATCTCGTTCATTTTAAATCTAGCAGCGATCAAATTAGTTGTAAAAGTGTCAGAACGGGAGAAACGCTGCAGACTGCAGTTTGACTTATTTGTTTCCGTCTAATTGTGCATGGGCTCATTGCATGACATATATAATACAACATATAAAATCTATATAATGCACACTTACATGGTTTTCATTTGGCTGTTATTTTAATGTTTACGCAAACAAAATTTTATTTGTAGTTTTAAAAATAAAACTTGATGAAATGGTTTCAGTGTGTGTTTCGGCACATTTTCACAACACCGTGATAACACTGATAACCGTCACACCTATAATCTTGACATGAAATTTTCATACTACTTACTTAGTAAGTAATAGTAGAAAATAGTTTAGCATGTTTGCCTTCCTCAAACTGCCATATTAATCTACCTGTGGTGCTGTCGTTGGATCTTTAAACAGCAGAGTGGTCAAGTACGATGAGGACACAAAGTTTATTTTTTTTAGATTTTATTTATATATTGTAGTTCATTTCATATTTAAACTCCAGATGAATTCAGATTAAGGCTAACAAGTGTTTCCTCTTGTGTTGAAAGGAGACTATCTGGACTTTGTTCCTGAGAGAAAGTTGGTAAATGTGACGTAAAGTTCTCTTAAATCATTCGTACGTGTCACTTCACCTCTTATGTGAGGCCCAGCGTCGCCTAAACAGAGACGTCACCACGAGTCATGGTCTGTCTGTGGAGTCGGAGGGGGTTGGACCTACCTTGTATCTCCTCTTCAGGTTGTCCCACTTCTTTGCTAACTGATCTGTGGTCAGCTTCCCCTGAAGGCCCAGCTCATAAAGAATGGCTCTGCAAGAAATTACTCAGATTGAATCCCTGACTGAAGACCCTGTTTACAATCAGTAGAGTTTTTCACCAGAACTCTTTGTGCATGTTCAGTTTCCTTCCTTTATAACAGTGATTTACAAAGTGTTTTCCGCCCCTGGGGGTGCGTGACAGGAAAAATGTAATGGTGGTGTGCTAGTGTAATAACAATTATTTTTTTGTGGAATTTTTCATGATATAAAAACCTGAATTGAAAACTTTCCTTTGTAAATTTAATTTAAAAGAGGTGGTATTCCGCTAATTTTCAGGTTCATCATCTTATTTAGAGTTTGTACCAGAGCAGGTTTACATGGTTTAATATTTTTGTCCTACTGCACATTGCTGCAGCTCCTCTTTTCAGCCTGTGTTGAAGGCTTCGTTTTAGCTATGGAGTGATACATCTTGTTTCTAAATGATCTTTGTTGGGAGTTGCACATGCTCAGTTCCTAGTTAAGGACTACTAGCCAATCAGAAGCAGAGAAGGGCGGGTCGGCGAGAAGCCGGTAAACGGCTCGGGTTCAGCCGTACTGGACTGGAGCGAGAGTTTCAGAGCGGTGAGTTATTAATCTGTATCCATAAAGTTTTAACTGAGCTCTGTCTCTACATCACAGGAACAACTTTCTGTCCACTGACTGCCTGGAGGGTAGCTAGTGTTTGGAAGGGAGAGGAGAGCTGTGTGCTGCAGCTCGCTGTTTCTGAGGGCGTGTCGGAGTAGCCGCTTGGCGAGCGTTATATGAGGCATGTTTAGCTTTCATCCCTGTGACGTCACAGGGATGAAAGGGAAGCGGCTGGACTACAATCGAGCTGTTTTCAGTTCAGAGTTTTCTGTGGGAGATGGGAACTCACTTTGGGCTGGACTTTGGGCTTTTTCACTTTGCAAACCTGTTACATGCACAAAAAGGAGTATAACTCAATAAAGGAGAGGGGAAAAGGCAAAAAGCAGAATACCACCTCTTTAAAATTAAATTTTTAACAGTTAGCTCACAGGGAAAGGCTACTCACACACTTCTCTCTCAGGCTGAGCCCCCCCGCGTTGTATGAACAAATCCTCTGATCCTCTTTTGTCCATGTTAAAAACAGAGGGGGGATGTTTTGAAACGTTTTTTTTTGTCTGAGATAAGGCTTTACTGCAACTGTTGCTTTTTAAAGTAGTAAATGTGTTACGTTATATCGCGATGCAGAGTTGCTGTGAAAAGAAAACAGATGCATGCTTTGTTGAAGCGTAGTGAGGGGGTAAGGGGAGAGCGACTGATTCAAAAGGCGTCACTGAGTCACACTTAGTTTAAGCAAACCTAGAGAGAGAAGGGGTTTGGGGGTGCAGCAAACCGGTCACGATGTTGAAGGGGCTGCGTTGCCTAAAAAGTTTGGGAACCGCTGCTTTAAAACATTTGCAGGATGCAGGAAATTCACTGTTTGATGCTCAAAATGCTCATATAATACAGTAATGAAGATTTCTTAAAAATAGTGTTACAATCTCGTCTCTAAACCCAACCCTGTGTCTCATCACGAGCCGCCTGAAACTCACCTCCAAGCCGGTTTGGCCGAATGTTTCCTGCCGGTGAAGAGAGCTTCGTTCGCAGCTCGAAGTTTGATCATTCTTTCAGTTTCTGGTTCGGTCACTGTGAGCGAGAAGAACAGTTTTCACTAATGTGCTGAAACAGTTTCAATGCGTACTTTTATCTTGTACCTATTTTATGTTATATTTTATCTTTATACCCATTTCTCCATTTAATGATTTGCTCTTTGATACAGAAAAGGACGGCTCTCTAATTTCATTGTACTTGTGCCACGACAATAAACACATTCTCATTGTGAATTAAGCAGCTTGGAAGAGGAAGAATGTTTCAAGAGCAGGAGTCCAAAATCCACAACGTGCACACACGTCGTGCACAGTATTTTACTATAATCAACTGTTCACCAAGAACCACGAAGATGCACAATTCAATAAGACTTCACAGGAAAAATAAAGATCCCTTCAAGTGTTAAACTCTGTGTCTTACTCACAGCCCTCTTTGTACTGAGAGAAAAACTTTAAGGCTGCTGAAATACGGCAGACTTAAGAGTTCATTACATCACAAGTTCGCCCTAAAACCTGACCGGTACAGCGCTGGTTTATGAAACCGTCTGGACTGAACCGTGTGCGTTCTTAAAATGAAAATATTAAAGATCGTTTCATTCTGTCATCGTGTCGGTTAAGATTTGAGAATCCTCCAGTGAGCATCATAACAATGATAACTGAAGCTGTTCCCATCATTACACAAACCACCACAATAACACTGCAGCTGATACGTAGCAGGAAGTAAATTACACAATAATTCTTAATTTGAAAATGATTACAGCTTCATCATCAGCTCTGTGAGATCCCTGCAGGTCAACTCTGATCTGATATATAACGATTATTTTCATTATCAATTAATCCGTCCTTTATTTTCTCTATTAATCGATTGTTTGGTCCAGAAAATTGTAAAAAATGTCAACCAGTGTTTCCCAAAATCTCAAGCTGACGTCCTCACATGTCTTATTTTGTCCCAAGACATTCAGTTTACTGTCACAGAGGAGGAAAGAAACCAGAAAATATTCATATATTTGAGAAGCTAGAATCAGAGAACAAAGATGTTTTTTCTTTAAAAAAAAGGACTCAATTCAATCAATTATCAAAATAGTTGGCAACTAATCGATTAATCGATCTCTGATCGTCTGTATTTAACCATCTAAACTCTCAGCCAGGTGCGTCCGCCTACTTTTATAGGAGCACTCGCTCATCCTCCTCCAGCCCATCGGGACTCCCTCAGCAGGAGGCGCCTCCGTGTGAGCCATCCCATCATCCTCTGCGGTTTCTGCTGCCACCGTGTCCTCCATCTCCGTCTTGATGAGGAACTCCAGGATGTCGGTGTTCTCCTGGCTCTGGTTGTGCTGGCTGGTCCCCCGGTGACCGGCACCGGCGGCGGTCTCCGGGCTCAGCACCAGGTTGCTGTTGTAGAGGCGACCCTGCATGGCTTCGTCCATGATGTGGAACCAGGGCCACGACTCTACGACCCCCCCGATGTTGTCCTGGCCCTGGTAGGGCTGCTTCAGGTCCTGGAGACGACAACAAGATCCATCGAATGAGGCTAATTCAGGCTAACGTACCGGTAACAGGCTAAAACCAGCTGATCTGTTACACTGAGTCACAGGGCGCTTTTATTTTGAAATAAACATGAGCAAAGATTTTAAAAAGTGATCAGCTCTCATATGATCGGCTAATTGCCAATCACACGATTACAGTTAAACTATAGAACAATTAGAATTTTGGAATATGTGTATATTTTCTGAAGAAGCTGCGTGTGATGGCTAAAATAACATGAACAGCTGTAACGTCCCGGCTAACAGACGCCACGTATCAACGCAATCTGATTGTCTGCGTGAAGGGAAGATTTCCTGCCGGGCTGGTGGATCATACTGACTTTTGTTTTATCTATGTGCCTAATGAACCGGCTCATTTCATCTACACGGTGGCAGATCAGACGCCTCTCTGTCCCGCTGCTGCTTCAGATCAACACATGTTTCCTGACTAACTCAAAGCCTCCCTGCGTCATATTTATACCTTGTATTTTGTCCGCAGGTTGTCCCACTTCTTGGCGATCTGGTCTGCGGTCAGCTTCCCTTCGAGGCCGAGGCCCTTCAAGATGGTGCTGAGGAACACAGGACGGTCAGCTTGGAGGAGCGCTCACTATCGGACACAATTTAAAAAAGCAAAAGCCTGCTTCATACCTCCACGCTATCTTGGCAGAGTTTCTTTTCCCGGTGAACAGAGCCTCGTTGGACGCCCTGAACTCGATCAGCCTCTTCACGTCCTCCTCAGTCACTGCAGATGGAAGAGGGACAAAGGTTGGGACGTTACGAGAACAGATACTGGTACCAAGTCAATACTAAAAATCTGAAAACATGTCGGTTCTCGTTTTGTTCGGAGGTTCAACACGTGGAAGATGGCGACAAGTGCAGCTGCAGCCTCGACCGATAGAAAAGAGTTTAGAAACCAGGTGACGTTAGTTTCAACAGCTCCGAGTCCAAGCCTGGATTTCTCCCAGTTCTGTTCGGAGAGCTGATTCAGGCAGACGTTTGATCACCTGAAAATCACCAAAGATGACGATGAACATCTGTCCAACGCTCCTGTTACTGCAGGAGGAGTTAGGGACCGTCTGAAAAAGGTCAATACGATCCATTTCAATCATCAATAACTGTTTAGTTTTTCAATATTAAACTCTCAGACTGCAGGTAGGTAGAAACCACCATTTAACATTTCACACCTGAGGAACTGTAAAGAAAAGTTAAGAAAAATAAGTAACTCACTTAATAATTAAATTTGCACAGTGCAACGTTTTAATTTCATTATCTTGCTCGTTCTTCAGTCCCTCCAGGATTTCACGATGTCGCACTCACAACTTTTAACACAAATTCAACAAATCCCTGTGAATTCAGCACGACGACTTTTCTGCATATCTGACATCTCATCTCCGTTTCCTGCAAAACGTCGTCACACGTCAGCAAACTCACTTCCTTGTTTAGAAGATGCAGCAGACATGTGTGATACCAACAGGGACGTAATGGGACTGAAATTCAGCCTGGGACTTTTGAGACATAGAGGCCTTTTATGCGAGCGCCATGTGGGGGCACGGAGAAAGATTTTTGCAGTTATTTTAATAAATAGTGTTGCGCTTGTATACAGTCCATTTCATTATGCTGAAGACCTTCAAGAAACTTTTTGTTTGTATACGCAGGGCACCACTGCACTCAACAAGACCAGGTCAGGCAAGCCTGAGTCTGAATGCTAAAATAGTTAAATATACTCAGGAACTACAATACAGTCTCGTAAAATACAGCAGTGTGTATGTGTGTGCATAAAAATCAAATCCCCCAGCTTCAGCTCTGAGGTTGCCTCTCCCCGGCTCAGCTCCCCTGTACTGGACCCCGACTCTGCTTTTACTGATTGTACAGCTACATACACTGCTCAAAAAAATAAAGGGAACACTTAAACAACATAATGTAACTCCAAGTCAATCACACTTCTGTGAAATCAAACTGTCCACTTAGGAAGCAACACTGATTGACAATCAGTTTCACATGCTGTTGTGCAAATGGAATAGACAACAGGTGGAAATTATAGGCAATTAGCAAGACCCCCCCCAATAAAGGAGTGGTTCTGCTGGTGGTGACCACAGACCACTTCTCAGTTCCTATGCTTCCTGGCTGATGTTTTGGTCACTTTTGAATGCTGGCGGCGCTTTCAGTCTAGTGGTAGCATGACACGGAGACTACAACCCACACAAGTGGCTCAGGTAGTGCAGCTCATCCAGGATGGCACATCAATGCGAGCTGTGGCAAGAAGGTTTGCTGTGTCTGCCAGCGTAGTGTCCAGAGCACGGAGGCGCTACCAGGAGACAGGCCAGTACATCAGGAGACGTGGAGGAGGCCGTAGGAGGGCAACAACCCAGCAGCAGGACCGCTACCCCTGCCTTTGTGCAAGGAGGAGCAGGAGGAGCACTGCCAGAGCCCTGCAAAATGACCTCCAGCAGGCCACAAATGTGCATGTGTCTGCTCAAACGGTCAGAAACAGACTCTATGAGGGTGGTACGAGGGCCCGACGTCCACAGGTGGGGGTTGTGCTTACAGCCCAACACCTTGCAGGACGTTTGGCATTTGCCAGAGAACACCAAGATTGGCAAATTCGCCACTGGCGCCCTGTGCTCTTCACAGATGAAAGCAGGTTCACACTGAGCACATGTGACAGACGTGACGGAGTCTGGAGACGCCGTGGAGAACGTTCTGCTGCCTGCAACATCCTCCAGCATGACCGGTTTGGCGGTGGGTCAGTAATGGTGTGGGGTGGCATTTCTTTGGGGGGCCGCACAGCCCAACTGAGCACATCTGGGACATCATGTCTCGCTCCAGCCACCAACGCCACGTTGCACCACAGACTGTCCGGGAGTTGGCGGATGCTTTAGTCCAGGTCTGGGAGGAGATCCCTCAGGCGACCATCCGCCACCTCATCAGGAGCCCAGGCGTTGTAGGGAGGTCATACAGGCACGTGGAGGCCACACACACTACTGAGCCTCATTTTGACTTGTTTTAAGGACATTACATCAAAGTTGGATCGGCCTGTAGTGTTTTCCACTTAGATTTAGAGTGTGACTCCAAATCCAGACCTCCATGGGTTGATAAATTTGATTTCCATTGATAATTTTTGTGTGATTTTGTTGTCAGCACATTCAACTATGTAAAGAAAGGAGTATTTAATGAGATTATTTCATTCATTCAGATCTAGGATGTGTTATTTTAGTGTTCCCTTTTTGAGCAGTGTATGAATGAGAAGAACATCAGTTCTAATCAGCTCCTCCTGTTCCTCTTCTTCTTCCTTCAACTGTTGTTTATAATATATATAAAATGGCCCATATGCCTACAGATAAATGCATAAATAATCTCAGGTTAGTGCCTGTGCTGGGTCCTGTCTCATCTGTGCCTGCCAGAGCACCTTTCCACTTTCTACCTGGGAAGAAGATTTTTGTTTACTAAAATCTTATTTTTTCGGCCTTTCTTTTTCCTCCATCTTTCTTTTCGACATTTACCTTCTCTGTTGTGCTTGTCACACAGCCGTGGGCTGAGTTTAGCCCGGACAAAACGTATTGAGATTGAACTCGTCCCAGATGGAAAGTAAACTCCTCTGATCGGCGAGCCAATCAGAATGCAGCAAAAACGAGGATCGGTCCAAGTTGGGAAGGGCCGTCCGTATCCCCCTCAACATTGAAAGTATTAGTTTGGCACTGTCTGATAGACACAGAGGTTGCAGATCTGAAGTTGAACACAAGAGACTGAAAAATAAAAAACAGTTCGGCCTGGTATGGACCGGCTGTTCGGGATTGTTCCCGTATGGCCAATCTGCCCCTGAATACCAACGTCTCACAATTACCTACAAGAATAACAGCAAAGGACCGTGAAGACCAGGATCCAGATCTTCTTTACCAAAGCTGGGGAAGCTGTTCTGCAGAACGTGCAGTATTGTGGTGCAACATAAAGGAAATTGTCTCCTGACAAACACTTTGAGAGAGAACGTCAGAAACACATGAAGGACGTCAGACGAGACGTTGAGACACAGGCTGCTGCGTCCCGCTCAGCTGCAAGAAAGAATCAAGGTCAGCTGGTTTAAACATGCAGGTTCAGGGGTAATTCTAAAGTTATTCTAAAGTTAAAAATATCTACCTTTGCATGTTTACTTATTACCACAATTTCATCACTATTTTTTAGAAAACCTGCCGCACTGAAAAGGCCCCTGAAGTCCTGCAAGGAGTGATTATTAGAGCTGCAACGATTAGTCAATTAATCAGTTCATGCAATTTTTTTTAAAGCAAGACTGTTAAACATTTGCTGGTTTCATCTTGTACGAAGAACGCATGTGAGGAACTGCCGCTGTTTTTTGTCAGTTATGACTGTAAACAAAGAGTTTTTGGGTTTTGAACTGTTGGCTGGACAAGAGAATAAATTTGAAGACGTCACTTTGTGCTCTGGAAAATTATGAAGAGCATTTTTCACAATTTCTTGATGAATTATAGACTGAACGATTCATCGATAAAGAATATGATCGTAAGTCGCAGCCCCATTGATTATGTACGGCCTTTACAACCACTGACAACACAGTTATGAATATTATACTGACCTTCTGTCTATAGACAGAATATAAATATTACAGACTGGACCTTTAAAGGAGTGTGTGCTGAAGTACAGGGGACTTAGTTGTTGACCCTGGGATCGAGAATCGTGTAGTTCCACTGGTCTCGGTGTCCACTACTAAACTTGTGGTTTCTGACTGTCCCTAGGGTCAAAGGTCAACAGGTGAGAAGCTCACGAGTTTACAAAACAAACAACGTGGTTACTCACTCTTGTAGGTGTTTTCCGGGAACTGCGGCAGGGCATTCAGGGCTGACTCCATCCTGATCACGGGAGAGGAGAGTCTGTGCTCCTGTGGTAGCGAGGGAGGAAGGAGGGAGGAAAGGAAGCAAGGAGGCGTGCTGGTGTTCAGGCCTGATGCTAACTACATCCGCTAGCGCATCCTGCACGTTTACCCGGCGTCGTTGCTCCTACAGCCGCGCGTCTCCGTCCATCGTTGTGGGGAACGTCCCGGGGGAGATTTAACGTGACTTTAACCGGGCCGCGGTTAGCTGCCTCCTCCGAGGCTAACTCCCAGCGAACCGTTAACAGAAGCAGGCTGCTAGCTAGTAGCGAGCTAGCGCGGCAGCTAACCTAAACAACAAACCGACACACAGCCGGGCTTCCCGCCAAACAGCGTCTCCGGTTTCCGTTAGCTCGGGCTGATTCTGACGTCCGGTGGGTAACGTTATTTTGTGTCATCGTCCCGGGAGTGGATAATAACCGTAAATGAAACCGTTACCGGAGCTAGCCTGCATCCCGTTTCCTCGGAGAGGAGAGTGCGTTCGATAACTCCACCCCGGCCTTCACTCCGTCACGTGACGTGCAGCTCGGGAGGGCGGGGTTGGGCAGAAACAGTAAATATTATTTATTTAATAATATTATATATTTAATAATATTATTTTAGAGACTTTTCATTTTTAATACAGTAATATAGTTTAATTTAATTATTAAATATGTAAATAGTGAATCAGAATTACTTTTAAAATGCAGTACTTTGATTTTCCTATCATTTCTTACATAAAAATTTAAATTTTTTGCTTAAACGTGGTGCAATGTACAGATATTTACACTAAAACTTGATCTACTCATTCTATTTTTATTTATGCATGCTTATATTTGGTTGCTTTGGATAAAAGTGTCTGCCGAATGAGTAAATGTAAATAGAAATGTAAGTAGCCTACTGTTAAATTAATTTCAATGAACTTTATTTATCCGTTAGGAACTTCATTTGTGCGGAGCATCAGTGCTTGTACTGTTCACATTCCAGAAACACATGGCACAATATACCACACACACGTCACATAGGTCCGTGTGAGTAAAGTAAAGCTCCTAAAGCAAAATAAATACATGATAAATAGGCAATAAACATTAAAAAGATTGTGTTTCTACTCCTGACTGTGAGGGATCTGTATCTGCTGCCTGAGGGCTGTAGTGGCTATCTGTGTTCCTTTCAGTTTGGTCCTTCTGTAAATACTTAGAAGTGCTTCCAGCACCAATTATTGTTGCTGTAAAGTATCAGCATCAACAAATCAAATTTAAATGAAGTTAAATCAAGTTTTGTTTGTCACAAACACAATCATACACAATACAACGTGCAGTGAAATGTGTTTGTGCCCAGCTCCAGGAAGCAACTAACAAACAATAAAAATAATAAAGAATATAGAATATTATAGAATAAAATGAAACAAAAAGAAGTGATGGACAATATATCTGTAAGTTTCAGAGACATGAAACGGTGAAACAGTATACCCATGGATGAGTTTCAGAGAAATTAAACAATATATCTGGTAAATATTTAATAATAACTGACGAAGGTTAGCGGTGGATATGTGTCTATATATATGTATTTAAATAACTGTATTTTAATACACATTTAATTACCTGTTCATTTCTGTGTGTGCAGCATGAAGGGACTCCAGATGTTACCCAGCACAGCAGGGGGGCTGCCCACCTGCACCTGATCATTCTTTCTTTTGACTGCTGTCAATAAGCTAAGTCTAATTTCTAAAAAGCTGTTAGGTCCACAGTTATAAATGTTTGAGTGCTTTATTGATGCTTGTATGTTGTTCCTCAAATTTAAGTCACTTTGGATAAAAGCACCTGCCAACACTGCAAAAACTAAAATCTTAGTAAGATTAATTATCTTAATTGAAGGCTAAATACATTTGTTTTTGATATTTCTTCTTACCAGGCGGCTTTTATGTTAGAGAATTTCACTTGTTTCAGCCTTTTTTGGCCTTAAGTAGCAAGTGAAATATTCTTGTTCTGTTGGCAGATAATTTTGCTTATTTTAAGTAATATTGCCCCAATTTTAATGTTTTTTTCCCCTTGTTTTTGAGAGCTCACTTTTTGTAGTGAAATGAGTGAATGGCTCAACAGTAAGTGACGAAAGCGGAAAACCACACAGTCTGAAAATAATACTAGATATTTTAAGTAAATTAAGCAAAATATACAACTGTAGGTGTCCATCGGATCAGTATGTATGCAGTGTCTGTGTAAAACACAGAAAAAAACAGAACAGAATCAGTCGGCAAGCCAGGAGGAGAGAGAGAAACATTATCCAGCAGGATCTTTATAGCCACCTGTTCCCTGCCTGCTCATGTTACAAAACGTAGCAAAAAGTTTTTTTCAATGGAAACGGTGGTGCCTTTCTAACAAGGTTGTGTTTACAAACTTGTGGCAGCTGATTGGGTGACACCTAAGACACGCCCACCAAACGGGAGAAAACGTACCTCGAAGCGTGTCGTTCAATCAGAAAACGTTGCAAACCGCCCCAGGTATCAGCTCCACCCACCAACTACCTGGATTAAAGGGACAGAACACAGCAAGATACAAAGAACAAGAGAGGGCCCAAACCTGGGGCCGTCACAATAAGTAGTAAATTGTTTTTGTAAATTTCAGTTGTCTTTTGTTGCCAGTGAATCATCCATCTCCCCCACATACAGGGATAAATAAAGTTTTGTGATCTCAGGACGTCCCCGTGGCTGCAGCCTGCTTTGGTTTTCATCTCTTTTAGTGTCAATCAGAGCTGCTCTGTTGATCCACTTCTCCTCAGGTTGTACTGCAGTGTCCTGTTCAGCTCAGATTACGCGTTAGGGAATTACACATACGATGATTATCATTATTCTGTATCAATCTAATTTCAGTCTCAGTCTCACTGTATGATGTTAGTCTGAGTGACTGTGTGGTGAATCATACGATGTCTTTCCTCTTTGATAAAGCTTATAGTTAGGGCTGGCTCAGGTGAGTCCTGAACCATCCCTTAGTTATGCTGCTATAGGCCTAGACTGCCGGGTGATTTCCCATGATGCACTGAGCTCCTCTCTCCTCTACTTTCTCTCCCTCTGTATGCAACCATATCCCATTATTGCATGTTACTAACACAACTTCTCCCCTTTCCGGTAGTCTTGTGCTTTCTCGTCTCTCTCCTCTCTCCTCCTATCACTTCCTGCAGGTTTTCTGGCTCTGGAGCTGTGGAGTCTGGATCTGTGGTTGCGGGTCACCTGCTGCCCCCGTGTTCCTGCTCGACACCCTCTGCTGCAACGACTATTGTTATCACTAATATCAGTCTCATTACTCATTTTCTGTCTGTACCACTTTACCTTTACTGAGTTTGTGTTTCTGAGTGGATTTTGCATCGCGCTGCTCTAAATGAAAAGTGCAATGAGGCAACTTCTGTTGTTATTTGGAGCAAGAAAATTAAAACAACTGAATTAACTGGAGCGTCTGTGTTTCGAGTCTCAGCGAGATCTTGCACCACTGTTTTAGATTTGATGATCAACTTTGGTCTTAGTGTAAAGTAAAGGAGCCGTAAGTCGAGGTTTCTGCACCAAAGCAGACGAACACAGAGTCTTTATTAACACGTGAGGAGCGCCGCAAACAGGAACAACAAACTGCCAGGAATAGAGAACAGTTCCTTTTATCACCTGAAATCGAGCCATACGACAGAACAATACTTCCTCCGCTCACAGTTTTTCAACAAGCCTCTGGAACAAAGAAACCAGTCTCTGTCTGGTCTCCAGCTGGTCTGGATCCAGGTCTGCAGCCATCAGGCTCTGGTAGAACCGGGTCTGTAGTACCACTTCCTTCTCCGCCGTCATCTCAGCCTGATGTCCGTCCACAGCCGCCCCCTCCCTCTCCAGGACGGCCCTCTCTCTCCTCAGCAGCGCTCTGGCTCTCTCTAAATCCTCCCTGGCTCTCTCTAGAAACACCCGGTCTCTCTCCAGAAAAGCTCTGTCTCTGTCCAGGAAGGCTCGGTCTCGATCCAGAAACACCCGGTCTCTCTCCACGGCCGCCCGGTCTCTCTCCACAGCCGCCCGGTCTCTGTCTATAGCGGTTCTGTCTCGCTCGAGAGTGGCCATGTCTCTGCTCAGCAGCTCTCTGTCTCTTTCTAAAGCGATCAGCTCTCTGTCGAACTCGGCCTGCTCTCTCTCCAGAGCCCGCCTCTCCGTCTGCAGCTCAGCCAGCTTCCTGTCGACCTCGGACGCCTCCCTGACGATGTTTCTGGAGGAGGACGGCGTCTCGTTGGTGCGGTCCGGCAGTAAGGTGACGTACAGTGCAGCCGGCTGGCTCAGCTCGCACTCGGGGCGTCTCGTGTGTCCTTCGGCTGCAACAACCTCTGCAGGAGATTCAGTTCTGCTCACTGCCTCAACTTTCCCACATGATTCGATTTCACTTAGATCCAGGACCTCCTGCGGCGTCCCGGCACCCTCCAGGGTTCCCGTTCCAACTAGTCCAGAAAAAGCTCCTCCCATGTTGGGAATAATGAGCGGAGGCAGGGCCGCGTTGTTGTCCTCGTCCTCGTCCAGCAGGGAGGGCTGGATGATGTTGGCTGTCCCGGCAAGGCGGCCACTCATGGCCTCCTCCATCAGGTGGAACCAGCGCCACGAGCTGGGCAGGGTCGTGGTCTCCATGCCCTCTGGAGGGTTCTTCAGCGCCTACGCAGGAAAAGGACATCAGAATTTTAAAGAAGATTTTATCTCTAGTGTTAATGTAACTTTATAACTTTGATTGGACAGAGAGCTGCAGCAGAAACCAAAACAAACCCTGTGCTTCACACGAGCACAAACTGATGTGGGGGCGGGGAATCAAATGTGTAGTACACATAAAACACGAAGACAACTAACTGCAGACTCACAGACCGAACCCGAGTTTGTCCAAATCCACAGATCAGCAAGACTTTCTGCGGACCTGCAGAGAGTCTGCTTGGGGTGCAGGATTGTGTTCCAAATCCAGACTTCACACTAAATCTTAACAGGTTTTGACTCTGTAGTAGGGACGTCATGATACCAGAGAGTCGAAACCAACACCAGTAAAATTCCACGATAATCAATTTTGATGCCATGGAAAAAACAAAAACAATAAATCCCATCATGTCTTTCAACGTACACTCCTTTAATAAAAACATTTGAACATTATAAAAAACAACTGGCAGCTGTAAAAGCTGTAAGAGGATGTCCAGGACCCTCATTTCTAAACGGTGCGTACGAACTAAACAGGGCTGGAAACGTGCGGACGCCACTTCCCAAGCAAAGGTTGTGATCTTTAAAACCAGACCTGTGCGTCCTGTAAGTAAACTCTGAATCATGCACACGAGAAGAGAAACGGCGCCTCACATGGCAGAAGGATGAAACGGTTTGAAATGAAGAGGCCTACTGCTGTGTAAAATAAATCCAGATATTCCCTCTGAGTATTCCAGGCTTAAAGCCTTTCTGAATAAACAAACAGCCGTTTGACTGATTCTCCCTGAAGTGGCAAAAAATCATCATTAAGATCATTGGCAGCCACAAAAAGATCCAGATTCAGGATCAGAAACACAAACGGAGATTCTGTTTCTGCAAAAGAACGTTATACATGTTGGACAGTTTAATCAGGAGTCATATTAGTTAATACTTAATTTATTCTCCTAAATAAGGTGAACAGGAGACAAATTACATTTAAACTGATGCTGTTTTCAGTGCGTCAGTCAAGCAAATAGGAGAGTTTCATATCTTGTTATCAGATGTTCGTTTCCTTATGGAACCAAACGCTGAGCGCCAGCGTGTGGATGTGACGCGCTGCTTGTAAAAACACATTATGGAAAACAACAAGTCATTTATTTTTTTTTAACTGGTCGGCCGCCTCGTTGAGTGAGCGGACGGTTTGTGTAAATAAATGTTTAAACACAAGTGGAATGAGGACGGAGGCCTCTCTCTGCAGATTGGTTGTAAAGGGGCCCCCTTTCCTCCAGTGCACAAGCGTTAGTGAAAGTGCGTTTTTTACCACCAAACAGCTTCAGCTTCACCAAAAGGAACGTCAGCGTCACTGAGTTAGATTCAGTTTTCAGAGTCTGCCTCCTTTTCTTCCTGCAGTCAGGACGGATTAATATTAAAGAGCTTCACTGAGCGTCTACAGGCAGCTGTGGCTGTTTGGAGGCTCGGACATGGAGCTCCCTCACAGGGGCCACATTTCACACAGATTGCGTACGCACGGTTTTAGAAGTCTTAGAGTATTTTTTGACGTTTGGGCGCACGGACACTTTTAGTGATGTTTCTACGCACAGTTTTATAAATGAGGCGCCTGGACAGATGAGAGGTGGTTTGATGTCAATATATCCAGAAATGAGTAAGATACTGAAATTACAACCTTGCACTGTGCATCATTAATTAAATTACTTAACATTTCTTTACAAACAGTAAGATTTTTGTATTAAAAATCAATTGTTTATTGATGATTGAAATGGATCGTATCGACCTTTTCAGACACTCCCATACTCCTCCTACAGTACAGTCTGCCTGAATCAGCTCTCCAACAGAACTGGCAGAAATCCAGGCTTTGACTCTGAGCAGCAGAGCTGCAGCTGCACTTGTCACCATCTTCCAAGTGTTGGATCCCCGGTAGCTAGAAAACAAGTGCCATTATGTTTTCAGAATTTTGGCATCGACATGGTACCAAAGTATCGGTTCTCGCCCCTGGTCTCTGGTGTGTTAGACCTCAGGGATTCACGTGAGAGAAACACTGAATGTAAACACAACCAGAAAAGGAATAATTCGCCCCCCAAACTTCATCACCATCTTTTCAGTGAGCTCCTCCTCTGCCCTGCAGGAGGAGTTCAGCTGGACTGACCCTGTACTTCTCCTTCAAGTTGTCCCACTTCTTCTTCAGCTGCCGTGCTGACAGCATCCCCTGGAGCCCCATCTCCTTTCTTATGGCCCTGCAGGGGAGCAGAGAGGACAGATCAGTGGTGCAGCAGTCATACAGACGGACGTGACCTTCCTGCACACTCACAGCTTTCTTCATCAGTTGCTGACCTTTTGACCTCGTGCACATTACAATCACGGTGTTACAGCCGCCCCTGAACCATGTGACCCGCTCTTTAGTGTTTTGCATGTATGCTAAGTAGGACATGTGGTCTCCTGAGTGAGATTGGTGCAGAGGGGCTGAGTATCCGAATGCAGTTTGATGGATGATGGTGGAAACCAGACTGACCTCCAGCCTCTCATGGCGGAGTTCCTCCTGCCGGTGAAGATGGCTGCGTTGGTGGCACGAAGCTGTATCATCAGTCTGATGTCTCGGTCCGTCACTGAGGAAACAGATTCATCATCAGACAATATTTAGGTTTTCACCACCTTATTATCGTCTGCCTCCTCTAAGACTCATTTGCTCAGTCGTCTGTATCTGCAGCCAGAGCAACACGTTCATCTCTGTCTGTGACAAGAGTCAGAATTAGGGCTGCACAATAATTGAAATTGCTTTCACAACCGAATCCACAGTTTCAGTGGTTTTCTTTCATGGTCATCCACAGCTAATGGGGGCGGGGCCTGCTTTGGTCGATAAACTAATCAAGATTACTCACTAGCAACAAACTCAGACTGACTGATACCCCACCAGTAAATACCGCCTTCAGTACTTTCAGCACCACAAAACTGAATAAATCTGAAACGACACTAAAAAATGATTTTAGAGGTTGTTTTGTTGCGTTTCTCCTGCAGATTACCGCAGTAAATAAAGGTTAAAATCAGCGGTGTACATGTACTCAAATGTTCTTCGGTACAAGTTTGAGGTACTGTGTAATCTCATTTTATACTTTTTACCTCTACTCTACCACATTCAGAAGGGATCTATACTTTTTCCTTCAATACATTTATTAGTTACTTTTGTGGAGCTCAGCTGCTGAAACGTTCGTCACCTCCCACACCGTCATACTCCCACCCACAACCTCAGATCCGCAGACGCTTAACTCCTTATCCTCTCACCTGCCTCAAGTACAGAACCTGGGGGGGACCTGGCCTTCTCCATTACTGGCCCCTCCCTCATCACCTCAGACAGTCCACATCACTTGCAAACGGCACTCAAAGTCCATCTGCATAAAGCTGCTTTTAACCCGTTTTCTTTTTGTTTCTGTCCCGTTTTCATGCTGTTTTGCTTTTAAAGTTTTAATAGTAATCTTAAGTTGTTATTGTTTGTGGTTATTATGCTGATCTTGTTTTGTATTTTTGACCTTGTAAAGTGCCTTTCAGTACCTTTTAGCTGTCTGTCGGTCGTGCCTCTTTGCTCTATAACATAAGGAGAATCAGGCCCTACCTCACTCAGTACGCCACACAGCTCCTGGTACAGCCCGTGGTTACCTCTCTGCCTCCTAGCAGCTCTTCCAGGTTGTGAGGTGAAACCTTTACAAATGGTTCAGAGCTCAGCAGTCCGTCTGGTATCTGATCAGCCCAAAATGACTCATGTCCCTCCATTACTCTGTGACCTCCACTGGCTCCCCGTGGCCTCCAGAATCAAATCCAAGTCCCTGATGCTGCATACAGAGTGACCACTGGGTCTGCACCATCTACCTAAACTCCATAAGTTCCTTCTGGGCCACTGCGCTCCTCCAATGAACGCCGCCTGCCTCCCTTCACACAAAGCAACCTCAGTCCCTGTTCTCATCTGTGACCCCACGATGGTGGAACGAGCTACCGCACGCCATCAGAGCAGGGGCGTCCCTCTCTGACTTCAAGAAGCTCCTGAAAACTCATCTCTTCTGAGAACACTTCCTCTGATAACACCTCTGACCTCTGACATGCACTTCCTGTGCTCTTCTTCTTCTGTCTCCTCACAGTTCTCCTGTAGTGATTGCACTATTCTATAACTCTCACTTCTTCCTCCAGGCAGCTCTTAGTATTTATTGTAACTTGTAGATCTCTTACTTTATTGGCGCTAGTATGTTGTTCCGCACCTGTAAGTCACTTTGAATAAAAGCCACATCAGTAAATGTAAAAGTTATATAAATAAATAAAATAGATTATTATTATGAATTAATTTTAATTATTAATTTATTAGGATTTTACACAGCATACCTGCTTTTAAAGTATACTGTCCTATAATCTGTCACTAACACGTTTAATAAGTTTTTCACGTTGTTTATCGGTTAGAAGCATCAGATCCGTTATCGTTAGCAGTTAGCATCTCAGCTAGCATCGCACAGCAGTAACGTCCCCGGTTAAATGCAGCTGTGAGTTTGATCCCAAAAACATTAACAGAACTTTTATCTTTCTGAATCTGTTTTTAAAAAACATTACTTCTGTATGTGTTCGCCATATTTTCACGCTTTCGGCTCCTACATCCATAAACAACAGCACATCCGGCGCAGACCGGAAAGAGAAAGTCTTTCTTCTTCTTCTGCTGTTTGTTATCGGCAGTCGACTCACCGACGCCACCTGTCGGTCGAGGCTGCGTTGACCTCAGGCAACAGAATCCTTTCTGGGCTCAGTTACCCACAGATATTATCTATTATTGTTCCTCTATTTTTATTTTTTTATTTCACATTTGATACTGATTTTTAGTTGTTTTTTATTTATTTATTTATTTTTGTCTATTAATATACACTCACGCACACACGTTTACTGTTTCATTCATTTATTAAAATTTTTAATATATTTTTTTTTTTAACACACACACACATGTTTACTGTTTTATTCATTTATTAAAATTTTTAACATATATTTTTATTTTTTAACACACACACACGTTTACTTTTTTATTCATTTATTTAAATTTTTAATATATATTTTTTTAACACACACACGTTTACTGTTTTATTCATTTATTTAAATTTTTAATATATATTTTTATTTTTTTAACACACACATGTTTACTGTTTTATTTATTTATTTTCATTTTTAATATGTATTATTTTCATTTTTTAACACACACATGTTTACTGTTTTATTTATTTATTTACATTTTTAATATGTATTATTTTATTTTTAATACACACACACGTTTACTGTTTTATTTATTTATTTATATTTTTAATATGTATTATTTTTATTTTTTAACACGCACACGTTTACTGTTTTACTTTTTAACTTTTTTTTTTTTACACACACAAACATACACTTTTACTTTTTTATTAACTTTATTTAATGAACTGTGTAAAATTAATTGTTCTTTTGTAATTTATTTGTAGCTTTGGTAATATTGAACATTCATGCCAATAGAGCTAGATTGAATTGACTTGAATCCTTTAAAATTTTAACATTTGACACTGACCCTGACATGTCAGAAAGTAACCAATGAGATGGAGGAATTGATATGATGTGGTGCGAGTGAAGGCTGAGCTAAATTTCATTAGTTTTAGATGTTTAGACACTATTAACTTGACAATAAAAAAATATGTACTTGTGTAGCAACATCTAAAAAAACATATTAAAATGTTTTTTACCAGGTTTTGTGGTCAGATGTATATTTATTTTATTATATTTATTATTTATTTATCCTATATCCTATATTTGTAATTGAAAAGAGTACCAGTTCCCTCTTGATTTTCCTAATAATTGTTGTGAAAGTATTAAATTGTTCTGTGATGTGAAAGTTACTTTGTTGATTTGTCATTTCAAATCTTCCAGAAAAAAGGATGAAATATTTTATTTTCAAGTGCAAAATCATACTTCATGCATTAGAGTTAATACAAAACGGTAAGAAATACACAAAAACAAACAATCTAGAAATTATAAAAATAAGTAAACATTCCATGATCATTATTAACATCACTATAACAATAATTAGATTAAAATAATAGTGCACATGTAAATTACTTTCTTTTACACATAGATAAGAACCACAATGGAAATTAGCCGTCTGGCTTTATTGTGTTTTTTCCTTTTGATGGTTTCTGTAGTCGGGGCATCTCTTGCTGGAGGCACCACTTTTATATTTACAATCAATAAATAAGCTCAATTAATCAATCAACAGATCAAATTATTTTATAACTTGTGTCTGTTTCATCTGTTCATTCCATATTTACATATTTATAAATGTATTTATGCCAACTGTGTGTTAATGTCGAGCACCTAATCACCATCACAAATCCCTTGTACTTGTAAAATAATAATAAATAAATTCTCTTTCTGATCCTGATGAGCAGCCAGGAGGGATGCTGGTTTAAACAAATTGAAGGGAAAATTTCATATAATGTCTGAATCCCTTTAAAAAAACAGAAATAAAGGTTTGTACCAGGAAATGTGTTTATGATGGTTAATGATGTTGTTTGAAATGACACGTTACAGTTTACAATAAGGATAATCAAGAAAACAGGCTGGTTAGAAAATTTACATTTACTGTTTTTAAGAATAGCCCTGTTTGCTTGCTTTTTAAATAAAATGTAATTACTTGTATTGATTTTTACAGATATTTAAACTTTATGTTGTTCTGTTGTTTGTTTGTTTTGACTTTTTTTTTTTTTACATGAAGTGTGTTTCTGTTTCACTGCTGCACAACAGTGGACAAACAATAATAAACATAGGAATAAATAAAGCGACTGATTAATAACACAGTGAATATTTAAGAGATACAGGAACTTTTAATTTAAACTTTCTTGCACCCAAAAGTCTTCCTACTTATTTTTCTGACTTTAAGAAACTGGTTATTTTATTTAATGGTAAATTTATGTCTAATACTCCTGTAATCCATGAACAGAAAGTTTCCTTTAACTGTTGATCCGTCCATAAATCTATTTTATTTTTCGGTGAATAATTAACGGGACTAACTAATAATAATATAATTGTTTTAAATATTTTCAGTGTTTACAGGAAGTAAACTCTCCTCTCTGGCCCCCTGCAGGCAGCAGGAAGCTTCTGCAACCTGCTCAGCGTCCTGCAGCGTCAAGCTCAACGTGTCCGGATCACACAACACCGGAACCGAGTCCAATATTTCAAACTTAAGGTCTTTTAAATTTGATCACATCCATCACCACTAAGATCCGGAGAGACTGAAACAGGGGGGAAAGTCACATAATGTCTCTGCAGGTTTGTTTTATTCGTTTTTGGTTTTAGGAATAATTTTGTTTTTTATATGTGGGTCGTTTAGCTGCTCATTGTCCCTAAAAAATGACATGCATAAAAACCTTTAACTAAAAGTTCTCATTACCAGCAACATGCAGGACTAGTTACCGCAAACTATCCACGTTTAAAGAGACTTTTGCAGGAAACTCCATTAAAGTTTTTTATCATGTTTGACATTTTAGGTAAGCGGGAGAAAAGGGTTGGTGTTTTATTGTGAAGGTGAGCCGGAAGCTCTGCCTTATCACCTGTTCTAGCTTGACACAGGTCTGGTGGGGTTATATGAAGGACCTGATGGGGGGACGATGGATGCCGTGATGTGTCTCACGTCGACATAAATAAAACCTTTAGGAGCCTCAGAGCCTCTCTGTTTCCTGAACAGGTAACATCCTCACCTGCGTTCACCTGCGGACTCTGATCATTACAGGGTGCGGGTATTAAAACTGTCGGTGGCTTTTAAATCTTCTATTCTCTGAATGGCTGTTGACGGTGATGGATGGTGTTTCTGTAGAGATGAGCGGCTCTCGACCTGAAACTATTATTTAATCGTTATGAAACCCGCAAACAGACCCTGAAGCGGCGTGTTGGGGCCAGTATAGATACAGTAAATAAATGCATTATGCAGCCGAGGTGTGTGTGTGTGGGGGGGATACTCAGAGGAAAACCCAGAATATGCAAATACTGAAAAGAAGGCAGACTTCAGGCAAAACCAGAACAGTAGGCGCAGGAGGAACCAGCTGATGGTGGGCTGGTTTGTATATGAAGAGACTGATGAGGAAAGAGCTGCAGGTGAGCAAATGAGCAAACCAGGAGACAGGTAAGGGCAATGAGTTGCAATCAGGGCCGAAACACCGGAGAGGAAGTGATGAAGCAAAGACAGATGAGAGTTAAAGATCCACTTTCCCATTAAAACACCCACATACAAACATTAAGAGCTGAAATCAACGTCAGCATCGCAGGGAGGGGGGACAGTCATTAACGGGAACAACACATGTCTAATTAGGGTTATTGGTTGAATTTGAAGAAATAAGTTTTACTTCCAATCAAAGTTAGGATGTTAACAAATAAATCAGATAATGCAAAAGCAATTTATTGATGTTCCCAAAGTTATGGTCTTGAAATAAAATCCAGAGTCCTCAATGACCGAGACAAGACCATCAAAAAGTGGTCTTAAGACCAAGACCGGTACTACAACACTACTAAATACTGTAAATGTCTGTGCACATGTAAATATTATTTCATTGCATATACTTCTTGTTAACCGTTATTCTTCTATATTTTGTCAGTCTATTCCATGTTTATATATATTTCTACCTTTATTTACAGCAGCTGTGTGTTTGTCTGCGTGTAGCACCTTATCTCCAAAGCAAATTCCTCGTATGTGTAAAAACTACTTGGCACTAAATCTTCTCTGATTCTGACCATAAGACACACTTTTTTAAAAAAGGCTGCTAATATTAAGCAATATTTTTTTTTCCTTTTCTGAGTGTAAAAACAAAAAGGCTGTTAAATCATGTTTTCTTTGCTTTTGGTCAGATTTTCTTCTTTCTTGACCGCTCTGGCTTATTTTTGACTCGTGGTTGTGGTGATTAGGAATAAAAATTGGTGACAGAAGAAAAAAAGGATAAGACACATGCAGTCTGTGTGAGAGACCCGGGTTTGATTCCCACTGTGACACGTCCACCAGTGTGTCCCTGAGCGAGACATTTAACCCCTCGTTGCTCCAGAGGCGTGCGACCTCTGACCTGTACAGCAGTTGTAAGTAGCTTTGGATAAAAGCATCAGCTAAATGAATAAATGTAAACCTGAACAAACAAACAGAACAGATTTTTCCAAAGAGCTGCAGCTGCAACCTCTACACAAACATGACAACCATAGATAAGGACTCAAAACATGCTATTGTGAAATAAACTCTTCTCTGATAGCATGGGAAGTTGCTGCCTTTATTTATTCATTTATTACTGATATCTGTTACTGTTTATATGCCTTTTATTGTTTTTCCACAGTGTTGTCTAGTTCCTCTGTCCTGCCGTGAGTTTTAACTCTTGCGTCATGCTGCTGTCTCTGAGATACCGAACAACGTTTGGTTGTAGAGATTTCAACAACAACAAACTTCCTTATCTTAAGAGTCGGTTGAATTTGTGACCTGATGTTTAGTTTAAACCGTGAAACTGACGGCTAAAGCCAGCCTTCAAACAAAAATATCGGGCCCCCTGTCGAAACGGTAACAATGTTAATCCCAATAAATCCCACTGAATGGATGAATAACGCAGATGAATATGTAAAATACGTTCATTTAGTCTAATCCGCTTCTTTTACATAAAACTGTCTGAATTCAACAGTTTAATCTTGACGTCTTTAACCAGTCTGACCCTGACAGAGTGTTTCTCACAGACAGAAGTGCAATAATAAGCCAACAACTAAACTTTAATTCAACCAGAAATGTGGAGTGTGGAGATTTAATTAATATAATAATCTCCAGTCTTGTGCAACATATAACGTATATTTGTGTATATCAGTAATCTTTTCCATATGAGTTTTATCATAAGCTGCTCTGGCTCTGTAAACTCGTATTAAATGAATAAAACATAAACCTAAATCTGTGTGCGCGCAGCATCATGTTGGCCAGGAAGGGCCTCGTGCCGGACGGTTTTCTGCTGACCCGTCTGGCGGAGGACCAGAACCAGCCGAACCGCAACCGCTCCAGATCTCAGAGAGCCCGCTTCATCACCAAGTCCGGATCCTGCAATGTGGCTCACAAGAACATCAGGGAGCAGGTAGGGCAGAGGGCAAAACATGCTGAACATCTCTTTTTATCTTGCTCTCCAAAAGTATAAATGATTGTCTTTGTGTCTTTGAAAAACAAAGATGCTTTTTCACTGATAATTAAAGAAAAGTACTTTTTAACCCTGTGCACATACACGTGCACGTCTTCCCTTGTTCCGTCTGACTTACCTTTGTCTTCTCTGCGTGTTCCAGGGTCGGTTTCTGCAGGACGTTTTCACCACCATGGTGGACCTGAAGTGGCAGCACTCCTTCCTCATCTTCACCTCGGCCTTCCTTTGCTCCTGGATGCTCTTCGCTATGATCTGGTGGCTCATGGCCTTCGCTCACGGAGACCTGGAGCCCCGTAGCCCAGACGGCGAGCCAGGCCCCGTCCCCTGCGTCACTGCCATCCACTCCTTCACCTCAGCCTTCCTCTTCTCCATTGAAGTCCAGGTGAGAGCTGTTGTTGGTCTCGTTGACTGATCCAGGTGCAGTGGGTTGTGGTTTTCTTAGCTGTGAACGCTGCAGTCCTGTCTGCTGCAGGTGACCATCGGTTTTGGTGGCAGGATGGTGACGGAAGAGTGTCCTCTGGCCATCACCGTGTTGATCATCCAGAATATCCTGGGCCTGATCATCAACGCCGTGATGCTCGGCTGTGTGTTCATGAAGACCGCACAGGCCAACCGGCGCGCAGAGACGCTCATCTTCTCCAGAAACGCCGTCATCGCTCCTCGAAACGGCCGTCCGACCTTTATGTTCAGAGTCGGAGACCTGAGGAAAAGTATGATCATCTCTGCCACGATCCAGCTGCAGGTGACGTCTGACACAGCTGAACTGAACATCACACAAAACAACCACAGAAAAAAATTACTATTTACAGAAGTAAAATGACAACAGAGAGACTTAAAATGACCAGACAGACACAGAATGAGCGTGAGACACAAAACGACCACAAAGAGACCAAAACGACCACAAAATGACCACAAAGAGACCAAAACAACCACAAACAGACACAAAACAACCACAAACCGACACAAACAGACACAAAACAACCACAAACCGACACAAAGAGACACAAAACAACCACAAACCAACACAAAGAGACACAAAACAACCACAAACAGACACAAAGAGACACAAAACAACCACAAACAGACACAAAACCACAAACAGACACAAAACAACTACAAAACAACCACAAACAGACACAAAGAGACACAAAACAACCACAAACAGACACAAAGAGACACAAAACAACCACAAAGAGACCAAAACAACCACAAACAGACACAAAACCACAAACAGACACAAAGAGACACAAAACAACCACAAAGAGACCAAAACAACCACAAACAGACACAAAACCACAAACAGACACAAAACCACAAACAGACACAAAACAACTACAAAACAACCACAAACCGACACAAAGAGACACAAAACAACCACAAACAGACACAAAGAGACACAAAACAACCACAAAGAGACCAAAACAACCACAAACAGACACAAAACCACAAACAGACACAAAAAAACTACAAAACAACCACAAACAGACACAAAGAGACACAAAACAACCACAAAATGACCACAAAGAGACACAAAACAACCACAAAGAGACCAAAACAACCACAAACAGACACAAAACAACTACAAACAGACACAAAACAACTACAAACAGACACAAAACAACCACAAACAGACACAAAGAGACACAAAACAACCACAAAACAACCACAAAACAACCACAGACACTAAATCCAGGCTAGCTGTTTCCAGTCTTTATGCTATGCTAAGCTAACCAGCTGCTGCTGTAGCTTCATGTTTTCTGGTACTGATTCTGTGTTTGGGTGTTAAGACTGAAGTTCTCCCTTTCAGGTGATCCGGCGGACGGTGACGGCGGAGGGTGAGGTGATCCCGGTGTGCCAGCTGGACATCCAGGTGGAGAACCCTCTGCGGAGTAACGGCATCTTCCTGGTTTCTCCTCTGATCATCAGCCACACCATAGAGAGAGGGAGTCCTCTGTACGAGCTCTCCGCCCAGTCCCTGGCCTCCGAAGACCTGGAGATCATCGTCGTCCTGGAAGGTCGGGAACACCTGGATCCTGTCAATGTGGATCCACAGTAATAAGTACTCACTCAGTTCTGTCTGAACTACTCAATGTTCTCTTATTTTGTAGGTGTGGTGGAGACAACAGGGATCACCATGCAGGCCCGGACCTCCTACACCCCCGAGGAGATCCTGTGGGGGAGGCGCTTTGTCTCCATCATGACAGAGGAGGACGGCCGTTACTGCGTCAACTACTCCAAGTTCGGCAACACGGTTCCCGTCAGGATGTCGTCTCTCAGCGCCAAGGAGCTGGACCAGATCAAGGGCGTCCAGGAGGGCAGCTCTGAAGCCCAGCCTCAGGGCTGGGGGCTGGTCCGAGCCGGCAGAGGAGGCTTCCGCAGAGGAGGCCGGACCTGCAATAGCTCCACCCCTCAGCCCTGGTACGCTCAATCAGAGAAACCACAGAAGGAGGCGGAGAAGAAGACGATGCACCTGGAAGTGATTGGACGAAAGACTGAAGAAGACTCGCTGGGAGAGATGAGCGACTGAAGACCAGGACGCAGACAGCGAGTCCCGGTTCCACACAACACACCGGGATCAGTATACACAACATATATCTAGACCGTCTGCAGGGGGGCGGGGTTTAACATCTCCTGCGGGCCACTGATTTTAATCCCGTCTTTGTATTTTAAAGTGGATCTCTGAGGTTTTTCTGTGGACTTCTGGTCCTTCTACTTTATTTCTTTTGACGTTTGTGTGAAAATACAGGAAGTCAAAAATGTTGCTGCTAATCTGGTAGATGCTAACATGCTAACACCAACATATCGGCCTGTTTAGGAACCAAAATGACGACAGAAAAGATTAAAGCCATCAGGAGAGCGAGGTCAGCTGTGCTGCTGTCATGTCAGCTGCAGGGTCGTTGCTGCTCTTCTCTTCTTAGCCTGTATTTGGTCACCATCAGTCAAACGGTCTCCATTAACAGTAGCTGAATTAGCATCTCCTGTTAGCATGGATGTACAGACAGCTCTCGCAGGATTTACTGAGATGCTGAAGAAAACTTCTCAGGCAGCTTCTGCAGCGTCTTTCTCTGATCTCTTAGTGGATTTATGGATGTTTATTCTGGGCCACCGTCTGTGAGGATTAGCCGTATCCTCCACTACTGAGGGCAGAGAGGACAGCCTGAGTAAGTGGTCTCGGGTAGCGTACAGTAGCGTGTACACACCTGAACACAACGCAGACTCGAAACCTGCTTGGACTCAGTGTGCAGTCCTACATCTGGGACACAGCTTCTCTTGTTATGTATCGTCTTCTCTTTATAGTATCCCGTTCATATAAAACCCAGTGTTTAAATAGTTTATTAAAGCCTGATGTTAGATAGTACTGTGTGTTATGTAAATCACATATTAAATCTTATAGCACATGATCTTCACTGTGACACTATCCTCATCTCTGTCTGTAAGGTGTCAGTTAGAGTGATGAAGTCGTATGAAAAAGTTTAGGCACCCCTGACAAGTTCCATGATTTTAATTTATAAATAATTAGGTTTTTGGATCAGCAATTTAATTTGAGTTATCAAATAACTGAAAGACACAGTAATAAACAATAATTTGGGGGTGGTGCTGGAGCAATGGATAAGACGCATGCCTTTGGTGTGAGAGACCTGGGTTCAATTCCCCACTGTGACACATCCACCATTGTGTCCCTGAGCAAGACACTTAACCAGAGGCGTGAGACCTCTGACATGTAGAGCAATTGCAAGTCGCTTTGGTCGCTATTTCAGTAGTGAAAAGAGGTTGAAAATGTGCAATCAAAACGAAATTAGACAGGTGCATAAATGTGGGCACCCTTGTCAGTTTGTTGATTTGAATACCTGTAATTACCTAGCACTGATTAACTGGAACACACAATTGGTTTGGTGAGCTCATTAAGCCTTGAACTTCATAAACAGGTGCATCCAATCAGGAGAAAAGGTATTTAAGGTGGCCAATTGCAAGTTGTTGTTCTCTTTGACTGTCCTCTGAAGAGTGGCAACATGGGGGCCTCAATACAACTCTCAAATGACCTGAAAACAAAGATTGTTCAACATTATGGTTTAGTGGAAGGCTACAGAAAGCTATTGCACAGATTTAAGCTGTCAGCGTCCGCTGTGAGGAACATAGTGAGGAAATGGAAGACCACAGGCGCAGTTCTTGTTACGGCCAGAAGTGGCAGGCCAAGTAAAATATCGGAGAGCCAAAGGCGAAGGATGGTGAAAGAAACAGCCCACAGACCACCTCCAAAGACCTAAAACATCATCTTGCTGCAGATGGTGTCACTGTGCATCGTTCAACAATTCAACGCACTTTGCACAAGGAGAAGCTTGTACGGGAGAGTGATGCGGAAGAAGCCTTTTCTGCACATACGCCACAAACAGATAAATGTTTGAGGTCTGCAAACGCTCATTTGGACAAGCCAGCTTCATTTTGGAAGAAGGTGCTGTGGACTGATGAAACAAAGATGGAGTTATTTGTTCATAACAAGGGGCGTTATGCATGGCGGCAAGACAAACACTTGCTACCCACAGTAAAGTTTGGTGGAGGTTCCATCATGCTGTGGGGCCGTGTGGCCAGTACCAGTACTGGGAGTCTTGTTTAAGTTGAGGGTCAAATGGATTCCACTCAATATCAGCAGATACTTGAGAATAATGTAGAGGAATCGGTCACAAAGTCGAAATTACGCCAGGGCTGGATATTTCAACAAGACAACGAGCCAAAACACTGCTCAAAATCTACTCTGGCATTTATGCAGAGGAACAAGTACAACGTTCCCCAGACCTGAATATCATTGAAAATCTGTGGGGAGATTTGAAGCAACCTGTCCACGCTCGGCAACCATCAAACCTAACTGAACTGGAGATGTTTTGCAAGGAGGAATGGTTCAAAATACCTTCATCCAGACACTCATTACAGGCTCCAGGAAGCGTCTGGAGGCCGTTATTTCTGCTAAAGGAAGCTCAATTAAGTATTGATGTGATATCTCTGTTGGGGGTCCAAATTTATGCAAAATCGTCGTTTGATGCAGATTTGATAGCTCAAAATTAAAAAAAATACCCAATTATGTATTTATAAATGAAAATCATGCAAATTGTCAGGGGTGCCTAAACTTTTGTATACGACTGTATGATGTTTATTTAAGACATCTTTTTTATTTTTCTGTGATGGACCGTCGACCTGTCCAGGGTGGATCCCGCCTCTCGCCCACTGGCAGCTGGGATTGGCTGCAGCCCCCTGCGACCCTGCACAGATAAGCAGGTATAGATGTATGGATGGATCTTTTGCATTTTGTCGACATGTTCAGTCTGTTCAAACTGCTGCAGGAGGATCTGAGACAATAAATAATTCATTTCCAACACGAGTGAAGGCGTTTGTATGTTTCAACCCAAGTGCTCGACGCATTGTTGAGCAGTCAGATTACAGGAACTTCCCTTCAAGCCAGAGTCAAGATTTAACGAATGTAGAAGAGTACAACGAGGGAAGGTTTGAAAATAACGCTGTGTTTTAAATAAAGAAGCAGAAACCAGCGGACTGGAAGCAACACATTGATGGTGAAGTGCAACTTCTTTCTCTCTGCGTTTCTTTTTGGAATATTAAGTAATTCAAAATCAATAATTTGAAGGAGACAAGTCTGAGTTTATCTCTGCAGTACTGAAGCCCTAAACGGCCATAAATTCATCCATTATTTTACTCAGTTTTCCCGTGATAATGGGTTACTTTAATCTGTTTTCTCAAGATTTCCAGATTTTTTATGTCACTATCTTGAAATAAGAAAAGCTGTTTTCCTGAGATAACGGGATCATTTTTACGAGATAATGAAATATTAATTAATAGATAATTAATTTAAGATCTTGAGAAAAAAAAACTATAGTCTAGCGCAGGGGTCGGCACGTAAGTCTGGCATCAGGCCAATTGTGTTTGATAATTTAAGTTGTTCATGTGTCGATAGCATGTTCATCGGTAGAGCATGGGGCTGTCAATTAAAGGGTTGTGTGTTTATTCCCCACATGGAGTGAACAGTTTATTTTTATCCTCTTCAACAAATTAATTATTAGACTGTTTCACATGCTCACCATAAAGCATGTACTGGGGTGTGTGCGTCACAAAACGACCACAAAGTGACACAAAATGACCACAAAGAGACACAAAACGACCACAAAGAGACACAAAGTGACACAAAACGACCACAAAGAGACACAAAATGACCACAAAAAGACACAAAACGACCACAAAGAGACACAAAGTGACACAAAACGACCACAAAGTGACACAAAAAGACACAAAACGACCACAAAAAGACACAAAACGACCACAAAGAGACACAAAGTGACACAAAACGACCACAAAGTGACACAAAAAGACACAAAACGACCACAAAGAGACACAAAGTGACACAAAACGACCACAAAGAGACAAAGTGACACAAAACGACCACAAAGTGACACAAAATGACCACAAAGAGACAAAGCGACACAAAGAGACACAAAGTGACACAAAATGACCACAAAGAGACAAAGCGACACAAAACGACAACAAAGTGACACAAAATGACCACAAAGAGACAAAGCGACACAAAACGACCACAAAGTGACACAAAATGACCACAAAAAGACACAAAATGACCACAAAGAGACACAAAGTGACTCAAAACGACCACAAAGAGACAAAGTGACACAAAACGACCACAAAGTGACACAAAACGACCACAAAGTGACACAAAATGACCACAAAAAGACACAAAACGACCACAAAGAGACACAAAGTGACTCAAAACGACCACAAAGAGACAAAGTGACACAAAACGACCACAAAGTGACACAAAACGACCACAAAGAGACAAAGTGACACAAAATGACCACAAAGAGACAAAGTGACTCAAAACGACCACAAAGAGACAAAGTGACACAAAATGACCACAAAAGACACAAAACGACCACAAAGAGACAAAGTGACACAAAATGACCACAAAGTGACACAAAAAGACACAAAACGACCACAAAGAGACACAAAATGACCACAAAGTGACACAAAATGACCACAAAGAGACACAAAGTGACCACAAAAAGACACAAAACGACCACAAAGAGACACAAAGTGACACAAAACGACCACAAAGAGACAAAGTGACACAAAACGACCACAAAGTGACACAAAATGACCACAAAGAGACAAAGCGACACAAAGAGACACAAAGTGACCACAAAGTGACACAAAACGACCACAAAGTGACACAAAACGACCACAAAGAGACAAAGTGACACAAAACGACCACAAAGTGACACAAAATGACCACAAAAAGACACAAAACGACCACAAAAAGACACAAAACGACCACAAAGTGACACATAATGACCACAAAGTGACACAAAACGACCACAAAGTGACACAAAATGACCACAAAAAGACACAAAACGACCACAAAGAGACACAAAGTGACACAAAATGACCACAAAAAGACACAAAACGACCACAAAGTGACACAAAATGACCACAAAGTGACACAAAATGACCACAAAAAGACACAAAACGACCACAAAGAGACACAAAACGACCACACAATAAGACACAAAGACACAGCAGCAGCTTCAGACCAGCTATGTGGATCAATAGCCAGTAGGCACACATCCTACTGAGCCTGTGAAACGGTCTCTTCATAGCTAATTTGTTGAAGAGAATAAAAAAGACTTTCGCCCAAAACTCTCCATCTTCACCATCGCTGTCCTTCGTTCGTCTCTAGTAGAACTTTCTTCTTTAGCCGAATCTTCTGCAGCTGCAGAGTAGACAATGCTTCCTGTTTACACCAGCATGCACATGCCCAGTGTACGTGAACGGTCACATGATGTGTGTTTTCAGTTGTTTTAATACAGACGGAGATTAGTTGTATGTGGCTAAAACGCTGGAGTGGATGGAGCCTTAAATTGACAGATGTTTACAAAAGTTCATAATAAACCAGCAGCAATTTAATTTTTTCCCCTTCCTGTACCGAGGTACTTACCGAACTGAGATTTTTGTGCACCGTTAACTGACATGTATGAATGTATGGCCGCTTGGGGCTTCCATACTGCAGAAAGAACTGACGCAGCTTAAAGATCAGAACATTATAGGCAAAGCCATCACCTCAAACCGGGTCTCTGTTACCATATTAGGATAATCTCCATCAGATGTCCAGTAAATCCTGAAACCAGCAATCAATCCCTCTCACGTTTGGCCAGACTGCACCAAGTGCTGCATTTCATCAGGTCAACCTTGAGTTTTTGGTTTGACTCACTGGTTTGGGGTCTGGGTTAGATTATCAATCAATATCCACAAAGTCAGTATGTGTGCTCTGGGTGTGCATAGTTCACTGAAACATGTAACTGGCCCTAAACACTAAATGTGCGTCTTTTGGGTTTCTAAAGTCGCCTTAGTTCCCCTGAACCAAAGTGCGATTTCTTCAGTTACATTATTAAAATTGTCATAGACCAACATTAGCTTCCACAATGGCAGCAGGATGCTATAACCAGGTTTTAATATAAAAACATGAAATGATGTCATGATAATAATTTGAAAGCGACTCTGATTAAAATGCTGATTGATCAGAGAGTCTGATTTATAGAAATCTGAGCGATGATGATGTAATGACCTTGTAGTCAGGCGGTAGTTTCCCTTGATGGGAAGTTTTGTTGAGGTTTAAATCATCGTTAAATAGATCTGAGTTGTTTCCAGGAAGACACCAGAACGTGAATTTATTTTCAGCCTGTGTTGGACAGTGACAGCTGCAGACAGAGGCTGGACAGGTGAGGCTCCACCAGGTGAGGCTCCACCAGGTGAGGCTCCACCAGGTGAGACGCCGGGGCGCCTCAGAACCTGAGTCTGATAAAAAAAAATACAACACAACAACTATGTTTTTTTTTCTTCTTATATTTATTGTTAATTGTTGTATAAAGTATGACATTGAAAATTAGCAAATGCGGTGAAAAAGTCACTCTTATCGACCTGAGAGGCGACTAACACAAACAGATTAGTTCATGTTAACTTACTAACTACTGTAACGGGCAGCTGCTCAGACCCAACACCACCAAACACTCAGCAGGGAACCCGCCAGGGCCAGGACGGGCGTCGCTGTGGTAACGGCGTTGCCGGAGTTGCACAGGTTGCTGCTGCAGCAGCGGTAGGTGAAGCCGGAGATCGCCGGGAACATCTGGGAGAGGCGGGAGTTATCGCAGTAGGTGTACCTGATGCACTGACGGATGGTCTTCCCACCTGCAGACAAAACAACACACACTGAGGACAAACCACCCAGAAAATACTGCGATAAGCAGAAATGCTTTTTTGTTTTTAGAAGTAAAAAATTATGCCTCTAAACTTTTGTTCCCCAATATATTCAATTTAGAAATGTGTCCCCAGGCATCGAAGGTGATTCAGTGGAACTCAATGTTGGTAAAAAACTGTTTTTGAAACTTTTACTAAAAGCTAGTGGTATAAATACACATAAAGTTATTCAACCGCAATTTATATCATAATTTTAAATAAAACATATAAAATAAGGTGGAATCTACAAATGACTGGACAATAAAACACTAACAATAATTATCAGGATATAATTTTTTTTTCAATAACAACAAATGTTCAATAAACGTTTGATTTTATTCAGTGGAATTATTCAGGAATTAGGACTTATTTTCTTAAGGTGTTCAAAGGAAAAAGGAGTGAAAAAAGCTTTTACTTAATTTTCCTCCTGGATATTTGTTGACAAAGATTTTATCAGAATAGTTCTGAATGTTCTGCCTCAGATTTGTTTCTGCCTCTTTTTTGTGTGAAAAGATTTACAAGAAATATATAATTACAATCTGGCTAAAAGTATTTCCAACATCTTATTTTGTTGGAAAATGTCTAGTTTTCTGAGAATAAAAGGATCTTACAGTAGACGACGATTTTGGCGGCCCGCCACGTGGTGGGTGGGACATGGTACTATAACTTAAATAGCTCAAAATGGCTTCCAAATATCTGTCCACTGTGGTGGACGTCATGCATTGAAAGGGTTAAAATCCTCAAACCACAAGAGAGTTTACTGCACTCAGTAAAAGTAAATGTTAAGTTACAGCACAAACTTCTGATTATTGTCATCATCGAGCATCATTTTCCCTGCAGGCGGTTACCGTAGCGTTAGCAACAAGCTATCTAATCCACAGAGAGTTGATGTAGAGAAGCAGGGGGACACCAGAGGGAAAACTTTCCTTCAGAATCATAACAGCACTTTCTGCCAGACGGACTGAACAACAATGTAGTATTGTTACTGTAGTATTCTAACTTTTAATTCAGAAAAAACGATAACGCCGTTGGTCACTGACCTCTCTCACTCAGAGAGATGCACGAGTCCTCGTCCGTGCACTCCTGCACGTTCTCACAGCGGCCCGTGTAATCAGAGCACTTGTAGCAGCGAAGTCCAGAACCTGCAGAGGAAGAAGAGACTTTACTTTACTCAGCTCGACCAGCGTTCGCACAGATCGAGTCGAGCGTCACCGACACCTGTTCCAGGTGAGCCGGGAGCTCCGGAGCGTCATCGAACCATCGCCACAAGAATTACGTTCATGTTAAATAATTAGATAAAAGGAACAGAAACTGCTAAACTCCTGCTAAAGTAGCTAGCTTAGCATAAAGGTAGCTACACTACACTGGTACAAAGGTTTTAGAACAGCCTCCATGTTTGTAGTTCTTCTGTAAATCTAAGTTGTTCAAGTCCTGTGAAAAACCTTAAATGGTAGAAAAATAAGTTAAAAACAGACATTTTTAGATCTAAAATGAACAAATAAAGGAGTTTTGTTCATTATTTCACTGTAGGATCAACTGATGACCAGCTGCTCTGTCTGCCTTCATTAATATTATATAGAATATCTATAAAATATAGTGTAACATGGTGTTTATATATATATATAAATAAATAATATAGCCAGAGAAGATAAACACAAAGTTTAGGTCAGCAAAACTGAGATAAACAGTTTTCAGGGATCAATAATGAGTTAACAACTTCAAGTTATTCTGCAGCAGTGGAAGGAAATGAAACACATTTCTACAGTAATATATATTACAGCTGTGTTTTACTGGCTTGAAATGCATTATCTGTTTGTACATTATAATAAAAATATATTACTGTGTTGCTGTAACAGCTGTTAAAGGGAGAGGAGTCAGCTGAGGCCACTTTTCCTTTTGAATAATATATTAATAATTTAAAATATGCCTGCTCACGCAGACAATGCTGCTTTGAAAACATCCCATAATATAAAGACAACATTTCAGAGGGAAATATGTGGAGCTGATAATAACGTTTCTCTTCACTTTGGGAAAACTGAGCTCAGGGGAGCAGAGGGAACAGGACTGAACTCTGCATGAACCAGCACAGACTGAACACACAGGTGAGGCTGATCAGACAGTCACGGAGCACACAGACAGGATGTTTACCAAAATAAAACAGGAAACAAGAAACACCAACATCCCAGAACTGTGACAAATTATAATCCAGTAATAAAATACACATTGTTCTGAACCGGGTCTCCTGAAGGACCTCGAGTCACCTGTTGAAACACTGTGCAGATCATTTAGGTTTTGTTTTCCATCTCACATTTAAATGTTCCTCAGCAGGAGGTTCCTGTTGGCCCGAAATGGAAAATCTGATGCCGAGGGAGTTTGTTGCGTCTGTGGAGGATTCACTGGAGCCTCTGCAGTTTGCATGCAGGAACCAAAGAGGTGTGGATGATGCTGTTCAGGTACACATTCACGCTTACTGTCTGTAGATTTCTGCACGGCTTTGAACACAGCCCCCCCCACATGGTCTTAACTTGTCCTGTTTCTCTGCAGGACAGATCCCTGTGTCGCTGGTTTTTATACATTTGGTCCACCAACAACTGCAGGAGCTCCTGTAGCTGACTGATGGCTCGGTCATAGCGAGGGGAGTGATTCTGCTCAGCGGCCCTACACGCCCGTTCAGACTTAAAGCTGCAGTCGGCAACAACCGAACTAACGATGCAAAACCTTCCATGTCTGCCTCCAAACCCAGAGACAGGAGCTGTTTGGCCTGGAGACACCATCCTGCGAAGGGCTCGCTCTCCATGGCGAGAACCTCACCAGAACCCCGGTCCCTCTCGCAGCGACCCGTCTTCTCAAAGACGTGTCTCCGACTCTTGGCGGCGCAGGGCAGAGCGTCCCGGTTTCAGAGGCAGCTGGATGAGAGGCTAGTACAACCCGGCCTCCCGGCTCAGAAGTTATTCCCCAGTGTTTGTCATCACACCTCTTTGCTTCTCATTGATTTGAAGGCCATGGCATCAAACATACTGAGCAGGAAGCTCTGTGCGGAGACGGGACGTGTTCGGCATAAGGAGGCAGGGTCAAACCCGGGACTTTCGCTCTGGAGAACAGCGTTCGAGTCCCGTGCGAAACCAAGTAAATGCTGAATTATTTAGAGTTTTAACTTAAACATTACTGAACTCTATCACGTGACTGACATCGTTTACTAACTTTAACCCAAACTATGACGTTTTCCTGAACCTAACCAAACTGTGACCATTTCACAATGTTAACCACGTTTTGCAGGAAACGCAGGTTGGTTCTGTTCTGTACACTGTAGTTGGCCGGACGTCGCCACGGCTTCAGAGCGTTGTTTGGAGAGGACCGGGCAGAGCGTGGGAGTGAAATGCCGCGGGAGCAGCGCTGCAGCTTTCAGACAAATAAACCCCCGCAGTCTGTCTGGATTCTGCTCTGACAGCTACGCCGTTTACCCTTCAGGAGGAGCTCGGAGTTAACTGCTTTTATTAGATTAGCTTTTTACTTTAGTTTTTGGGATTACGACGTTGATTTATCTTCACTGGAGCTTCTCAGTAGCTTCCAGTGTTGTTGTCAGCGTCGGTCGGCACAAAGAGCTCTGCTGGACTACTACTACATATTTATATAAAACCAGATAAAACAGGAGAAAAGAAGAAGCTGAACTACCTGCTGAGCCCAGAAAATATGTGTCTTTATTCCAGCTGTTGTTGTACTTAGGTTAGCATAGCATAGCCCTGATCGATCCATTCAGAAAACTAACATTTTAGAAGTTGTTGTGCTGACAGACCTGACAAAGCATGAATTCATATATTTACCAAATCTGCATCATATCGTTGTTATTTCGGCATCAGTTTGATCCATTTATTGCTATTTAATCACAGTAAAATGTTGACTTTGGGTTCATGCAGCTGGAATAATCGCAGGTTGTGTTCATTTGCGTTATCGCCTTGTGTGTGAACACTCAGCAGTTGTCCAACAATAAAAGCCCAGCGGGAGGAAAAAAAATTTGCGTTGTATGTGAACACACCTTTAGAGGCTGCTCCTGGCTCTGACTGGTTGTTTTGATTTGTGCAAATGGCATCAGAAGCAGTAGGAGGAGCCAGAGGAACCTGATCACCTGTCTCATGTTCGCCGTAGAGAAAGTGTCCAGCAGAAGTTATTTTTAAGAAAGTTCATACTGCAGCTTTAAGTGTCGGGCTGATTCATAGCTGTAATAAACCTGATGATAAGCTGATTTAAAACGCCAACACAGTGGCAGTGTGTGAAAGAACAACGGCGCCTCCTCCAGAAGCTCAGCTGGTTTGGGATGACCTACAACAGGTGACAAGAACAGGCTGCAGCGTCCAGTCGGAGTGGCCGGTAAGATGGGAGGCTGGAGATACTTTACAGAGTCCTCTTCTTCCTCTGTGTGGAGAGTTTGAGCTTCCTTAGACTGCCAGGTTGTGGTTTAGATAATCAGCTCTTATTGAGGCACTAAAAGCACTGACCAGGAAAGCAACCCTGCTGGATTAATGGACCTCTAAAACCTTCAGACCTTTCTCCAACATCACTTGGATTTTGCTCTCTCCTTCTGCTGCAGCCGTTCTCCACGTCTCATTGTGATTTCTAGACTACCTCCCTCCCCACATTTACACCCAGCACATTTTGCAAATCTCAGTTTTTTCACAGTGGAAAGATAAATTACTGTAAAATGAAAAAACAGCTCCTGGTTCCTGAACTATTCTAGTCTTCGTGCAACAAGAGGGTTGTTTGTTCCTTTTAGATTCACACAGGCAAACGTACATGCGTTTACACTGCTGCAGCTCTCTGGAACAAACCGAGGGGTCTGAAGCTTCTGGTAAAGAAATGGTAGATAAAAAGTCGACTGATTCGAGTTTATTAACATTTAGAGAGCAGGATGTATAATGCAGATATTAAAGCAAAGTCCTGTATGATCCATAATTCCTGCAGAGTCCAGTCTAATCTGCTGTCTGTTCTCTCAGCAGTAACTTTTTAGACAGAAGCTTCATTAATGATTGAAACAGAAATATTCTTTGGGTTCTGCTGTAGTTTTCAGAGCAGGTCCAGTTTGTCAGACGTCACTCAGCTGCTTTGTTCTCTTTAACAAGTAATGCTGTTAGATTAGATCTGCTGCCAGTTAGGATGATATATATCGGCCTTGTGGGCGATTCTGATAATCTCAAAATGCCAGATATTAATCTGTCTGTCACTCATAAAACAGTCAAACATAAGACTTGTTTTCCTGTCAGACTCTTCTCCTTTGGTAAGAAGAGCTTTATTGTGTTTTTATCTAAACTGAATGACAGTCTGTGATCGCAGTCTTGTATTTCCCTTTATTTTTGTCAAATAATCTTAAATTAATCTATATTATAAACCATTAATCTGATGTTTTTATACTGATTATAAATGCTGAATAAGGAGTGAGAACAGATTAGGGGTAAATGAATGTAAATGTAAAGTTATTTTTAGGAACACGAGGTTCAGAGGTGTCAGTATGTGATCCGTCCCGGTCCACTCACCCACGTGAAGCATCCCAAAACAAACCAGCAGGAATAATCCGAGGCGGCGCTTCATGTCGTCTCCCTGCAAACGAGAAGGAAAGCTGGAGTGAAAGCAGGCAGGGGAAGGAGTCGGGTCGGAGCAGCAGAGCGTCCGGCTGGGTTCTGAGTCCGATCTGTTCCACTGTGACCCGACGCAGACCGCAGAGAACGGCTCTTTGTCCAGCGGACCACAAAGACTCCCTGTCTGGCCAAACATCCTCCTCCTCCTCCAACAATCACTTGGCTGCTGACTCACTGAGTGTGTGTAGTAGTACACTGTTGGTGTATACTGCTTTTCTTCTATTTAAAAGGTCTTTTCATTCCTCTATAGTCACATCTCTGCTGTGTGTATGGTCACTTCTCAGGGATTAGCTTTTATTCCATCAACAGTGAGCCAACAGAAACTTGAACTCCCGAAATTCTGCAGCTACACCCTGAATATCAGATCTGAGCAGCAGGAGACCCAATCCCATTTATTTACACAGCACATTTTAAATAACATAAAACTTAGACAACACGCTACTGGTGATTCAGAACACTACAAAGCAAAAACGACCAAGCAAAGACCACAAAGCTCTCAGGCTGGATTAAAGGTCAGAGGTCCCCGGCTGAATGATGGTCTACGCTTTCACAGAGGGTTCACAATGTGCTCCATAAAACCTGAATACACCTTAAACACTCAGTAAGAGCTAAGAAAGAAAATAAAAGCATTACTCTCCTGTTATATTTCAAACATGAAATTTCTCTATCTCCACCATCGCGGCTGCCGTCTTGGTTCCAACAGACGTAACTCGGGATTTTCCCTGACAACTTGCAGTGTTATGAAAATAATTGCTCCTGTTGGCTTGTTTTTTGTGGAACTTCCGGGTTCTGATTGATTACACCACCAGAAAAACCATAGATACCTCCTCGTTTCAAGTCTCTTTCCCGTTGAAATACTGGCATTTTGAGCAAGTCACAGTTTGTCGGTCACAAAATTGTCTCGTTTTTAGCTGAAAGTGAGTAAAAACATTCTTTAAACTGTAACAGACATTTAGTTTAGTTGCTAAACTACAAGTTATCGAATTTTCAATGAATCTGAACGACGACCTTGGCAGTTTTATTGCCCGCAAAATCTGCTTCCATTGGCTAACAACGTAAGAAGCAGCCAGCGGAGTGTGCTTTAGCCGTGCCGCAGGGTCACACCTTTGGCTTTGACTTCACTGGAAAGTGTTGTGCGATTATTGAACCTATAAACATGGTCTTGGTATCATTTTAAAGGATATTTCAAGCTCTTTCTATCTGTACAATTTGTTTTAGCATTTAACCATGTTGAAAATGTTGTTCACATACCCAATTACAACCTCTAATAAGAGCGCTCTGTGTAAGTTTATTCATTTAAGAATGAAATAACTAGTGTTACTTTCGTCAGACGAAACTAAACAAAACATATTCGTCAACGACCTTCCCCCCCCCCCCCTGACTAAAAGGAGACGAAGACAATGTCCTTAAACACTGATGCAACTATTTTAACAAATGACGAGACTAAAATGTCATCCATAAAACAAAAACGTTAATAAAATCTCTCTCTCTTTGTCAGTATAAAGAGGAGACAAAATTTTCTCCCTCCCTTTTTACTTGAACAGTCTTTTCAGTCAGCTGTTTTTTTTCTTCCGCTGGGCGACGACAAAACGTAACAAAACGTTTTTTCCCTGAACACCTGCTGTGAACGCATGCGCGCTGCGTTGCCCTGCCTTCTTCACGCCGTTGTGTTTACGAACTTGTGGCCGCTGATTGGGTAACACCTGAGACACGCCCACCACACGGGAGAAAACACACGTCGAAGCCCGCCGCAGAACGTTGCCAGGAAACATGTCGTTCAATCAGAAAACGTCAACGACCGCAAAACGTCCTGAGATTGAACTCTTGGTGCGCGAGGAAAACGTCACTGTGGTGGTGGTGATGAACATGCTCGGGAGAAAGAGGCGTTTTGATATTTGGTCCCATTTCAAAGTCCAAGTGTCCCCCCTGAACCCTGAACCCTCACAGACCTTTCTTTACTTTAAGAGGCTGCGAGGGCTCAAAATGCTGCGAACAGGAACATCACAGCCTTTTATCACGTGACCCCGACGAAGCTGAAACACGTTGCACACCTTTTGTTTTATGTATTATCTTTAAGTCCTGCAGGCTGTCGAAAAGGGAAATGTCAATATATATTTGTCAATAATCAATAAACTATTGTTGCTCAAAACAGCATCATTAAGCAAAAACTAAGTTTGTAATAATTGCTTTTCCTCTGACTTCATGTGTTCTACGCAGCATCTTAAGTTCAGAAAACTTTCAACAGTTTTAACATCAGCTCAGGTGTCGACGCTTGATTGTTTATTGTTTTCTTCTTCTCTTATCAGGCAGATTTGCAGTGATGCTTCTCTCGCTCCAGGGCTTCCCCTGGTAACCCCCGTGTTTCACGTCATGCCACTATGAACTGTGGGAAATTCCCTCAGCCAAAGTCTGCAGAAATGCGGAAGGGTCTTTAAAGTCTGTGAGTGCCTGGTTATATCGGACGGGAAGCAACGTTGTTATAAGATTTCTGGAAAAAAACACCATGAACTTGAAGCGGCACATCGAGCCAGAACTGAGATCAGTTAATGTCTCCTTTGCAATAAAAATGAAATCTAACGCTCAAATTTTACTAAACATTTTATCAATGTGAGAGATGAGTGAAATAAAGACTAAAATGATAAAAAAAAATCTCTATTTTCGTTTGAGCAGATTGACCAAAATGCTAATCAAAATTATACTAATGAGTTAGAAAAGAATAAAATGACGGTTAATGACTAAAACTAGACTAAAATACTTTTCTTTTTACTAACATCGGATAAAAATACCCAGACTTTTAGTCAACTAAAACCTGATAAAAAAACAAAACTGTATAGAGCAGGATAAATATGACAAAATCTAACAGACATTTGAAACAGGACTGAGACTAAATTTTAAATGGCTGACAAAATTAACACTATTAATAGTATTTTTATGTCACATTTGCAGCTTTAAAAGGTAATTTAACCTCATGTTGCAGTTACTACAAAACACACAAACTCTTGCATTTCTTCATACCAAGCAAACTCTTCCGGGATAACTGCCCTTTAAGACGGATAATGAAGAAGTCTTGCTAGCTTCAACCTTTTTATATCCAGTCTATGGCTTAAACACACTAACAGCATGAAACTGTACAACATTATGAAAAGGAACCACAATGTGACTAAACGTTAGACACCAGATGAAAGGAAACTATAACACACCTTGTGCCCTGACATTCACATAACTGTCCTTACAGCAGACAAACCTTTTTTTATTTTATTTACAGTCTACCTTAAGTACAGTTTCTCTTCCGACTATACACCTTCAAAATAAAAGCCCCGACCTTCAAATCTTAAATAATGGGCCAAAGAATGACCTTACTTTAGAAGAAACCCAGTACAGCGCAGCAGCGGGACTAAAATCTTACAAACCTTACAATTTCCCTGCCTATTTAACTGATGTGTGCAGATGATGATAAATCACGTTCATTACACCAGTTCACGGGGGCCCCATACCACACAACAACCTTTGTAGTCAGGGGTCACTATTCTACAGCAAAAGTGGCAGAAAATCAGACCCACACAATGCTGAACCAGGTCCAAAGACACTATCACAGTCTGCATCGTCCTCTCTAATTCCTAATTCTTATCATTTCAAGTTTTAAGTTTCAACTTTATTCAGCAAGAAATTCCTTTCCTCTTGCTCATGCTGACTGTAAATGAAGTGTAATCTGCGTTCAGTAAAGCAGCAGGCAGACACTGTCGGAGAGTTGGGAATTTTTAGGGCCCCTGTAAATAATATTAAACAGAGACTGTCTAGACCTGCTCTATATGAGAAGTACAATAAGATGCCTTTTGTTAGGAATTGGCGCTACATAAATAAAACTGATGAAATAACACACGTGCATTTTAACATTTACCTGTGCAGGTAAAACTCCACAGAGGAAACAGTATATTCATGCCTTAAATATTCAAGAAACTCGAAATACGATTTCTGACACCCCTAAAATGGGCCGTACCATGATGCACCGGGCAGACAAGACGCTAACGTCAACGTTAGGAAATGGTACGGCCCATTTTAGGGGTGTCAGAAATCGTATTTCGAGTTTCTTGAATATTTAAGGCATGAATATTTTTTTGGACAATGCACATTTGTTGCTTCTATATTTTAAAAGCAGTACATGTTTTTTTTTTATTGTGCAAATAAAGCTTTCTAAAGGAATTTGTTTTGTTTTTTTAACTGCAAGCTTTATTTCAGAACGTTTAACAAATGATGCTTTAGGAAAGTGGGGGGACGTGTCCCCAGGGCCCACAGAGTAAATGACAACTCTGCCTCTGTTTCAAGTTATTTGATCAAAGCTATTCTGACATAAGTTGAGTCAAGTCAAATAAGGTGTAGATAAAATCCCATTGTGTTAAAGGTTTACATGTCTATGTATGTGTATGTATAAAGGGGAGCCTTAAGACAAGCGATTGTTCAAAGAGGAGGATTTTTATAGTTTTTGGCTAAAGTAGTGGAATGCTAGGTTAGTATTTTATGCATCTTACCCCAGTAGCTGGGAAAAATGTCTTTTTCCTAAAAATTATTTGATTAAATACAAAATAATTTGCTACTGTAGCTTTTTATTTTAGTTTAAACTAAGCACAGCCGTCTTCAAGACACAAAAAAAGTCTGCAGTTTCAGATTCATTTTTATAATTATTTGATTAAGCTACTCAGCGGGATGCGTTTAAAGTGTAGAGCTCCACCTTTAAGAGCTGCAACATTAAAGTGAAGAACACGTTATAATTATGATCCAGTTATATAATAGGCGATGTATTATTCTGAAATGGGTCGTTCTGCATTATGAGTACTTTTGCTTTTGGTATTCTTTCTTAAGTAAAATGTTCAATGCAGGGCAGGTTTATGTGAACAGCACACTTCAGCAACAGGTTAATTCAAAGTGCGTTACATAAAAGCAACATAGGGAAGTAGAAAAAAGACTTTTACAAGAGTCAAATAGAAAATAAAAAGGTCAATTTATCTGGTGAACATATTTGTTCACCCATAGTGGGTTATGAATAATCAGACTTTTCACCCTCCATTGTTTTGCTTTTTTGATTTCTCACAATGGTCAAACCTTGTACGATATTTATTTCCTCTTATTCGTGATCGTATAGTACTGTACTGTGGTATTACTACTTTTACTGAAGTTCTTCCAGCTCTGAGTGCCGCTCTGTCCTCTCTCTGGTGTGGGAGGCTCTGGCGTTGGATTGGCATTTGTTGTGGCGCTGATGGAATCGCCAAGGCCCGAAATCTGGTTCACAAAAAGCTTTTCTTAAGAAACACTAAACATTTAGCTGTTACTGGGGTACTTTATGTTTTATGTCTTTTCTTGTACATTTGCTTGCAGCTTTTATCTCGTGCAGCCATCTGAAAATCACCTTGTTCTTTGCAAAGCGGTTACCTGTTGCAGTAGGTGACCCAATCAAACTATTTTAAACGACACATTGTGCCAAAGCTCAGGGTCGTGTCCAGCAGCCGAGCGCCGCAGAGTATGATGACACAGAAAAAGTGGTCTTTTCTCTGCAGCGCTTTGCTCGGCTGTGTTTGCATTGTCATGCATCAGTTCCAGGGTGTGACAGACGGGGCTGTCGGCTGCTGCACACAGAGACGCGACTGTATCTGCATCCAGCTGCCGTCTGAGGCCTTTTGTCCAAACATTCGCTTCACGTTTAAACTACTTCACTTTCTCTGCAGTTCACAGTGAAGAACAAATCTGAAAAACTACTAAAGTCCGACACTGACACTACAGCTTTTATCGTGTCCCCTTTCCCGCTACTCTCCACCAGGACGCGTTCTGTAAACATGAGGGTTTATTCTCATTCGCCAGATAAATGAATATGTGAGCGACCTGCGGAAACCTGTGCAGGTTTAGTTTATTCATTACTTCTCTTATGAATAAAAACACAGTGAAAACGTGTTCTGCATTTTTCAGGTTTCATTTGGCCTCTGATGTGTAGAAATAATGATCTTTAATGAGTTTTGGTGACTGAATGCAGCTTAGTTGTTACAGTGGAGTCTGACTTCAGGTCAGTGTCTTGTCTTTAAGCTTGGACCTGCTTATCAAAACATGCAGTGCTCTAATGTTTTCTCTGAGCTGACCTGTGAATTACCAGGAACACCAGGGGCCAGTTCAGCGCAGATAAAACGAAGCAAAACGTTTTCAGCGGAAACGGTGGTCCCCTGACCTGCTGTGTACGCAAGCGCACTGCATTTTCCTGCCTTTTTATCGCCGTTGTTGCAGCTGATTGGGTAACACCTGAGACACGCCCACCAAACGGAAGCAAACATACCTCGAAGCCCGTTGGAGAACGTTGCGCAACGTTGCCAGGAAACATGTTGTTCAATCTGAAAGTGTTGCAAACCGGTGCAAAACGTTTTGAGACTGAACTCGCCCCAGATTTTGTTTCTCTGTTTTAAAACCTGGGAGGGGGAAGGTACAGATCAGAAAAACATTTTATCACCACTGATCAGCCATAACATTATGACCACTGACAGGTGAAATTGATAACACTCATTATCCCGTTACCATGGCACCTGCCAGTGGGTGTGTCTATCAGGTAGCAGGTGAACATTGTGTCGTCAGAGTTGATGTGGGCAGTGAGAGGATTTGAACGTCTCCAAACTGGCATCAGAACTGGTCCTAGGAAGGAGAAACTATGAACCGGCGACCGGGTCATGGGAATGAGTCTAAGGTGTGGACTATACGCAAAGGTGCAGTTCAAAAGATTTATTAACTCAAAAACCAAACTGAAACATGCTTACGTGAAGGTGCAAGGCAAAGTCCAACACTGAGGTAATCCAAAGTGACAAGGTAAACAAAGAGCAAATTAGTGTCCACAATGGAAAATCCAAGAACACAGGGAACAAGGCACGGCTGAAGACTAAGTACGTCACAAAGACGGAACAGAACTGAAGGCTTAAGTACACAGGCAAACGAGCAGGGAGGCAAGCACAACTGAAACATATCAGGTAATCATACAACAGGAAACAAAGCTAGACAAGGACACATGAGAACTGAACAGTACAAAATAAAACAGGAAGTATGAAAGTTATGAAAGTAAAACAGAAAACAGGGAACAACAGCATGACAGAACAAAACCAGGGCAGGGAACAGAGACAGGACCAAACAGGAAACAGGACTACACAAACATGGAGACAAAGGACTAAGAACTAAGACACAGACACAAGTAGAGAACAGACAGGGCACAGTGATCAGAGGGAGCAGACAGAAACAGAAAGAGACTAGGATGAAACAGTAGACAAGACCAAAATAATAACAAGCACAGAAGTACCAGGATAGGACAGGAACTAAGAACTGAGGCAAAGAACTAAAACGCAGGACTAAGAACTAAGATAAGAGACAAGACAGATCCTAAGTAAAGTTAAACGTGCGAAAAAACTAAAGACTAAACTTAGCTTCAAAACAGAAAACCCTAAACATTACAAGATCAAATAAAGCTTACAGAAACACAGAACCCAAAACCAACGTGGGGAGCGAAGGCCGATCCTACAGACGAGCTGCTGTAGGTCAAACTGCTGAAAGAGTTGATGCTGGTTCTGATAGAAAGGTATCAGAACACACAGGGGAGTCCAGGCCTCGACGGGCCAGGGCTGTGTTGGCAGCAAAAGGGAGACCAGCAGGTGGTCATAATATTGTGGCTGATCAGTGTATATTTACCGTCTCCTACTGACAGTGCTCGCTGTTTTACCCGTGAACACGATCATTCCTGCACACAGTCCGAAAATCATCCCCTATTCGCTCCTCCCCTCCTCCTCTCTAGGGACTTCCAAGCAGAGGACTGTGCAGGGAGGTCGCCGGCAGAACGAAAACACTTTTTGGACACTACTGGGGTCGTTCTCTCTCTGCACCGTCGCACAATTAAAGCGTGCCACATCAACATCAGCTGGTGGACCATGATGGTACAGCACATACCGCTTGGCTAGTGACCTTCAGCTGGACACTGCTTTTCAAAATGTGATACCTTGAGTCCACAATATAGGCCAACACATTGTAATTTCTGATTCGATTATTTATCCCATCCTACACAATAGATCTGTAGTCCTATTTGTGTAGCTCGGGCTACAAATGAGCTCATGAGCTGCCATCTATAGTACCTGCTGCTCATTAGTCCAAACTGACAAACAGGAAGTGAGGGCATCCAATGGGCTTTAGAGTGTCTTGAGGGGGGAGTCAATCAGGAACAAGTTCAGCTGTGAGTCTTGAGGACAGACTGGACATAAAGATGGACGACACGTCTCCACTTCCTCCCACTGTACAAAAACACAGGGGTCCGAGCCTCCGTATCGAGGTCCCGCCAGGACCCAATCACGAGCAGGGCTCAGCTGTCAATCATGACGTGGAACCCCTTTGTCTTTAAATCCAGTCTATGATCTGGTCTGCAGTGTTCCCTGGAGAAAGGGAGGGCTTTTTGAAAATGCAACAACTTTGACTTCTACCACTCAAACAAAGTTGGCTTTAAGCTTAAAGGCGACGTCAGAGTCGAGGCAGCTGCAGACTGTGTGTGACAACAAGCGAGCAGACGCCTGTGGACAAAGGTCATTTCATTCAGCCTCGTCCGCAAACAAAGAAGTCACAGTTTCACCATTCGCCAGCCTCCACTCGCTTTCTGACGCACTGACAGCAGCAGCAGATCACCGCTGCTGGAAGAGTTGATTTTGAAAAGCGGTTTTGGCTTCTCTGAAATGAAAATAGTCAGAGCATTATGGGACGTCAAATCCCTTCCTGCCCTCCTTTGTTTTTGCGAGTTAACAGATTTCCTCCCTTTTCTTTAGACTTGAGTCCAAGTGGCTGTTAAACCCTGCAGGAGACCCACAAACCTTTTCACACTCCGTCTCCTGGAGACAGACAGACGCACACAAAACCACGTCAAACAGAAACTGTTTGGCTTTGACACAAAACTTAAATAAATTCTCCATTAAAGCAGCCGGGGTGCAGAGCAGCCTCTCGACCCAGACCACCACCCCTGACCTCTGATTTCTTCCTGACTGATGAAGTTTACTTAAGCTACTTATTGTTGAATCATAACTCGGGCGAACCTGAACACAGACATGATACATGTGTTTAGATTCAGTGTGACTAAAGCCTGGTGCAGACTACACGACTTTCACTGACATTAAGTCACAACACTGAGTATGACGATGTTATGAAGCGGCGGTCTGACGAAGAAGCAAAGTGCGAGGGCGCGACAGACTCCAATCAGCGAGTCATCAGCGGCAGCAGATGTTCTCCAGGTACAGAGTGGCAGTGTTAGTCAGGAACGCTCTGATAAAGAATTCGACATTGGTTTGATGTCTTGTCGTTATGCAGCTATAATTTCAAATTGGTAAACCTACAGCCTACTTTTTTATTTTTGTTTTAAAATGGAGACCTTTTCCTACGTTTCCTCCTCCCGTCCAGACTAAAACGGCAAAAACGAAGACCTGAAACAGAGAAGTTTGAAAACGCAGCTGACCCCGTTTTTCGTTTTTAAAACTGCGGAAAACGTTTTAGTGAAAACGGGCAAAAACAGAGGACTTTAGAAACGACGACGCAGACGCTCGGCTGGAAGAGTTTTTGACTTGGTATTTTTATTAAAATATTCTATACCGTGCAAGTAAGCCTACACGTGTACTGTGCATGTCGCCGTATTTACTTTGCGACGTCTGTTTTCCGCCGCCACAGTCTCTTTTAACTCCCGTGTTACATTCAGTAACAGTACCAGCTCGTTCTTGGTCCATGAAAAATAAAATCTGGTTCTTCGTCTGCAGTACTTTATTCTTCCCCAAATCTTCTTTAACTACAGAATAGACCTGCTTCATGTTTACACCCGGAACAGCCAATAGATGTGTGTTTTCAGTCGTTTTAAAGTAGATAGAGATCAACTCTGATACGCAGCTAAAACGCTGGAGTGGACGGAGATCACAGACACAGACAATGATCGGCCCCTTTGACTGTTTGCAACTTGCAAATTGGGTATGAAAATGTAATGTGATCTAGGCTTCACACTGTCCAAGGATATCATTATGACGAGGGCTGTCACGATGCCAAAAATTTTGTTGTCGAAACAGATACCAGTAAAATTTCTCAATTCTTGAGACCACAGTAAAACACAAAACATCCCATGCAACATCAACTTTAATAAAAGCATTTTAACTTTACAAAAAACAACTAATAGCTGTGAAAACTGAGAGAGGATGTCCAGGACAGATAACAGGTGGTTTATATTAAAATACTAAACCGTTATCACTAACTAACTCCACCTGCAGTAAGAGGAGCGTTCGACAGACGTTCGTCGTCACTTTTGGTGATTTTCAGGTGATCAAACTGACTCATCTCTCCAACAGAACTGGGAGAAATCCAGGCTTTGACTCGGGGCTGCAGAAGGAAACAGCCGTGAAACTAACTTCACCTGCTTTCCAAATAGAAAAACTCTTCTGCTGCACTTGCCTCTATCTTCCACGTGCTGGATCTCCGGCACCTCCGGTCCCTAGCAAAACAAGTACCGACATGTTTTCAAAATTTTAGTATCGACTTGGTACCGAAGGATCGGGTCTCTTGACATCCCTGATTATGACATGAATAAACCTCCATAAATCCTATAAGAAATCAAAACAAAAAGACACTCAAAGGATAGCTTTCTGGACATCCATGCTAACTGCTAGCAGGAGCTGCTAACAGCTCATCCAGCTACGTGTAATGCTGATAATTTGCCAAAATCTGTGAACACACACACACAATTTTAAATAGTTACATTAGTTATTTTAAGATCGAACTAAAATGAAACAAGACAGAAGAAATGTTTTAAAGGTTTATTGGATTTTGTCCTGCCCCCTGTGAATGGTCATGTATTCCTTTGTGTTTTATGTCTCTATGGACTCAAACACAACAATGGACAGTTTTCGTGCTTTCATACAAACAAACAACAAATAGAAATTTAAACTTATTAAAAACTTCCCTTTGGATTGTTTCAAAGCTGCAAACTAAAACAAATCTGTTTTTTTAACTTCCCAACAATATTACGTTTTCACCTGACAACAGCAATAGTATCCATTCTGGATGGCTGACAAAACAAACTACTGTAGATAAAATGTTGTTTAAAGTCTATTTTTTTAAAGCATTGGAAACACATGAACACAAAATCTCAGTTCAACCAACAACTTAAAGCCGACTCGCTCAGCTCTGGAGTCGGATAACAATCAGCCAAACGTCGGTATAAAGATGACCGGCCATTAAAACACAAACAGAATAAGGCGCAGCACAAAATTTTGACATTCTTAAGTCAATTTGGACTTATTAAAACTGAAACGTGATCAAACGAACTCTGATCGACCATTCAGAAAAACACTCACCACCCATCATCAGGCAGCGTCCTGCACACAAACACAGGCCGGCTTTAAACAGCAATAACTGCATGCACACAACACAGACATGCACAATATGTTAATAAAGAGGAAGGCAAAGGTTTTATCTTTCAGTGAAATGAAAGGAAGAGGCTTCATCAGCTTCGAGCTGCTCATACAGCAAAATGAGTTTACAGAACTACACTTTCTTGCTGAAAGTTAATGGTATGGAGCAAGGAGACTATTAGCTTAGCTTAGCATAAAGACTGGGAAACAGCTAGCTAGGCTCTTCCAAAGTTAACTCCAGCTTGTAATTCTCCGTAAAACTGTTATTTTTACATTTTTGTTTGTGTACAGATTAAACATAAGAGAGATATTGTGTTAATCTGAGATCTTTAGAGCATATGTGTTAGCTTTGAGGCTTGCTGATTCCCCCTGCTTGCAGTCTTTATGCTAAGCTAAGCTAATCACCTCCCACTCTAGCTCTGCGCTAACGCTACATTCATCCCATGTCAGCAGAAAATTCCTGTTAGTCCGAGTTTTTCAAGGCGGTTCCTCCCATCGGCAGCCTCCCAGTCACAACATTTAAACAGCATAAATTTTTAACTGAAACCAGATCCAAAAAATGTGTCGCCCCTTTTAAACTAGCTGATCCGATTCGATCTGTGTCGACGTGGGTTTTTAGTTATATGTAGCTGCCAGCAAGGCTTGTTTTTGTGGCCATTTTTCCAGCACTTTGTTAACATTTCCTGTTGTTTTTCACTTAACGTGGGAGATTCTGATGCAGTCAAAAACTCCCCACATCTTGTCAGAAAAGTCAAAGGCTGACATGAACAGTTTTTCGGCTGCTAAACGCAGCATTACATGAGACATGAGATTGATTTTTTCCATCTATCTCTCAGACAGAAAGCCAAAATAGTGTCTTTATCAAAATGTCTTACTTGTTTAACTTAATGACAAAAAGCTAATTTGTCTAAAAAGTGACCGTCTGCCTGCTGAGCTCATCCTGTCTCAGCTCCCTGTATTTGCACCATCTTACATTTAATTAAGCCTGAAACACAGGCATTTAACTAAAATAACAAGAAGAAAGTGTATCCTAAAAGCAAGAGTTCAGCATCATCATGCAGTTTTTAAAAACTTATTTGAATTATTTTAAGCCTGAGCTTTGGCCAAGACTAGTTACCCCACTAGAAACACGTGAACATGAAGCTGGTGAATCACTGAAAGAGAACATGTTTCAAATATATAATCTGCAGGAATAAACACCTAAACATATATGGCAAAATACAGTATGGCATAGCAGGATAGCACCTTTTTCTTTCAGTTCTTGCATTTGATCAGTTTGGCACAATCATCAAATTCAAGAGAAAAATACTCTCCTTAAAAACAGGCACAAAAGCATTTACAATATATACAGTTTATACAACATCTACAGTGTGAAGCAGGGCTGTCTGCATTTCTAATAGAAATATAAAGCCTTTATACAACCTTACACTCTAGCTGTTTCATTTCTGTCAGGCACTACATGACTGAATAACCTATTGGCAAATAAGCTAAAGCAGAGAGCAGCTCAATGGCATAGACATTTAGTTTGACACTAATTGATTGTTCTCAATGTATAACTGACTTTTATTCTGGCAACAAGTGCTTTATTAACAAGTGCAGGGCCACTCAGTAGCCCTCAGTTTGACAATGCTCGCCAGTGAAAGAGTCGATTTCAGCACAATGTCCAGCTGAACGTGGACGGATCATGAGACAATGAGGCTCTGAGCAAAAGAACAATACAGCCGGGTCGTAGTTTAGAGTTATTTGTGGTAATTTTGTGTCTCTTTAGTCGTTCGGCATCCTTTTGTAGGTGTTTAACGTCTCTTTGTGGTTGTTTTGTGTGTCTCTTTAAGGCTGTTTACAGCTGGCATTAAAACACGTTTTGGGTGATCGGATTGCGATCAGATAGAGCTTGAACTCATTAAAAGTACAGGTGTGAATGCACCCATTAAGGACTGTGACCTCCGGAGGTGGTCAGGGACGCATTGTGACCACATGGAACACAAGTCTAAATGTTGTCAATCCACATGCAACAACTACTGTGGCTCAGGAGGAAGAGCTTCCGACCGGAAGGACTCAAATGTCTCTCAGTGGCATAGCCATCGGTGTGTGAATGAGTTCATTTCTGTTTCTGATGAGTTGCTCATTATCGGGTGAATGTGATGTAGTGAAAAGTGCTTTGATTGGTTGTAAAGACTAGAAAGGCAAATATTATCATGGACGGAAATATGTAACGGGCGCATATTAACAGCAGGCGTAACTGGCCTATTTGTGGTCGTTTCGCAAGTCTGTGGTTGTGTTTAGTCATTTCTAATTGTTTTCTGTCATTTTCCTAAGTGTGTCTCTTTGTCGTCATTTATATATTTTTTTTTTGTGACATTTTGCAGCCCAGAAGGAGTCTGTTAAGGTTCTCAGGCATCCAGGTCATAGTTATATAAGGAAGGTTAAAATCAACGGCAACTGGACTTGGACTCAACCCGTTCTCGCTCCCCGACTCGTCACATATCGGCGTCAGGTAGTAATGTCGTGATCCCTATAGCGTCATAGTTCAGCGCAGTGGGGGAAGCCCTGTAGCGTCAGTTTTTGACAGTAAAGGCAGGTATATGATGAACAGAAAGACAGATTAAGGAGGTGGTTGGGTTGGATGGAGGGCCAGAACCCAAACTTTGAACCAGGAGACCGAGGTTCTTGTCCCGTGTGAAACAAAAAGTCAACATCAATTATTTTTATTTAAGTTAGGCGAGTTACGTAAATTGTGTAAGTTACGCAAGTGACGTAAGTTAATTAAACCCAATAAGTACTTTTTGTGCCTAAACCTAACCAAATCGCAACGTTTCACAAATTTAATAACGTGCCGTTTCAAAATGAGGATGTTTCCAAACGCGAGCGTTTTATTTTGAAAGTCTAACTGGACGTTTCATATTTATTGTTGCCAACTTTACCAGACGTGGCATATTTGTTGTTGCTAAGCGTTGCTAACTTGACCGCGGAGACTTAAATATATCCAGGGCGTTAAAAAGCAATGCCAAAGGGCCTTGACCAAGCGGTAATATGTGACGAGCCGGGAGTGAGAATGTGTTGGAGAAAGAGGTTTACCCAGTGGTGTAGATGTCGAGGAGTGATGCTGCCTCCCTTCGTAACTTTAATATTGGCGTAGTGTTGTAGTACTTTTTTGTTGCAGCACTACACCACTGGGTTTGCCTGTTAGATGTCAGGGTAGAACTCTGTGTTGACGTCAACGCTGTGCAAGACAGACTTCTGATCAGCAGCTGACATCCTGTTCAACACCTCGGCTGACAGAGAGTAGCTGCTGCCAGACTTCTCCTCAAACCAGCTGTCCAAAGCTCGCTTTCCATCAAAGTTGGCGATGGGCGGTCCGTTAACTGCCACCGTCAGCAGGTCGTTCATCTGCTCCAGAGTCAGCCTGGAACGATTGTTCTTGCACATCTTCTGCAGAGACCCACGGCCTTTATCACAGCAGGCTGTGGAACTGGGCAGGACCCTGACAACCTGCACAATTCGATTCAGCAGAGGGAAACGCTGCTTGTACCTGCAGACGTGACTGATAACCTCTTTAAAACCGTTCATACTGTAGTAGTCTGCTTTCAGATCCTTCCACTCCACCACCAGGCTGCCCCTGGCTTCAGTCCTGGCCTGGGAGCCCTCCTGACCCCCAGAGGGAATGGACTCCAGATGGTTGAATATCATGTGGATTTCTTCCTCCCCGTACGCTTGTAGGTCCTCCCGGTTGTGAGGCCAGGTGGAGAGGTCCAGGACCTTGCAGGCTTTGGCAAATGAGCGGCTCTGCAGGTCCAGCCTCTGAGACAGAATACCCTGGCTCCTGTTGCAGATCTTTTCTCGGATTGACTGAAACTTGGATTCAGCAACACGCAGATTTTTCAAAGCAACGCCGTTGAAACTTTCACGGAAGTTTTCCTCAAACTCCTGCAGATACTCTCCGGGGCAGTCCACCAACTGGCCAATCTCCAGAATGGCCTCCTCTATCTTGGCTTCCACCTGTGACACCAGCAGGTACTCTCCCTGGAAGGTAAAGGCTAATCGTGAGAGAACAGCTATGATGTCCAGAAGGAAGTAGATGAGCTTTACTGACTGATAGTCCATGAGGAACTGGAGGAGGGTAAGGGCAATGGCTGCTGCGTCAGCCCTCTGCGTCTGGCTGCTGATCTCCTTCAGATGGGCGACTACCTCCAGGTAATCTTTGATTAGCGCGTTAAGGACGTTTGGTTCTCCTATGATCCATCGAATGGCTCTAATGTCTCCTAGGAACTCCGTCTCCTCCGACAATGTTGGAGCAGTGGATCGCAGCTCGGCCATCATACGAGGGGAGTAGCGGTAGAAACTGAGCAGCTGCTTGAGGTTGTTTTCCAGATCCTCCAGGCAGGAGAGCTCCTTCCCACTGATACCGTCTAACACCTCCAGATGTGGCCGATGGATCATGATAGGAAGGCAGAGGATCCAAGGAAAAGTCTTTTGTACTGCTATGTACAAGTTGGCTCTCATTCCTGAAGAGATGTTGGTGCCGTCTACCCCTAGACCCACCACCAGCAAGTCCTGGAACCTGAGGCCTAGGGCACCGAATGCTCGATCCATAGCCTGGAGATATCCATCCACACTGGCCATGCTCAGTCTCTGCAAGGACAAGAACTCTGTGTTCGGGGAGCCCTCATTGGTAATGAACTGGACGTAGACCGCCACCATGTCTGAGAAAAGGTCGTCATTTTGGGCGTCCATTATGACACTTAGGAAGGGAGACAAGCGCATCTTCTCAGCCAGGTCTTCTTTTATAGCCCGGGCAATGTGGTGGATGAGGACCTGACAGTCTCCTTCATTCATGTACTGGTCCACCACTTTGAGCTCGCACCTCTTCAGAAGCTCCGCCAGTGGACGGAGGTCGGAGAAGGGCCGTCCCTCCAGGGCCAAGTGGTACGCCGCGTTGAACAGCAGTATCATGTTCCTGCACATCTCCTCTGTCTTTTCTGGATGCATGCGCAGCTTATACAGCTGCAGACATTTCTTATGGAGGTTGCTCTGGCTGTGGAGCTTGATGGTGTGGATCTTAAACTGCTTGGAGCCGATGATAAAGGCAGAGGTTCGGGATGATTGGACAGTGTACTGGCGGCAAACATGGCACCACATTTCGTTCAGTGTTGGTGAGTAGCGAAGGAACCAGAACTTTTTTAGCCACTCCTGCTTGAAGCGACGGATCCGTCGACCTCCTCCAGAGGAAAGCTTCAATGGGTCTTCTGGAGAAATCACAAGATCTGCAGTGATCGACTCATCAGCCGAGTCCACGTCCTGGTCGTCTTCATCCAGAACCACCTGAGTGGGCGTCAAGGGCTCCATCCCTGCACAGAAAAACACATTCAATTTCTGCTACCAGCATTGTTTTTTTCCCAAATCAAATACTGCAATGTAAAGAACTAAGTTTAGCCATCCTGGCGGGATGGCTCTATGCATGGTAATGTCTGTCGAGCTGTCCACTGCTTTGGTCAAGACTAAATATCTCAACAGCTTTTGGACGGATTACCATGAAAGATTGTTCAGACAGGATGAATCGTCTGACTTTTCCATCGCGCCACCAACAGGACGACATTGAGTCAGAGACTTCAGACTTGACTTGACCTCTAGCTCAGAGACTTGAGACTTGACTTGGACTCTAGCTCAGAGACTTGACCTCTAGCTCAGAGACTTGAGACTTGACTTGACCTCTAGCTCAGAGACTTGACCTCTAGCTCAGAGACTTGAGACTTGACTTGGACTCTAGCTCAGAGACTTGAGACTTGACTTGGACTCTAGCTCAGAGACTTGAGACTTGACTTGGACTCTAGCTCAGAGACTTCAGACTTGACTTGGACTCTAGCTCGGAGACTTCAGACTTGACTTGACCTCTAGCTCGGAGACTTGAGACTTGACTTGACCTCTAGCTCGGAGACTTGAGACTTGACTTGACCTCTAGCTCAGAGACTTGAGACTTGACTTGACCTCTAGCTCAGAGACTTGAGACTTGACTTGACCTCTAGCTCAGAGACTTGAGACTTGACCTCTAGCTCAGAGACTTGAGACTTGACCTCTAGCTCAGAGACTTGAGACTTGACCTCTAGCTCAGAGACTTGAGACTTGACCTCTAGCTCAGAGACTTCAGACTTGACCTCTAGCTCAGAGACTTCAGACTTGACCTCTAGCTCAGAGACTTCAGACTTGACCTCTAGCTCAGAGACTTCAGACTTGACCTCTAGCTCAGAGACTTCAGACTTGACCTCTAGCTCAGAGACTTCAGACTTGACCTCTAGCTCAGAGACTTCAGACTTGACCTCTAGCTCAGAGACTTCAGACTTGGACTCTAGCTCAGAGACTTCAGACTTGACTTGGACTCTAGCTCAGAGACTTCAGACTTGACTTGGACTCTAGCTCAGAGACTTCAGACTTGACTTGACCTCTAGCTCAGAGACTTCAGACTTGACTTGGACTGTAGCTCAGAGACTTCAGACTTGACCTCTAGCTCAGAGACTTCAGACTTGACCTCTAGCTCAGAGACTTCAGACTTGACCTCTAGCTCAGAGACTTCAGACTTGACCTCTAGCTCAGAGACTTCAGACTTGACCTCTAGCTCAGAGACTTCAGACTTGACTTGGACTGTAGCTCAGAGACTTCAGACTTGACCTCTAGCTCAGAGACTTCAGACTTGACCTCTAGCTCAGAGACTTCAGACTTGACCTCTAGCTCAGAGACTTCAGACTTGACCTCTAGCTCAGAGACTTCAGACTTGACTTGGACTCTAGCTCAGAGACTTGACTTGGACTTGGACTCTAGCTCAGAGACTTGACTTGGACTTGGACTCTAGCTCAGAGACTTGACTTGGACTTGGACTCTAGCTCAGAGACTTGACTTGGACTTGGACTCTAGCTCAGAGACTTGTGAGCATCTCTGCTCAAGACACATCAAATTCGTGACCACTAACTGACTGTTGTATTGTATGTGAATGGGTGTGTTTGCTGTACTAGATGCAGCACTTTACTGGACTAAATTACACTTTCACATGATTGATTTTTACTTGGTTTCGTAGAATGGCACAGCGTAAACACTCTTTTTTCTTTGATTGTTTTTATTATGTTGTCTGTTTTATATTGACTTGTACTGACCGGGGACTATAGATGCCAAGTGGCCTTTTGGCCAAATCTGGCATATTCACACCATTGATGTTCATTAATGTGCACTGTCCCTTTTAAATAAATAAAATAAAATAAATAAATGAAAACATGCAGTAGAGCCTCACAGAGGTAGACGACCCAGTCTTGATTGAAATTAACTTCAAGCAAAGATGTAAATGAAAAAAAAAAAACAGTTCTATCATTTGGCTGATTTGAAGAAATTAACAAAGACGACGAGTGAACGGCTGTTTGTCTGAGGAAGTCCTGAACATCCAACCATCATTTGTTAGAACATACCTTGAAACTCTTCGATGGGGCCTTGCTCGGGGTGTGGCGGGACCTGATCCTGTTGGGGGAGGGTCTGTTCAGACATCGATAGACCGATCCCGTCCCCCTGTTCTCCTCTGACACGGGACAGCTCCTCCTCCAGCTCCAGGATCCTCCTCTTCAGTTTGACACAGTTGGGGCAGAAGGAGGTAGAGGGTTCCTCACTGCTCTGGTTCTCCTCCTCTTTCTCCTCAACCTTCAGGTTCGGAACGTTAAAGCTGCTTTCAGAGGAATTAAACCTCGACCCGAGCGCTGCTGTTTTACACTCACTGGGGAGGGAAGACTGGGACCTGGAGTCCTCCAGAGAAGCCTCCAGGACGTCTTTAAAGATGAGGTCGATCTTCTTCCTCTTGGCGGGAGGCTGGCCGTCGGACTCCTCGCTGGGTTGTTTGCTGGGGCTGGATTTGCCCTGCAGAGCTGACTGCAGACAGGGAGATTTAAAGTCCTTCTGAACGTTGGGCAGGACTGCCGGCTTTCCGGGATCTGGAACAAAACGGTTCTCTTAGAAAAAAATGACAACCACACATCGCCGCATTGTTTTTTTAAACAGCAGCTTCATCAGCGAGTGCTGCAGGTTCATGCGGCTCGGTGTCATAAGAGTCTATGGATTTTCTAAATTGCCAGCTTCTGTCACATCAAGTACACGACTCCATCTGTTGGCATTTTGGAAAAAGTAAAATAAAATAGGAAAGGCAAATCAACAATGAAAGTATCAATCTCCTGAACATAAAAATGTGGATGAGGCCTTTAATTACAGCCAATCTTCTTTTATTAGAAGCAGGTTCACATTATTGACATGCTTTTATTTCTAATTCCCTCTGATGAATGTGAAGATGATTTGAAGTGTATTTGATCATATTTAGAGATAAAGCCTCCTTATTTTCCTCAAATTTCAGTTTCAAACTCAACACTTCCTGTATTTGTTTCAAATTAAAAGCTTTCTAGCATTTCAATGGACAGAATCCTTTCTCTGTTCTCAGATGTAGCTATCGCCATCTTGTGGCATTTGCAAGTTAATACAAAATACAGTTTGCTGGAACATTAACACACAACAGTGACAAACCAACAACAAAGGAGTTGTAAATTGCACATTTTAACATGAATTTATTGAATCAAAGTTTTGTGACCCATCGCTGCACTCTGTCAGCTGTTTAACTTGGGGGACAGTTTCAGATGAAAAAAACTAACCTCGGTGTTGTGAGCTGGTTCCCACCACCTGATGGACAACTGACTTCAGGACTCAGGCTGTTATTCAGTTTCACCTCAATTTGCCAAATATTGACATTCTGAGAACACGTGGGGGATAATTATAGTTGGTGAGTAACTGAGTACATTTTTATTTTCCATTTTGAGGCACTTCTACTTGAGTATTTATATTTTATCCTACTTTTTGCTCCTCTGATGCTACTATTCACTCTAGTTACTTCTTTCCTCTACATAATAATATTTAATATAAACATAGAAGGTCCTTTGTAAATATTAAACTTAACGTTTCCAGCATTATATCTTGTGACTCATTACATCAAGTCATATTTCAGATGTCTCTGAGTTTGTTTACACCAAAGCCACATTTTCTACAAACTACTTGTTCTGCCAACTACTCACCTGGTTTAATTTAAATAATTGTTCAAGGCCCCCAAAACAGTATCCAGTATCCCAAAAAATAAAAAAAGATTTGTGTATCAGAACTTTTGTTTTATCTTTTTTTCTCCCATTAATCATCTCACAACCCCTCAGATTTGTCTGGCGACCCTTAAGAGGGGCCGACCCCTAGTTAGGGAACCACTGGACTAAACTAACCAACTGTGTATGAAGTCATTAAAACTAACTAAGTGTAAATAGCTTCAATACTAATTAGCAGAATCAGTGAATGTAAAGAGGCTACTAACTAAGAGAGATTGCTATTAAGGACGCAGTAGATTTACATCTTGATTATTTAACCACTTAATTTAGTCTCCGTCTGAAAGAGGCTGTTCGTAACCAAACTCTGGTCAGAAACAACTTACCAATGGGGCCGCAGCCGACTCCCTGAGATAATAACTGTGAGACTACCTGTGCAGCTCACCTGTGTCCAGGTTGCGGTCGATGCTCTCCTGAGAGACGCAGTGAAGTCGTTGGATGTAGTCGTCGCTGTACCAGACCCTCAGCTTCTCTCCCGCCACCAGCGTCCGACACACTCTGAAGTAGATGTTTGTGCCGCGCTGAAACGCCGTCAGGTTCCTGTCGCTCTCGTCCGACGAGGTCCGGACAAACCTGCGGGACAGAAACATGGACAGGAACACTTCCCATCTTTAACCCTGTTTGGTGTTTGGCATTTGTCTTCCAACGCTTTGAAAGGAAAGTTAGGTAAAACGCCAAAAACAGCCGACACACTGTTTTTATATAAAGAGATAATCTTCTTTTTGCTGTAATCCAGGAGACATGCTGTGGATCAGCTTTTGTCCCTGAACACCTTTACTGACACTTGATGGGTTTCCTAGATTTAGCAGAATGCCTTTCAACAACATCCAGTGAGATAATGCTGTTTCCAGATTAAAATGTCCAGTGTAGGTCACAGGGTGTCCGTTAATAAATGTCTGCTGGAAAGTGAAGGTGCTACCAAACATCTTCCCTGAACAGCACGTTTTTTGGCTGCTATGTGACGTTAGCTAAATTAGTAATGAAGTAACGTTAATTAGCTGCATGTCATTACTACTTAGCGTTACTTGTCCAGGGGCACATCCCGATAGTTAAATTATAGTTCAGTTTTAAGAGTCTTAAGCTAATGAGGAGACATTTCTTTTGGATTTTAAGTGTAATTGAAATGTTTACAGCTTCTGTAGCTGTACACTCACTACTTTGCTACAATGTAAAGTGTAATTTCTTCAGGGTTGTCACATAAAAAAAGATATAATCAGATATTTACACAAAAGTTATTATCCAGAAATCCTGTATAGAAAAAAAAAAAGATTCATCAAGATGCTTCGTTTTATAATCGTATCCAAAACATTGTTCTTGTCTGTAACTTTATCTCTTAAAAGGACACCCCAGCTCTCCCCTAACAGTGAAGGACGAACCCAGCAGCTTCTCCAGCCTACATAAACACATCCTACTACTATTACTGCAAAGAACGATTGATCACTCCATATCAGCTACTGATCACCGTTTCCCACAGAGAGAAAAAGAGTCTGTGGTCATTAAAAGACTTTAATGATTGTTATAAACTGGTTAATCAACTCATCTTGTCACATGCAGGGAAAAACTTTCTCTTTGGATATTGAAATGAAGAATGTTACCTCATCCAGTTGGCTTTGGTCTCATCGCTGCCATCGATGGACTGATAGGTGTTGTTAAAATCAACAATCTGGAACGATCAAAACAACAAAAACAAACCAAGAAAACTATTTCAGAGGTGGACTTGTTTAAATATGGTTGTGGACTGTTACAGGAACTGGTCTTGGACCGGTTCTAGATTGGTTCTAAACTGCTCCTAGACTGGTCTGGACTGGTTCTAAACCGATATAGACTGGTTCAAAACTGGTTCTAAACCTGTATATATTGGTTTTAAACTGGCCTGGCCTGGTTCTAGATTGGTTCTAGACTGGTCTAGGCTGGTTTAAAACAGGTCTAGGATGGTTCTAAACCGATATAGATTGGTTCAAAACTGGTCTAGACTGGTTCAAAACTGATCAAGACTGGTTCTAAACCGGTATATATTGGTTCTAAACTGGCCTGGACTGGTTCTAGATTGGTTCTAAACTGTCTAGGCTGGTTTAAAAACTGGTCTAGACTGGTTCTAAACCGATAGACTGGTTCAAAACTGGTCTAGACTGGTTCTAAACCGGTATATATTGGTTCTAAACTGGCCTGGACTGGTTCTAGATTAGTTCTAAACTGTTTCTAGACTGGTTCTAAACCGATAGACTGGTTCTAAACTGGCCTCGACTGGTTAAACTTACTATCCAGGAAAAGAAGCCGGAGGATTTGTCCTTCGACACCAGCTCTCCCTCGTACGGGCCGAAGACCGCCCCCTTAGGGATGGTTGGATCCACGCAGCGAACATCCACCTCGTCTCCCTCTGTGAAGACCTCCAGGCCTGACGGGACAGTGAGCGCCGCCCTGTTGGCCGACCCCGGGGACGCGGGTGTATCGGGGACAAACAGCGGGGGCCCGTGGGACGGACACTCCTTCTGGAAATAGTCCTGGCACTCCTCACAGACTGGAGCACAAATATCACATGTCAGGATTTTGTAAAGTGCCAGTTATTAAATATCCAGGCCGTCACTTTCTTTACACCAGTCGTGTTTCAGCTGACCTGCGTTCGGTCTACACACGGAGCCTGGGGGCATTTGAGTAGTAAAGACTTATTTTATTCTACTCCCTGTTGTCCAATCAGGGCATAGCAATCATAACTAATAACGGCCAGTGTTGGTGTCCCAGCAGGGGCCCAACGGGACCAGACTCCTGCAGCTGCACAGGTTTGCTCCTCCAAACCCCCACAGAAACGATGCCGACTTTGATACACAGAACACCTACGTAAAATACTGAGTGCAGCGGCGCTTTGAGCTAAATGCTAATTAGAGCTGCAACCATTAGTCGATTAATCGATCAAAAGGAAACTAATCGACAACTATTTTGATAAAGGATTAATCGTTTTAGTAATTTTATTAAGCAAAAATGTGAAATATTTGCTGGTTTTATCTTCTTAAATGTGAAGAACTGCTGCTGTCTTTTGTCATTTTGGGTTTTTGACTGTTGGTTGGACAAAAGAAGCGATTTGAAGACGTCACTTTGTGCTCTGGATAATTTTGATGAGCATTTTTCACAATTTCTTGACATTTTATAGATTAAGCTATTAATCATGAAAATGATCAGCAGTTTAGTAAATAATAAACAATCGTCAGCTGCAGCCCTAATGCTAACATAAGCATGCTAACTCACAAACAAGTTGGCCAAGGAGGAGCTGCAGCCCCTCAGAAAAGGGAAGCCGGGCCCCTCCTGGAGCCGGACCTGGGAAGTAAGCTCGACCAGCGAGCGTCTGCTGAGCGTGTCTTTGTGGATGTTAATGTCTGTGGCCATAACTCATCTATGAAATCATCCATCTTGCCTTGTTTTATTGTTAGGTGTTAATATTATTATGATTTTATAGTATTGCCGTTGTATTTCTTTTGGAAAGTCCTTTGTGTTCTCTGCTTGAAGTGCTTTTCTTCTGAATTATGTTTGAACCACTGCTTCCTGTTAAAATAATGTTTCCAGTACAAAACAAGATTTTCAAGGACAAGGACTTTCTCATGTGTTTTCCATGACTGTTTTCCGGTAAACGTGAGAATCCCGCTGTCTGTCTTTGAGATGGTGAACTTGGTGAACATTAAAGCTGTTAAACCTCAGCACGTTGACCTGACGCTGTGTCTCAGTGCTGACTCTCTGTCTGCTTCACTGATCTGTCACTGAGAGAAGAAACGAAACCAGCTGGAGAGAGGAACTTTAAACTTACACCAGAGATCCAACGCCGGCTCGCTCATAGTGGAACCATGTTGGTAGAAGTCCAGCAGGTCGTCCTCTATCAGCCCTCTGCAGAACAACAACACACAACCTGTGACTGCAGGTTTCACAGAGCATTGACAGACCTTTCTCATAGTGGGCGTATGACGTATGGACGTGCAGGTTCAACAGGACAGTAACGATGGCTGTAACACGGCCAACAGAAACATCCTGATGTGCTGTTCCTCACAATGTCTGCAGTCCAAATGTCTGATTAAAATCCACATCACCATTACTTTGACTTATAACTGCAGTATTTCTTAAATCCTGGCTAAAGCCCCTCATTAATGTGTTTCTATGTCAATATTTGTATATCAGCAACAGAGAAATGTTACCGGCTCTGCAGTGTTTTAGGATCTTTTCACCTCTTTGTTTTGGTTTTACACCTTAAAGGTTTTTATTACAACCCCACCGAAATGTAGGCAAACAGCCTACTGATATTAATATTTGCTTTTTTTAAAAACTCTGATATAGACAAATTGTCCTGGCTGATTTATCGGTCTCTGGTTCTGGTTCACTCTTTAGAGAAGGTGACATGAAGTGTTTCCAACCACCTGATTTTAAACTCCAATTCAGTTTAACATGACTTAAAACAGAGAAAAACTGAAAATCCTCACTGGAACCTGTGTTGGATTGTTTTTTGTCTATATTTTTTTTTTTATATATTTAAATAGGCTATCAGCCTGGACAGATTAATATAAATTAACTAGTTATTGCACAGAGCTGCCTTTCATTTCCACATTTCACGTTATTGAATCAGTATTTCCAGAGGGTTTAAACTCTGCATCCCTGCTGGATCTGGATCAGGAGACTCCTCTGGAGAAGAAAACACTTCACAAACACTGAAAAACAAAAGTTCCCTGTAACTTGGTGTCTCCGTGTCACCAGATAATCTGTAAAATTAGCGGATTTGTGGATAATTAGCGGCTGAGTTTTAATCTGCGCCACAGTTTCTCTGCTCGGTTCCGATCTGCAGACTACTGGCAATCTGCCTGCTGTTTTCGGAAGCCATTTTCGCTGGCCACAGTGGCTACTGACACGGACCCACCTTTTGCAGAGACGCAGCGGGGACACGGACCCTCTCCGCCGGGTGAAGCTCGACTCTCGCCGCCCGGCCACAGAGCACCGAGCCCCGGCCGCTGGCTCCGCGGCTGCCCGCCGATGCAAAGTTTCCCGTTAATTTTTGCAGCGACTCAGTCGCCTCCTCAAGCTTTGGCCACCATTTTTCATCACAGGAAATGACATGGAAAACGGAAGAAAGCAATTGCGAAAAAAATAAAGTTAACAGTGTGAAGGTGAGAGACAGTGAGATGGTTTCACCTTTTTATCTGCAGACTTGCAGGAAGTGAAGTCACGAGTCTTTTCACTGTTTCTGTGGTGAAACAAGGAGAAACCAGAATATAATATATACTGCAATACTACAGTAAGCAGTGTTTACCAAGTATTAAAAAGACATGTCTTCTGGGTTCTGGAGGAATGAACAGACCTGAATATCAGGAAACTAAACAACCTCCACATAAACATAAAGTCCAACTCCTCAGATCAATAATCAGCTGTTTACCTCAGCCTGAAGGATAAAGGACAACAAAGTTAATATATATATATATATGATGAGCGGGAGGACAGATGGTTTGAAAGAGGCCATTTACACCAGAGTGAAGAGACCATCTCTGAACATGGACGATGTCTGAGACACATCAGTCTCATTAAATCAGACGTACGCACAGTCCTGTAGAACTTATCTGTGTGGATATGTTGCTGCGGTGTGCAAAAAACAAAGTAATGTGTTGTTTTCAACTGGTATTGCCAACAATGGCTGGAGGCGTCCATCTTGGTTTTCCATCTTAAATCTGTTGTTGTACTGGAACGAGGTCAACTCGGCTGCGACATCATTCCGATCTGAGGGTAAATGGAACCAACTACACTGCTGTCCTTTCATCTTTTCCTATGATGCTGAACCCAACGCTCACCTTTGACCTCATGGTGACTCCAACGACTGTTGTTACATCAGCCAGGAGCACTAACGGACCAAGCGGCATCCATCACCTTGAGAACGACCCAATAGAGCTTAAAAAGCGGGGAACCCCTGCCAGTCAGTCAGAACTGAAGTAGCTTCTTGCATGAGAGGTGAGACTCTTCATCCAAGTCCAGCTGCCCCTGATTTAAGCCTTTTTTTGGAACTAACTGTGAGCTGGATCACAGATGAACCGTCACAAACACATTAATCAATTATCAAATTAGTTGGCCATAACTTCTGTCCATTTTTGTAATATAAGTGTTTCGTCTAAAAACTTTAATCTGCAGCAGTTTCTCAGATTTGTTTTCCTCTGTAAAGTGATTTAAATCTACTCATGTGTTTAAATTGTATTTTAAGGTTCTCGCAAAAGTGAGTACACCCCTCAAATTTGTGTAAATATCTGATTCTATCTTTTCATGTGACGACACTGAAGAAATGACACTACGATGTAAAGTAGTGAGTGTACAGCTTGTGTAACAGTGTAAATCTGCTGTCCCCTCAAAATAACACATCACACAGCCGTTAATTTCTAAACTGCTGGCAACAAAAGTGAGGACACCCCTAAGTGAAAATGTCCAAATTAATAATATAATGGTGATGCGTCTCAGCGTGGACGTTCTGTCGGCTCTCACTGGAACCTCAACTCATCCTGTTTGTCTTCTTCCTCCCTCTCTGTGCAGAATCCATTTCATACGCTGAAACAGGAAAGTCTCTGTGCTGAAATAACTTTTCTTCACCAGCTTTGCAATCTAAAAGAATGTCAACGTGTTTATTAAAAATGTTTTGAGACATGAAGCCTCCAGTGGCCTGTACTACAAAGCGAGGTAACCGTCTTATCCAGGTAGCTTCAGGTGGAACTTCCTGATTAACCCGTACTACGAAAGGTGGATAGGTGTCACCCGAGGTCTGTTGCCATGGCAATTTACGCCGCATCTCTAAACTGCTCCGACCAGGTTTATTTGGTGGTTAACTCGAGGTCGCCCTGCACGTGGACTACACACCACATCTGTACTCAGTGTTACAGAGGAGAAGTATTAATACACACCGCTTCATAAAATATTTTAGATTTCATCCTGATTTGTTTCACTGCGGCTGCACTGAAGCTCTGAACACAACAGCATCACGTTCAGACAGCGAGCCCTGCAGCCGAGCTGTGATTTTAGAGAGGAATCTTAGTTAATTAACGGGATAGTTTCTTAGATGTAGCCCATTTGTAGTCTTGAAGTGTTTTCACATATTTAGATTTTTATGTGTCCAAAAAATAGGGAGCCTGGGTCGGGGTTAATAACAGAGAAAAATAAATCCTAGATGAAAATGTGAAATTTACAAGAAGAAAAATCAGAAATTCCCCGAAATTAATGTCATAAAAAAATAGAAAATCACTCTGTTTTCTACTGAATACACCCAATCCAAGGCGAAGTCTCTGAGGTGCATGATAGTGATTGTGGACTAAACTCAGGAGTGTTTCAGTATTTCCTCACTGCTAAATCCGATTGCAAAGTTTAATATAACTTTCCACTGTATGCATGATACAGGGCAGATGTGTGTGTGATGTTGCAGCCTTGCAAAGTAAAGTTTCTCTCATGAATGTGTGACTATAATGTCAGAGAATATTCAAGTTTTTTACTTGGAAATTAAATTCTGTCTCGGATTATTCCTCCTCTCCACTGGCTCCTTTTTTTCCTATTACAATGGACCTTATGTGCAGTTGTACCTTTACAACTTAATCATATTACACATAAAAGAAGAGCTCATAAAATACAGAGATCTGAACTACAATAAGAACACTGTGAAGATAATTAGGCTACAAATTAACTCAATGCGATGCCAACAAGCCGCCCTGGCTTTGTCGCCTGCCACGATATTAGATTTAGCCGTTAACGTGTCTTTACATTCATCATTTCCTGACACGACCAACGTGCGTTCCTCTGGAGAAATACGGAGCATGGGCCGTTGCAAAAAAACTACCTGCACGGCCGAACACGCCCCTTTTAATGCGAACGCGCACCAACTCCAACTAAGTTAACACCGACTCAACTAACCAACATCTTATCCACCGTCGTAGTACCGTCTAACTCCAGCGTAGGCGGTCAGTTTGTTACCCTGAGTTTGCCTGAGTTACCCCGAGTTAACTCTGAGTAGGATGAACTCCCTTCGTAGTACAGGCCAAAGGTCACAGACACCGACAACATGTACAGACTCAGAGGTTCTGGATTTCTACCTGTTTCATACGGTCTGTGATTTTTACCTGAGAGAAGGAGGTCTGTACGTTTAAACATGTTTGACACAAAGTTTTACTCAGGAATCAGCCAGTCATGTCAGCAGAGATGTTTGAAATGTCTCCCAGCTTCAGTTCGGACGCGAGCTGCATGTAGCGCTCCACGTTGTCTTTATGGTACGTGCTGGTCCCGTGTTTCTTGATGTTGGTGATATGAAAAACTCTGGAGCCTTTGATTAAAGCAGACTTCCTGCTGGACTGGTCTGCATTGAGGCGGCAGACGTGGCACCACATCTGGTTGAGCGTCTCTGAATAACGCAGGAACCAGAACCTTTTCAGCCAGGCGTCCTGGAAGCGAGCGGCCCGTCGAGGCGTGCAGATCTTGGGTGAGTCGCCCTGATGAACTCCGGGCTCTGTGGGGGTTGACCTGACGGACGAGTCCTGATCGTCTTCAGGAGGCGAGAGAGGCTCCATCCCTGTGAAGACGGACGGAAAGACAAAGTGATGAGAGTTCAGAAAGTTAGCAGTCAATGCCAGTAAAATTCCAAAGTCGAAACACAGTAAAAAACAAAAACACACTTCAAAATCCACTCCTTTTAATAAAAACAACTAACATCCGTGAGCTGGCTTGATGTCATTATATTCAGAAATTAGCAAGATATTGAAATTATATGGGCTGATATTTGTGTCAGTGGAATCTGAATTTGAATTATTTAAATCGAAATTTGAATTTCTCATCTTGAATCCCATTAAAAAAATTATTTTGAATAGAATAGTTTGAATTTGTATTAACTTGAATAATTGCATTGAAAAACTGAATCTGAAGAGAATAATTTGAAATTGAATTTATTAGTTTGAAACTGAATTCCAATAACCTTGAAACTGAATGTAATATTATGAAACTGAATTCAGTTGCAACTGAAACTGTATTTAAGCCTCACTAAAAATTCAACTCTTTCTTTCTTTCTTTCAGTTCTCTCAATTCAAGATTCAGTTTCAAGGTCACAGACAGGTCAAGGTCCTTCAGGAAGAGCAATCGAGTGCAGAGCAAGCCTAAATGATGCAAGCTGGTCGCAAAGCCAAACCAGCTACCACAGGTAACTGACGTAGACTCAAAGCATGTGCGAGTGACGTGTTTGTGGTGAGGTCTCACCAGAGCCTTCTCTATTTTATAGGCTAATGACTCATCGGTAGATGTCATAAGTGATGACTGGCCTTAGTCAGGCATGTGACAAGCGGGAAAATAAACACAAGAGCACAAGGCACGGTGCTGTGAGTCCTCTCCCAAGAAAATGATAGTTATTTGAATAAAAACTGCATATCCACATAGTTTTAGACTATGACCATCATTACAGTGTTTCAGTGCTTCCTGGCTCTGGTTAAATCTACACAACCAGGAGGGGGAGCTGGTATAAATGAGTGTATTACAATAATATTAATAGAAAGTATAAAGTTCATTTAATAGTATACAATTAGTATAATGTTAATATTTTAATTCTATAATGTTACTATATTCATCATTTCATTTGATAATATCATTGCTATCCGATTAAAAAAACCATGCATCTCCAAAAAAAAAATTTTTTCTCATAAACATGTATTACACACAGTAATTACACACATTTAGCATCATAAGTGAAATACTATCTTTACACAGTCATCAGTGAACCGTTTAATTTTTTTAAATGGACATGTGTGGATTGTTAAGCGAAGATGGACATGCGTGGATTTTAAATAACGGGCTCCGATGACTTGCTGGTGGTTCTGAACCTTGAGTCTGTTTTATGTCCCCTTCAATCGATTAAACTCTCGACAGTCAGCCTGCCCTACTGATTTCCACAAAGCTTTGTCTTACATTTTAGCTTGAAATCAGCACGATCCAGGCTAATGCCAACAGGTGTTACGCCGAGTTTTGCACACACCTCCAAATACTGCTTTTTTGTGGGGCTCATCAATGGTGATAAATGATTCTAAGTATTTATTTTATGAACGTTTGATATTATAACGTCGTTGATATTTACATTTACACTTTTACAATTCCTTGAGATTCAGCAAAAATATGTTACCGCGTTTGATCAGTGAGCACAGCAAAGTGTCTGAAAAAGGAACTTAAGAGGTGGATGCATAATTTGTCAGAACAGATGTGGGAGGTTACCTGCAGAGATCTGCATGCACCTCTTTTCTCGGCACAACACCGACACTGAGAGTGTGCATCAGTCAGTTCAGGTAACTCACTGAGCTTGTTGTAATCCTTGGATGAAAACTCAAAATGTTTTTTATCCAACGCTATCCTTTCCCCAATACTACACTAGACAAGTCACCTCAAAAACTTACCTTTCAGACAAACCGCATCCGGAGGCTGTTAAGATACTTTGTTTAAATGAACTGATGCAGCAGTGTTTTCCTCTAAAAGGGACACATGTAGCTCTGTATTTTTTAACGGTACCTGTCAAGATCTTAAAATCGTGAATAATAGTGGACAATGGACCAAATAAAATCAAATTGGTTTAATCAAAAAGGGTTGAAATGACACATTTCAAAATGTTAAGACACAAAAAACATCACAAAACACATTAAATATCATTATAATTATGAACAGTCAGGAATGATAATCAGCTAAGCTATTTGTTAGAGACAATTGATCAGACTCTTTAATACTACGACTTAATAAGGAGGAGTAGAAGTCTTTGGGCGAAACCTTCTTCTGTTCTTTAATTGTCTGGCTGGACGTGTACTGAGGGGACACTGTGGTGACACTTCTCTTCCTGAGAGACGGGGACGGACAGGTTTCCCTGTCATCTTGTACTCCATAGTGCCATCCACGCTGTATCTAGTGTGTAGATGGAAGAAATTAGAAGATATGAGGTTAGATTTAATAGATCACATTATAGACAGGATGTCTTCCAGAACATTAACTTTAAGTAAAAGTAGCAAAACCACACTGTTGAAATATTAGAAGTACAAATCCTACATTCAAATGTTGCTAAAGTAAATATACACAAGTATTACCATCAAAATAGCATTTAAAAATATACTTGCAGCTGGTAAAGGTGGCTGCTTCCAACTACTTTATATTCTGCTGGGCGGCTTAATCCATCAAAATGTCTCATAATATAGTTTTTGATTTCATTTTCTATTTATAATCTGAATCTATAAAGTAAAAACTAAAGATGTCAAATAAATGTAGGAGTAAAAATTATAAAGCACTAACACCTCAAAATTGTACTTATATACAGTAGCTGAGTAAATGTACTTCCATATTATTCAAAGCTGATGTATTTTGACATAGAAGGTGACATTTTTGTAAGAATGTATGTGGTCTGATAAAATACCTGATTCCTGGAAGATGATGCACGGTTAGATCTCCTTGCAGACTTGCTGATGGTCACTCGGCTGAAGTCCGTGAAGAAACTGTGGTCCACGTACCTCACATTGTGACAGTGTGGTTTGCACAGTTTCTTATTATTATTCAGGGTGCCAGCCAGGTCTGGCAGTACAGGTTACTGGTTTTTAAATCAAGTGTCTCGCACTTTTGTCAGTGGTATATGAAGCAAACATCATGCATCACGTCATACAGCCGTGAGGAGCTGTTACATATCACGAGGATTACACCCGACAAATTGGAATTATTTGCCAACATTCCAGAGGACATACTGGATGTTAACAACACTGGATCGCCACCAAGGGGAAATATATCTAGCACAAAAAGACGGAGAACTGGAGTGGTCTCCAGGTTCAGGAGACGGCCCTACCAGCCCCCACTACCGGCTCTGATCTTATCCAAAGTGTGATCCCTTAAAAATAAGGTGGATGAACTTCTACTTTTAATGGGGCATTATGGAGTTTCCAGCGGCCACTAGCGGTGCGGTCCTAAGATTGCAACCAGGCGTGTCCTCGTACGCGTGCTCGCTTGAACTCGTGAGCGAGCAGAATCCGAAACACTTTGATGCAGAAATACCACAATAAACGCAGGAACACCAGCACGCAGGCTGCGGCTTTTCTCCAGACATGTTCAGGCTCCGTTACTTAAACGTTCCCGTCTCAGAGGCAGGTCAACACCGGCGCCGTAACGTTACTTCATTCAGCGCAGCGAGACGCATATCGGCTCAATCCTCGGCAGAGTGACAGCGGCTATAGACAGAAATGGGGAACAGACAGAGCTGGAAACTCAGGTAAACTCCCACTGCAACGTTACAGTAATAGTTTTATCAGCTGCAGGTTGAACTAATCCATGCTCGTTACATGACCGCACACTGTAGCGTTATCTGGCTGCCCTGGACCCTCTTGAAAAAAAAAAAAGAAATCGCTCCACATTTGCTTTATGCCGTTACATCCTTTCTAGCAGGCTACATCAACAGCGGTACACAGGATAGTAACATGGGTGGCGTTAGTTGGTGAAGTAATGTGGAAAGCGATATAACTTTGCCCTGGATGACATTAGCGACTTTATCTGTTTCTCCAGCTTTACTAATGTTCACTTTGTTCTTACTGGACATCATCTGAACCTGTTTGGTCTGATGGGCTTCAGCACATAAACCTTTATAGTTGTTTTGGGTCCTTACGTGGAGCCTGTGTTTGCTGTGAGCTGGTTGTTTTATGGTGTTAGTGGACTGCGTGTCGTCGCTGTAGTACGAGAGGAGCGTGCACAGGGCTGAATCCGACCCGGAGACCTCGCATTAAAAGCAGAATAGTGTCTGATGCAAGGGCTTCATTTCTAAGTGAGTTTTGAGCCCACTGACAATAAGGCAATGAAAATTTAATTTATTAAAATCAAAAACTTACATATAGCCCCTTTAACACAAACGGACAGGAATTACAGTGACTGCTTGGCCTTCTGCTTTACCGAGACATGGCTGGATCAATCGGTTCCTGATGAGGCGGTAACCCCCCCACCGGCTTCACCATCTTCAGAGCCAACAGGTCAGAAACTATCCCACAAATCTAGAGGGGGTATCTGTCTCATGGTAAATCAGCGCGGTGTAACAACTCAACAATCCTTCGTCGTTACTGCTCTCCCGATCTTGAATTCATCAGTTTGAAATGCAGACCACATTACCTCCCCAGAGAATTTGCTTCAATTATACTAATTGGCGTTTACGTTCCACCACAAGCTAACGCTAACACAGCCATCAGCGATCTCTCCCAATACATCTGGTCTGTTGAAAACTCCAACCCCGATACGTCTGTCATCGTGTTAGGTGATTCCATAGCAGAGAAATCAAAACACTGGATCATTGCTACATCTCAGTTTCTGGTGCTTACCGGGCATTCCTGAGGGCTCCACTGGGGAGGTCTGACCATGCTGTGTTGCTTCTCATTCCAAAGTAGAGGTCAACCGATATGGTTTTTTTCACGCCGATGCCGATCTTTTGAAATCCGGGTCGGCCGATGGCCGATTAATGCTGCCGATTTATTTTAACCTCTATTTGCACCGAACTGAAGCACAGAAATCCGCGTTGATATTCGGTGCGGTAGATAACGGTCGTTAAGGTTCCAGTGCCGTATCAGCACCGGGTCTGTCTGTAGCTACCCGTTAGCAAAGCAAAGCCAGTCTGTCACTAGCCTATAGTGCGTTGGTCTCTCTCTCTTTTATTACTTATTTCTCTGCATTGAGTGACAACCCTCTCAAATATAAGACACACAAACAGAACAAATAAAAGTCTCAGATTCACTCTGTAATTGCAAAATTATTGCTTTCTTATTGTGACATGATAGCAACTCTTCTGTGATAATGCAACTTCAACTACGATCCAAATTAGCCGAATGTCATGTGTCTTATTCAGGTTTTTTCTCGAAGTTGGCAGTAACATATCAAAAGTTTTTAATTAAATATAAAGGAGTAATAAGAATTGAATCCTTACCGTTAGCTCCTTAGGCACTGGATGAGGTCTGCTGCTCACTCGGCTGGAAAATGACTCTAGCGGCAGCGCGCGTCAAACACGTGTTCCACGACAACACTAGGCTGCACACAGATGCGCCTGCCTAATAATCGGCTTGATATACTTGGATATTGGCCGATGCCGATTATGTTAAAAAATGCCAAAAATCGGCCGATTAATCGTCCGACCGATTAATCGGTCGGACCTCTATTCCAAAGTCCAGACAAAAGCTTAAATCCATTAAGAAAACATCCAAATCTGTCAGGTCCTGGTCCATGGATGCTATTGAAACACCCCGAGGGTGTTTTGAATGCACTGATCAGGACATATTCAGTGCAGCTTGCGACTCCCTCGACGAACTCACTGATACTGTGACGTCATATGTCAAGTTCTGCGTGGAAATGTGCATCCCCACCAAAACAGTGACATTCTACGGCAATAAAAAACCATGGTTCTCGAAAGACTTACATCTCTCTTACGCAAAGAAAAGAAGTGGGCGTACAGAAATGGAGACAAGAATCAATACAGTGTGGACAAATATAAACTACGAGCTTCAATAAGGAGAGCAAAGCACAGCTATGGAACGAAACTGGAGCAACAATTCTCATCAGCTCAAGATCAATATGGAAGGACATGATAGACTCCAAAAAACGCCCTATCTCCCCTCTTAACAATGATCCAAGCCTCCCAGACAAATTAAATAACTTTTATCCAAGTTTGAAAAACCTACCTCACCAGTCATCCCCCCGACCCCATTCCAACACCACTCTTCTGCATCCAGGAGGAAGAGATGAGAGCTTCATTTCAGAGGCTTAAGATCAGGAGGGCAGCAGGGTCCTGTCTTTGCTTAGGCATTGTGCAGCTCAATTGGCGGCAGTATTTTCCACCATATTTAACACCTCATTAAGCCAATGTACAGTCTCACAGTGCTTTCAATGCTCCATTATCATTCCTGTGCCAAAGTCCTCAAAGATCACCCGCCTCAGTGACTTTGGACCAGTCGCCCTAACATCTGTGGTAATGAAAGTGTTTGAGCGAATTACTCTGGCATACCTGAACTCCTGCACCGCCTCACTGATGGACCCGCATCAATTCGCCTACTACGCCAACCGTTCTGTTGAGGATCCAATCAGCATAGCACTCCACCATACCTTGCAACACCTGGAATCACCAAACACCTACACACGCATTCTGTTCATAGACTTTAGCTCCGCCTTTAACACTATTAACCCATTTAAACTCTTTACCACACTCTTGGACATGAACATTGACCCAGCCATATGCCACTGGATGAGGAGCTTCCTGTGGAATAGGAGCTCAGAGGGTCAAGCTTAATAACATAACCTCCCACCCTCAGTAAAGGAGCTCCTCAGGGCTGTGTTCTCTCCCCTTGGCTCTTCTCCCTTTACACCGCACACTTTGCATCCACAGACACTTCAGTGAAGACAATTAACAAGTATCAGGACGACAAAACCATCGCGGGCCTCATCACAAACAATGATGGAACACAGCACCGCATGGAGGTTTTCTTAGAAACACACATTAGCAATAACCTGAAGTGGACAACTAACTCCAAACACATCATTGCAAAAGCTCAGATACTTTACTTCCTCAGGCTGCTTAAAAAAAAACACCGGATCAAGTATCAACTCCTTGTTCTGTTCTACTCCGCTATCATCGAGTCCATTATTACGTCTTCAATCACAGTATCGTATGGTAGCACGGACAGCCAAACAAAGTAAAAAACTACATCGGACTGTCAACAAAGCATCAAAGATCAGAGGAAAACCACTCCCCTCAGTTGATTCCCTCTATACACATCGGACTGTAAAGCAAGCAAAGAAAATCATCTCTGGCTCCTCACATCCTGCTCACCACCTCCTTCCCTCAGGGAGGCGCTACAGGTCACTCTCCACCAAGACCAAACGCTTCACAAACAGCTTTTTCCCCCACAGCCATCAGGACTCTGAAGTCCTCTCTTTAGTTTAGTTGCATTCTCATTCACTATAGCATGGTGCTTTACCCACTGTAGTCTGTATTGTTACATGTTGTGAAGTGTATTGTCTATTTGTACACATGATGCAGAGCTTAAAAATACTGTTCCGAAAACAAATCCCACCGGCATTGTCGCGCGGCTAATAAAACAATCTAATGTCACAAAGTATGTACATCTTAAAAGAATGACCACCCTCCCACTGAATGACCATAAAAGAAAGAAACACCACAAACTCACAAGCTTAGCGCAAAACAAAAAATTGGTTTATTGAAAGATTTCACGTAATCACAAAGACACAAGCCAACTCAAAATTTCACTTCGGGTTTTCTGCACGCTTTAACAAACAATCTCAAAAATACAAATTAGTTGCAGTTCATTTCATAAAACATTAAAACATAAATCCAGTCCAGCACTGACAGCGAGCGAAAATAATGCTGGTTCAGTTTCTCAGGCACAAAACAAGACGTCAGTAAAGAAAAAGAGTTTGATAACGCACAGAGTCTAGTCAGTCAAAGAATCCGGTCCGGGTTTTTGCTGCTGGGTTATGAATGTTTTACCGGCTTTGCACGGCGAATGAGGAAAGGTGATCCGAAGGTGAGGACTTGCAAAAGGTCACGGATAAAAAACAGTATGCAAGGGATTTAACTACCTCACTTGTTTTTTTCCTGACTATCAAAGAGCGTGTTGCTTCGGCCGATTTTGTCACCGCTCCTCTCCCTTGCTCTCCTGGCATTTTACAGGCAGTCCGTTTAACTGTGGCGCCATCCGGTAACGAATCAGTGTCGAATCAAAATGGGCATTTCTGGGGTTTTCCATCGTTGCTGTAAAGGCATACTCAGCCAGAACACCGACATCTCTCTCTCTCCATCGCAGAATCAACTCCCTTTGTGTGTGACCTCGCTTGAGATACTTCTGCGTCACTATCTTCTGCTTTTCCTTGAGGAGGTCGTTCCTCAGGAGCGGGTTTCGGTTCTGGTAGCCGCAGTGCACGATGCATAAAGCAAACTCGTCGGCAGGGAGGCCAGCTTCACCCTCATGCCACAGGTAATGTGTTGCATCATGTGATGCCATGTCAAAGATGGTGAGGTTATGAACACTGAGCTTAGTCTGGTAATAGCGGGCGGGGGCTTGCAGCGCGGGGCGGAGCAGGAGCCCCTGCAGATCCATGCATGCCACCAAGGTCTTCTCACCTGCCTCTTCTTTGTCCTTCTGCTTCACAGCCCGTGCTGTGTGGCAGCTTCAATGTTTCTAGCCTTAAGTTTCCAGCAACACGTCGCCTTTCTTTTGGCGAAAGAGAGAAAGATTTAAGTCGTTGAAGATGTTGGTGAAAACTTGTCGTGACAGAGACTGGATTCCGTGTTGGGCACAACAGCGCTTATAGTCCGTGTGGAGGCGCCTGATGGACTTGAACACAGGCTCCAGGTACATCTTTGATGAAGAGGACATACAGGGGTGTGATGAAACTTTTGGGAGGTCTAGAAGGAAGGTCTTAAGGAAGTCATGCTGTTCTGACCTCACCGTCGCTCTCTCACACGCCCTTTCAGGATTCTTTCCTCTTCTTCCTACCCACTTTAAAAAACACCACTGGTTTATGCCTAATGTTGACAGGAACATGCTTTGGCACACTCTGATTTTTCTCCCGTCCACTACAAGGTGACAAGAATTGGATGCCGACCTCCTGGATTCTTCTGCTCCTGTGCGCCGCCGCTTTACACTGCTCACCTGCACCAAAGACTTAACAAACGTTTTCCTCTCTTTCCAGTCTAATTTCCCCCAGAAATACTTGAAGATCTCCTCCCTCTTTGAGTCCTCGATGTCATTGCAGCACAGTTTAATGGACTTTTGGCAGGCCGCAGACTGACATCGCATCCCCATTTGATTCAACCCAGGCTCTTGATTCTTCATCATTCCTCTCGCTTTCTGGATGTTCTCGTCCCAGGTCTCTGCATCTCCTTTCTTCCTTGACCTTCTTGGACTTCCCCCAACAGATGAATAATCCTCCTCAACTCCTTCTCCTTGTGATTAAAAGAAAGAGAAAACAAACATTCTGTAAATGTTGTCCTCAGTGTGCCGTTGTGGTGTGTGTGTGCAGCTGACCACAAACAGCAGCAAGCCAACGAGGAAACATCTAGAATTCACTTTAACAAACGCTGCTGCATTAAATCCATTACGCGCACACACTCTTATGTGTGCATCAGTGTGTCAGCTGATTAGTGCCGTTTTATTACTCTATTGTGATCTGTAAATTACTTTGTGCTGCATTTTTTGGTATGAAAGGTTCTATACAAACAGTTTGTTGTTATTATTATACCTCCAAAAACAGGGTGCACATCCAGTTAAGTTCAGGTGCAAGACAAAAAAATATATCACTGCAGGACACAAACAGAAAAGATCTGCACACCATCCCACCGACTTGCTTGGTTCTATGAGACCAGATCAAATGTTTTTTTGGTGTGCAGACTTTTCTGTCCTGGATCCTAATACCCACCTTCATTTTCAAATTCGTCTGTGACAACAGCAGCAGGAGACTCAACCTGGTCACACTCAAGGGAATCTTGAAGAGATGAAGAACAAAAGTACACTTAATGCAGTATTGACATAATTCACAGGTCCTGTACTCAAGTGTCTCCTTTGTGTTCTCTTCAATTCTGAGTTCTCAAAGACGCCAACATTAATTTAGATGGACTGATACTGCATCTAGATCTGCTGCAGTTGTTGTAGGAAATGTTTTACACATTATAAATCAGTATAATAATACCTACCTTCACTTCCACGTTCATCCGGCACAAAAGCAGGAGACTCAGCCTGGTCACACTCAAGGAAATCTTGAAAAGTTAAGAACACATAAAGTACACTTAATGCAATATTGACATAATTGGATGTTGCTGACTTTGCATTCTTTGCTCTGGCTGTCTTATTCCTAGTTTTCCACTGCTGACCCTGGCTGCTGCCTCAACTGGCCCATCGTATTTACCACTGACCGGTGCACAAAGCTCCTCTACAGAAAACAACATTTCTATCCTGAGAAAGAGAAGAGTGCACACAACGGACATCATCACTTAAGGCGCTCCGTGTGAGAAATCAGACGTTGGCAAGTACCTCTCGGCCACTAAGGAAATGTACAAGTAAACAACACGATAAAAAGAAAGCTTTGGATTGGCATCGCTTGATTCGAGCAGGACGTCAGCCGACATGAGCAAGTTAACATTAACGATGTGATAAGTCTGCCCCGGCACTTATCCACGGTATAAAAAGTGTTTACAAACATGGCAAATAATCTGATACAAACTAATGTTAGCTTTCCGACTATCCGCAGTACAAATCCAGACAGCGTTCATTAGCCAGCTAACGTTAGCTAGCTATCGAGAGCCACACTTCAGCCATCAACATTGAGATGTTAAGAACAGAATTACGTTAGCTAAGCTACACAAACGACAGTCGAAAAAGACTGAACAAGTACAAACTTGAATACAGTTGTCAAATAATAATCTTATGGTGACACTTTACCTTGGCGCTGTTCTCTTCCACAAAGAAAGTTACGAGTGTGTTTTACTTCTAACTTCCAGAGACGCTTGGCCTGTACTACGAAGCGAGGTAACCGTCTTATCCAGGTAACTTCAGGTGGAACTTCCTGATTAACCCGTACTACGAAAAATGAATTAGGAACTTAGGAAACAACAGCATCACGTTCAGACAGCGAGCCCTGCAACCTCTGTGATTTTAGGGAGGTGATCTTAATTAACAGGACAGTTTCTTAGATGTAGCCCATCTGTAGGCTGCGAGAAAAAAAAAATCCTCCATGAAAGTGTGAAATTTACAAGAAGAAAAATCAGAAATTCCCTGTTGTTTTCTTCTGAATACGCCCAATCCACGGTGAGTCTCTAACCTGCATGATAATATAGTGATTGTGGGCTGAACTCAGGAGTATTTCCTCACTGCTGAATCCGATTGCAAAGTTTAATATAACTTTCCACTGCATGCATAATACACAGTCTTACAAATAGGGGTAGAAATCATCAGAGGTCCCACGATACGATATTATCACAATATTTATGTTGCGATTTTATTTTATTGCGATTTAAAATATATTGGGATATATTGCAATTTATTACCTTTTTCCAACTTCCAATTAGGTTCCTAAAGTCATATCACTTTTTCAGTCCTCTATATGGTCCGGTTAAGTTTTCTAGTGGACTAAAAAAAGAGTTTTATTATTCTAGCACCAAAAAGTTAAAACTCCCATCTGCAATTTATATAATAAAATATCAATACTTGGCGTCATGTAGATTAATCTTGGAAATTAATAATAACACATTTTATTTACAGGCACCTTTCTGAACATTTAAGGTCACCTCACAAAACACTGTATATACAGGAATCTTGAAGTAAAATTCAAAACCTTTTTAAGACTTTTTCAAGACTTTTTAAACATTTTAAAACTGCCGCACCACTTTGAGCTAACCAATCAAATCAGCCACACACTTTTAAAAGGGACATTTTTGAGTTTTTAAAAGGAATTTAAGTATATTTATAACATTTATAGCCTATATGTCATCAGGTTGTAACGCCACCTAAAAATTTAGGCATTCACCAACTTTCTCAGTTGCCTATAACAGCCTGTACGGGCCAACTGTTTTCTATGTGAAGGTCAGATTTCCTACGAAAAGTAGCTGTCTTACATAAACTATGACGTTTCTGTACGCAACATTACAGCAAATCATGTCAAACACAGTGTAATTTTATGTTTTAGTTGGTTTAAACTAGATAATGTGAGCTCGCCTGCAATGATGTGTGAGAACTTTCATCGTCCACTTGATCAATGCAACAAAATTCAAACAGGGCAGGAGGGAACAAAGATGAAGAGAATAAACTGAGTGATAAATATCGTAAGTAGTGTAGGCGGGGCAGCACAGGCACAACCTGGAGGAGGAACTAGTCTAAATGACTGGATTAGTTTAATATTATAACATTAAATTCTGAACTAACCAACGTCTTATCCACCATCATAGTACCGGTTAACTCCAGTGTAGGCGATCAGAGTTTGTCAACCCTGAGTTTGCCTGATAACCCCGAGTTAACTCCAGCTAGCTCGTATCTCCCGCCTGTAGTGCGAGATAGGCGGTTTGATTGACACTTTTCACACCCAATGGAGATACTTGTTCAATCCATAATGTAATAAAAAATCTTTTAATTGGTCAATTCGATGACAGATGATGACAGCATGGAGGAGAATGTGCACGTTCCAAATATAGGACAAAGTCAAAATCATCAAAAGTGGAGATACGTGGTTTTCATCGGACAGCGACATAGTTTTCCACTAGTAGAAAATAAATTCCAGTTAAACAACACAGCAGTTTCTTTTACTGGGTTGTTTTCATTCATTAAATCCTTGTGTAAGAAACTGGTTTCTAATGCGTTTAACGCTGAGTTCTAACTCATCAATAATCACATACATCAAAGCAGAATAATTAAACGTTTGCTGTAGCACGTCAAACTTGTTATATTATTCAGCCCCATCCAGGCTGTGATTGGTCTAAAAGGGACAGTGACGACCACATCCACTTGATGAGAAGTTGAACATGTTTCAACAAAAGGCACATGATAAAAATGCCCAGCTAACCAAACCCAAACCTTCCTTATCTGATCACGAATGTCTTCTGTCTCACTGCTTCAGCTGCTGCTGATCATCTCGGTCGCTGTTTTTGTAACAAGCTGCACCCCTGAGCGACCTGGCGGTGATGTTACAAAGAGTTCGGTTTAGAGCTGCTCTGTCTGGAAAGTGCTATTAGAATCTTCTGTTATGAACGGCCGCTATGTAAAATGTCTGAAAGGTGAATTTTTATGTTGAAAACAGCTATTGATGATTGAAATGGATCGTATTGACCTTTTCAGACTCCTCCTACAGTAACAGGAGCGTTGCCTGTTCGTCACCTTTTTTAGTTTTAGGTGATCAAACTGAATCAGCTCTCCCACAGAACTGGGAGAAATCCAAACGTCACCTGGTTTCTAAACTTTTTTCTACTGGACGAGTCGAGACGGAGCTGCAGCTGCACTTATTGCCATCTTCCACGTGTTGGATCTCCGGTACCTTCAGTAGCTAGTACAGCTGCAACGAACGATTATTTTCATTTTCAACTAATCTGCCAATTATTTTTACAATTAATCGTTTTCGGCTATAAAATTTCACCACAATTTTCCAGAGCTCAAGTTGTTGTAGAAGTTTTTCCACAGAGCTGAAGTCGGTCTCCCCCTCTCCTGATTACAGCAGGTAATAAAGCTCGTTAAACATCCCGTTCCTCCGACGCTCAGGCGACACAGACGTGATGCTGCAGCTGATCTGCAGCTCTTGTTGCTGGAAATGTTTTAATAACCTTCCAAACTGTCGCCACTTTATTTTGGCGTTTCTTTCTCTGTGCTTGATCAGCTGGCTCTCTGGTGCGGTCACAACAACCTGGAGCTTAACACGCTCAAAACTGTGGAGATGATCGTGGACTTCAGGAGGAGCCCCCCCACTCTGCCCCCCATCACCAGACTCAACAGCCCTGTGTCTGCTGTGGAATCCTTCAGGTTTCTGGGTTCCACGATATCCCAGGACCTGAAGTGGGAGCCCAACACTGACACCATCATCAAGAAGGTCCAGCAGAGGATGTACTTCCTGCGTCAGCTCAACCTGCCTAAGGAGATGCTGATCCAGTTCTACACAGCCATCATCCAGTCTGTCCTCTGCACCTCCATCACTGTCTGGTTTGGATCTGCCACCAAAAAGGACAGGAGCAGACTACAACGGACAGTCAGGACTGCAGAAAACCTGCCCTCCATTCAGGACTTCAGTCAGGAAACGGGCAGGAAACATCACTGCAGATCCATCTCACCCCGGACACAACCTGTTCCAGCTCCTCCCCTCTGGTAGGCGCTACAGAGCACTGTACGCCAAAACCAACAGACTCAGGAACAGTTTCTTCCCACAAGCCATCACTCTGATGAACAGCTGATTTCTGACTCACAGTGTCAGGAACAATTCCTGTGCAATAACCCAGTAACTCTGCCTCTAATCAGCACCTGTTTACTGGTTTCCACTTATTATTTATTTAATCACCATTCTCTATTTCAGAGCTGCTCTTACAATGTCATATTGTAGATACTGTATACCAATACACCTACCTCAGGTCATAAGGTCTTATTTTTTCCAGCATCCTTTGCGCTATGCTCCATCACACTGTGTACATGTATGCATATATGTGTACCTGTATATCATATCCACCTTCAACATGTACATAATGAGAATAGTTTACTCTTGCATCCTTTGCACTCTGATCACTGCACTATTTGTCAATATGTCTATATTGTTTTGTTCATAGTGTGTATATTAGTGTTGTCTATACTGTAGTTTGTGTCTGATTTTATTTTATTATTATTATGCTATGGTATTTTTGTATGCACATCATGAGCAATGTACAATCCTGAGTCAAATTTCTCGTATGTGTCCTGACAATAAAGCTGATTCTGATTTTAAGAACTTGATGGTTTTATCCAGTTTGTTATTAAATGTGTAACAAACTTTATCGCGTGTCTCTTCATTATACTCCCACACAGAAAGCCGTTTTAATGGTCAAACACAGAGGGCAGGAGGGACCTTTTAGTTCCTTGGAAAGAGATCCGGAGACTTTTGGACTTTTTACTTTTGGTAGAAACGCAGCTGGGGTGGTGATGGATAGATAAGATGCTTGCCTTTGGTGTGGGAGACCTGGGTTCGATTCCCACTGTGAGACATCCACCATTGTGTCCCTTTGGATAAAAGCGTCAGCTAAATGTAAATGTAATGTATGTATAATCTGTCAACCTCCACTCCCCCTCAGTGGTCGAAGCAAAATACTTTCCAGCTTGTTTCAGAGCAGCTGAAGCTGCACTGTTGAGGTAGAGCTGTGACCTGGTGGTAGCATCTATACAGACTAGGTGGTAGAGGTGAAATTGGCTCTCATACTACCAGCATTCACTTAAAAAAGTTACTGAAACTTACATGCAGTCTCTGTCTCTTCTGTGTGGCCTGTCTCAGGACTCTGCAGGACCTGGTCTGGTTGGAGCAGAGCCTCCACTTCCTGCTGTTCTCCTGTCAGACGTGACAGCTTCTCCTGCAGCTCCACGATCGTCCTCTGCAGGCTGACACAGTTCAGACAGCCGGAGGAGGAGGAGACGTCACACGTCTGATTCTCCTCCTTCACAGGTGGAAGTTTAAAGTTCAGCTCCACTTCATAGTCCCCTGAGACGGAGGTCTGTCGGGCTGAAGGGGACCTGGATCTGCTGCAGGCCTCCAGAGAAGCCTCCAGAGCATCTCTGAAGAAGTCCTGAAACCATTATTTAATAAAAACAACATGAATCTACTGCACGTTTGATGAGAAGTAAATCACATTCAGTATTTATCATATAGAAATCCAGGAAGGTGCTGGCTTTGACTCAGATCGACACGTGGATGTGAAACAGGAGCTTCAGTATTTGGAGTCCGCAGCTGGTGAACCCCATCTATACTCTCTAATACTCATTAATACTCTACATACTGAGAACTAGCTTGAGTCAGCTAAAGTACTCAGTCCTGCTGATGATGAAACCCGAACAAGCCCCACAGGCACCTTAACATTGTAAATAACAAAATGTTTGTTAAGGGCATTCCTACTCGATGTCTGACGCACATGTGTTCTCTCTGGGTTTCATTATCGTGGGAATTTTAAGTTTTAAAATGAGGCCAAAGAGAAATAACGAGCAGCCGTACTCTGAAGCTGAGGTCCATCTTCTTCGCAGCAGGAGGTTGTTCGCCTGTCTCGTCTCGGGGCAGCAGGACCGACTGCAGCAGAGATTTGACTTCTCTCCAGGGACGGACCGCCGTCCCCACGGGACCTGCTACAGAAAGCACATGGAACGCTGTCATGACTTTATTTAGGTTGGTTATTTTACCCCAAAACTGCATGTGCTGCACTAAATACTCAGAGAAACTGCACTGTCTACAAAGAACGTGTTAAAAAGAACTTTAGTTTGATTGAGTCCATAACTGTTTCTGGTGTTATTACTGAGTCAGTGAGCTCCTGGAAGTCCCTTCTTAAAACAAACTTCTCTCACTGAGCCTTTCCTGATTTTACTTTACATTTTTGTGCTTGAATTCCTGAACAGAAAGTTATTTTTTGGTTTTACAACTTGTGTGTTTTTCTACCTTTTTGAAGCACTTTATAATATTTACATTTATTCATTTAGCTGACGCTTTTATCCAAAGCGACTTAAAACTGCTTTATATGTCAGAGGTCGCACGCCTCTGGAGCAACGAGGGGTTAAGTGTCTTGCTCAGGGTCACAATAGTGGAAGTGTCAGAGTGGAGAGTTCAACCCGGGTCTCCCTCCCCAAAGGCATGCGTCTTATCCACTGCTCCATCACCACCCCCATGGGAGCTATAAATAAAGATTATTATAACTACATTCATTTCCTATTTGGTAGCTGCAGGCTGCAGAATATCAGAAGTCAGTCTCACCTCCCTCTGGTTCTCTCTGAGCGGTTCTGCACACAGGCGAAGGTCCCGTCTCTGGCGTCAGTCGTTGTTTCTGGTCTCTGTCTCGCTGCTCAGACAGGAGGAGACACTCTGCGGGTCTGCTGGTTCCTTCACTGGAACCCAGCTGCAGTGATGGAACCCAGTCCGAACTGGACTCCAGCATTTCATACGCTGGTATACCTGTGAACACACAAGGTGGTATATTGGACAGGTGATGCAGCTGTGTCACATGTCATATTTAACTGATGTCGCTTTAAAATGATGGACCTGAAGCGAGGAGGTCTCATTTCATTAGCAGCCTGTTGCCTTGAATCCTCTCTCCTCATGTCTCCTCTGCTTGCATGGGAGAGACGAAGAGGACAAAGGGAGCGTGCTGCTCTCAGGAGGAGGCGGCTAGAAGCAGCAAATATTGGCACACTGACTCTGACTAAATCTACATCTGTCCACAGCAGAGGCTCTATCCACAACCTGGAGGAGGAACTAGTATAAATGTGTATCGGTATAATATTTTAACATTAAATAAAGAGTATAACGTTCAGTTAATACTATACTGTTAGTGTATTAATATATTAACTACTATATTCCTAATTTCATATAATAGTATACTATTTTACCAAACAAACCAAATGTTAAATCCAGTTAGAGCTGTTTCATTTCTGTGGGTTGTTTTTATTCATTAAATCCTCGTGCAAACAAAAGGCTCTACATTGTCTTTAACTTCTTAATGCTAAGTACTAATTTGTAAATAATCACAGAGTTCAACATTTGAAGGATGTTTGCTGTAGGATGTCAAACGTTTTTTAATGTCCAGCCCCATCCAGCCTGTGGTTGGTCGGTTGACGAAAAGTGAGACTGACGAGCACGTTGGCTTTATAGAAAGTTGAACATGTTGAACAACAAAAGGCACAAACACGGCTGATGATAAATGGCCAGCGAGACAATCCCAAACCTTCCTTATCTTCTGTCTGACCGCCTCAGCTGCCAACGACGTCTCTCTGTCACAGACATTTCTCTCGGTGCTCCGGTGGCCAGTCAGACTATGTTTTGAACAGCGGCAGGGCGGGGAGGAGGGTTACGGTAGGTTGTTGTCTTTAACGTTACTCGCACACTGCTCATAAAATCGTTTTTCTGGTTCAGCAGCACAGCCCTAATCTCTGCTTCGCTTAGTATCCCTTTAATTTCCTATTTGGTAGCTGCAGAGTAACAGCAGTCAGTCTCACCTCCCTCTGGTTCTCTCTGAGCGGTTGTGGACAGAGGCGAAGGTCCCGTCTCTGGCGTCAGTCGTCGTTTCTGGTCTCTGTCTCGCTGCTCAGAAAGGTGCTCTGTGCGTCTGCTGGTTCCGTCCCTGGGACCCAGGTGCAGCGATGGAATCCAGTCCGGATCAGACTCCAGCATTTCATACGCCGGTTTACCTGTGAACACACAAGGTGTTAATATCAGACAGGGATGGTTACAATATCGGTGAAACTTCCTCTTTTAATATCATGAAACTGATTTACAACATCCAGCTCTGTTCACACCAGGGAGAATTCAGATCAACCCGCTATACTTACAGCTGCAACGAGTCCATTATTCATCCGTCAGCTGATTAATCAACAACAATTTTTGTGTTAGTGCAAAAATGACACAAATGACCTTCTCTGAGACGTACTGTTTTCATTTTATATGAAGAAACTGAATATTTAGGACAAAAGACTAGATTTGTTCTAGATATTTGCTTAAATAGACTTCAGACTAGGCTGCTCGATTATGTCAGAAATCATAATCACAAATATTAACACGATTAGTGATCGACTTATGAAACATCACGCATTTACTTAACTTTTTAAAAATTGAATGCTTCGTCTTTTTAAAATGATTATGCATTATCCCAAATAGCCCATTAAAATCAAAACACTGATTAAAATTCGATTCATTGCACAGTCCTACTTTAGGCAGTATTTTACTTTGTTATGTGTTTAGCAGGAACAGGACCAGCATGCAATGGGACTGTGACGTGAGCAGCAGTGAGCAACACGAGGCATTCTGCTATTTATACACAAATACACTGCTCAAAGAAATTAAGGGAACACAGTGTTTCCCACAGAATGACAGGCAACTTAGGTGACCGGGGGGGTTGGGGTGCAGTGGGGGGCGTCCTGGGGCTCTCCTCCCAGATCTGGACCAATGATCCACTTGGTGTCGTCAGATACACGATGCATAACATCCCAGAGGCTTTCAGTTGGATTCAGGTCTGGGGAACGTGAGGGCCAGTCAATGGCTCAATACCTTCATCCAGGAACTGCCAACGCCACATGAGGCCAGGCATTGTCCTGCACTAGGCGGAACCCAGGCCCCACCACGCTCCTCCAGGGCCCGCTACGCCAGGAGGAACCCAGGGCCCCACACAGTGTAAGGTCTGATAATGGCTCTGAGGATTTCATCCTGGTACCTAACAGCAGTCAGGGTACTGTAAGCTCGCACACCCTTAAAGGTCTGTGCGGCCCTCCAAGGGTGTGCCTCCCAGATCATCACTGACCCAACGCCAAACAGGCAGCATAACGTTCACCGCGGCGTCTCCAGACTCTTTCACGTCAGTGTGAACCTGCTCTCATCTGTGAAGAAAACGAGGAACCAGCGGCGGAGCTGCCAGTTCAAACTGCACGGTGCTGGGCAGTGAGCACAGATCCCACTCGTTGGGCCCTCATGCCTCCCTCATGGAGTCTGTTTCTGACAGTTTGTTCAGAAACATGCACACCAGTAGCTGGAGGTCATATCGTAGGGATCTGGCAGTGCTCCTCCTGTTCCTCCTCGAACAAAGGAGCAGATAACGGTCCTGCTGCTGGGTTGATGCCTTTCTACGGGGCCGTGTCCAGGTCTCCTCGTGTAAGGGCACGTCTCCTGGTGTCTCCTCCACGCTTTTGAGACTGTGGTGAGACATATGGATGAGCCACCCTGGAGGACTTGAACTACCTGTGAGAGCTGAATGGGCTGCAGGTACCACCTCATGCTACCAGCAGTGACAAGGACACTAGTAAAACTAACTAGTGTCCTTGTCACAAACTAGAGAACAATCAGTCAGGAAGGGTCAGGAGAGAGCAGCGGTCTGTGGTCAACACCTGCAGAACCATACCCTGCTGCCAAACAAACACTCCCCTCTCTTCACTGCTCCTTCAGAAGCTCCTCCCTCCAAACTCATGGACGCGCATTGCCATGGTAACCAATCCTACTGCTGCAGAAGTACAGCAGAATCCACAGTGTCTGCTGTCCCAGAGCACGTTAGCCTCAATAAGGCTCCGATCAGACAGAAAGCGCCTTTTTAAAAAAGGCGCCTCTTCTTTAAATGTGTCCATCCATCCATCGTCAACCGCTTATCCTACGTACGGAACACAAACACAGCATCCAAAACACAACAGAGTAAAAAACTAGCCACTTATTTGAAATAGTTTTTACAAAAATACAGAGACTGAAAAGAGCTGGAAGCACAGGAGCGACTGTTTATCTGCAGGGCCGAAGTCAGTGCTAACTTTGGGGCCAAACTCCTTCACTCTTTATTCAACAGCTGGCAGCAGCACACAGGAGCTCCTCTTTAGTCCGGAGGAGCTGCAGTCTTTCTTCACCGGCCTCTGGAGCTTCTACTGTACATTTACTGCTGAACATGGAGCTGACCCGTTTCTCTCTGTTCACCGGGGCTAAGCTAACAACGCTAACCAGCCGGGATCCTCACAAACATGGCGGCGTAAATAAAGCGCAGCGCGCCGCGAGTGCCCGGATGTTGCAACGGTCTTTACCGGCCGCCATCTTGGCTACGCAGCCGAAAGGGGTGAACCGCCAACGTTTTTTAAAACTCGTGAAAACTGCTGCAATAAAAGTTGAAGTACGTTGATTTTAAAGAAAATTAAACTGAAGCCAAGTCAGCAAACGAGCCAGAAGTTGTTTTGCCGGTTGACAATCGCGCGACAAAGATCCGCCCGGTTCCACTTTCAAGAAGAAGAAGCGGTAAAATGAGACGATCGTCATTTCCGGTAAGTGCAGCACAGTCAGGTCCGATTTTAGACAACACAACTGTGTGGAAGTTTACACTCGATGCAAGTTAGTACAAAATGTACACAGAGTACTACGTTAGAGTACTAACTGAAGTATCCAAATTCCGACACAGCTATGATTTCTTCTTCCTGGTTTGGTTGCTTAACATCGCCAAATAAAACAAGAATAAAATCACAAGATTTCTGAATGGGCTTCAGTTGCATGTTTCTCCTCTCTGAAACACTGAGAAAAAAACTAAACTTTAAGACCTTCAGGGAGGAGAGCTCGTTTCAGCAAGGTGTTCCTAATACACTGACTCACCTGAGTGAAAGTGTCGGGAGCACACTCTCATGGATGTGGGGATGTGGTTGAAGGTGATGTCGCCGCGGCCGACGGCAGCCACCCAGGCGGCCCTCCTCCTCATCGTCAGCTCGGATATCTGCTCTCCTTCGTTCCTCCTCCAGGCGGGGAAACAGTGGAAAGTGAGTCCGTTCGGGATTTTCCTCCTGCGGTGGTCATGAGATTTGCGGCGGCAGCTTGGAACGCAGCAGTTTCTGCCCCCCATGGCTGTTTCACAGACGGAAAGTGAGCCAGTGGAGTTAAAAACTAAGAAAACAAACACGGTGAAGAAGGGACGAGCTGCACGACAACAAACAACCGCCAACAGTAATGGCTGATCTCCCAGAACACACCGCGGCAGGACTTGAACGCGGAGGTCACGGGTTCGGGTCCCGTGTGAACCCAGAAGACAACGACTTTCCGTTTGTATTTTATTTTACGTTGTAACGTGCTTTCTGTCGCAGTTTGTTACGTTTAGGCAACGAAACAGAAAGAGATCGTGTTTTGGCTGAGTTTTGGTTACACACTGAGCACTGAGCAGGGCTTGTCTTTTGCGATCCGTTGATAAAAAACACCGTTAACCTTTCCCGCTTTTCACTCCACAAGTAATATTTTGGAACAGCAAAGAAATCGATTACAATAGCAAGAGAGTAATGGAGTTGTAACATGTCGGATAAAGATTTAAAACAACTCCGTTTAGAGAGAAAAGCTTAGCAGAGGATGGTTTCGATCCATCGACCTCTGGGTTATGGGCCCAGCACGCTTCCGCTGCGCCACTCTGCTGTACGGCGTACACAGTGACGTAAGACATATTAAAACTCTTCATAGTGGCTCACTGTTTTATTGTTTAGGGTTTTGTTAGTTGGACGACTTTTAAATAAGAATGGTTTGTTACTGTCATATTCAGAATTCCTTCAAAAATTCAAGATTACACTCACACCAAAAGTGTATGCAATTGTTTGTGATGCTTTTCCTCCAGGTCCTCTTAAATTTTTGAGAAATGTTAATTTCACAGAAGAAAATATTGTTGGAATTAATATTAACAATAAGTCATGCTTTTCCTCCAGGTCCTCTTAAATTTTTGAGAAATGTTAATTTCACAGAAGAAAATATTGTTGGAATTAATATTAACAATAAGTCATGCAGGGATGTTTTGGACTATACCATACTCTCTGCAGCAAAGTTCTTTTGGTCTTCTATTGTGAGTGATTTACAGAGGGAAAAGGCATGTACTATTCTTATCAAGTATTGTAACCTATTAGTAGTAAGGTAAAAGAAGTGAATTCCAAGACACTGCATCGCATTTACCCCCGCCAAAAGAAGTGTTGCCAAGATTTAAACTTAACATTGATTGTAACAGATTTTTGCAATTTAGAAAGACAAACTATATTTCATCTTTTTACCACTGTGAACATGCAAATGTATTCTGGAAAGGTTTGGAACATTTTATAAACAGAAAAACAGGTAAGAGTATAGTATTTAATGTATTTGAAGTCATGTTATAGTTTGTACTTCATGGTCCACACAATATTGTGCAGCTCCTCATCATACTTGGAAAATTCCACATCCACAATTTAAAATGCACGGGATCCAAATCCTGCTTCAATCGATTTACAGTTGAGCTGAAACACTACTGCACCTCCACAGAACTCAAAAGCAATAAAATGTCTCAATAATCTAAAAGAACTTAATTTAAATTGAGCTTCTGGCAATGTAAAATGTAATTGGTTGTGTGCGTCTTTTGCATTATTGTTACTGTAATGAACTACATCCAAAAAAAGTACTTTTATCATACAAATAAAATGACTATTCAGTCTTATCATGCACGTGAATCTGAATATCTATAAAACAGTTTCAACTCAGTAACAGACGAGACACGCTGCTTTTCACAATTTATTAACAAAATGATAAAATAAATAAATACAAATTGATCAAATGCTCCTAATATCAACTCCTCCCCATGTTCCCTACAGTATTTCCTAAACACTGCATACAAAGAATTCATCACAGAAGAGGCTCAATACAGAGGTAAGAATCCCACCAGACCAGTCACAATGTCAGGCCAACAGAAGACACATCTGGAACAGAAGTCAAAAAAATAAACACATTCCTTTCCAAAATCATTATGAAAAAATACAAACAATTATACAAATATTCAGATTGTGTAATTACCAATTTACACATTATTCAGCACACCAGGTGAACTTTTTCTTTATTCATATCGCTACAATGCATCTCACCAAATGGAAGATAAAAAAAGACTTATTTTGTTTTTTAGGTTATTTTATTTTTTTGCACTCAACACACCCCCGATGGAATTAGCTGTGGATGAGGTAAGAAGCTTCAGGTGTACAGTTGGGTCCGGACAGGATGGATGGTGAGCGGTAACAACGGGTTGATGTCATGTATCGACAAAATACTAGAAGGCCACAATCATGACTTGATCGTTTTTTAAAAACTAAAATCTGAAAAGACTCGAGTCGGACTGAACTACTTCACCACACAGGGAACTGGAGATGAACATACTGAATGCATATAAGACTAACAGCTCTCAGCTGCCAACACATGGTCCTTGTCCAGCTCGGTGAATGCACACGATGCCGACGCAGAAATGAATTTCCAAATGATATGCATCAACTACATAAAGGCTTCCAAACAGAAATGCACATGTGCAGTGTTCTTTGGATAAAAATTCACCTTTAGAGCTTGACTCAATAGAAATGACACAATTTAGACCTTAAGACTTGATCGAGGCCCGGCCCCCTTAAAGCCCTGCTGGGATCCCCACATTCAGCATGGTGCATTAGCCAAGTTCAAATTAAAATCTAAACTAAGGAGCCAAAACCTTCTCAGCTCCGACCATAAAAACATGACGTCAGGAGGAAGTGGAGGATGGCTACCGAAACTGTTCCAACGCCTAAACTGCACACGTTTGGCATCAGATGCCAGAATGTTCAAAAGGAAAAAAAAGGTGACTTGAGTTTCACATAAAAACTTAAAAAAACAAAACAAAAACAAATGCATATTAAAAAAGGTTTGACAAATCTTGTATAAAAATTTGCATAAGAAGGCATGCGTTCCACCGGACTGAGTGGACAGATGTTGCTAATTGGGTCTAAGTCTGTCCGTCAGGGTGCAGGTTAGTTTGTTCGTACCAAATGCACACAGGCTCCGGCTCACGTGACCTGATTTAGCAAACTCATCCCTCTTCCGAAACACAAGAAGAACCACAGCACAGACGGAATGATGGACGAGGGAAAACAAAAAGAGCTCCCGAGTCCTGACTCAGGACCAGTCAGGGAAAACTAGGAACTCAAATCCAGAGCCAGATTCATGACTGCGATTCTGCTGTCGGGTCCCATTTTTAGACTAATAATACTGGTCAAACCAAAAGTGCATCACAAAACAACTGGCTGTCACACCGCACAAAAGATCAATCAACAGTCCCTCTTTGGAGCATTTTATTGGCCGCTGAGCGCCAGGTTTTCAGCCAACTACCTCTGAGCTTCCCCAGCGCCTGCAGCGATATTTTCCCCCCTAATGGTAAGAGTTAATCACGTAAAAAAGGAAAATAAAAGACATTTAAGGCAACTCCTATTATTAACAACAACAAAACACTATCTGGTCAATCTAAACGCCATAATATGAAATGTAGTTTCAACTCGCATCGACTTCTGGCAGCCTGAGGTGAAGGGACCGGGTTTGTGCTCCGGAGTTTGAAGGAGCTTGGTGGGATGGGACAGTCCAGAGGACGGCGGGTCGGGTCGGGTTGGGAGGGAGGATCATCTGGAGGGTTAGTAAGGTTCTACAAGTCACAGTGCAAGTCAAGAGACAAATATTATCTGCTGTTTGAAGAAAGGCACTCGAGGTACCTACTGTACAGAGGGAAAGGTCCAGTTTGTCTGGAACACAAGTTTGGGTGTGTTCAAAGAAAAACTTGTTGAGTGAAGAGAGTGAAAGACTGCGCTGCTCTATCCATGAGTGAACACAGGCCGACATGTTGAAAGAAGAAGAACGTCCACCCGAGTAAGCCGACAAAGAACAAAACACACAACGAATGGACTTCATAAGGAACCGGGGACGTTTAAGTTGCCGTTTTCTTTTGGATTGCATCCCTGGCCAGTCTCTTCCGTCCACGTTCGAATGGCTAAACTCTCCATTAGACACAAATTACATTTATCAGACAGCACTGTGGCCAAACGTGTGGAAATGTTACAGAGATTTCCTCTGCTTTCTTTTTCTGGGATCTTCTGAATGAAGGCAGTTTGTACAGCTGATGTCAGATAATCATGTGTCAGATATGCTGATTCAGTTACAAGAGTCCGTATGATATGAAAAAATGACACCAGTAACAGCTTATTTCACAGTCGCCCAACAACATATTCAACCCCACCATCACGTGCATGTTTACGATGCTATTGGAGGTCTGTGCAGAAAGAGGCATCAATATTATTTTATTGTTTAAGAATTTCCTCCTGCACCGTGAGAGCTCTGTTTAGCTTAACTAAATGCTAATATCAGCATGCTAACACGCTGATTTTTACCACATAGAATGTTCACCATCTTAGTTTAGCGTGTTAGCATGCTAACATTAGCTAATTAGCAGTAAACACAGCGTACAGCTGAGGCTGATGGGAATGTCATCAGTATTTGGACACATTAACATGTTGATCTGATGATGGCGCTAGATGGGAAGTCAGAGGACCACCAGAGTTCAGTACAGTTCATCCTGAGGGGACATGAACCACGTTTTGAGCCAACCAGTGGAGGAGGAGATATTTCACAGGATGAATGAAAACTTGTTGACCCTGACGGAAATACGGACACTGCATTCCCTAGAATTCTCTCATCGGGGCGAATAAGTTGTTGGACGAATAAAAATGTGAGCAAAACTCTGCAATATTGCAAAAAAGAAAGAAAGAAAGAAATTCCAGCACAACCAGCGAGTTAAAGAGCAGACCAGAGTTTGTTAATGCCCCGTACCCAACAAGCCAGAAGTCATGATCAGTTCACCAGACAAAGACAGACCCGAACTGACAGCCACCAAGCCAACACATAACAGCATCACGTTGCAGCCCAGACATGCTCCAGAAAGAAAAGAGATGTGTGAGGGGATGAAGGGCTTTCTGAGACAGAAGCCCAGCAATTCCTCCCGAAAATATGAACTAGACTTGAGCATTGATGTCAGACAGAGGTTTGTATTTCCTCCTAGAAAAATATTGGCAATGTGGGGATAAGTCACATCACAACAAAGAGATGCATACTCTGTTTAATTCCATATTAACATACAAAAAGCTCTTCAGCACTTCTTTGTAATGCAGCAAGCTTGTGCTTTAATCTCAGGATTTGTGGTATTGTCCTGTGAGATCCACCTGAAGGAGCAGGTTCACACAACAAATCCTTCCATTTCAAGGAACAAAAAGTTCCTTTAATGTTATTGTTTAATAAGCTCTCCTGTCTCAATCTGGGGACGTCCAATTTCTGAAATGGTAGCTTCTAAATCTTACAACGCCAATGATTTGATCTTTCAATACAGTAAGTGGACTTGTCCCTGCTGAATTTGGATACAACATCATTTTGGCAGTTCAGGATTCAACAGAAATGTACTTAATGCAAAGATCACCACTTCAAAAAGAGGATTCCTTTTTGTGTTGATAATGCCAGTCCAGCAGGTTCAGGAACAGAAAGCACTTATTCTGAAGACTAGGAAGACCTGAATATCTTTTCCTATAAAAAAGAAACACAGCCCAGATAGTTTGTGTGTGTTGACATTGCAATATTGCAATTTCACATTTAGTGCTCACAGTTGACACACTTGACTCACGAATGAAAAACTCAATCACTACACTTGACCGACACCACTGATAACATCTGTTAGGCTACCGCGCCTGTTCGACCTCGTCCTCCGTACCTGCTGAACACGACGCTCAGCGTCTTTTCTGCCTGAGCTCAGGGATTCGAGTAGGGAAAGAGATGGGGGAGGGGGTTCCGTCATTGGCCAGCTGGGAGAGGGTGGAGTCTTCAGTTAACTGGGTTTGGGTTGTTAGGTTTGAGTTTTGGTCACTAGGAAAGGTTATTGGTTGATAGGACAGGTTGGGTTTTTTGTTAAATGAACACGGTTAAAGTCGTAGGTTGATTTGGACGTTAGAGACGTTAGTTTAAAGGCATCAGTACGCTTCAAACAACAGATCGCCAAACAGCGTCTGAATCTCGTGTCCCGACAAACTGGGTCGGGGCTGCATCTGTCAGATTGCACAAACTGGTTTGTTTGAGCCCATTTGGGATTAGGAGGGCGGGGTCGTTAGTTCGCTGGTGGACCTAAATTTGACTTTTAGTCACAAGGGGAAGGTTACCGCTACTGGTCGATAGGAAAGGTTGTGTTTTTCTGCTGACGGAAGAAGACTTCAGACGCAGGTTGATGGAGGGGTCAATGTAAAGGTGTCAGTATGCTGCAAACAAAGCAGGTAACTTTCCAAAACCAGCAATTCAAACATCACATTTAACACAGCGATTGGCCGGTTGAGAGGTTTGAACTTTACTCTCGAGGTGTCTTTTTTGTTTGACTTCGTTCGAGGAGACGTTCTGACAGTGAGAATGACCGGCCAGCCTTCGAGTGTGGCCTTTTGAACAGCTTTAAACACTTTGGCCTTAACATGTGTTCACACGACACACAGTAAGACCTTTTGTTTGGAGCGTCCTGAACCTTTTTTGGGGGTTTGACAGGGAGGACACAGCGGATTGGTGGTGGACCAGGGAAGGGAAGGTTACCGGTTTGTGCTGGCTGAAGATGGTTTAAGTTGTTGGTTAAAGGGGAAGTCAGGAAAGTCTGTTTTGGATGGGCAGAGGTAGGGGTTAGGGGTTAGGTAAGACTTATTGGTTAAGGTTTGGGGTGATTCAAAGGTTAGAGGAGATTATGGGGAACTGCAGAAGTTAAAGGTTGTTCACATTAAGTTCGTTGGGACGAGGAGATGAACAGGTTCTCTTTTCAGTACGCATACTCTATCACAACACTGCTTTTTAGACCCCTGACAGATGTTTGGTTCCATGTTCTCGGTTTTCTCTGTACCCATGTGAACCGTCTCCCCACCCCACAAGAGAACACAGGGGCCACTAGAACAGGCACACACTGGTGTGATGATGAATTAAATCTCCCTTTGAGCATTCCCACCACTGACGTCTATCACTAATTGGCATGATGACACTGGAACGTAAGCCCTCCCGTACCCCAGCGCTGTGGGCGGGGCGGCCTACGTCTTCCCAGAGTCATGTGACTTGGGCTGTATATCTACCATTGACACAGTCTGACAATACAATGCAAACAAACAACATTTATACAGATTGGCAACTTCAGGGCACCGTACGGTGCAAGCAAGAGTCTTTTTTTTTAATATATATGTTTGAATTCCCACAACTCAAGAGACGTAGCATTACTCTTTATTGTCCAAACTGCTGACAAGAGCTGGCAAAGAATGCTGGGAGGGTTCTGAGGTTTTGCTGTTGTTGGTGTTGCTGCCGTCACTGTCAGTGAGCTCCTCCTGCGTCTTCTCCACCGCTGTCTCTGGAGGGTGGACGGCAGTCATCTTGTTCTCAGAGTTGGTGGTGGTGCAGCCTCCTGCGGGGCTGCGGTCAGGGCAGGCCGACTCGGCCGTGCCGTTGGTGGTGGCAACAGTCGCGACCACTGAGGAAGTGGGAATGTCAACCGCCAGAGCTGCCGCAGTCTCAGGCTTGGTCACAACCTCCACCTGGAGACCAGTCCCTGTGTCACCCCGTCCCCCTGCTCCAACACCAGGCCCTGCCTTACCCCCTGCCGCTACGCCGGGGCAGTTATCTGCTGTTAGGACTACGCTGTCTTCTAGGACAGCCTGGCTGCTGGAGTCTCCTCCTACTGCTCCTGTCGTCTGGTTGTTCCCTGCGGTCCCGTGTTCCTCTTGTTTGTCGTTCACATCAGTGCTGCCGCTGGCCGAGGAGCTCCCGGCCTTCGCTTTCTCTGCAGAGTTGGCTTCTGGTGCGGCTTCAGAGCCGACTGCTCCTTCAGCGCCGTCCTGGACTCTCGCACTGCCGTCCTTGCCCTCTGTCTCTGCCAGGGCTTGGTTGAAATTGAAGGCTTGGATGAGGCGAATCAGGTGTTTGACTTTTTCCAGGGAGAGCTGCATGTCCTTCTGACGAGCCAGGATGGTGTTTTTGGTCTCCATGCATTTCTGATGGAAGAAGAACATCAGGCACCAGATGTTATTCAGGGAACTAGCAAAAATGATTTAGAAAGAAATTACTGATCTCCTCGAGAGACACACGTGGCTTTTCATTATAATCTCAGGGTTTTTCCTGCATAGAGAAAGTTTGGCGACCCCCCAAAGAGGTTTTAGCAAGTGCCAAAGGAAAGTCACCAGCGCCAAAATGATCAGAACAAATATTAAATTAATTACCATTTATCAAACAACTGTTGAACAAGTAGAACACAAACTTAAATACAACGTCTTGTCTTCCAGCAGTCAGCTCTCCTCTCATCCACAGCGCTTTATTTTACACCTGCAGCTGGATTAATAAACCAGCTTGGTTTGCGTTGGTTTGACTGCGCCTGAACGCTCCGCTACGAAGCTCGCGCTAATGACTTCCTGTTATCTCTCACAATATAAAAGCAGTTTGTGCTTGCAGTGTGCCGGTATTCACCGGTGACATTTTGCGGGCTGAAAAGAGAAACAAACGTTTTGAGCCGACACCAGGCTGAAAAGCTGATTTGGCTGTGGTCAGAAATGTGATGTTGCACTTATAACAGTAATGTCACGGGCTCCTACACCTGTACACCACTGCAGCAAGGCGAGAAGATAAACCACTGGAGGCAGACAAAAAACAAGATTTTCAGGGAGTAAGATATTGTTTAATATAATTATATAATAGTCAATAAAGATTTCTTTGAATGCTCCGAGGGAGGTAGAAGTTTGTTTGTTAGCAATAAAACAGGGCAGAAACGATCAACGGTTCTGCTGAAACGTCTGAGGTGCTGGTGTTTATCGACCAGGGAGCTGGGAAGATGTGAACAGCACGGAATGCTAATGTTGCAGAAAAGAACTGGAGGTAAACTTTTTACTGTACAGACTGTTAACTTGATAGCGAGCGTTGCGTTGCCATGGCACATTTAGACTCCGTTCATAACTTTACGCAGACGCTTTGACAAAAAAGGCGCTGACTGTGGGGAATCCACTCGTGGTTCTGCTTCAACTGTACGAAAGTTTCTGACATAAAAGAAATTCATCCGCCGGCAGTTCGGGAGCGATTATTTGGCCCGACTCTAAAATGAGTCGTGCGGCTCGAATATCTGGACGAAACGGGCTGAAGTCAGTGTAAACCCAGCTTGATGTTCACCGCCTGCAGCCACAACACGAGAAGAGCAGCAGAGGATATGAACTGTTGAATAACAAGTCACCTCTCAGCAGATGCTTTCTCCTACCGGAGGCCCTGATTCAGAACTATTAAGTTGGTAAACTATTTTCTGATAGACATGAAAGTTTAACTGAGGTCATGTTTCAGAAGGGGGGATAGTTTCAAGTTGTTCTTAAAGCAGCGTTGCTAGTTGAGTTTTAGTCTTTGAGACTTTGTCCCGACTTTCGTCTCCATGATGCCAGGCGAGGGGCGTGGTCTAAGGAAGATGTCATATCCAGTTTAAATTAGTTCTGTTTTTTCTGTAAAGCCTCACCTTTATTTTTATTTTTTAACACGTGGTTTTCTTTAGCTTTTGTTAACGATCATACCCTTGCACCTGACGCAAAGATGTGTGTTTCTGAACCTAAGTTGGACCTGGAGGACAGAAAACCAGTCCATTCATTTAATAATTGACAACCAATCGATTCATGTAGTCTGAGGCCCATGAACTGAACGTCAATTTCGGCATTTGGTAGAACTAACGTCAATAAAACTCATTCAACGGTCAACGCCAGCCGAACACGTGCGACTCTGGAGATTTGTTAGCCTCTGAGTTTAGTGAATCAGGGTGTTTTATCAACCTGAAACGGGATCAAAAAAGAAGCTGTATGATTGTGTTTCTTACCGTTATGGAGTTGCTGAGCTGTTTGACTCTCTGTTCCAGCTGCTCTCGCTCCAGCTTCAGCTCAGAACTCCATTTCATCAGCTTCTGTTTCTCCTCTTCTTTAGCTGCAGCGATAAAACACAACACAGTTCATGTCACTGCTGCACCGTCTACATTTCCCCGGCAGACGTCGGAGAGAAGAAAATAATCTAACGTCACCTTCTTTGTAAGCGATGTAGGAATGAACAATAGCCAGTGTGCCGGGCCAGGGAATGGCTTCTTCTTTTTTCAGGATCTGCAGAGAGAAGCTCGGAGTTGTCACAGAGGCTGAGACTCGGAACAGATTTTGAGGAAGACAAATTTAGCCGCCACCCTGTGGTGAGGCCGGAGAAGGGACAAGCAATGGGGTGAATGGGTGTGAGATGCCAATCTTTACTGACACAATGAATGGGACAGAAGCACAGAAAACAATACTGCATCATGTATATGCTTACAAAGGATTGAACAGTCCTAAAGTTCAGGACAGTGTGGCAGAAGGCCGGTCAGCAGAAGCAGTTTTACAGTCAAGTACAGCTACTGGCCCTGAGAGGCCCCTCTCTGGACTGCGGTACCCCCTTCCCCCTGACTCAGGATCAGTCACGGCTGCTGCGGTTACCTGATCTTGACATTTTGGACAGATCCACATGCCTTTAGGAATGGTTTTCAGGGGTGGATCCAGGCAGTCCAGGTGATAAACACGAGAACACGTGTCGCACATGAGCAACTGGCCACTGCGTCTGCACACAGTGCAGAAATCCTCATGGATGTCTCCCTGTGAGGAAGAATTGGACCAATCAGTTTCCCCGCCCAACTGAGCCCCACCAACCATCTGTGGAGAGCCAAGGCAGGGGGAGGCACCGTGATCTGGTTTGGTTTAGTATACAGTTGGCCTTGTTTCAACATCTAATGGTCATGGTGTGTTAAATAACTGAGCCCACAGAGAAGTTACTGGACATCTGGGAGTTAGAATGTGTTTTGGGTAGTAGTTATTCATGGATGCTCTGGGCTACAGGACTCTGTTCACTTTGTAAGGCTGAGAGTAAAACTGATGACTGATGGTTATCACATGGAGACAACAAACTGATGGAAATGTTTGTGGAGGTCTTGGGGTGCAAATGAGTGACAGAGCTACTGGGCCAATAGGACTGTGTGTGACCGGGTTTCCAACCCTCTGAACTGTCCGTCTCCCCCATCGTTACTTACATCCCCAGAGCTGGGGCTGGGCAGGGGGAGGGGATGGACGGGGCTGGAGGGGGAGGTCGGGGTGAGGCTGCCCAGCTCCGGGACGCTGCTGTATTTGGGTGGGCGACCTGGGTGAAATGAGACAGACAACAAAGACGGAAAACAAAGAAAAAAGAAAGATGGAGAGGGGGGAAGAAAACAAAAACAAACAGTCTGTATGACATACCTTGGAAAGGGAGTCTTCGTTGGCTAGCATGAGACAGGGGAGCGGTAAGGGAGGAAGAGGAGGAGTCAGAAGCACAGACAGCAGTGTTAGTGCAGGAGACTGGCTCCGTGCGAGCTGAAGCCGAGCACTACTACAACCTAGTGCACACATCTGTGTCAGACGTTAACACGCCTGTCCACGTTCAAGTTTTAAAGTCTGTCACCAGGGCGGTAGGCGGGGTTTAGAAACACTCAGGTCACCCCCCCCCCCCCGATGTTAATTAGTTTTATTCACTAGTTATAATCCAGGAGCCGGTAGCAAAGTATGAAACTTTAGCCTTTATTTCTCCTTAGCTAAGGAATTTACTAAAGGGTGTTGCACAGAATCCCTTAAGATGTTAGTAGTAAAGTAGTAAAATTCTACTGTTACCATGGAGACTGTTTGTTTGCACCATACTTGACCTGTTGTTACCGTCCAAAGTTGGAAAGAAAAGAAGACAAAAAAACCCAAATTGGTCAGACGAAGAAAATATCGTACTGCTGGAGGATCAACTTTGATCTGCAAATAACAGAAAACGACAAAAGTGGGAGGAAAATCGCTTCGAAAATTAATTCAGATCCAAAATAAGAATGACAACTTGTCTGTTCTTGCCAAAAAAAGAGACTAATTATAAAAGGGAACCCAATAAAACTGGTAAGAGTAACTTCAGTTAGCTAGCTAGCGATAAATTTGACAGCCTTCTCATTTTGCCCATCATTTAGCGTATCTATTGGATTCTCCCGGTCCTCTTCTCAGGATAACGTTTCTTCATTTATCACCATAAACTCAACCATGTTCCAGTTAAGATAAAGCCGGAGGCACCTTAAATTCTTTTCCTTAGTTTGGTTGCTGAGGTCTTTTGTGCAACGGTTTAACACACTTAAGGGATTCCTTAAGTATAAGACCAAGATAAGGAGAAAACCTCAAATGCTTAAGTGAACATTTTAAGGAAACCTTAAAGAGAACATATAAGGGTGTTTTGTGCAACCAAATGTATTTTAAGGAAACCTTAACTCAATCTTAACTTAAGGCTTTTTGTGCAACCGGTCAATTGTCATCATCATATGATGATGATCCTTTAAATGAGTGTTTTTAATAGAACTGTGACTTACAGATATTTCGCACTAAGCTGCTGCAGTTTTAGCAGATATATCGCGACATGGACTACTTATTTAGCTCTAATGTTTGTTCTACATTCCCCAAAGTAAGGTCTTACTTATTATTTTTAATGTTTGATTTGAAAGTAATCACAGCCTCTAAGAAAGGTTTTTATCTGACCCGTGTAAACTCCCCCGGTGTTTCTAAAACCCTGTGTCTTGCAGCCCTCTGATGACAGCACACGTTGAAGCTTCTGCAGTGAGAACATCTGACACAGAGAGTTACACAACTTTCATTCTTTTCTCCCGAGAACACGTGAAGTCAGATGGAGGTTGAGCTGAGGGTATTTAGAGTCAGAAGTTAAACCTCATTCATTAAACAGCCTGGAAAGTGGAAGCTTCTTGGATTCAATTTTAGTAAATTGAGGTGTGAAGTCATTAGAGCTGATTCACGTTAGTCGCGTTATTTATTAGAGTCGTGCGACCATTCACACGAGTCACTGAGAGCCACTCAGCTTTAAATCCACTCCGGTCTCTTTCATTCACGTCGTTAACTTGTGATCAACAACACCTGGTTTAGGAGTGAATCTGAGGACTCAACCGGTCTCAGGTGCTTCTGTAAATAGGGCTGAAAGATTAATCCAAATTCTATCAGAATCACAATATGAGCTGCTGCTGTTAAGTGCAATATTTGTTAAAGCTGATGTGTGTGTGAAATTATTTTAAATTAACTGGTGCTGCAGAGGCGTCCCGGCCCGCACATCATATTCTACAGACGTAAGAAACAATAGTTATTGTCAGTCATTCTCTCCAATATTTCAGTCGAAATTAGATATTTTTTTCAAAACTACACTTCCCAGGATGCCTTTCGACAATTCACAGGGAAAAGAACAGGTGTGAAGGTTCAACCGGATTTATACTTCTTCATCAAGGTGATCCAGAGGTCAGCTCGGGCTGCAGCTGCGTTTACATTAAAATCTATAAAATGAATGTAAAATGAAGGATTTGTTTAGGATGATCTGAAACACAGAAAAGCAGCTAATCATCACATCTGCCTACGCTTTCATAAAGTTCTTGGATTCACCTGAACATGTCCACTCCCGCTTTTATTAAGTCTTTATTATATCGCCTCAGTAATCACGTTTAGATTCTTAATTTGCTTCCTGGCAGGGGGCCGACGCTCTTTGTTAATAAGTCCATGAAATAATCCTGAAGCAGCCCGAGCTGAAATATCTCTTGTAATGTGAGGTGGTTCTTTGAGTCTGACAAGTTTAAATCCGGCTTTAGACATTAAACCCGACTGAAGCGACAGGAAACAGAAAGAAGGAAAGAGGGAAGACTTGTTTAACAGCATGTTATTAGTACTGAGTCAGATATTAGTCTCTGCTGGACTGGATCTCTCCAGCCTCGATAAAACTGCACACAGTCTTTTTCTACATTCATACATTCCTTCCCTCCCAACATATCTCCTTCTGCACTGTGATTTACCTGCATTTTAAGGCTCTGCTGCGTCTCTACCTGATTCTCTATCTTTCCCCGTCCCTCTTACTGTATCTGGTCTTTGACCTGTGGATCAGTATTTCATACAGACCTCTCTTCCTGGTCCCCTGGTGCAGAGGGCTGTTCAGGTAACTCACTGCACTCTTTTTCCTCTGAAACAGAAGTGGGAAAAAGACAAATTATTTACTTAATTCATGGGAATAATCCATTTTATTTTGTTAGTTTTGTTCATCCTGACAGCGATCAATAAATCAGATAAATATAATCAATAAATCTGACACGAATATGAAAAACAATCCGGTGTCTCGCTGGGTTCTTTAAACGTTGCCGACTGCAGCTTCAACGTTCAACACAAGTGTTTAAATAATCCGAAAAGCAGCGAATCTCCAGAAGCTGAAACTGGGAATATTTCCTGCAGGTGTCGGAAAGATGTCGATCCCATGTTGATTAATCGCTGTAGCTTTTTCTGATACTGACAAATATTTAAGGAAACCACAGAAGGACAGTGTTGTCTGAACTTTCAACCAGATATTTAGTTCATGTTTACTGTAGAGCCCGACCGACAGGGTTTTCCAAAGTTACTAGCCTCACAGCATTTTCCAGCCACAATTTTGTTGTTGGTAAATTACGTTTCATTTTATTAAAAGTTGCCTATGGCGTGCTAAAATGTACTAATATTATCATTAGCTCTGATAAGGTTGTGTGTAAAGCTCTTTTTTTAGTCCCTTAAGATAACCACATTAAAAGAGCAGCTTCTTATTGTGTATAATAAAAGTGCTGCATGTGTGTAGAAGATGAATAGAAAAGATAAAAACTAAACTGCACTAGGCTAAATACTGTAATACAGAGTAGAAAAATTATACATTGGAAACAAAGAGCAAAGATCCACAATTAAGGCAACAGGACTAAAATTGAATGTAGGTCTATATCAGTATCTGCATTTCCTCAGAGCTCTGCTTGGATTTATGTTTCTCATCACGACGCTCTGGAAGCTCTGAGTGACTGGAGATACGTCCACCTGAAACGAGTACACTGGTCTTTATTTTCCAGATTATTCCCATACAAACTACTTCCCTACAGGGCACGGCTACTTGTATTAAAACATAGAATCAACTCAGGAAAGGTAGTTCTGATATGCTAGTGGTCGTTTTCTTTTTTAAACACCACCATGAAGATATCTGCATTTTTACAGCATTTAACGGCCCTTTCCTCCTGCCTTTTCTTTTTCCATCATTCTCCTGTGCATTTTTTCCACACACTGACTGACCGCCGTGTTGACGTGTGCGTGAATGCGACCAGTCGCGTGTGACAGGTCTGAGGGACTGTGGCTGCCCTGTGACAGGTTCAACTTTATATTCTAGACGCGCTTGTTTGGTGGATTCCCCTGCAATAAAAAAAAGCTTGCTTTGTCATCGCTGCCGCTGGTTAAGTTGATAATTAACGGCAGAGTTTAATCTCCACAACTTCTTCTTGTTTGCGGTGTCGTCGGACAGGACAACAGGCTTCACTATTGGACCAATGACCAAACACTATGTGCAGGTAGTTACTCATGGGAGTCGTAAGTCACACTGCAATTCATTTCAGATGTATTTTGACTACAATTTTTCAACACAGTGGCTAGTAGGAGTGACTGTTACACGCCACAGCTGTAATCCACCCGCATCTGGCGGGTGTTAATGTCAAGCCCTGCCGACCGATGTGGGATTTTTAAGACCGATACTGATTTTGATATTTGTCATCTCTTTTCTAATCGTCATTCATCGGCTGTTAAAAAAACAGAATGCTGAGTTATCTGCAACTAAGTCTAAGAAATTCTACACCTTCCTGTCCTGTTGCTTCATGTTTCTATTTATTCTCAAGCGTTTCATCTGATTGGTCTGCTTTTTTATTGCAGCACCTTGTTCAACATTGCTTGTTTTTAAATGTGCTCATAACGGCCGATTATTTCGGCACGCTGATTTATCAGCCGAGCTCGTACCTCGGGTTCAAACACGGCGCCGCTGTACACCGGGTTGGCCGTCGTTCTTCTCTTCCTCTCCTGCCTTTTGCTCTGGATTTCTACAATCAGAACAGAAAGTGTTAACGCAGAAACCTCCAGCATCAGGACGATCCTCCGGTAACAGTCACTCACCTTCCAAGTGGTCGTGTGTTACGAGACCCAAGGACACCATGAAGGCCAGTTTCTAAAAGAGAGAAATTAAAGAGTTAATCACCAGAACCGCCAGCGACGCTGAATCCCATCATGCATCAGTCTGCAGTACCTCTGGGCTCTCCTCTTTCTTGGGTCTGGCAGGAGGAGACAGTGGAGGAGTGGAGGAAGAGGGGAGGCTGACGACGGCCTTCTGCTCGGGTTTAACAGTCTGCTGAGAGGACAGAGGAACCAATGAGCAGAGAGCCACAGACAGGAAGTCAGACAGTACTGTGTGACGGACGGTCGGCTCGTTGTTTGAGTCTGAACATGAGATCTACAGACAACTACAAGAAAAATATAAGGCCATAAGTTTGCACATTTTTAAAACACGAGAGTCTTGGAGAGTCAGAAACCTGCACAAATAATTTGGTTTATTTCCAGTTCCAACTTAAACATAAATGTGTAGTTAAGAGTATTTAATCATTACAATAAGATTAAAGTCCAAAAACAATAATACTGAATTATTATTGTTCAGCCTTACTTCAGACAGCACGGCCAATGATTCTCATGGCTGATGATTAATTGAATGTGATTTGTGATACTTTTGGGACGAAGAATTGAAAGTCTGAAAAAGAAACGATGCTGCTGGACTGAGTTAGATCAGATCTTAAGCTGCATGAACTGCTCCCGACTCCTCGGCTTCTTATTATAAAGTGTTTATTAGCTGCACATTTTCTCGTTCTCTCTTCTTTGTTCAGGTTTGATTTCATTTTCTGTACTTTACAGGGTTGTTATATAGCTGATGAAACTAACTGTTGTGCTGTATTGTATGTATACAGTATATAGTAAAATCAATATAGCAGGTTGTGTTTATTTGTTTGTCGTTCAGAGTTCATCATTGTTAATGTGTTTAGGTTAATCTGCAGGATGAAGGTCTTCACTACGTCATAATGAGAGGTTTAAAAAGCAAAGAGAGTCTGAGAGAGATAAAATCCCTCTGACTGCTTCCAGCAGCATGTTGTCACAGTGCAGGACTCAGGTAGAACTCTCACCTTGGGCTCAGTGGTCAGGCTGCTGATCTGGATCGGCTGGGCAGGAGCCGGGGTGGGGATAGGGGTGGGGTTGGGGGCCTGGGCGGGGCTGGCGAGGCGGGTGGGGGCGGCGGTGACCGGCGTGGTGATGACGATGCCTGTCAGCGGGGTCTTACCGCAGGGCTGACCGTTAACGATACGGACCTGGTGGATGGGAGCCGCCGAGGTCAGCGAGGACGACAGCTTGGTAGCCAACATGACGGGCCTCTGGAGAAGCTGGGGGGCTGCCATCATGGGCGGGGGAGGGGCCGGGGCGATGGGGACGTTGGTGGGTGTGGCCGGTTTTGGCCTGACCTGGTAACAACAGACAACCAATCAGAAAAGGACCTGACGCTGCTGGGTAACGCCACTGTGGAGCTCTGTCTCAGGCTGACTGCTCTACTACTAATACTTGTACTAATACTATAGATTCTGTTACTATCACTGATTCTACTGCTGCTTCTGCTACTACTGCAACAGATACTATTAATGATTACTACTGTTTCAACCCAACTCCAGTACAAATACTACTACTAAAACTCCTGTATCTACTACTTAACTACTACTAAGGATCCTGCTACTAATTTCAAAGTGTGTAACTTTACATATTTGTGTGCTTAAGTTAAAATCTTTTGAAATAAAGTGATGATGCCTGGGGTCAGGCGCTGACTGTGTAGCACCTGACTAATAATCACAAGTATTGATACTACTAATCACAAACTACACAGCAACACTTTTGTTTTTGCCCCCATTCATCATGAGCTGATCTAAGACGTTCTTTATGTTCACAAAAGGCCTATTTCTCTCAAATATTGTTCAAAAATCAGTCAAAATCTGTGTTAGTGAGCACTTCTCCTTTGCTGAGATAATCCATCCACCTCACATGTGTGGCATATCAAGATGCTGATCAGACAGCATGGGGATTGCACAGGTGGGCCTTAGGCTGGCCACAATAAAAGGCCACCCCAAAATGTTCGTTACCATCACACAACACTATGCCACAGATGTTGCAGGCTTTGAGGGAGCGTATAGTTGGCATGCTGACTGCAGGAATGTCCAACAGAGCTGTTGCCCGTGAATTGAATGTTTTCTCCTCCATAAGCCGTCTCCAAAGGCATTTCAGAGAATTTGGCAGTACATCCAACCGGCCTCACTACTGCAGACCACGTGTAACCACACCAGCCCAGAACCTCCACATCCAGCATCTTCACCTCCAAGATGGTCTGAGACCAGCCACCCGGACAGCTGCTGCAACAATCGGTTTGTATAACCAAAGAATTTCTACACAAACTGTCAGGAACCGTCTCATCTGTATGCTTGTCGTCCTCATCGGGGTCCCGACCTGACTGCAACTTCGCACAGCCATTGAAGAGGAGTGGACCAACACTCCACAGGCCACAATCAACAACCTGATCAACTCTATGTGAAGGAGATGTGTTGCACTGGGTGAGGCAAATGGTGGTCACACCAGATACTGACTGGTTTCCAAACCCCCCCCCCCAATACAGTGAAACTGCACATGTTGGAGTGGCCTTTTATTGTGGCCAGCCTAAGGCCTTTTACTGTGACCAGCCTAAGGCACACCTGTGCAATACCCATGCTGTCTGATCAGCGTCTTGATATGCCACACCTGTGAGGTAGATGGATTATCTCGGCAAAGGAGAAGTGCTCACTAACAGATTTTGAAAGGTTTGTAAACAGTATTTGAGAGAAATAGTCCTTTTGTGTACATAGAGAAAGTCTTAGATCTTTGAGTTCAGCTCATGATGAATGGGGGCAAAAACAAGTGTTGCCTTTTATAATTTTGTTCAGTGTATATTACTAAACACATGTAGGATTCTTATATTGTACCAGAACATGTTTCTTCTTAAAAAAAAAAGTAACAACAATATCTGCATTGGTTTACAGAGACATCTGTCACATTCGTGCTTCTCTAACAAACTTTAAACTATCCTCTATGATGGAAAGTCAAACACATACTATACATACAACTATGAACTGGGACAGACTGGTTTCCAGTAAAATAAGCCACAATACAAACTAAAGTTTGAGACACTCACTCTTTTAAAGTTTCGTTGCTGATGTTTTTAATGTTTGAGATATTTAAACTTTTTTATTGCAAGTCTTCACTGAGACTGCTCCTATTTCTACTAATATTACTTTAACTAATACTGTCAATACTACAGTGAATTTACTCCTGCTACTGATGCTACTGTTATTACATATCACTATGACGGCTGAAACTGTAATGGACTTGGAGTGAACTTTACTTAATACCCCGTCCCCCATTTATTATTATGTTGTTCTTTCTTGTGACTGCAGATGAAAATGAGCTTTAAATGAACTCTGGTAAATCAGATATATAGTACATGGTCCCTTTCCAAATAAAATAAATACATTATCTACTTCATTTTCTTCTATTTTACGTTTCTCTTGGGCAGCTAGATCGTATGATCACAGCAGGGCAGGTACATCTGAGAGGGACAGAAAGGATTGTTAAGTTCAATGTACCTGAAAACCCCTAACATCACAGTCAAGACCAAGACCTCCACCCTATTATGTATAACGTAACTTGTGTGCTGCCCCTGTTGTCCCGGTTTATTTTAGTTCATTTATTTTGTGGTTATGTTCTACTAAAGCAACTAAATAACGTTTATGGATACGAACTACAGCAGTGTTGTTGCTTCTACATCCAAGTACTAATACTACTGCTTGCTACTACCAAGTGCTAAAGCTGTTATTACTGATAGTAATCCCACTATCGAACTGGTCAGAGCTCCCAGTGGCACCAACATCACCGATACGTTTCCACTTAAAGGGTTACAACACACCGACAGCCAGAAACACAAAATACCAAGAAGCTGCAGGAAAAAACAAGCTCTCACCACAAAAGGTAAACACACACTCACACGTTCACAGGCAGGAAACCTTCAAAACAACCCGTTCACAGGTCAGTAGGAAAATCAAAAAAAGCACAACGAGAGGAGAAGAGATGAGTAGAGGCAGCACAGAGCAAACAATGTTTTAGTGCCACGGAGCAAGGCATGAGTGTTTGCTTTGGTGTACTACTGCCCTCTGCTGGGAGAGTGAGCGAGTCACCTCATGTGGGCCCACAAACACTGATCTGAGGGGGTTAGGGTTTGGAGGCGGGTCTTACAGGGACGCACCTGTGGCTGAAAGGTGGGTCGAGGCATCAGTCTAGGAGGAGGGACAAACTGAGGAACTTTGATTGGCTGGGCGGTGGTGGTGGCCTGCACCTGAGACAAAACCACAGCAGATGTGGATCTGTGCTGCTGTTACACTGACAGGTCTGCTGCTCTTATACGGAAACGTCTGCTGCTCTTACACGTTCTGCTGCTCTTATACGGAAACGTCTGCTGCTCTTACACGTTCTGCTGCTCTTATACTGAAACGTCTGCTGCTCTTACACGTTCTGCTGCTCTTATACTGACACGTTCTGCTGCTCTTATACTGAAACGTTCTGCTGCTCTTATACTGACACGTCTGCTGCTCTTATACTGACACGTCTGCTGCTCTTATACTGACACGTCTGCTGCTCTTACACGTTCTGCTGCTCTTATACTGACACGTCCTGCTGCTCTTATACTGACACGTCTGCTGCTCTTATACTGAAACGTCTGCTGCTCTTATACTGACACGTTCTGCTGCTCTTATACTGACACGTTCTGCTGCTCTTATACTGACACGTTCTGCTGCTCTTATACTGAAACGTCTGCTGCTCTTATTCTGACACGTCTGCTGCTCTTATACTGACACGTCTGCTGCTCTTATACTGAAACGTCTGCTGCTCTTATACTGACACGTTCTGCTGTTCTTATACTGAAACGTTCTGCTGCTCTTATACTGAAACGTTCTGCTGCTCTTATACTGAAACGTTCTGCTGCTCTTACACGTTCTGCTGCTCTTATACTGACACGTCTACTGCTCTTATACTGAAACGTTCTGCTGCTCTTATACTGAAACGTTCTGCTGCTCTTATACTGAAACGTTCTGCTGCTCTTATACTGACACGTTCTGCTGCTCTTATTCTGACACGTTCTGCTGCTCTTATTCTGACACGTCTGCTGCTCTTATTCTGACACGTTCTGCTGCTCTTATACTGAAACGTTCTGCTGCTCTTATACTGAAACGTTCTGCTGCTCTTATACTGAAACGTCTGCTGCTCTTATTCTGACACGTTCTGCTGCTCTTATACTGAAACGTCTGCTGCTCTTATTCTGACACGTTCTGCTGCTCTTATACTGAAACGTCTGCTGCTCTTATTCTGACACGTTCTGCTGCTCTTATTCTGACACGTTCTGCTGCTCTTATACTGAAACGTCTGCTGCTCTTATTCTGACACGTTCTGCTGCTCTTATACTGAAACGTCTGCTGCTCTTATTCTGACACGTTCTGCTGCTCTTATACTGAAACGTCTGCTGCTCTTATTCTGACACGTTCTGCTGCTCTTATACTGAAACGTCTGCTGCTCTTATTCTGACACGTTCTGCTGCTCTTATACTGAAACGTCTGCTGCTCTTATTCTGACACGTCTGCTGCTCTTAAACTGAAACATCTGCTGCTCTTATTCTGACACGTCTGCTGCTCTTAAACTGAAACATCTGCTGCTCTTATTCTGACACGTCTGCTGCTCTTAAACTGAAACATCTGCTGCTCTTATACTGACACGTTCTGCTGCTCTTATACTGAAACGTTCTGCTGCTCTTACACGTTCTGCTGCTCTTACACGTTCTGCTGCTCTTACACGTTCTGCTGCTCTTATACTGAAACGTCTGCTGCTCTTACACGTTCTGCTGCTCTTATACTGACACGTCTGCTGCTCTTACACGTTCTGCTGCTCTTATACTGACACGTTCTGCTGCTCTTATACTGAAACGTTCTGCTGCTCTTATACTGAAATGTTCTGCTGCTCTTACACGTTCTGCTGCTCTTATACTGAAATGTTCTGCTGCTCTTACACGTTCTGCTGCTCTTATTCTGACACGTTCTGCTGCTCTTATACTGAAACGTCTGCTGCTCTTATACTGACACGTTCTGCTGCTCTTATACTGAAACGTCTGCTGCTCTTATTCTGACACGTTCTGCTGCTCTTATACTGACACGTTCTGCTGCTCTTATACTGAAACGTCTGCTGCTCTTATTCTGACACGTTCTGCTGCTCTTATACTGAAACGTCTGCTGCTCTTATTCTGACACGTTCTGCTGCTCTTATTCTGACACGTTCTGCTGCTCTTATACTGAAACGTCTGCTGCTCTTATTCTGACACGTTCTGCTGCTCTTATACTGAAACGTCTGCTGCTCTTATTCTGACACGTTCTGCTGCTCTTATACTGAAACGTCTGCTGCTCTTATTCTGACACGTTCTGCTGCTCTTATACTGAAACGTCTGCTGCTCTTATTCTGACACGTTCTGCTGCTCTTATACTGAAACGTCTGCTGCTCTTATTCTGACACGTTCTGCTGCTCTTATACTGAAACGTCTGCTGCTCTTATTCTGACACGTCTGCTGCTCTTAAACTGAAACATCTGCTGCTCTTATACTGACACGTTCTGCTGCTCTTATACTGAAACGTTCTGCTGCTCTTACACGTTCTGCTGCTCTGACACGTTCTGCTGCTCTTATACTGAAACGTTCTGCTGCTCTTATACTGACACGTCTGCTGCTCTTATACTGAAACGTTCTGCTGCTCTTATACTGAAACGTTCTGCTGCTCTTACACTGAAACGTCTGCTGCTCTTACACTGAAACGTCTGCTGCTCTTATACTCACACGTTCTGCTGCTCTTATACTCACACGTTCTGCTGCTCTTATACTCACACGTTCTGCTGCTCTTATACTCACACGTTCTGCTGCTCTTACACGTTCTGCTGCTCTTATACTGAAATGTTCTGCTGCTCTTACACGTTCTGCTGCTCTTATACTGAAATGTTCTGCTGCTCTTACACGTTCTGCTGTTCTTATACTGAAACGTCTGCTGCTCTTACACGTTCTGCTGCTCTTACACGTTCTGCTGCTCTTACACGTTCTGCTGCTCTTATACTGACACGTTCTGCTGCTCTTATACTGAAACGTTCTGCTGCTCTTACATGTTCTGCTGCTCTTATACTGAAACGTCTGCTGCTCTTATACTGACACGTTCTGCTGCTCTTATACTGAAACGTTCTGCTGCTCTTACATGTTCTGCTGCTCTTATACTGAAACGTCTGCTGCTCTTATACTGAAACGTTCTGCTGCTCTGACACGTTCTGCTGCTTTTATACTGACACGTCTGCTGCTCTGACACGTTCTGCTGCTCTTATACTGAAACGTCTGCTGCTCTTACACGTTTTGCTGCTCTTATACTGAAACGTCTGCTGCTTTTACACGTTCTGCTGCTCTTATACTGAAACGTCTGCTGCTTTTATACTCACACGTTCTGCTGCTCTTATACTGAAACGTCTGCTGCTCTTACACGTTTTGCTGCTCTTATACTGAAACGTCTGCTGCTTTTACACGTTTTGCTGCTCTTATACTGAAACGTCTGCTGCTTTTACACGTTTTGCTGCTCTTATACTGACACGTTCTGCTGCTCTTATACTCACACGTTCTGCTGCTCTTACACGTTCTGCTGCCATTTCCCTTTCCTGTATCAACGGGACTGCACTCTATCTGCCACTAACATTACATAACTAAATGTTGCGCATAACAGAAGTTGGGAGAAAGTGAAGCCTTGCACGTCTTCTGCTTCAGATTATACATGAATGGTGTGTCAGTGTTTGTGTTGAAGTAGTGTACGCAGAGCTGCAGAGACACTCTGTATACGTGCTTTGTGTTCATCTGTTCTCAGCAAGCTGCTAACATTAGCTGTCCTGCAAACTAGCTTAGTACCTTCAGCGGTAGCTTAGCATTACGTCCATGTGAGCTACGCAGTCAAACAGTAATGTTAGAAGAAAAAAGACATTATAAGACAAGGACTGGCTAGCTCTACACTGCAGTACAAAACCTATGCTGTCAGCAGAGACAGCGTTTCCGATCGTCTTTAGCCACTTCAATAAAGCTACAGCAGATAGAACGTGCTAGTGTCAGATGTGCTGGTGACGATCACCGTCTATAAATAAGAATCTGCTTTTGTGCTTCTTCTGTGAGAATCAAGGATCCATTACTTAAAAATACACAAATTTTGCTAGTAACTCTGCCACAGTTCTCGTTGTAGACTGTATTTATGCACATCAATCCTCCATCTCTTTTCGCGAGGACAAGTGGATGACTTATGCTGTGCTACTTTCTGGTGTGACCAGACACTTCCATACTCAGGACGTTGTGATTTCAGGACTTTAGACCTATACTACACCTCCTCTGTTGCTTTACATGAACATGTGGCTATATAAGATAAATTGGCCCTATATGACTGTTTGACTTGTCAGAGAACTGCTACTGGTGCTGTCAGCTTGGCTGCTATAAGGCCACCACTCACGCCACAACCTGCTCAGACACTTGCCATGTGATTAGAGAAACATCCTGCTATCAAAAAGCTCGTCTACATTCAGTAGCTCTCCTCAGCTCTACAGATGACAACACATACTGTACAATAAGTCAGATTAGAGGAAGGTATGATGATGCACAGCGCCAGGAACCGGAGGGTCTTACCATCATGGTGTTCTTGGATACCAGTCGCACGGGCTCCGAGCTCTGATTGGTCAGCTTACTGGCCACCTGCAGATTGATGGGGGCGTTCTGTGAGTCGGGTTTGGTGATAGCTGTGGTGACCATAGTGACAGTGGCTGGGCGTTGTGGCAGGACAGATCCAGGCAAGGTGGGCGTGGCGGCAGCTTTCAGCACCAGAGGTAGAGTCTTCGTGGTGAGGACCGGTGTGACTGTCAGGGTCTGTTGAGGGAGAATAAAACCCATGACACAGAGCAAGAAAGTTTTACGATGAACTGTTGTTATTCCTCGTGTGTAAACACACCGTCATCACGCCTGCTTTAACTCCCTACGTTTCAGATTGTGTCTGAAGATTCATCCAGCTCACAGTTCTCTAAGGAAAGCTAAAACCAAGGGCAACTGGACTTGGTTGAAGAAACTCCAAGAGGCCTCTTCAGTTCTGACTGGCAGGGAGTCGTAGCTATTTAATCTTTGTGGGGTCGTTATCAAGGTGATGGATACCGCTTGGTTCGTTAGTGCTCCTGGCTGTCATGGTCGTTGGAGTCACCCCAGGCCAGATGTAAGTGGAGAAGCTTTGTAGGTGGAGGATAAGTGGTCTCAGATCTCCTCCCCTGTTGAGAGATGGTTTCTCTTCTCTGGTGTAAATAGCTTCTTTCACTCCTCCTGAACACCATCTATCCTTCAAGTATCTTCAACCAAGTCTAGTTGCCCTTGATTTTAACTGTCCTTGGTTTCCCAGATTGCAAATTGATAAAATAAATCAAATTACTGTTCTGTTGTGTAACTTCTGTTTTTAGAAGAGAGAAACCTGTTGCAAGGTCTCACAATCCTTCTTTTGAGTCTTTTTTGTGAAGCGTAATTCAAACGCTTCCAAGTTTACACAATTAAACAGCAATTTAATCAATTATCAGGTCAGATGTGTTGACCACACATTCCATTTTACCTCTTTTTACTCTTTACTCCAACTGTGTCAGATATTAGCATGCTAATGTTAGCTTCGTCTGTTGGTTCAGTGCAACTTATTTAGTTATTAATTCAAATAAACTCCACTTAGTAAACTGTTATGTAAGTAGTTAAGGTTTGAGCAGCTGGTGCTGCAGGCTGCAGGCTGCAGGTGAGTCTGTGCTGTTGTAAGTGAAGTAGGTGACGTTGTGCTGGTTGTTTAAGTGTTTTCATTTAAAAAAAACAACAACATTATTTTCTCATATAATGTAGACGCTTTTCTCTAAATGTAAATGATAAACTTGAATTAAGTTCACTGCGGTGTAATATTAAATCTACATTCAGAGAGAGGAGGTAGATTCGTCCTTGGATTTGTTAAGCCGTTGTGTTTCCCACCTGCTGCAGTGCTCCAGGTATCTGCTGGCTCTGCAGCAGGTTGGTCGGCTTGATGTCGACGCCTCCTGGAGGAGTTTGGACGTGCAGCTGCAGCTTTGCCTCTGGCTCCTGCTTCACCAACAGCTCCTTCCTCAGCTGCTCCACCACCTTCTTCTGCAGGAGGAGGAGAGAGAAGAAGAGTACCGTTACAGTAACGTACAGCTGGAAGTAACACGTAATAAAATATCTCTCCATGTCTGTTTTCATTCTGCTGTTTGCAGTTCAGAGGAGGCAGCGAGCTTGTTGTTCTCCGGTGTTCCTACAAGAACCCCCCGGAACACTGCAGCACAGACTGATCTATACTCTGAAGGTCTGCGTGGTGAAAGCTGCTCCTCAGATCTGCTGCGTCAGCTGTTTGTAAAACATACAGCCTGAGCATTTGTCTGCAAACCCACAGCAGGAGAATCTCACCGGTGACTCTTATGAAAAGGTCGATAATCAATAACTGCTGCAGCCCTGCTCCAATCACTGCTCTGATCTGACTGGCTGCCACTCACTGAGAGACGGGAGAGATTAATAGAAGAAGAAACGAGAGTGTAATGTAGAGTACAGAAGCAGAGGCACACAAAGCTGGAGCTGACCAATCAGAAACAAAAGATAAAGCCCATCTGTTGATTAGCATCCCCTCAGAGAGACGCCTGAGATCCAGACTGAGAAAGTGCCCTGTTCCCCTTTCAGAGAGCAGCCTGACCTGCAGCCTGCAGTTAATAACGTGCACGGCTTTATCTGCTGCTGCTGCTGAGGGCGCTTCATCGCTCAGGATCAGCTCACCCACATCACACAAAACACACAGATTTTAACCTCTGGTGTTATCAAGACATGAAGACGGTTACATCTGAAGATCTGTTTTAACAGAAACAATAAGGACTGCTTCAATACCATAAGACAAATTCCTTTAAGCGTCCTTGCAGCCAGCAGAAGACAAAAAGGTTTAAGATAGAGGAGGAAACTACAGCATGCCTGTTTTACCTTAGTTCACACCATCATTTGAACATCAGGAGTTTGCTGGTTTATCTGTCATCTAAACTGGGATCAGACAGATTTCCACATGCAGCGGATCCGCTCGACCAATCACAGCCGTTTATCTGATAAGGGGCAGGTTTGATAAGAGACATTTTCGTAAACAACCAAGATGGCTGCCGCTCATGTTGGGCAGGTTTATTTTCTCCACCATTAGAACAAATACGAGGACATTAGAACACCTGCAGCTCTTCAGGTGTCGCAGAGATTTGTTGGGGAAAAGTTTTTAATAACCAACAAAGTTTTTTTTTTTTAAATGCTTCACAGGTTTTACCCACCTAACCTGCAAAAACTGTAACGCTGGTATTCATTTTGGTGTTGCGCACATACCAAGAAACTTTGGAGCAGATTGTCGCAATTTGTTGCCGTTCTATTTACACTCAGTCTGCAATACGTTGGGAAAATGTTAAACATTACTCTTTATTGTTAAGTCAAGGTCTTGAAAGAGAATTAAAATAAGCCAGGCTTTCCGGGGTGAGCTGTCAATATATTCTTTCCACGTCTAAGTGTAGAAATGAAAAAGCTTTTAAATCATATGACCTCTGTAAGCTTTACAAAACATTTATTTGAATCTTTTTTGCTTTTGTTTTGGTTTTATTTCCCCTTGACCTCCCCGGCTTCTTTGTGATTCGTGTTTGGAGACTCAATAGATGTACAGAAGATGTTGTTTACCTGCTTCACGCTCGTGTTTATGAAAAAACAGCCTCACATAAAGCTTTCGTTGAAGATGTGATTGACTGTAGTTCAGTAAAACTGTGTCCAGAGGCAGGTTGACACCCTCTGGAAATAAGAAATGACCTGAGGGCAACGCAGTACGCTATGATGATGAGGTGTGTGGTAACACTGTCACACAGCTACTGCAGCACCAGCTGTTCCAACACACAACTCCCTCCGAGTTCACAAGCTGAGTTTGTGTAGCAGGCGGAGGTGCTGGTGGGTGTGTTCTTCCCTGTGAACAGAGCCAGGCTAACAGGCTAACCACATCTTGCCTTCCGCTCAGTATTTAACACACAGACATGAGACCGAGTTCCACATGAACATCTAACTCTAAGGACCCGTTCACACCTGGAAGTCTGCACCGAGGTCCAAACCAAAGTTCAGGTTTTGATACATTCGGGTAGTTTGGTTTTATATTGCAATCGTGCGAGCTCACTAAAGAACTTTACATGACAGACTCGTGTTCTGTCGTCGTCCCCTCTGTGGGCCGTTTCTCCCTATACTTGACACTGACTTGTTTGTAAACGGACGTGTGTCTGACGTCAGCGTGTTGTCAGTTCGGCGGGGAGCTTTGACAAGATTGAATGAATGAAAAATGAACAGATTCCTTTTGTTGCCACTGTATTGTTATTATTATTCTTCTTATTATCGCGTTGCTACCTGCAGCAATTCACCAAACGAACGTCCTCGTTGTGGGAACATTATATCGCCGCCGCCGGCAGGAAAGGAGAAGAAGACGGCAAGCTATCCTTGTAGCCGGCGGAGGTTTCACACCTGTAATTTTGTCTGAAACGTCCAGACCAAACGAGGCAGGTGTGAACGCCTCCAAAGAAAAAACACAAATATGTTGAGATGTGTTAAAATGTGTGTTTAAACCCTCTTTAATTCTTATTCTAAGACGTCTGCGTGTTTGAGACAGGAACATTACAGCTGCAGACAGGAGGGAGCCGTACTGTCATTTGTCTTCAGTAAGTCGCTGCGATAAAGGCTTTCAGCCATTAACATCATTCTCCTGCTTGTAAGCAGAGCACAAACCCAACTTTCTATTTTTACTGATAATCTCAGCGAGTTTCAAAAACAACATTCGGAGACATCCACCTGCATCTGTTCACCTCACCGAGCCCATTAGTGTCCTCAACAGCAGCTTTTAACAAAGAAAGGCACTAACTCTTATTCTGCGACTAGTTGTTCTAATTCTTACCTGGAAGCAGCACAAAGTGTTTCACAGGAAGACATGAAAACAGTGAAATGTGTAGGGAGGAGATAAAAATAGGAAGCTGGCAGAAAGTGGTTAAAAATAAAGACAAAAAAAACCAACACAACAACAACAGAAGCTTTAGAGTCTTTAGTCGAGAGGTAAAAGAAAAAGATGTTCCTGTGGTTGGTGGTGAAACTCTAGACTCTGGTTCTCCGTTAAAACAATTCTAGCACGCCCAAATGTAGGTTAAAATCATTATTATTAGTAGTTTAGTTTCACGTGCTAAGATATCTTTTCATTTTGGAAATACTACGTGCTTCATCCAGCCAGAGGGAACGACCACCGACCGTCCGCAGCGTGCCCGATCGCTCCGCGATCTCCCGTCTCTCCGATACCTACAACGGGTTGTGTCACTGCTACGACCGGCGCACTGTGAACAGTTGGTGGTCGTTCCCTCTGGCTGGATGGATTTTACGCGTGATTCGTGCACTGCTGCAGCTGGGGGCTCTCCGCAGCACCACGATAAATACTTCCATCTCACGGAGAAAAGAAGTCAGGTTAAAACCAAATTTGCTTTATTGGCATGAATGTTAAAACAACAGTGTTGCCAAAGCTAAAGGGAAAATACAAAGAAACTATTCAATTCATGCGATTTAATGAATACAATAAAATAATTGTATTTCTATATATTGGATATAGAATTATTTTATGTCCGTGAGAGAGCCATCGCACACTTGATGATTTGACAGTGAGTCGGCACTCGGGAACTTATCGGGAACACGCCTCAAAGTCTGTGGGCCCGTCCACACGACTCTGTTTTAGTTGAAAAACAGAGAATTAAAACGAATCCGATCTCCGTCCTCACCAGGTTTTAGCTGCATATCAGAGCACTACATTAAAACGACTGAAGACGCCGTTCACGTACGCTGGGCACGTGTGTGCCGTTGTAAACATGAAGCAGACGGTCTGTTCTGTAGTTACAGAAGATTTGGTGAAAGAATAAAGTACTGCAGACGAAGAACCGCACCAGATTTTATTTTGCATGGACCAATAACGAGACTGTTACTGAATGTAACACAGGAGTTAAAAGCGGAAAACAGACTGCTGTCGCAAAGTAAATACGGCGCCATGCACAGTACAAGTGTAGGCTGCAAGTGTTATTTGCATGGTAAAAACACCAAATCAAAAACTGTCAGCAGCATCGTGTATCTGAGAGAGCCGAGCGTGAGCGTCTGCGTCATCGTTTCCTAAGGGGTCAGCAGCGTTTTCAAACTTCTACATTTTAGGTCTTTGTTTTCGCCGTTTTAGTCTGGACGGGAGGAGCAGACGTAGAAAAACCGTTTTAAAACCAAAGCGCAGTAGAGTGGGTGGAGCCTGTGAGTCTGTGAGTGTGGACACTGGGATTGGGCCGTTCTCCTGACCGTCAGAGTCAAAAATCCAACTTAGTGGAAATTTCTGACTTGGAACTTGTAAATTCCAACTTGTCATGTCAAACAGAACGCAGCATACATAAGATCAGGAGCGACACGGAAATATGAACCTAATTAGGAACCAATTAACAGAATCTAAATCCACGGTTCTAATTCGGAAGATCCAACCCTTTTGATGTTAGAATCTCAGAGAAGGAACGTTTCCAGCGACCAGGATCCCTTTCAGCAGGTGTGGGAGCTCTTGTTTATTTAAAACAGACCTGAGCAGCCACTTCCTCCTTTCACCTCTGAGACTTCGTGCCTCCTGAAGACAGATCCGTCTGCCGAGAGCCTCATTACCAGAAACACACTGGAAACCAGCTCTGTGTGTGTGTGTGTGTGTGTGTTACAGGTGAAGTAACGTACCTGCTTCTCACTGAGCGCTGTGATCTTCGCTTGAAGTTCGTGGAGCTGCTTCTTCAGATCTGCGTTCTGAAAACAAGAGCAAGTGAGCCGGCGCCAAACAAACTCATGTAAAAGAGCGGAGTCGTCTTCTTCTTCTTCTTCTTCTTCTTCTTGTATCAGCGATAACGCACACAAACCTTTGGATGTAAACTGGTGTAAACTCACTGTGGCGCACAGTTACTTATACTTCTGTAAAGTAAATGGTTTACCTGAGGGTCCTGCTTCATCTGGGCAACCAGTTTCTGCAGAAGAAGACAAGAGACAGTCAGAAAAAACACATCACAGTGACACCTGCTGGTCACAACTAGGAACTACACCCAGACGGCTGCGCTTGTTTAATCAGGGTGCAGAACAAAAGTCCATGAAGTGAATAAAGGGATTAATGTAGGTGTTATATCAGAGCAGGACGCTCCACCTCCAGTGTTAAAGCCTCGGAAACATTAAATTTAGTATTTTCTCAATCTGCTTCTCAGCGTGGTCGATTGGATCCGACGTTTTCTGTTAAAGTTTTGATCGATTTCTGTCAGTGCTGTTTTATTGTTGTTCCTGAGCTCTTCTTCTTCTACTCACAGGTTTTTATTTCCCACATATTTAAAAACCTCAACAGTTTACAGGATTCAAAACAAGGGTCTCAAAACAAAAGTGAAAGTGAACACTGTGTTCTCTAGGGTTTGTAAAAACACTTCATCACGGTTCCCACTCTTTTCTACAGATCACATTTTCAGCTGGTTTGACAGACAGGGATCACGTCGTACACTAAAATTTTCCTTTCTGCAGAAGTCTAATTATAAATACGAGCAGTCTGAGGCTGTAACTTATCTGTGAAATCATCTATCGCTGTTGCTTTTTTCCCTTTTTCTGTTTATGTCTTGCCTTGTTTTAATGTTATTGTATTTGTTTTGTTCTCTTGGAAAGTCCTTTGAGTTCTATGCTTGGCTTAGAAAAAACTGAATATTCTCAACACAAATTGACAGATTATAGATAGATTTTGTCTACTAACAAATCCCAGCACTCTGTTGAACATCTCTGTGATCCTGAGCCTAAATGTATGTACGTCAGAGCACTTTCACTACGTCACCCTTTATTTAAACTTCTTTAAACTACTTTAAACGATCTTGGTGTATTGATATGAAAGTGTAATACGGTCAAAAACTGGGACAAATTCTCAGGTTTGCAAATATCTATTCAATTCATTGTTTTGACCTCGGCTTCCTCTTCATTCTTATCCAACTTTCTCATCAATAACATATGTGAAACCATGGCTCCGAGTCACAAACACAAACCTTCGCAGGCAAATCAAACAAGCGAGCACGTCAACTTCAGCAACTGAACCAAACATGTTTAACATTATTCAACCGTTTATAACAAGTCGAGAAGAAAATGTTCATCTAGAAACCCAATAAAAACAGTCAGCAGCCAGCAGGGACTAATATTTACCACCTCTGGAGGACAATCAAACTTACATTATTCAGAGTTTTATCCAATCTGTGCTGCATCTGACGTGACTCAAGGGTGCAACATATTACTTGAGTGATTTTCCAGGACATTTTACTTTCTTTTCATTTTCCAGTTTTTCCAGGACGTGTTGGAAATCTATCATACATGCAACACATGTACTGGCCTGGATCCTGAGCTGCGATGAGCTATAGCACAGGTGCAACATTTAAAATAACAGAAGAAGAAGGAGGGACGTGGTCTGACAGCAGTTCATCAAATCAAGCCCACTAATCTTTAGGTTCACATTTGTAACTAAAGGATAAAATAACTCGCAGATGTTGGATCAGCTGTTGTTCTCCGAGCAGCAGAAAACATGAAGCGTTGACGAAATGTTTCTGATCAGAGTCACCACGCTGTTGTACAAAGCGACGCGCTGGGCTCGTTAAAACCTCGACCGGAGAGTGGACGAGGTCGTGAGGAAGTGACGGGCAGTTTGTACAGGAAGTCACAGAAACACTCACTTCCTGTTAGACCAGATCCCAACTTAATAAAATGTAATCAGCTTAATTTCACTTAATCAGACGGGCTCGGACAGCGCAGGCATAATCTTTGTCAGAGAGTTGGTGAGGGACTAGCGGCCAAAACGGCGGCTGTAACACAGTGGATCAGTATATTTGACGAAACGACTCCTTTTACTTACTTTATCAGAATATGATCCATTAGGTCGGTAACATTTGAAAAGGCTACACCAGCCACACGTTTAAAATTTTACCCCCATTCACGTTAGCGGAGCGCTAAACCGGAAGTTAGCCTGCTGTAGCGCTAACGCCGCCTAGCGTTTCTGGGACACACAAGTATAAATGGGCCTTAAGTGTCTTGCTCAGGGACACATCGGTGTCTCACAGCGGATTCGAACCCGGGTCTCTCACACCAAAGGCATGAGTCTTTTCCACTGCTCCATCACCACCCAGCAATACCTTCTCAGCTGAACTGAAGGTGGAGATGACGCTTTGTTTATTTGCCACAGGACAAACGCAGCAATGATGATTTAGGCCCGTCACAACCATCAATAAGCCGATTTGTCATGGAAACAATTACGGCTCTTACAGCTCGGCACACTGTCACGCGGTTCATCAACTCCCCAACAAACCCCGTGTAATCCAACACAAGTCGCAGCATATAAAGATCAGTGCTCCCAGCGTAGAACGTTTATGTGAACAGGAAGCTGTGTTTGATGCAGACATTTTGGATGTGGTGGCCAAATGGCCCGGCTCTACCCATGACACGTGGCTATTGAATGAAAGTGGCCTGAAGCAGCAGTGTGAAAGGCTCTTTGTGCCGCTCAGTCTCATCCAATAGGAAATCAAGGACAATGTACTCTGTTGAAAGTTCTTTATTGTCAAACGTGTATTTTAAAGAGAATATTCTTAAGGAAATTTATTCAGTGATTGGTCCTTGCCTATGTCATCATTGAAAATCCTATTTGCGGCACAAAGTGTCGCGAATCAGATCCGAGACTGACAGTGATTTAGACTTAACTGACTGCTTGGTAACTAACTTTTAAACGCAGCTTTGAGCCAAGAATCTGTTTACTTTGAAGTCGATTCTTAGCAGTGTTCTTCTGAGTAATTCTGAGGAGCCTCATAAATACGGGCCCTGACACTCACATGACCACACGAGCCACACACGCTACTGCTTAAACAGAGACCGATTGGTCAAATCTTTTGTGGGCAATTAGATTAATCGTGCAGCCCTAATCGTCGCTTCCGTCTAACCGGCTGCTAAGCACGGTGATCGCTGGTGATCGGTTCTGCAGAGCATAAACTTTCCACTTTAGTTGTTACTGAATTAACACCAATTATCCACAGCTGATCTAATATCAACAGGTGCAAACAACAGTCAGAGCCGGCTACAGATTGAAAGCTGCTCCCTGGATGTTTCCCACTGATGTTTGCTGATAAAGAGCGACGATAAGTTTGAAATCAGACTCGTTAGTTAACTATCAGAGCTGATCGAGTAACACACCTGTTCTGAATGGACTAACTCTCCTAACCAAGTGACCTGGAAACACGGCGTACCTGATGGATCTGGATCTCCACCTTCAGAGCCTCCTGTAACGTCTGTAGTTCCATCATGGATCCAGTCAGTCTGCCAGCCGATCGATCAGCCTGCGTGCACATACGGGGGGAGGAGACGGGTCTTCAACAGCGGGTTCAACAGAAATCAGCGGCATTCAGTCATAGCAACATGAAGAACAGCCTTATAAGGACTTCCTGTGTGATGCTGACAATAAAACCTTCCCATCAAGGTCAAACAAGGTCACAGGAAGTCTGTTCAAACCCTCATGGTATCGTACGGTCAAGCTATTACACAGAACATACAGGAGATGTGTTATTGTATTTAATAATCACTACCTGGGCTTTTACCTTAACACCGTCTCCAGTAGGAAAACCATCCACCTGAAGCATTAAAGTGCCGCTAAAACAGAACAAACCACAACAAAACATCACATTTAACTTCAATTCTTCACCATTAAACTGAAGCTTTATCATCAATAAACTGTGCACACAGTAATGCAGCAATAAACACATTAAATGTTGGCGTATTATTAAACTAAAGTATTTAACTACATTAGTATTAGTTATAAAACTATCTCATGTTACAGGTAACTTTACTATATTATTAAAATACGTTCATTGAAACTTATGGTTAATGAAACAAGAACTGTGTCTAAATAAAGTTCATGTTTCTGAATGTTGAAACAAAAACTATGGAAGCCCATTTCCACCACTGTGATGAAAGGAAAAAAAAAGATCCTGTAAGTCATTAGAATGAGTTAGCATCTCAAAATAATAAGAAACCTTCTCAAAAAACTGACTTAGTATTTAAATATTGACTTAGGTCATTATTTAGAGATACTAAGTCATTATTTAAAGATACTAAGTCATTATTTAGAGATACTAACTCATTATTTAAAGATACTAAGTCATTATTTAAAGATACTAAGTCATTATTTAGAGATACTAACTCATTATTGTGAGAAAGTTTCTCATTATAATGACTTAAAGAATCACAGTGGCAGAAATGTACTTCCATAAAAACAGTTGAAATTAATAAAACAGATTTAATTGGGACAAACTACTTGTAGCTAAAACAAGATATTTCTTTATTTCATAATAATCAGAATAAAAGTAATAAGATAACTTTTGCTTCATTATTGATCAATTCCTTGACTTTATTTCTGAATTTATACTATTTATCTTTACTTAATTTAGAAAATTAAAACATATTTACTTATTGACAAGTAAACAAGTCTTTAAAATAAAAGTAAAAGTAAAATTCAGTTACTTTACATCATTATTACTGACTTGACACGGTTTAAATGTGACACTGACTTTTACTACTTTAAATTTAAACAAGTATCTATTATTATCACTTGAAAAAAGTCACAATTATATTTGTCTGGAAAATAAAGACTTTAGTGCTGATTAATTACTTCACACAGTGTAAATGTTTCTGTACTCTGTGATCAAATTCAAACATTATATGTAACTTTTATTAAAGTACAAACTGTGTCTTTACTAACAGGTTAATTTGTCAAATGGGTTGAAAGTAACTTTACTTCATTATTATTATTAAACTATAACAGGTCAATTTAACTTAAAACGTTTAAATGTAATTTTGATGTGAAAAAGGTTACCTTTAATTTTACTCTTAAAACAGATTTTATGTACATTTATTGTGTGATGTGATTATTATTTAATTAAAGCAAGTTACCAATAACTTTAAGACCATCAAACTAAAACATATTAAATGTAACTTTGCCATATTATCACAATAAAACTGCGTATGAAAGTAGATTACCTTTCAATTATTATCATGATTCAAGTTGCACATAAGTTTAATTCACTGATTCACTCTTTATTAATAATAATTAATAAATCAGACGAGAGGACTCACCACCTGGCTGTGGGACTGGACTCCACCCCTCTGTGCTGCCCTGTATCACATAACAAACACACTCTGTTACAAATGTAGCCTCCGATAAACAATTAACAACCTTTTCTTTACATTTTATGGACAAACCAATGAATTGATGAAAACAATCAGCAGATTAATCAATAATGAAAGCTTCTCCTGCTGATGAGAGCATGACTTTTCTATCAGTTCACATGAGAATTGATCTTGTTTCTCGTCAAGTGATTGTGTCACTTCTGTTGTCTGATTTTACTACAGACTAGTGTTATTTCTGTAAAGACCAATTCTACTTTCCCCAGTTTTATTCTTATAAAGTAATTCACTTTCACTACCAATTATATTATTGACACTCGAGTTTCCCTGTGTGGGATCAATCAAATTAATTGAATCCTAAGGAATCAATCAAGAGTTTATTCTTTAGCAAACAGACTCTTGTCTGAACTCATCAGCCAAAAAATTACTTTTTTGCACAAGTAAAAGAGCATAAAGCAAAACACAAAGGTTACAGGAGTGGGTAAAAACATTGAATATCCATTTCCACCTCATTATTCAGACTAATCTTTCAAAACAGTTTTTTTCATCACTTAACTTTTACTAATAACCCAAACTATTAACCGTCCATTTGAACTTAACATGTGTTCACAAATGTTCTAAAAAAATCCTGTTATTTGAGAACAAATATAATCCAGTAGACTCTAGGGTTGGATATCAAGAACCATTACCAAATTACCAAGAACCGTGGATTCATTAAGACCCGTGCATTTTGATTCTGCCTCTCGGTTCCTAACTTTCTGCTTCAGCTCCTGATTGATGAGCAGTGAGCATTTTACAGACAATATAGTGTCTCTTATCTGCCAGGACCTGCTACGCCAAACTAACGTTAGGTCATTTGTTACGTCAACAAAGCAGGAAGACTGCTGTTCGGGACTGTTTTCAGTCCTGGACTATGGCGGACCGCAGAAAACGCTCCAAAGTTTGGCTTAGCTTCACTTAAAAAGAGAACGCCACAGCAAAATGCAACAGCTGCAGTAAGGAGGTCTGGTGTGAGGGAGGAAGCAGCTCCAACACGCTCAGCTCAGGTACAAAACACAGGTGAGCTGATATTCACCTTTTATACTGAAGGGAAAGGAATGATGTCTACAACTGATTCCACTACTTTATACTTAAATTTATACAGTCAGTCAACTACTTTATATATGTGTAGCTAGTTTTAACCACTTTATATATGTGTAGCTAGTTTTAACCACTTTATATATATGTAGCTAGTTTTAACCACTTTATATATGTGTAGCTAGTTTTAACCACTTTATATATGTGTAGCTAGTTTTAACCACTTTATATATATGTAGCTAGTTTTAACCACTTTATATATAGTAGCTAGTTTTAACCACTTTATATATGTGTAGCTAGTTTTAACCACTTTATATATGTGTAGCTAGTTTTAACCACTTTATATATGTAGCTAGTTTTAACCACTTTATATATGTAGCTAGTTTTAACCACTTTATATATGTGTAGCTAGTTTTAACCACTTTATATATGTGTAGCTAGTTTTAACCACTTTATATATGTGTAGCTAGTTTTAACCACTTTATATATATGTAGCTAGTTTTAACCACTTTATATATATGTAGCTAGTTTTAACCACTTTACATACAGTTAGCTAGTTTTAACTACTTTATATTAGGGATGTCACAATACCAAAAATGTAGTAGTTGATATCAGTAAAATTCCCCAATTCCCGATACCAATTTGATACCATTGTAAAAAAACCATAAACAATAAATCCCATGTACCTCAACAAACACTCTTATAAAAACATCTGAACATGACAGAGAACAACTAACAGCTGTGAAAGCTGTGAGAGGATGTCCAGGACAGATAAGAGGTAGTTTTACGTCAATATATTCATAAATAAGCAAACTGTTGAAATTACAACCTTGCACTGTAGCAGTTCAAACAGCATCGTCATCTTTGGTGATTTTCAGGTGATCAAACTGTGAAATATCTGCCTCAATTATCTCCAATACCTCCCAGAACCAGGCTTTGACATGGAGCTGTTGAAGGAAACTTCTTTATATACAGTTAGCTAGTTTTTCCTTCTTTATATAAAGTTAACTAGTTTCAACTACTTTATATACACTTAGCTAGTTTTAACTTAATTTAGAGTAAGCTCATTTTAATTTCTTTGTATACATTTAGCTAGGTTCAACTTCTGCATATACAGTTAGCTAGTTTTAGCTGAATAATATAGTTAGCTAGTTTTAACTGTTTTATATAAAGTTAGCTAGTTTTAACTACTTTAAATACAGTTAGCTGGTTATAACTACTTTATATACAGTTAGCTAGTTTTAACTACTTGTTTATACAGTTAACTAGGTTTACCTTCTTTATAAAGTTAGCTGACTTTAATTTCTTTAGGGTTAACTAGTGTTAACATACTTTACTTTATATACAGTTAGCTAATTTAAACTACTTTATATTTTACTAGTTTTAACTACTTTATATACAGTTAGCTAGTTTTAACTCATTTATTTTAAGTTAGCAAGTTTAAACTTTTTTATATACGGATAACTAGTTTTAACTACTTAATACACTGTTAGCCTGTTTAGTCCAGTGGTTACCAACATAGGGGTTGGGCCCCTCAAAAGGGCCACCAGATTAATCTGCCAGATGATTAATGGGAGGAAAGAAGAAGAAACAAAAGTTGTGATACACAAATCTGTTTTTAGTTTTTGGACTTGTTTAACCTTTAACAGGTTTTATGTAAAATTTAAAATGAATATAATCTAGTCAGTTACATGTAGTGGAGTAGAAATATGAAGTGGCAGAAAATGGAAATACTCCGGTAAAGTACAAGTAGGCTACCTCATCATTATACTTAAGTAAAGGACTTGTAAAAGTACTTTCCAGCACTGCCTGACCAAGAGAAAGAAAGACAAACCAAATAACACTGCATTCATGAGTAAACATCATAACACAGGTTATACATCCTGAGCCTGGCCTCTATGACAAACTCCAGGTGCTACTGATGTTTTAGAGCTGATTTGGTGAATCTTAAAACAAATATACTCTTATAAAAACTATATATGTATCTCTGTAAGACAAAAAGGTTGGAAACCACTGGTTTAATCTTTAATAGGTTGTTCTGTTTTATGTATGTTTATGTGAAATCTAAAATAAATATAATATACTCAATTAAATGTAGTGGAGTAGAAATATGAAGTAACAGAAAACGGAAATACTCAGGTAAAGTCCAAATAGACGACCTCATCATTACACTAAAGTACAGAACTTGTGTAAAAGTACTTTCCACCACAAACAAACCAAATAACACTGCATTCATGAGTAAACAACATAACACAGGTTATATATCCTGAGCCTGGCCTCTATGCAAAACTCCAGGTGCTACTGATGTTTTAGAGCTGATTTGGTGAATCTTAAAAACAAATATACTGCTTTAAAAACTAACTGGAGTCCCTCGCAGTGTTCCTGTACATCAGTGGCCCCACAGTATGTAAAGGCTCCCTGCGTGGGACACGAAGTTGTCTGGATAAACTTCCATCAGCATCACATGCCGCTGCAGAGGCCCCAAATAAAAAGGAAGAAGTTAGCTAATTAGCTAGTTTTAACTGTTTTATATACACACAACTGGTTTTAATTTTATAAACAGACAACTATTTTTAAATGTCTTATGTACATTACATTTACTCATTTGACAGCCACTTTTATCCAAAGCGACCTACATTTTAGGAACAACATAGTCAATACAACAGGAGATCTACAACTGACAATACCTAGTTAGTAAGGGCAGCAACAAATACTACAAATAACTAGTTTTAACTACTTTATATCCAGTTAACTAGCTAAAGAAGAAGAAACAACAAAAGTTCTGATGCACAAATTAGTTTTTAGTTGTTGAAATTTTCTCAAATGTATGTATTTTAGTAAAATATTGGATTCTTTGAACAGTTATTGAAATGAAACCATGTAAGATCTTAAATGAATAAATATATAATCGGAAGACAAAATGGTTGGAAACCACTGGTTTGATCTTAAATAAGTTGTCCTGTTTTAAGTGTTTTAATGTAAAATCTAAAAATAAATATAATAATAATCAGTTGAATGTCGTGGAGTAGAAATATGAAGTAGCAGTAAACGAAAATACTCAAGTAGGCTTCCTCACAATTATGCTTGAGTAAAGGACTTGTGTAAAAGTACTTTCCAGCACTGCCTGACCAAGAGAAAGAAAAACAAGCCAAATAACACCGCATTCATGAGTAAACAACATAACACAGGTTATACATACTGAGCCTGGCCTCTATGACAAACTCCAGGTGTTACTGGTGTTTTACAGCTAATGTGGAGAATCTTAAAAACAAATATACTCTTATAAAAACTAACTGGAGTCCCTCGCAGTGTTCCTGTACATCGGTGGCTCCACAGTATGTAAAGGCTCCCGGTTAATTGGAGTAATTGCTCCCTGGGTGGGACACGAAGTTGTCTGGATAAACTTCCATCAGCATCACATGCCGCTGCAGAGGCCCCGAATAAAAAGGAAGAAATGAAGCTAAAATGGAGGGTTTTCAAGATGAAAGCCGCTAAGTGCTTCAGCTGCGGGAGTTAAAACGCTAAAAAAGTGTGTTTTTTTTGTTTCGGCGTTGAAATAAATGTTTTATAACCTTCTTATTAACCCACTATGGCCGTCTGGATGTTCAATCCCCCCCTTATAAATTCATCGGAGCTGCTTCGCTACGACCTCTCAAACACGGTAAACTAGCAGGTTTGTGGGGGAGTATCAAGTGTTTTTCAGTGTTGGTAAATAAATAAATAAATAAATAACCATCCACACAGACCCTCACACATCCGACATTGCTCCGTGTGAGGCTGTGAAATGTTACCGAGAACAAGTGGATAACGTTAGCTGTAGCCGCTAATGCTAACCATCCTGTTAGCTGCGCTGGCTAACGCGAAGCCACGCTGATAACTTACATCAAAGATAAATAATAAGGTCGTCGCGCCGGCGGTGTGCGAGAAAAGCAAGAGTGGGAATAAAGAAATTCACACAGGAGTAGCCCCTCCAAAAAAAAAGACGCCATCTTTTAGAAAATCCTGACACCGAGCAGGCGTTGGTGGGTCTAAGTTATCTCGGCCCCTTGTCCTCCAGAATATCAACTCCTAGAATAAGAAACACACCAGCTAAACACACAGAAACACAAGAGCAACACACCGCTAAACACCGCCGGCCAGCCCGCACACCTGCCCGCAGAACACCCGCAAACACACGGATACACGCCGACAGCTGCACACAGGTGAAGTTTGACAACAGAGAAAATTAAAGTTATGAAATTAAAAAAGCCCAATGTGCACTTACTCAGCAGCAGTCCTCCTCTAGATTAATTAAATATATATCTCCAAGAAGCCGATCCGCGATGGAATAACAGCACACAAACAGTCCTGCTCACTCCTCCCCGCGGAGCTTTGTTTTGTTGCGCTATTTTATATTTAGTTTTAGCAAAATTTGTGTAAAAACAGAGAAACTGAAGCTACAAAACAAGAAGAACTCTTCTTCAATCTCATTCAGCTCAGCCTCAGCACAGCACAGATCCCTGCGCCTCGGAGCTGGAGGAAGGGGGACAAAAACTACTTACACGTCCAACCGATGCTCGTTTACCGGCGACCGGGCGATCGATGTTTGCGCGTGTTGTTGTTAAAGTTCGTTAAATCGACCCGATCAGCGGCGCGAGGAGCGGAGAAAATGTGTTCGGGGAGCGGACTGCTTTTTGTGTCGGTGCGGCGAATTTATTTCACTTTGCCTAAGGAACGGAGGTGCTGCGACTCCCATTGCCTAGGGAAAAAACCCGGATGTAAACTCAGTGAAACTCTATGGAGAGAAAGTCTGCGCACACACACACACACACACACACACACACACACACACTCCAGGCAACTCAGCAGCGGAGCAGTTTGTTGTGTTACCGACTGTTTGTTCTCCGGTTCTCCTTCATGGATCCAGAGCCGGGCCGTCTGCCCTCCGCCTGCCGCTGCTCAGGCCCCATGTTCGGCTGCTCGCTGCAGGAGCTGCCGCACTGTTGCACTTTGTGGAGGAGGAGGAGGAGGAGGAAGAGGAGGAGGAGGAGGACGGGCGGCCTTTTCCTCACTGCCTCAGTGGCTTCACAGTGTCTATACCTTTACAGACAAATACATCAGTGGCGGAATGTCACCAAGCAAGTCACAAGTACTTCAGTATTACATAACAGTTTTGGTCTCAGATCAGAATATAAATTCTCAAAACTACTTCACATTTATTCACTTGTGCTCACCATTAAAGCATTTCCTCTTTCTTTTAAACAAACTGCAAATGCTTTGACACCTTACCTTTACTCAAGTTCTGTAGGCTACTTAAGTCCAAATTAAAGGTTTTTGTACTTTACTTGAGTATTTTCTTTTCATGCCACTTTCTGCTCCGTCTCAGAGGAAAATCTTGTACTTTTTACTTCACTGCATTTAGCTGACAGCTTCAGTTACTTTGCAAAGTCAGATTTCTACACATGAAGAGTTTATAGAATATGTTTTGTTATAAAATATTATTATTATTATACTCCCCAACAGTTTATACAAGTACTCTGATGTGTTGTTGTATAAGGTCCTGTTTGTGTATTTCAGACCTGTGTTTGTAAAATAATAATAACAAACAACAGAGTTTAAAAAAGTATTGAATTTCCCCTTGCGGGATTAATAAAGTATTATTTATAAATTTAACTGGCAACTATTTTGATAATCATTTAAATCAGTTCATTAAATCATTTTAAATCATTAAATCATTTTTCAAGTAAAACCATTTCAACATTTGCTGCTTCTCCTTTTGATTATTTTAATGTTTTGATTATTTTTAATGTTTGCTGGTTTGGACTGACAGAGCAAACATTGTGAAGGAGTCTCTTTGGTCTCCTCAAACAATATTTTCAGAATGTTTGAAATCAATTAAAGGAGAAAATAATCAGCAGATTAATCCAGAATGGAAATAATGACTAATTGCAGTCTGATACAAAATAGTTCAAACTAAACCAACAACAGTACAATCCTGCTTTTACATTAACACACGAGGAATAATAATCTAATTAAAGATCCCCAATTTATCTCTATTTTTATTCACATCCTTTCACCTACCTCACTTCCTTTAGCTCACTTCCTTTCCTTTCTTTTCTCATCACTGATTGGCTCCTGCTTTCACCTTTCATTCCTCCTCATCGACCTGATTGAGTTCACCTGTTCACAACTTTATTTAAGGGGGCGGCAGTTCTGGTAAGAGAACTTCTATTTACTCTTTAGGTTTATATTATGTTCATGTTTATGGAAAACTTAGTTGTTTATCTTTCCTTATTCCCTTGAGATGGACATGTGAGTTTAGTTTTTAATATTATATTTGCTTTCTTTCAGATTGAACAACTTACGTCTGTCTTTTTTTCCCCTGATTATGTTGATAAATGCATCCTTTAAATTGGAAGAAATAAAACGTTGTTCAGAGGATATTCCAAGTTTCCTGGCTTACTTCTATGCATTCTGACGGATTCCCCCAATGATAATGAGTAAAGGTCCCTTTTGAACCTCCTACTTTATCACATAATACAGGTGCTGGTCATATAATTAGAATATCATCAACAAGTTGATTTATTACAGTAATTACATTCAAATTGTGAATCAAAACCCATTCAAAAATGTGGGGGAGATTCACAAAGAGTGGACTGCAGCTGGAGTCAGTGCTTCAAGAACCACCACGCACAGACGTATGCAAGACATGGGTTTCAGCTGTCGCATTCCTTGTGTCAAGCCACTCTTGAACAAGACACAGCGTCAGAAGCGTCTCGCCTGGGCTAAAGACAAAAAGGACTGGACTGCTGCTGAGTGGTCCAAAGTTATGTTCTCTGGTGAAAGTAAATTTTGCATTTCCTTTGGAAATCAAGGTCCCAGAGTCTGGAGGAAGAGAGGAGAGGCACAGAATCCACGTTGCTTGAAGTCCAGTGTAAAGTTTCCACAGTCAGTGATGGTTTGGGTGCCATGTCATCTGCTGCTGTTGGTCCACTGTGTTTTCTGAGGTCCAAGGTCAACGCAGCCGACTACCAGGAAGTTTTAGAGCACTTCATGCTTCCTGCTGCTGACCAACTTTATGGAGATGCAGATTTCATTTTCCAACAGGACTTGGCACCTGCACACAGTGCCAAAGCTACCAGTACCTGGTTTAAGGACCATGGTGTCCCCTGTTCTTAACTGGCCAGCAAACTGGCCTGACCTTAACCCTATAGAAAATCTATGGGGTATTGTGAAGAGGAAGATGCGATACGCCAGACCCAACAATGAAGACAGAAGAGCTGATGGCCACTATCAGAGCAACCTGTTCTCTCATAACACCTGAGCAGTGCCACAGACTGATCGACTCCATGCCACGCCGCATTGCTGCAGTAATTCAGGCAAAAGGAGCCCCGATTAAGTATTGAGTGCTGTACATGCTCATACTTTTCAAGTTCATACTTTTCAGTTGGCCAACATTTCTAAAAATCCTTTTTTTTTGTATTGGTCTTAAGTAATATTCTAATTTTCGGAGATACTGAATTTGGGATTTTCATTAGTTGTCAGTTTTAATCATCACAATTAAATGAAATAAACATTTGAAATATATCAGTCTGTGTGGAATGAATGAATATAATATCCAAGTTTCACTTTTTGATTGGAATTACTGAAACATATCGACTTTTTGATGATATTCTCATTATATGACCAGCACCTGTATGTGAAAGCAGGGGCTCTGCATAGGGGGGGAAAGTTAGGACAATTCCAAGGGCCCCTGACTGACAGGAGCCCCAAAAGATAGGTAAAAACTAATATAAAATGATATTATTTTATACATTATATAAACTATAGGATAGGCCTGTATATATTTCAAATAATAACAAAATGTATGATCTCTTTGTTTTTGGCAGTAAAAGTAAAATATCCCCATTGACCAAAAAAGTAAACGTCCACATTGACCGACCACCTCCGTGTATCTGCGTGAAATGGTCTGGTCCTGCCTTAGCGCAACTCTCATTAAACTCTAATTAAAGTTGCAAGGCTTTAATTAGAGTTATGTAAAGCTTTTCATGGGACAGTTAGGTCCTAGAGATGTGGTGAAAACTGTGTGTGGTTTTTTGTCATGGGGCCAAAAATTCCTGTATAAAAGTCACAGGACATTTTTATTCTGCACAGAGTACTTTTACTTTCAATACTTTAAGTACCCTTTCCTGATTAAACTCATGTTTACTTAAATAACATTTTTAATGTAGGACTTCTATTAGTAACAGAGTATATTTACAATGAGGTGTTGGTACTGAAGTAAAGGATCTAAGTGCGTCGTCCCCTGCTGCATGTTGATCACAGTGAGAATCCTAGCCTAACGGCGTTTCAGGTTTACATTTCTAACTTTTTCTCGTGACTGTAAAACAGTCTCGTTCTTTTCTGTATCACATTAAAACACAAAGAGTAAAAGTGAAACTGTGAATCCTGTCCGATCTCTCGCAATGTACAGTCGCTGCCATCCAAACCTGAGCTGTAGTTTACATTAGAAAGTATTTACAGAGTGTTATATGACGACGTGGCTGAACCTGTTGACGATCTCGTTTGACTTGTCATTCTGATGCCCTGACATGTTCACTGACATGAAGATTTGCTTTTGAGAGACAGACTGAGGATTCTTAGCGGGTTCCAGGCTTTTGTAATCCAAAAGAAATGGAGGATTGATTTGAAAAATGCACCCAAGCGAAAATGTAAATCAGGAGAAGAACAAACAAGAGAAAAAGTATTTAAGTGCCACTTATACTTTCCCTGAGTATTTCCACTGTACACTCCACCTACACTTCAGAGGACAATATTGAACTTTCTACTGCTCTGTATTTGTCTGACTTTTGGAATTACCACCGTTTTTACCTTTCAGATCATTTCTATATGAAAACACAGGATGAGGGCCACAGTATTTTATTCACATCATGTCCATCCTCACCAAACTGTTCAGTGATGCACCGAGCTTCTAAAGCAACATGTAAAAACAGAAACAGGGGAACAAATTCACATTGTTGTTGTTTTTTTAGTTTTTATAATATATTAAAAAAACATAATAATAAAAAAAAATTGTTTTTCCATTAAGAAGATTTCTTCATGTAAATAAATAAATAAATGCAGACTTGCAGAGTCAGCTGATGCTTCTCTGTATTCCTGCAGCTTTGAACAATAAGGCTACACAGCTAGCTGTGTTAGCATCAGTCCAAACTTAAATCATCCCTGTTTAGCTTTTGTAACCTTGAACAAGGCTAAGAGTAATAAGACTACAAAGCAGCATGTAGCGCCCCCTGGTGGTCGCTCCTCTCCTGTGCCACAATGTTAACATTTCTATTCATAAATCAGCTCATGTATTATGTTTGGGAAGGCGCAGAACTCTGTATTACTGAGGTCAATGGTTTCCTGCTACAGTTATTTTAACCTCTAGTATATTTATCCCTACGCACTGCCTGCAGGAGGAACTGTTCTCTCTGCACACAGAGTGAGGCCTCTGAAACATGAAATCTGACAAAAAACAAAGGGTTTTCAGAGAAACTACAGACAAGCTGGGGAGGCAGTTTATTTATTTCAGAAGCAAGTTCTATTGAAATTCTCTTTACATCCCGACAGCGATCAATATATCAAACGCTCTGACACAGACATGAAAATATCCAGGATCTGTGGCTGTCAGGACTGTCTCGGCCAATCATTGCATTCGATCCCAGTGACATAAGAATCAGGTTTATTGACAGGTACATTTTCACACATGAGGAATTTAAAGAGTTTATTCAGCTGAAGGAGGATTTTCTCAGAACATAAAGAAACTCTTCATCCTGCAGGTTATCACCGACACCTGGAGATACGTAGTTCCAAAAATCCAAGACGGGGATGGTTGGTTAGTTTTAACACTTAAACCTGACCAAGTAGCTCTGGTGTCCAAACTAGCCAAACTGATAACCACGTGTTTATTATTGTTACCATGATGATGAAGGTCCAGTACGCCCGTCGCAGGTGCTGTCTGATTGCCAAACGTTCTGTCGATTAGGAATGAGGAAGTGTAAGGCTTTGTGCTGACCTCTCTAAAGCATGTGATACTATCGATCATAAAATCCTGCTCCACACATGATGGGCCCCAGGCGCCACTCCGGCCCGGCCCAGGCCCTGACTCGTCTTCAGTCTGCTGTTGAGGCCCTCCAAGCAGAGGTGTCATTTACTCTGTGGGCCCTGGGGACACGTCCACGCCACTTTTTTAAAGCATCATTTGTTAAAAAACGTTCTGAAACGCAGCTTGCAGTTAAAAAACGAATGAAAAAGCCTTTAGAAATGTTTATTTGTACATTAACAAAACATGCAATGTAATTAAAATATAGAAGAAACAATGTCCATCCATCAATCGTCACTTATCCTGCAGGGTCGCAGGGGGCTGGGGCCAATCCCAGCTGACATCGGGCGAAGGCGGGGTACACCCCGGACAGGTCGCCAGTCCATCGCAGGAAGAAACAAATGCGCTTTGTGCAAAAAAATGTAACTTCAGCTCCAAAGAAAACAAGCTGCTGGCTCTTAAATGACCCAAACACGTGCAGCACCAGTCAGTAACTTCAACAACTTGTTGACACAGTTTGTTTTGGCCGAGTTTCTCCCTGTGAACCTGAACAAAGAGGAGTGAAGACTAAACCAGGCCTCAGCAGGGACGAGAAGTTGATCTGCAGGAGAAACAGATCTGAGAGCTGCTCTCACTTACATTTACATTTACTAATCTGGCAGACGCTTTTATCCAAAGCGACTTACATTTGAGGATCAACATACAAGCATCAACAGAGCATCAACTACAACTGACAATACATACTAGTAAGAGCAGAAATAAATACTAGTAAGAGCAGCAATAAATACTAGTAAGAGCTCACAGTACATATCACATCAGTGGGGTAGATACCGAGGGAATGAAGTAAGAGTTAACAAAAAGTGCAATCAAAACAAAAAGTGCAATCAATACAAGATCATTGTAGGGGATAGAAGAAGAAGAGCACAGGAAGTGCATGTTAGAGGTTAGGAGTTAGAGGTGTTATAAGAGGAAGTGTTCTCGGAAGAGATGAGTTTTCAAGAGCTTCTTGAAGTCAGAGAGAGACGCCCTGCTCTGATGGTGTGTGGTAGCTCGTTCCACCATCGTGGTGTCACAGATGAGAACAGGGACTGAGATCGCTTTGTGTGAAGGGATGGCAGAGCCAGGCGGCGTTCGTTAGAGGAGCGTAGCGGCCGAGAAGGAACGTAAGTTTGTATTATGGAGTTTAGGTAGATGGTGCAGACCCAGTAGTCACTCTGTATGCAGCATTAGTGACTTGAATTTGATTCTGGAGGCCACGGGGAGCCAGTGGAGGTCACTGAGTAATGGAGTGACATGAGTCCTTTTGGGCTGATCAAAAACCAGACGCGCTGCTGCGTTCTGAACCATTTGTAAGGGTTTCACCGCACAAGCTGGAAGACCTGCTAGGAGGGCATTGCAATAGTAGATGCGAGAGATAACCATGGCCAGTACCAGAAGCTGGGTGGCGTACTGAGTGAGGTAGGGCCTGATTTTCCTTATGTTGTACAGAGCAAAGCGGCACGACCGAGAGACAGTAGCAACATGGTCTGAAAAGGACAGCTGGTCATCAATCATGACACCCAGTTTCTCACCACCTTGGTTGGAGTGATGGTTGAGGAGGCAGTTTGTAGTTTGATGTTATGGTGGATAGATTGCTTGGCTGGAATGACCAAGAGTTCAGTCTTAGAGAGGTTTAGTTGAAGGTGGCGAGCCTTCATCCATGCAGATATGTCCGATAGACGGTCCGTGATCGGCCCCAGTGAGGTGGTGTAGATTGAGAAGAGAAGGGGCCCAAGCACTGAGCCTTGGGGCCCCCTTGTGGAGAGGCAGTGGGAGGAGGATAATTGTTCTTATTGTAGGAACGCCCCGAGAGGTAGGATTCGAACCACAGGAGTGCTTTACTCGAGATGCCCATTGCTGAGAGAGCGGATAGCAGGATCCTGTGGTTGACTGTGTCAAAGGCAGCTGATAGGTCAAGCAGGATAAGGACCGAGGATTGGGCTGCAGCTTTAGCTGACCTTAGGGCTTCTGTTACAGACAGAAGAGCCGTTTCAGTAGAGTGGGCACTCTTAAAACCAGACTGATATGGACCTAGGAGGTCATTCCCTGAGAGGAATTCTGAGACCTGTTTGAAAACTGCCCGTTCAATAGTTTTGGATAAAAAAGGTAGAAGAGACTCTGGTCCATAGTTCTCAACTTGAGTAGGGTCAAGTGAGGGCTTTTTGAGCAAGGGTGTAACCCGGGCCCTTTTCAAAGTGGTCGGGAAGGTTCCTGAAGCCAGAGAAGTATTTATCACATGAGTGATTGTCGGGACCACAGTAGGAGATATGACTTGGAGGAGATTCGTAGGAATCGGGTCCAGTGGGCATGTAGTGGGACGGCTGCGGGTCAAGAGTTCTGATACTTCGCTCTCTGTGAGTAAACAAGGAGAGTGAAGAACCACTGACCTGGGAGGGCAGAGGAAAAGATGTAGTAGGACTGCTGCAATGGTTGAGTTTGAATGTTTCAGAGAATTGGCTAGTTATAGCCTCCACTTTGCCTGTGAAGAAGGCAGCAAAGGTATCAGCAGACAAGTTTGTTGGTGGTGGAGGTGGAGGAAGATTTAGTAGCGCTTCAAAAGTGGAAAATGATTTTCTTGAGTCAGTGGCACTGCTACTTCTGTCATTATAGAACGCAGTTTTGGCAGCACTGATTCTTGTTGAAAAGGAGGAGAGGAGCAATTGGTAGCCCTTAAGGTCGTCGGGGTCTTTGGTTTTTCGCCATTTTCTTTCAGCCCCTCTGAGATCAGTACGGAGCCCACGGATGGTGTCAGTTAGCCACGGGTGGGGCTGGTTTGGGCGAGCAGGCTTGGTGGAAAGAGGACACAGGCTATCCAGGCACTAGCTTAGCGTAGAGCACAGAGATTGTGTCGCATCATTGACCTCAAGTGAGGAAAATGTGTTGAGGGAGGGTAGAGCGGAAGCTACCACTGAGGCAAAGTGAGACAGGTTGCGGAGGTTGCAGCGGTGTGAGACCAATGGCGTTGGAAGAATGGGCTTTTCCTGTAGGCATACTGTGAACTGAATGAAATAGTGGTCAGACACATGTAGAGGTGTGACTGTTAGGCACTCTGTGGCACAGTTTCGGACAAGAACGAGGTCAAGCACCTGCCAGCTTTGTGGGTGAGGATAAGTAGGGGACAGTCATGCTCTGGTATTGAAGACAGCAGTGTGTCTAGCTCCTCCACAAAGTTACCCATTTGTCCTGGTGGACGGTATTTGACAATCACAGAGACCTTTACCGGAGCGGACACAAAGACAGCGTGGTATTTGAAGGAGGCATATTGATTTGATCCAGGTCTCAGTGAGCGCCAGTAGCCCGAGAGATAATGTGTTAGCATAAGCAGTGATGAAGTCAGCTTTGTTGACTGCCGACTGGCAGTTCCACGACCCAACAGACAAGTAGACAGATGTGGGTGGTGCCTGTTTTAAAGGCTTGAGGAGTTCCTGGTTTCTGTGCCTGATGGCAGGATACCTCTTGCGTGGACCGGACACTTAACATTCTGTTAGATTTATATATTTTGAAATGTCACCTGAATTCTGTGTTTCCTTTTACATAATTATAAACACTTCCACCATAAATTGGTGCAGAAACTTTCATCAGTATGCAGGAAATGAAGTGTTTCCTAAGGGAGCCCCCCCCCCCCAGACCCCCGCTCATATCTCTCAGCATGGAGGAAATCTTTAACACTCTGTTTAAGGACCTTTTCGTCTCGTGAACCTGATGTCGCGAATCCTGATGCCTCGCGAGCTAAGTGTCTCTTCACACCCCTGAAAGGTCCCCACCTGTTTTCAGCACAAGCTTGGGGTGGTGATGGCGCAGTGGATAAGACGCACGCCTTTGGTGTGAGAGACCCGGGCTCAACTCCCCACTGTGACACATCCACCATTGTGTCCCTGAGCAAGACACTTAACCCCTTGTTGCTCCAGAGGCGTGCGACCTCTGACATGTAGAGCAATTGTAAGTCGCTTTGGATAAAAGCGTCAACTAAATGAATAAATGTCACAGCTTTACATGGCAACAGACCTGACTCAAAAATCAAACTAGGTTTCTTGTATAGCGTTAAAGGAGGTCTGTCTTATTCCAACCATAAAACGATTAGTGTCTGTCCTTCACTCTGAGATATTCTGTACTGTCATGCTGCCTCTTCAACACTTCCTGTGCATCACGCCGCATCACAAATGACAAACGTCGCACTCATCACTGTTCTCTGCATCACAAGGTTGGATGGACTTCCTTACAATCAAGAAGAAATAGCCTCATGTTGTTCATCTGTAAATCTCTTCTCTCATTTCAATCTAGTACATAAAAACATTTATATATATATATATATATACTAGAATAATTGCACAGAATATACACACACATAATAATTGTGATTTTATACAGGCTATGTCTAAAATCACAATTATTCTTTTTATATATAAATATATATTTTACTTTCACACTTGCTTTGGCAACTACCCAACCTTTGATATCCCTAACCGATGTTTTAATGGAATGAACTGCCCTCCAAATATCAGTCTTACATCCCCTGGGAGGTTTTAAAGCTTCATTATCTGATGTTTTAATTCCCTGTTTGTTGTGTAGTTGTGCTCATTCTGTTTGCTGATTGTGTTCTTGTGAATGTTTCTTGTTCTCGGGTCTCTCTTGAAGAGATCTTAATCTCTATCAGACTGCCTGATTAAAAACAATATAATATATATTCAGAACACACAAACATGTTATTAAATTCAGCTTCAAAGGTTTTAAAGCTCCGTCTTTAATTCTTAATCCGGCTCTCTGTTTCTTCCAGTGTCAGTAAAAAACAAGTCAGCTCTTACTTTTAGACAAATGAGTAAAAATTAACTTCTCAGTGTTGTCTTCTTCTTCTGCCCATATTTGTCTGCATTTATCCCTGAATATCTGAACCCTGACACGCGAATGACGTTTTACTTCAGTAAAAGTAGTAATACTACAGTGTAGTAATACAGCAATACACTGAACACAATTATAAACGCAACACTTTGGTTTTTGCCCCCATTCCTCATGAGCTGAACTCACATTTACATTTAGTCATTTAGCTTTTATCCAAAAAGAAGCTTCCAATGTTTGTCAGAGGTCGCACGCCTCTGGAGCAACGAGGGGTTGAGTGTCGTGCCAAGGGACACATTGGTGGATGTGTCACGGTGGGGAATTGAACCCGGGATTTTGACAGATTTGTGAACAATATTTGAGAGAAACAGGCCTTTTGTGTACATAGAGAAAGTCTCAGATCTTTGAGTTCAGCTCATGATGAATGGGGGCAAAAACAAAAGTGTTGCCTTTATAATTTTGTTCAGCGTACATACACAGATGTTTTCACCTGAGTCACCTGCTCAGACCTTTTCTCAGGACCGGGTGTACAGAGTGTTTGATTGGCAGCTCATCTCTAAACCCGTGATTGTGCATGTCGATCAGCAGTTTGCAGCGTGACCTCATGTTGGACACAATGACTGGAAGGAGCCACTAGAGGGCAACACAGTACAGCTGAACACGTGCAGGCTGCTCTGTGCTGCTTATTATTGCTGCACAGAGTTGCCATTAGAGCTCTGGATGCTGAAACTGACTCACCGGTGGCAGCATGTAATGTGTGACCATCAGTGACTGTATCTACTCTGTGATTGGCCCTCGCTGCCCACCATCACTGGTACTGTGTTTCTGCTGGTCATGTATCGTAACTACCTATTGATGAACTCCTATGTAAATGGTGGTCCAAACTTACCTTTAAGATAAATTGGATAAAACAGTTTTTAAGAAATCCAAACTCAATCTGGTCCACCTGTTTTCAAAGCTTGGAGGTCTTAAGTTCCTCTTACTGTGCAGCTACAATGTTGAAAAAATCCCCTTAAAACTATCAAATTTTCACAAACAATTGCTCCTGGTCCTTAGTTTATAAACATAACTTTTCCCCTCACAAATATTACATCTGGAACAACAGAGACGTTTTATATAAACATTGTTTGTCCATGGAATTTATCTGGTTATGCAGCTCCTCAGTTGTAGTTGTGAATTAATGTCATACTCCGAACTCCTAGACAAGTATGGTCTTCATGCACCACCAAGGAAAATGCTTTAGTTTTTGACGCAATTCCTTCTGGTGCTCTAATGCTTCTTAGAAATGATATAGTATCTGTACCAACTTTTTTGCCACTGGATCTTGTGCGACTACTGTTGGCCAGACCTGTTTCTCCTCTAACTTCATGAACAATAATCGAGCAATACGTGCTCTGTTTCGTAAAGAAATAGTCTCTATTCCAAATGTTGCTCCTTATTGGAATAAACTGATCTGGACTGGAGGAAAATTTGGTGCCTACCTTCCAAATATCTCATTTTAATTAAATGAGGTTAAAGAAGCCCATCCATCATCAACCACTTCTCCAGCATGCAGGTGACTCACTAAGGACAATTCTTCAGCCACATGCCTTTGGACCCACAGACAACAACATGCAGACTCCACACAGAAAGGCCAGGGCAACCAGGGTTTGAACCCGCAACCTTATTGCTGTGAGGCAACAGCACTAAGCGTTGCACCACCACGCCATCCGAGATAAAAAAATATCTTCTAAAATGTCGCTTTTATCCCTCCAAGGTATTTCTACTAAGACAGAAGAAGGACATTGATGTGAACTGCTCATTTTGTGAAATGGCTCAGGAAGACCTGCATCATTTATTTCGGACTTGTTCCCACTCTTGCACTTTTGATATCTGTACATTTATCTCCCAATATAATGACTCTGAATTCCCACTTTCCTATGACAATGTATTGTTTGTTTTCTTCACAAACCCTTCAAGTCAATGCTATATCATCAATTTGATGTTCTTGCTGGCAAAATCACATTTTCATAAATCTAAGCTGTCCGTCCTTAAACCTTCCTTTGCCATTTTTGTCAAACAGTAGATTAAGACAATCCTAGACTCGAAAAACAGGAAAGCTATCAAGACCTTGCATCTATTTATCAGTGCTGATTTGTGATCCTACATTTATTTTTTTATTTTTTTCTGCCAGCCCTACGCTCCCCTGGTATTGTCTGCTCTTGTGCGTAACCCCCCAACGCCTTTCTGCTTCTCCTCTCACACCTGGAGAGACTCGTTTCCTACAACACACCTGCTGGTCTACGTCACTACCCACAAGGCCGCCTGCCTTAAAGAGGAGGCCTCGCAGGAAACAGCAGGCTGTGCTAAAACTGACAACACAGTAAGATTATATATAGATATTTATAGTCATACAAGTGTTTGTTTACCCTGAAAGTGGTGGAGGAAGTACTCAGGTCCTTTACTTACTTGGGAAAAGTAGCGATACTAATACTGGGCTACACTTTAAAAAAATACAGTGAAAAGTTTTCTTCAGTACAAGTATGCGAGTATAACCAGGACAAAGTTCTTAAAGTATTAAAACAGTCCCTGTGCCTGTTGCACTGTGATATTATTATTCCTCATCATAAAGTGCAGAAGCACGAGGAAAGACACAACCTGAAATTAGCCGACGACACAGTTATCATCAGATAACATCCAAACCACCGTCTCAGACCTTCATTAAAGGACCTGGCTTTGAATTTGTAGAACAGAATAAATATCACTGATCGTGACCTGACATGTGACGCCAAATCTGATGTAATCTGGAGGAAGGTTGTCTCCAGGTTGCGTGAAACCCGGTCCTTCCTGGTAGTCTTTGTCCTCTCGCCTGGCACCGCCTCATGTTACTGATCGTTTGTTTCACCTTATTTTAGTGAACCTGGCGTTGTGTGTTTGCCAGCTTCGTTTGTTAGATGCAACCATTTTGTTTCATGTTGGTGAGTCCAAGTCAAGTCTCTTGTGGTTATGACGAATGTTGTATCAGCTGCTGCTTATAAAACTGCAGAGCTAGAAGGGATTCTGTAACTTTAACCTGTTTTTCACTTACAGAGCACAACCATGTGACGAGCACTGCAACTAATGACGGCTTATTAACTGCTGTAAGTCAACACACACCCACATTTATAATCATAAATTGCAACCACAGATCCAGACCCCACAGATCCAGACTCCTCAGATCCAGACTCCACAGATCCAGACCCCACAGATCCAGACCCCACAGATCCAGACTCCTCAGATCCAGACTCCTCAGATCCAGACCCCACAGATCCAGACCCCACAGATCCAGACTCCACAGATCCAGACTGCTCAGATCCAGACCCCACAGATCCAGACTCCTCAGATCCAGACTCCACAGATCCAGACTGCTCAGATCCAGACCCCACAGATCCAGACCCCACAGATCCAGACTCCTCAGATCCAGACTCCTCAGATCCAGACTCCTCAGATCCAGACTTCTCTCCTGTCTCTTCTTGAAACGACTTTTCTGTTTGGATAGCATGACTGCTAGCTTACACGTGGGATCTGCTAGTCTACTCTCAGATTTTGCGTTTCACCCGATTTCTGGAGTCTTGTTGTCTTGTCACATGATCAATTTAAGATTGGGCATTCATTTACACCCAGCAATCAAGACTGCATGTGAGGGCTATGTGACACGAATACCAAAGAAAATAAGCATAAATTCATTCAGTTGAATCTGTGGAATCAATTATTTTATATTTCACTGTTTACCTTACAGCCTACTGCCTGCTAGCAGGGTTCGAGTTATAATCTGAGCTTCGTTCCTCTAATACAGCCTACTATCTAACGTTACTGGCTGAGATAAATAAATAAACAAATAAATAGGGCTCAGATTAGGGGTGTGACGTCACAGTTAGGTCAACAAGACGAGAAACATTCGATGCTGAAATAAAGGCTATCATTGGTGGGGTCTGGGCTCCTCCCCCAGAAGACTTTTTGAGCATTAAACACTTAATTTCCTGCATTCTGGAGACATTTTCTGCACCAATTTACGGTGGAAATGTCTTTATTTATATGTAGGGAAACAAAATTAAGGTGGCAGGTGACTATTCAAAATATAAAAATAGTATATAATGCAGTAATCAGCAGCTTGTTTGTTTTAGCTCAGGTTACTTTTTTAGAAAATGCACATTTGTTTCTTCTATATTTCAAATGAACTTCATGTTTTCTTATTGTACATTGTTTCATTTGTTATTTAACATTTCTTGTAGCAAGCTGTTTTCTGTCAATATTTTTAAATGTCCCGCCCCATCCAGGCTGTGATTGGTTGGTTCACGAAAAGTGACAATGACAAGCTCTTTCTGCATACGGCTGCTTGAAAGACACCCGAGCTTCTGTTCTCTCTGCCCAGTCTCCGCTGACAGAGGTAAGCAGGCAGGCGAGAACAGGTGAATGTCACGTAGCGCCCTGATCTGGAGAGGGCAGAGGGAGAAGTCCCGGTACGCCAAAGAGTAAAATATCGAGGTGCTGGTACTGCGTATCGGCCCACTTCAAGCACTGAATACAAGTTAGTTCATGTCAACCTGTTCAGTCAAAACTGAACTGCGCACCGTAGGAGCTGATGGTGGATCCATCCTGTCAGTCATGTGCAGCGTAGTTAATTAGGAACACATGTTAATTTAAGTCTGTTTATCTTTTTAATGTAAATAACAGCATCTAGATGTGTTAAACAACTCAGGTCATATCACCGTTTGTTTGAACCCACCCATTTTTCAAGTGAGCACAACTATTGGAACATGTGACTGTCAGATGTTTCTTGTTGCCCAGCTGTTGCCTTTTAGGCTGATTGATCCAAACATTAAATAGCTCTGCATGACTAGTCTAAGTTTTCCTCCTTGGTTCAAACCTATAAAGACTGCATTTCCTGTTAAAGAGGATAAAGCAACATGAAGACCAGAGAGCTGTCTGTGGGAGAAAAGCAAGCAAAAAGAAAGAAACTACTGGTGTACTGAGCAACAGACGTCCAACAGGTCGGCCAGGGAAATCTACAGTAGTTGATGACAGAAATATGGTGAGACCTGTGAAGAAAACACCCAAACCATCAGGAAGTGACATCAGCAACGACCTCCACAGTGCAGGGTGAAGGTACCACAATCCACTGTTGGAAGAAGACTCAGAGAGCAGAAATATAGAGGCCACAACACAAGATGCAAACCACTCATCAGCAGGAAGAATCACAAGGCCAGAGTGAAATTTGCAGAGAAGCACAGAGATGAGCCTCAAAAGTCCTGGAACACAATCTGCTGGACGGATGAGACCAAGATTAATCTGTAGCAAAGTGATGGAAAGGCCAAAGTGTGGAGAAAGAAAGGAACTGCTGATGATCCAGAGCGTACGAGCTCATCTGTGAAGCCTGGTGGAGGTGATGTCACGGCCTGGGCTGCATGGCTGCTTCTGGAACAGGCTCATTAATATTTATTGATGATGGAACTGATGATGGTCGCAGCTGAATGAAGTCAGAAGTGTTTACAGAGAAATGCACTGAAACTAACGGGGAGGAAGTTTATCATGCAGCAGGACAACGAGCCAAAGCACACAAAACAAAACAAAGGACTTCATCAGGGGAAAAAGTGGAAGGTTTTAGACTGACCAAGTCAATCAGCTGACCTGAACCCAACAGAGCTGCATTTCACCTCCTTAAGAGGAGACTGAAGGGAGAAACACCCCGAAACAAACAAGAAGTGAAAGAAGCTGCGGTAAAAACCTGGAATAGCATCACAAATGAAGAATGCAACAGTTTGGTGATGTCGATGGGTCGCAGGATTGAGGCAGTTACTGCAAGCAAAGGTTCTGCCACCAAATATTAAATGTTATTAACTTGAAGATGATTTGTTCCTTTGCTTTTGCTCACCTAAGAACGCTGTGGTCTAAAACAAATGGTGGTTTGTCCTGAGTCACATATTTCACTTCACAGGGACTGAAGGGATTGAAGGGAAGCTGACTCTGGACCAATCAGTGCTCTCTGTCCTGTGACAGACAGCTGTGTGTGGTGATGAGCCATGTGATCCCGGGGCTTTAACCCAATCAGAGAGCAGTGAGTTCATCATCTGTAGGGTAATAACTTCCTGGCCTCATTAGAGACCCGTAACGACGTTAGCGTCCCCGCGCTCTCCTCAGATCTGAGCGTTGATTAGTTTTCCAGTTGCGTCTGCTCTCCTTTGAAAAGGAGATCTGGCATTTGCTCTCAGGAGCTTCTTCTCAGATGTAAGATCAGGTCTGAATTTAAACACATTAAACCAATCAGAGAGGCTTTGCTGCTGCGAGCGGAGCGTCTGGCTGTCAGCTGACTCGTCCTGCTGGAGATGAAACTGCTGCCGACTTCAGAGTGAAAAGAAAATAGACACAAGCAAAGAACTCACCACACGATCAGCTGTAGGACACTGAAACCTTTCTGTTAGGTCCTCCATGGGTCTCGGAGGCTTTGTGCAGTCCCGGTCCGGCCCCCGGGTGTACAGATATAACTACAGTTAGCAGTCAGTCCGGTGCTATGCAGCTAGCGGTCAGTCCGGTGAAATGCTGAATGGCAGTTAGCGGTCAGTCTGGTGAAATGCTGAGCGGCAGTTAGCAGTCAGTCCGGTGAAATGCAGCTAGCGGTCAGTCTGGTGAAATGCAGCTAGCGGTCAGTCTGGTGAAATGCTGAGCGGCAGTTAGAGGTCAGTCTGGTGAAATGCAGCTAGCGGTCAGTCTGGTGAAATGCTGAGCAGCAGTTAGCGGTCAGTCCGGTGAAATGCAGCTAGCGGTCAGTCTGGTGAAATGCAGCTAGCGGTCAGTCTGGTGAAATGCTGAGCGGCAGTTAGAGGTCAGTCTGGTGAAATGCAGCTAGCGGTCAGTCCGGTGAAATGCTGAGCAGCAGCTAGCGGACAGTCTTGTGAAATGCTGAGCAGCAGCTAGCGGACAGTCTTGTGAAATGCTGAGCGGCAGTTAGAGGTCAGTCTGGTGAAATGCAGCTAGCGGTCAGTCTGGTGAAATGCTGAGCGGCAGTTAGCGGTCAGTCTGGTGAAATGCAGCTAGCGGTCAGTCCGGTGAAATGCTGAGCAGCAGCTAGCGGTCAGTCTGGTGAAATTCTGAGCGGCAGTAGCGGTCAGTCTGGTGAAATGCAGCTAGCGGTCAGTCCGGTGAAATGCAGCTAGCGGTCAGTCCGGTGAAATGCTGAGCAGCAGCTAGCGGTCAGTCTGGTGAAATGCAACTAGCGGTCAGTCTGGTGAAATGCTGAGCAGCAGCTAGCGGTCAGTCCGGTGAAATGCTGAGCAGCAGCTAGCGGTCAATCCGGTGAAATGCTGAGCGGCAGCTAGCGGTCAGTCCGGTGAAATGCTGAGCAGCAGCTAGCGGTCAATCCGGTGAAATGCTGAGCGGCAGCTAGCGGTCAGTCTGGTGAAATGCAGCTAGCGGTCAGTCTGGCAGCTCCTTACTCTGACTTCTCTATTCCAGAGGTGGAAAGTAACGAATTACAATTAGCCTACTCACTTTACTGTAATTGAGTAGCTATTTTGTGTACTTGTACTTTCTGTAATTTTACTTTTACTTAAGTATGTTTTGTATTATACTTCGCTACATTTTCAAACACTCCTCTGTTACTGAGTAAGAAAAAGCTGTTAGATAAAGACCTGTACACCTCCACCTTCTCAGCCAGGTAACCAACTCCTTTCACTTTTGCAGTCTCATGTTGTGGCAGCATAAAGTCAGATCATGACTGCTCACAGAAGTATGGAAAATACCAATAACTGCCCGACATTAGTTTTTAGCTGCCCCAGACCTCTGTGCCCTGTGGTATTAAAAGGCATCTACTGTTACCATAGTAACTACAGGTGTTTCATGCACAATAACGCGCAGCTGCTTAATAGCATCAACCAGTTGATTAATATGTCATGCCAATCAGAGTTACATTTACAATGACAGATTTAAACCATCACTCCTCAGTGAACTCCTTGGCTGCGCACAGACTGACAGCATTTTCCTGTTTAGATTTATCAATATGGATTTAGGCCTACCATGTTTTTAAGGAGTCTGTTCACACTGATATAAGCTAATAAAAACGTTCATTTTGCAAAAGTAATATAGCAATTATTTTTGAAAGTCCGGCCCCCACAGTGTCTGCTTTGAACAGAGGAGGACCCCTGATGTGGAGGTCAGTTAAATAATAGCCTGCTTTCATTGGTGGTTAAAAAAACTTTTCATAGTTTGGTAAGATGCTTTGTTCCAAATAGCCAAAAAGACTTCGGTGCATGACAATGTTGGTTGGCATTAACATCTTGCTGGTAACTACTTATTTATTGTACTAACGCTTCTAATATCCTGTTAAAATTTCCACTTGTTTGAATGTAAATAGGGACATGACTTCATATACAGGTCAGTGTTTTCCCAGTCCAGTGCGGCCCGCCAGAGTCTAATCTGTTCCGCCACAGTTTCCTAATGAAGCAAAAACATTCTCTAACTTCTCATTATAACATAAAATGTCATTGTTTTTTGCCTTTGATTTGGTAAAGTATCTGTCAAACTAACTAAAATTTGGCTAAAAACACAATTTGGCTTTGTTCCCTTATCAAATCGCAAAAGACTGCAATTTAATTAAATAAGTATAATACGTCTAAATAAGATATTAAATCAATATAAATAAGTTATTTTAGGAGGTTAAAAAAGTAACTTTTACTTTAAATTTTAAATTTTTATACTGGTAACTTTACTTGTACTTAAGTAAAAGTTCATCAAAATAATCGTACTTTTACTTAAGTGGAATATTTTTGTACTCTTTCCACCGCTGTAAATATTCTACACCTACCTTTAGCGTTCGAAAGTGTGCAGGGCTTACCCCTGTGCAGTGTGAGGATGTGGCGATGGAACAGTGTTAAAGACGCTTGCCTTTGGTGTGAGAGACCGGGGTTCAATTTCCCACTACAACACAATTCACCAATGTGTCCCTGAGCGAGACACTTAACTCCTACTTGCACCGGAGGCGTGTGACCTCTGACATATATAGAAATTTAAAGTCGCTTTGATAAAAACGTCAGCAAAATGATCCCGAATGGAAGTTGGTCTTGTGCCGTGTTTTGACTCATGAGGTCAAAGTATCCTGACAATGAATTAGTGAAAATTGGGTAAAAGACTTATTATTACTAATTCTAAAGTAGTATAAAATACAAATGTTCCTACAAAGTGTTAAAGTAACAACATTGAAGTGTACTAGAGACCCGCCTACAGTACTCTGAGTACTCTTACTGCTGCAGAGGTAGTATTGGCCTCTGATGACGCAATCACCGCTGCTGTTACTTTTTCAAGCCTGGGTGGAGGTGACTCATAAACGCATGCATCAAAGCAGGTTGGTGTTTCATAAGGCTCTTTATGTAAGGGGGGGGGGGGGGGCAGTGATGGAAGGAAGTTTCTGTACAAGGTAAATTTAATCGTCAACATTGTTGTACAATGAGATGCAGTTTGTAGCTCCCTTCTGCTACAAACCCAACGATGTACACAAAAATGGTAAAGAGAAACAAACTATTTTCAGTGGTGCAGTGCTGAGGATGAATTTAAGAGGCTCTCAGCCTTCTATATCTCCTCCCAGGAGGCAGCAGGGTGAACGGGCTGTGGCTGGGTGGGTACTGTCCTGCAGGCACCTCACCTCACCCACGTCACTGATGCTCGGGAGATAATGATCTGCAGAGCCTTACGGTCCTGGGCCGTGCACGTCCCATGTTAGTGATGTTATCAGTTAGGAAGCTTTCTGTTGCTCCTATGTAAAAGCTGACAAGAACTTGGCGCTGGAATTTAGCCTTCTTAAGTTCCCTTGAGAAATCCAGCTGCTTCTGAGTTTTCTTTGGCAGCGTGGAGATGTGAGACGACCGTGTCAGGTTCTCTGTGATGCTGATTCCCAGGAACCTGAAACTGTGTCAGCTTCACAGAGCTGCTGGCATGAGTTTCCTGTGACGTCATTACTGTCGTTACCTGCTTTGCCTTGATGAGGATCCAGATGTGCGGCGCCTGACTTGGAGAGAATACATGTGTCACACTGTCTCTCTGCCTGCACAGAGTGAAATAAACGTCCTCCAAGTCTTTCTCATCCTTGATCAGCTGACCTCTGTACCATCAGTGTTTCATTCAGTCGTACTTCTGTTGCTGCTCTGTGTTTTTCCATCAGGTCAGCAGCTCTAATAAACTCATTGAAGATCTAACAGCAGTGCATTATGTGCCTGTTTCACTGGGGAAGTAATGAGATTACAGTAACCTCAACTGCTGAGATAGTTGCTGCAGGCCGGTTATTACAGCAGCAGCAGCAGCGAGCGAGCGGAGAGGCCGCCGGCCTGAAACCAGGCTGATGTGATTATAACACGAGGCCGGCTGTGTTCTGGAGGACATGTTTCATGTCATAGTCATGATTTATTCATTTACAGTTAACCCCTCACTTTGGAATAACCTGTGGACCAAAGACGTTTAGTAAGTAGGTGCATGTTTATTCATATGTCACCTTTCAAAACCTACTGAAGGGCATCAGAGGGATAGAAGGTTAAAAGAAACGTCACAACAGCAGACAATAAAAACAAACAGTTCACGGCATCACTAATCAAAACGGTGGCCATAATTGGTGTTAACGCAACACAACCACACACCAACAGTGTCGACAACGGACCAGAACCTAAGGAGGACTTTTCTGGTTGTAACGTGGTGGCAGAGGGGGAAAAGTATTGTTTCACTTTATATTCGGTGGTGGTGAATTTCTAAAATGTCTGTCACTCAAAAACGTCCAGGAGCAGAGAGTTTCTCTCAGTGTTTTATTTCAGGAAGCTGTCAGCATGCAGCTGTGTCAAGAAAAGTTCATTTTGTTCCATCATTTAAGTCAAAAAGTGAAACTTTCATATATTCTAGATTCATTACACATAAAATGAAATATTTCAAGCCTTTTCTCTGTTTTAATCTTGATGATTACCGCTTACAGCTCATGAAAATGAAAACTCCAGTATCTCAAAACTATTAGAATGTTAGAATAAAGAATTTATAATACAAAATGTCGACCTGAGAAGAGCTCTGATCAGCTGATTAACTCCAAACACCTGCAGGTTTCCTGAACCTTCAATCTCTCAGTCTAGTTCTACAGTGAACTTTTTTTTTTAGCTGCACCTGTACTGGACTCACATTCATGCAACACGTCCTCAAACCTAAACAATTAAATAGGTCAATTGTCAAGTGAAAGCAAAAACATTTAAGACCGTTCCCCAAAAACATGTACTGGACCTTCAGCATGTTATATAAATAACATGACGTTTAATTCGTGGTGAAACAGTGGTTGCTTGTTCAGGTTTAGGCAACAAAACAACTTGGTGAGGATTAAATAAATGATGGTGGTTTGGGTTAAAATACCTACGTTACATAAGTCACCTATGAAATGTTATTTAACTTAAAACATGTCACCTTTGACTTTCTTCCACACGGGACTTATAGTCCTGAGTTTACTTGACTCATCCATCCACTCCAACACCTGCTTACATCACGTCACCTGACTTCTTCTGCCACTAGAGGTCACGGCCTAACAAAAAACCTAAATATTAGTCGTAATAAGTTGCTGCATCATCAACCTGTGCGGCAATTCTCTGCTGAGGACGGGCTGGTTCATCATTATGTAGCTGCTGGAGGTGTGAACGGGGTAATTACTCTGCAGCACGTTGACCTTTTTAAAGCTTATATTCTTTGGATGCAGCAACTAAGTACACGGAACAAAATTATAAATGCAACACTTTTGTTTTTGCCCCCATTCGTCATGAGCTGATTCACAAATCTGTCAAAATCTGTGTTAGTGGGCACTTCACCTTTGCCGAGATAATCCATCCACCTCACAGGTTCGGCACATCAAGACGCTGATCAGGCAGCATGGGGATTGCACAGGTGTGCCTTAGGCTGGCCACAATAAAAGGCCTTAGGCTGGCCACAATAAAAGGCCTTAGACTGGCCACAATAAAAGGCCTTAGGCTGGCCACAATAAAAGGCCACTCCAAAATCTGCAGTTTCACTGTATTGGGGGGGTGTCCGGAAACCAGTCAGTATCTGGTGCGACCACCATTTGCCTCATGCAGTGCAACACATCTCCTCCTCATAGAGTTGATCAGGTTGTTGATTGTGGCCTGTGAAGTCTTGGTCCACTTCTCTTCAATGGCTGTGCGAAGTTGCAGTCAGATCGAGATCTTGATGAGGACGACGAGCATGCAGATGAGCTTCCCTGACAGTTTGTGCAGAAATTCTTTGGTCATGCAAACCGATTGTTGCAGCAGCTGTCCGGGTGGCTGGTCTCAGACCATCTTGGAGGTGAAGATGCTGAATGTGGAGGTCCTGGGCTGGTGTGGTTACACGTGGTCTGCGGTTGTGAGAGCTCTGAAACACCTTTGGAGATGGCTTATGGTAGAGAAATGAACATTCAGTTCATGGGCAACAGCTCTCGTGGACATTCCTGCAGTCAGCAGAGTGGCCTTTTATTGTGGCCAGCCTAAGGCACACCTGTGCAATCCCCATGTTGTCTGATCAGCATTTTGAAATGCCACACCTGTGAGGTGGATGGATTGACAGATTTGTGAACAATATTTGAGAGAAAAAGGCCTTTTGTGTACATAGAGAAAGTCTTAGATCTTTGAGTTCAGCTCATGATGAATGAAGGCAAAAACAAAAGTGTTGCCTTTATAATTTTGTTCAGTGTACATTTACACAAGTGCTGTAGTAGAATTTCTGAGGTATTTTCTCCTTCTACTCCATCTCAGAGGGAGGTATTATACATTTTACTTCACTACATTTATGCCACAGTTTCAGTTCCTTTACAAAGTCAGATTTTTACACATAAAACACATGAAGAGTTTATAAAATATTACGGTTTATTATAAATGACTTTGTAACTACCTGCTATTTTCCCCTATTTCCAGGAAAACTGCCTAAAATAACAAACCCAAAATAAATCAGTTCTCCTGCATAATTCTGGTCTCCTTTGAAAGGTCAGAAGCTAGGGAATATAAATCAACTGTAAATGAACCTGTTAACCTGTGTTGCTATTAAAGAGTAAATGGAGATGCAAAAAAGGACAATATATTTTCATCCTCGCCTGGTATAAAATCTATATTTTAATAGCCATTAAAACCATCATCCAACTCATTATCATGCAACTGAATATCTTCAAATACACCTGGAATACAACTGTAACTGTAAATTTTATGAAAAGAAACTAATATACAACAGTTATTACACAATTTTTCAAAAAGACACCAGGCAAATGTCCATGTTTTGGCCATATTAACTGTTTACACTTTCATTGGGAGTTTTATTCAAACCACTATTTCTGTCCATACAACCACGTTCCAAAAAACATAAAGCTTCCAAAACATTGAGATACTGATAAAAACAATTGAATGTTGATCAATATTCCTCTGACCTAAAGCACGGGACAGGACATAAGCCAGGATGTTGGATGTAAAGGTTGTAACCGTGGGCCAGGGGGACCCAGTAAGCCGAACACTTTGTCACCTGTTTCGAATGGCTTCACTTTCTTTGCGGCCACACAGACCTGTGAGGGGGAAAACACGTCCTTCGCCGACTTGACAGCGTGTTGTAATCGCTCCCTGAACAGAGACACTAAAAACAACACGTTAGCTTTGGGAGACACATCACTTATCTCCACACTTAACACCTCCGGTGGACCACGCACTCTATGGTCCAAGACAACTGCAGCTGGGCTAAAACTCAAGGGCTTTTTCTTTAAAGTGTCGAGTTTTTGGTTGTCCTTCCACCTCTGTTTTCTCTGCAACTGACGTAGGTCTCACACACGGACCATCACCATGGGACACGCTCTCTTTAGGAAAAACAGAATCAGCAGGTGAATCAGACAGACCAATCTCTTGTGTCCGTTTACGAGACTGCGCGCTTGTTGTCACGCTTACGGCCGTATGAGGATGGCTGTGTGCACTAAATCATCCTGCTCAGACTCAGGGATCGGATCGCTGACCACCTTAGGGACAGGAAACACCTTCCCACCAGCAATATCATTCCCCATGACTACCTCAATGCCCCCGATTGGGAACTCTGCACGGACACCCATCGTGAAGGAACCACTCACTAGGTCAGAATGGACATAAATCTGGTGCTGTGGAGCTGGTACGAATCCCATTTCGATACCTCTTACTACTGCACTTACGTCGGAGCTGTCACACATGGGAAGAATGCCAGACGGGATTAGCGACTGCAAACAGACTGTGTCCCGCAGTATTCTCACCCATCGCTGGCCTTCTGCTTTCCCTGTCTGAGAGACAAAACCGTCAAAAATAAAAGGTTTTAAACAGTCATTTGCTAACTCATGCGTTTGGGAGTCTTGCCTCTGGAGCTGGGAAGAACTAATGTAACAGTAGTATTAATACTTTTAATTAAGTTAATGGGTTTTGATGCTTCGATGGGCGGAGCCTGATTCCATTGTCAATCTCACCGTCGAAGCTTCGCAGTGAAACAAGGATCACGCCATTTGGGCGATATGGGGGTGCTCAACGTCTGATTTTGCATAGAACTACCAGTTTTCTCCCAATAAGTTAATATACAGCCTGTTACAATATACATTTCAGTGTTTAATGCTGTAAGTAAACAAAAAAATAAAACTTTCAATAAATCCAAAACCGTACCTGGGGCGACATGGACTCTTTCAAATCACTCATCAAAACCCACCTTTTTAGACTAGCTTTTAACATCAAATAATGTGATATTACACCTGCTGCTGTTTGTTATTTATATGGTCCCCTCTTATGTTTTTGCACCACATGTTTTTATATTTTATATTATATGTTTTATATTATTCTATTTATGTTTTTAATCGGTTTTAAATGTACATAACTTCTGCTTTTACCTGTAAAGTGTCTTTGAGTGTCCTGAAAAATGCTATAGAAATAAAATGTATTATTATTATTATTAAAATTGTAACCCTAACCCTGGGTCGTCACTGCGCATGTGTAGGCGGAGCGTGTATGTGTGCGGTGGCAGCAGTGGAACACTTGCTGAAGAGACGGCGCTCCAGCTTCACTGGTGTTGTGCCGAGTTGTCCGCACCTCGCGGGACTTTCAGATAATTTATTCAATTCAATTTTCAATTCAAATCAATTCAGTTTTATTTATATAGCACCAAATCGCAACAGTTATCTCACAGCGCTTCATAAAAGAGCAGGTCTGGACCGTACTCTGTGATGTTATTTACAGAAGCCCAACAATTCCCACATAATTTATCACCCTTGATGAACCACACACCAACAGAATATTTTATCGTTTTTAAACAGCCAGCTACTTGAAATAGACCCGCAAGGAACCGCGACGTGCAGGCAGCTGTTGGCAGCACGGCATGCACGCAAAACTCTGCACAAGACCGGTGAATGACAGGCGAGAGAGAGAGAGGGAGAGAGAGAAAAGGGTCTTCAAAACAGACTGCAATCACTGCAATCACCGCGCACAAAAACACACATGATTCGACTATCAGTCGACTGTAGGCAGGACATAACGATTCTGATTCGACTCTGTAAATCCTTAGTCGGGGACAGCCCTGGTAGTGCTAGAAACCACTCATGCTGAAAAGGTCCATGTGTAAATACATAAAAACAACTGCACTCTTTAATAAAACTAGAAAATGTTGATGCCTTTAGTTTGTGTCTAAATATATAATGATTACAGCAACATGTTGTGGTAGAGGATGTTTCAGTAAAGTTTTCACTAGATGGAGCTCAAAGCCCTCAGCAGTATTTCAGTCTGATCATTCCTGTAAAAACAGACTGTGTGTAATGAGTTATTTCGTCATAAAGGACTATAATGAGCCCACTTTCCATCCGGACCCGTGACGCCCTGCCAGTCAGTCAGAACTGAAGACTCGGATCAGAGGCCAAACGCCTTCAAGTACCTTTAACCAGGTCCAGCTGCCCTTGATTTTAACCTATCTTGGATAACTGAGAACCTTCACGGACACTTTCCTTCCACCTGCTGCAGGTTACACTACATTTCCCAGTATGCTTTTCATCAGTTTTCAGAGAGCTTTGAACGTTTTGCTCCAGTGGATAGTGTGTGTGGGCGGACAGAGAAACTGCGATGGTGAAGCTGTGAGGCTTTTCTTCTTCTTTACCAGTAAAAAGAAAGTAAAAGCTGTAGTGGAATAAAGTATGTTTACTCAAGAACTGTACCAGTAGCCAACAAATCGAGGTTACTTTTTTAACTCAAGTAGTTCCACTTTATCCACCTTTATACTATATATTACTCCACCACATCTCAGAGGTATTGTATTTTTTACTGCACTACATTTTTCTTTACAGCTTTAGTTACTTTTACCCTTCCTGTCCTGTGAAAAATACATATCTCCTCATATGATGATCTTATAGACCATGACGCATTGCTGCAGTTTAGACTACACAAAAGGATACAAAACAGTTCAAATGAGCTCAACCTTAAATCAACATTGTGTGCGGTCTCCACAGTCTGTATTAAAGAAGTGGGCGTCGCCGGCGTGACGTCACCTGTTGGTTCCTGGACTGCTGTTTCGAAACCTTGATTTTGGCATTTTGGTCACAACATATTTACCTGAAAAATGAAAACAAAAAGATTCCTGATAAGCTTTTTCAGCGGCGCTGGTTAAACGTACACAGCCTCTATCCTGATTGACAGGTCGCCATGGTAGAGACTTGTCAATCAGCTTGTAGCCCCGCCCTAAAGCCTCCCCTGCTTCCTGGTCTCTGTTCCTCTAAATGGGACCATAATTTACTAAATGAACATCACGCTGTGTTGAAGAAGACTTGAAACTAGCGACTGAGACCATAAACTCATCAGGAAAGTGTTTACTGAGGGAATAAATCAGCTGACAAGTAGAAATATTTTCTTATAGACTTCTATACAATCACACTTCTTTCTGCAGCCGCTGGAGTCGCCCCCTGCTGGCTGTTAGAGAGGACGCAGGTTTAAGGCTCGTCAGCACTGGCTTCACTAATGAGAGGTGGAGGTTGCCACTGGACTCACGCCATAGCTGTGACCATTTCCTATCACCTGTGCCCCTTATATACAGTCCTGACCCTGATCTAATGACGCCCAGGGTCCAAAATACTAATGCAAAATGTATCTAAACAAAATAATATGACATGCCAACAAGTACATACAACATAAATGGCTCCTACATGTTATTCTGACAATATAAAAAAACACCTATAAATGAAGGAAGGAGTCAATTAAAAGAAAAAGAGCTTCATAATGTCTGCGTTTTTCTTGTAACAATGTTTTACTCTGATATGATACAGGAAAGAAAAGTCACTCTTTGGTTAAACTCCCATAGAACAGGTCACACTGCTTCATTCTGAGGGTTCACAAGCTGAAAAATGAATGGGAACTGCTGGGTTAGAGATAAAACCTTAAGTATTATACTTAAATCTATCTCTAATAAACTATATTGATATCATTGGTATCCTTCATAGAAAACAGTGCCTTTCATGGTGAGCTGTATGCTGGATGGTTGCTGGAGAGGAGCTCTGCGCTGAACACGTTTTCTCTGGAGAAATAAAGGTTAAAAGCATTTCAGGCTGAGCCGACGCATCAGTAACCATCACTTCAGCCCTGAGCTGAGAGTTTGGCCTCCGCAGTGTTAGATAACACGAGCGCTGATCTCAGTACCAGCTGCAGGTGAGTTAGAGGATCTCAGGTCCCGCTGAAATCTAACTGTCTGTTTGCTGCTCGAGAAAAGAAAGGGTTGATCTGGAGGACAGATAGAAAACATATTTTATTACTAATTACTTACTCATGCATGTTCTTCTGATTTTGTTTGTTCAGTTTTTGCCTCCTCTGCAATAAAGTGAATGGAAGTCCCCAGTCATGCTAGCAGCTCTGTGAGGCTTCAGTCTGTTAAATGCTAACAGGCTCACAGCTTTGAAAATGTTTATTAAAGAAATTAAAACACAACATCTTTTACTTCTTTGTTATTATGTGTAATCCACACAACATGCTCTGTTTTCAGGAAATATTTCTTCAGTATAGAAATCATTTCAAAACTGTCTACATGGCTGTGAGGAGCGAATTGATAGAAAATATTGTGTTGTTGTTTAAAGAGGCTTGATGTTGAGCCTCCAGCAGCAGTTTGTGTCTGAGTCGTTTGTCCAGGTGAGGTTACCTGAGGTCAACCAGCAGCCGCTGACAGGAGCCTGGTGATGGTGATGATGATGTGACGGTGGTGGAAATTATGGTGATGATGATGGTGACGGTGGTGGTAATTATGGTGATGATGATGTGACGGTGGTGGAAATTATGGTGATGATGATGGTGACGGTTGTGGTAATTATGCTGATGATGATGTGACGATGGTGGTAATTATGGTGATGATGATGTGACGATGGTGGTAATTATGGTGATGATGATGGTGACGGTGGTGGTAATTATGGTGATGATGATGGTGACGGTGGTGGTAATTATGCTGATGATGATGTGACGATGGTGGTAATTATGCTGATGATGATGTGACGATGGTGGTAATTATGGTGATGATGATGGTGACGGTGGTGGTAATTATGGTGATGATGATGGTGACGGTGGTGGTAATTATGGTGATGATGATGGTGACGGTGGTGGTAATTATGGTGATGATGATGTGACGATGGTGGTAATTATGGTGATGATGATGGTGACGGTGGTGGTAATTATGGTGATGATGATGGTGACGGTGGTGGTAATTATGGTGATGATGATGTGACAGTGGTGGTAATTATGGTGATGATGATGTGACGGTGGTGGTAATTATGGTGATGATGGCGGTGATGATGATGGTAATTATGGTGATTGTGATGATGATGGTGGTGGTGATGATGATGGCGGTGATGATGGTGACAATTATGGTGACGGTGGTGGTAATTATGGTGATGATGATGGTGACGGTGGTGGTAATTATGGTGATGATGATGGTGACGGTGGTGGTAATTATGGTGATGATGATGTGACAGTGGTGGTAATTATGGTGATGATGATGGTGACGGTGGTGGTAATTATGGTGATGATGATGTGACGGTGGTGGTAATTATGGTGATGATGGCGGTGATGATGATGGTAATTATGGTGATTGTGATGATGATGGTGGTGGTGATGATGATGGCGGTGATGATGGTGACAATTATGGTGACGGTGGTGGTAATTATGGTGATGACGGTGAAGATTGTGGTGGTAATTATGGTGATGATGATGTGACGGTGGTGGAAATTATGGTGATGATGATGGTGACGGTTGTGGTAATTATGCTGATGATGATGTGACGATGGTGGTAATTATGGTGATGATGATGTGACGATGGTGGTAATTATGGTGATGATGATGGTGACGGTGGTGGTAATTATGGTGATGATGATGGTGACGGTGGTGGTAATTATGCTGATGATGATGTGACGATGGTGGTAATTATGGTGATGATGATGGTGACGGTGGTGGTAATTATGGTGATGATGATGGTGACGGTGGTGGTAATTATGCTGATGATGATGTGACGATGGTGGTAATTATGGTGATGATGATGGTGACGGTGGTGGTAATTATGGTGATGATGATGTGACGATGGTGGTAATTATGGTGATGATGATGGTGACGGTGGTGGTAATTATGGTGATGATGATGGTGACGGTGGTGGTAATTATGGTGATGATGATGTGACAGTGGTGGTAATTATGGTGATGATGATGGTGACGGTGGTGGTAATTATGGTGATGATGATGTGACGGTGGTGGTAATTATGGTGATGATGGCGGTGATGATGATGGTAATTATGGTGATTGTGATGATGATGGTGGTGGTGATGATGATGGCGGTGATGATGGTGACAATTATGGTGACGGTGGTGGTAATTATGGTGATGATGATGGTGACGGTGGTGGTAATTATGGTGATGATGATGGTGACGGTGGTGGTAATTATGGTGATGATGATGTGACAGTGGTGGTAATTATGGTGATGATGATGGTGACGGTGGTGGTAATTATGGTGATGATGATGTGACGGTGGTGGTAATTATGGTGATGATGGCGGTGATGATGATGGTAATTATGGTGATTGTGATGATGATGGTGGTGGTGATGATGATGGCGGTGATGATGGTGACAATTATGGTGACGGTGGTGGTAATTATGGTGATGACGGTGAAGATTGTGGTGGTGAAGATGGTGGGGATGATCATGGTGATGATTATGATGTGATGATGATGGTGACGGTGGTGGTAATTATGGTGATGATGGTGGTGATGATGATGGTGACGGTGGTGGTGATTATGGTGGTGATTATGGTGATGACGTTGATGATGGTGGTGCTGCTGCTGATGGTGGTTGTGACGATGATGATGGTGGTGGTGGTGATGGTGGTGATGATGGTGACAATTATGGTGACGGTGTTGGTGAAGATGGTGGTGATGATGATGGTGATGATTATGATGGTGGTGATGATGATGGTGACGGTGGTGGTAATTATGGTGATGATGATGGTGATGGTGATGGTGGTAATTATGGTGATGACGATGGTGGGGATGATCATGGTAATTATGGTGACGGTAGTGGTAGTTATGGCGACGATGGTGGTGATTATGATGATGATGGTGATGGTGGTGGTCATTATGGTGATGATGGTGACGGTGGTGGTCATTATGGTGATGATGGTGACGGTGGTGACGATGGTGCGGATGATGATGGTGGTTGTGACGGTGGTGATGATGATGGTAGTGGTAATTATTGTGATGATGGTGGTGGTGATTATGGTGATGACGTTGATGATGGTGGTGGTGACGATGGTGGGGATGATCATGGTAATAATGGTGATGATGATGGTGATGATGATTGTGAAAGTGGTGGCAATTATGGTGATGATGGTGGTGACGGTGGTAGTGATTATGGTGATGACGTTGATGATGGTGGTGGTGATGATGATGGTGGTGACGATGGTGGTGATGATGATGGTGGTTGTGACAATGGTGGTGATGATGATGGTGACGGTGGTGGTAATTATGGTGATGATGATGTGGCGGTGGTGGTAATTATGGTGATGATGATGTGACGGTGGTAATTATGGTGATGATGATGGTGACGGTGGTGGTAATTATGGTGATGATGATGGTGACGGTGGTGGTAATTATGGTGATGATGATGTGACGGTGGTGGTAATTATGGTGATGATGGCGGTGATGATGATGGTAATTATGGTGATGATGATTGTGATGATGATGGTGGTGGTGATGATGATGGCGGTGATGATGGTGACAATTATGGTGACGGTGGTGGTAATTATGGTGATGACGGTGAAGATTGTGGTGGTGAAGATGGTGGGGATGATCATGGTGATGATTATGATGTGATGATGATGGTGACGGTGGTGGTAATTATGGTGATGATGGTGGTGATGATGATGGTGACGGTGGTGGTGATTATGGTGGTGATTATGGTGGTGATTATGGTGATGACGGTGGTGCTGATGATGATGGTGGTTGTGACGATGATGATGGTGGTGGTGGTGATGGTGGTGATGATGGTGACAATTATGGTGACGGTGTTGGTGAAGATGGTGGTGATGATGATGGTGATGATTATGATGGTGGTGATGATGATGGTGACGGTGGTGGTAATTATGGTGATGATGATGGTGATGGTGATGGTGGTAATTATGGTGATGACGATGGTGGGGATGATCATGGTAATTATGGTGACGGTAGTGGTAGTTATGGCGACGATGGTGGTGATTATGATGATGATGGTGATGGTGGTGGTCATTATGGTGATGATGGTGACGGTGGTGACGATGGTGTGGATGATGATGGTGGTTGTGACGGTGGTGATGATGATGGTAGTGGTAATTATTGTGATGATGGTGGTGGTGATTATGGTGATGACGTTGATGATGGTGGTGGTGACGATGGTGGGGATGATCATGGTAATAATGGTGATGATGATGGTGATGATGATTGTGAAAGTGGTGGCAATTATGGTGATGATGGTGGTGACGGTAGTGGTAATTATGGTGACAATGGTGCGGATGATGATGGTGGTTGTGACGGTGGTGATAATGATGGTGACGGTGGTGGTAATTATGGTGATGATGGTGGTGACGGTGGTAGTGATTATGGTGATGACGTTGATGATGGTGGTGGTGATGATGATGGTGGTGACGATGGTGGTGATGATGATGGTGGTTGTGACAATGGTGGTGATGATGATGGTGGTGACGATGGTGGTGATGATGATGGTGGTGATGATGGTGGTTGTGACCATGGTGGTTGTGACAATGGTGGTGACGATGGTGGTGATGATGATGGTGGTGACGATGGTGGTTGTGACCATGGTCATGGTGGTGATGATGATGGTGATGGTGGTGGTAATTATTGTGATGATGGTGGTGATGATGATGGCGATGGTGATTATGGTGATGATGGTGGTGACGGTGGTAGTGATTATGGTGATGACGTTGATGATGGTGGTGGTGATGATAATGGTGGTGACGATGGTGGTGATGATGATGGTGGTTGTGACAATGGTGGTGACGATGGTGGTGATGATGATGGTGGTGACGATGGTGGTTGTGACCATGGTCATGGTGGTGATGATGATGGTGATGGTGGTGGTAATTATTGTGATGATGGTGGTGATGATGATGGCGATGGTGATTATGGTGATGATGGTGGTGACGATGGTGGTGATGATGATGATGGTGACGGTAGTGGTAATTATGGTGATGATGGTGGTGATGATGGTGGTGACAGTGGTGGTTCTGACGATGATGGTGATGATGATGTTGATGATGATGGTGGTTGTGACCATGGTCATGGTGGTGATGATGATTGTGATGGTGGTGGTAATTATTGTGATGATGGTGGTGATGATGATGGCGATGGTAATTATGGTGATGATGGTGGTGACGGTGGTAGTGATTATGGTGATGACGTTGATGATGGTGGTGGTGATGATGATGGTGGTGACGATGGTGGTGATGATGATGGTGGTTGTGACAATGGTGGTGATGATGATGGTGGTGACGATGGTGGTGATGATGATGATGGTGACGGTAGTGGTAATTATGGTGATGATGGTGGTGATGATGGTGGTGACAGTGGTGGTTCTGACGATGATGGTGATGATGATGTTGATGATGATGGTGGTTGTGACCATGGTCATAGTGGTGATGATGATGGTGATGGTGGTGGTAATTATTGTGATGATGGTGGTGATGATGATGGCGATGGTAATTATGGGGATGACGGTTTATGATGTGCAGATCTTTAATTACACTGATAATGACCTCATATGACAGACTAATGCACTGTGTGCTGAGGCAGAGTGTGACGGTCAGATTTGTATTGTCATTAGGGCTGATGAAATGTGTCAACATGACTCAGTAGTGATAGCACTACACACAACAGTATGCAGTGATGTTGGCGAAAGGCATTGTACACCCCGGACAAGTCAATGACGAGGCTCCAATAATCTTCTAAAAGTACTCATTCTAACCCAAGTGCAAACGTTAACCCCGGCGTAACATCATAAAACTGTTGCAGACAGACTCTATTGTCCTGCTGTTGGATGCATCGAATCAGAAACCACTTGTAGACCTTGTTCTAGAGCAGTGGTTCTTAAAGGGTTGGGCATCTAAGTGGTTCCAGGGGGGTCCCCAGCAAAAAGCCGAATCGTTTATTTTCACCATAATTCCATCCATAAGTAACACAATGACTATTTTGTTCGTGGGTTTTTTACACTTTCTGTAATAAAACACATACCAGTCTAAACCAATCAAACATACCAATCAATCTAATGTCCTTCCAGGACCTATAAACCCCCCTTGCAGTTCATGCTTTAAATGTTTGCACATGTAAATTTGAAGTAAATAGTTTACATATCACTAACAAATTCTACATATTTTCTACTTTATATTTAAATATTTTGTTTATTGCACCAAAGAAAAGTCCTTTTATGTGTAAACCTGCTTGGCAATAAATCTGATTCTAAAACAACATTTCTATCAGACGGGGGATCTGGGGTCTGAAAAACTGGGGTCAAATGGGGTCTAATTTTTGTCAGTTTAGGGCTCCTTGATGCGAAAGTTTGAGAACCACTGTTCTGGGGAAGATTCATTTTAGGGTAAACCACATTAGAAACAAATCACTACTCAGAGCAGGGTGTTTTATTTAAAACATGTCTGACGGATCTTTTTAAGGGAGAGGACTCGATCTCAGCACCCGTCCTTTTGGCCGCTGCACCTCCATTTTAATTGGCTGTCAAAAATAACCCGGGCTCATCCTTCAGTTCCACCTCGGAGCAGGAACCCAGGGGATGAAGCCGCCACGTGCACGTGGTGAAGTGCTCTGCGTGGGTCTCGCAGCGGCCGTGTGACCTCTGCTTTACTGCGGTACTCTCTCTCTCTCTCTCTCTCTCTCTCTCTCTCTCTCTCTCTCTCTCTCTCTCCTGGTGTGGGCTGGTTCACCATCTTTATGTAAAACCTATGTGGGAGGGGAGCACATTGCAGAGCAGGGCTTCAGAAATGTGATCCAAGTGAGAGGCAGGCGCCAGTTTCCACGGTGAGAAATCACTCTTATGTTCACAATATGTTAATTTTGTTCTATTTAACACCTCAAACCTGCCTCATTCTTCTTAAATAATTGTTTTAATTACAAAAGAAGAAGAAGAGAAAGACCAGACAGAGGCCTTGCCAGCTTCTTGTGAGTGTGGTTAGTCCTCAGCTGCTGCTGAGTCTCTGGAGAGGAGAAAATTAGTTCATTTCCTCCTCTTTTTTTAGCAGCTGCACAGTCTCTGAAGCACCAGCAGGTGGCAAAGCACTCACCTCTCCCTCTCAGCCAATCAGAGCAGGGAGAGCAAGAGGGGTGGGCGGGGCGTAGGAAAAAAAGAGAGGGAGAGCCTCAGAGCTGAGATAAAAGTAAAGAGGACAGAGTGAGCAGAGACTCCGAGCAGAGAAAGTAAAACTGTGAGGTGGAGAAGCAACAGGTCGGACAGAGAGGAAGAGAAGAAGAAGAAGCTCCTTCTACAGACTCTTGTTTGTGTGTTTTCTATCAGGGTTTCAAACTTCCTGGATTTGCTGGTGAGCGTGTGCTGTGGAGAGAAAGAGGAGCTCTGTTCTGAGAGCATGAGTAGGAGAGAGGCTTCCTCAGGCTGGGAGGGTTTGGAGAAGGAAGGAAGTTAGGAAGCCAGTTTATAGAAAAGCAACCCCCCTCTTCTCCACCTCCTCCTCCTCCTCCTCCTTCCTACCTTGAGGCTGTAACACAGAAGAGTTGCTTTTGTTTTGAACGCCGCTGCTGCTGCTGCTTCCTGCTGTAAACTGAAGCTTAGCTGAGGCACACGGTAGACCTGAAGCTGTACTTCCTGTGTCGGCCGCTTTGAGAAACTAAAAGTTTGAGCAGCTGCTGCAGAGGAGGGAAGCTGTCAGAATGGCTGACTGCTGCTCGGGCTGCGTGAGCTCTGCGCTGACCTCGGACCAGCTGAGTTTGTGAGAGAAGAAGTAGCAGAGAGGCAGAGAGGGAGCTCCGCCAGGACATGGATCAGCAGCCGGAGGAGGAGCAGCCTGCCCAGCACACCTCGCTGCAGGATGGAGGAGAGGGGCACTTCACCTCCACCTCTGCCGCCTCCTCCACCTCGTCCTCCCCAGCCTCCGAGCTGCCCTCTGTGGCCCCCGCCCCCCGCTGCCAACACACCAGCAAGACCTTCACCGGCCTGAGGATCTTCAGCAGGAGGTGAGTCTTCTTCACCGACACGGCAGCAGCCACACTTTCTCACGCACACAGTAACTTTCCAACACTGAGCTTTAACTCAGCAGGTCATCCAGGTAAAAGCTCTGATATCTGTCAGCGCCTCCTCAGTGGGCACCTCTCCTGGTGCACAGGAAGTGATGCGCTCTGCGGCACGTTCTCAAGCTGAGCATAAAAAAATCTCTTGTGTTTATCTTTAAACATCACGCTTGGAAACAAGACGTTGCAGAACAGGCTCGGCTCTGTCAGAGTGAAATGGAACGAGAAAGGAACTGTCCTTTTGTTTGGTTTCATAACTTCACAGAGAGGTTCTTCACTAAAACTCATAAAAAGCCTCTTTCTCTTGGAACACAAAGTGTTGTGGAGCTTTTATTTTGCTTTTCTGTGTAAAACGTTCCTTCTGTTCAGGAAATACGTCCAGTTTGTGGTTTGTAGAATGTCACTTGCCAAAAGTTGGTATTTATGTACTCACTGTGTGTGTGTCTTGTAATTCCACGTGGGATCGACTCTTTTACTGGTATGGCCCACAGAAAATAAAAAAAAGAGAAATGAATTCATTCTTCTTTACTCCAGCTGAAGAAAAGAAGAATAAAATTAGAGCTGAAGCTACGAAAATCAAGACATTTGTGGGCATTTTGTAAAGCAAACCAAACTCCATTCATATTTTTGAAGTGACCTTCTTGGAAAGTTTTCTAAATATCAGAATTTGTTGTTATTAAAGTGAATTGAATTGTCAGATTTTTGAGTGTTGGATCTAGAGAGTATAAAAGAGGAGGGGGAACTGTTCACTTCAGCTGCTCTGTATTCCTGAACAAAACACCACATTGTTTGATAACTAGCTAAAAAGTTAGACGACTCATGATTGATCGGCAGAGAACTTAAACTGGCTGAATTAATGAAGCAATATGGGCAAATAATAGAAGAAGTAAAAATAAACAGAAAGAAGAGACGTGGCTCAACAAGAGCTTGTTGGAAAAACAGGAAAACAAAGGCTAAAACTAACGCAGCAAGTTTCAATCAGACTTCAACAAACATTAATTCATCTGAAAAAGCCATTTTAAATTAAATTAAAGCTTTAAAGCTCCTCAAAGTGTAAGTTTGAAGCTGATTGCACATTTTAATCTAAAGTTGAAAGATTTTGGTGCGACAGGATTAAATTTAATATTATTTTTCCAGGAAAAACTAAACTGAGGTTTAAAAAGAGGTTTGAATTGAATCTTCCTTTATTTTAAGATAGTTTTAAAGTTTGGTGCGACATAATTTAAAGTTTAATCCGGGTTTTAAAAGGAGTCCTTGTTGGCGTAAACCAACTCAAAAGATTTATCCAGCCCTGCTTTTCAAAGCTCCATCCAAAGCAGTGCTGCTGTTACAGATGCTGTCAGCAGCAGTTTGACACACAAGTGATTTTTTAAATTTTTTTAATAACACGTCTGGTGAGTCAGTCATCGATCTGGTGTTCAGCAAACACTAAAAAAAGGCTTGGTGTCGACTGACGCTCAGAAACGATACTGAAACCTGCCAGACCAAATGAGGGGAAAAAAAGCCTCAGTTTCATAGTTTCTTTCTGTCAGTGCTCATCGTGTGGTGTTTTACAGAGAAAACACTGATATTAATTCCCAAAGAAAACTAAAATGGCGGCTCTTCTGCTGTGCTTCTTGGTCTGAGGTTTAATTAAATAGAATAATTTGGGACTTCTGGACGTACGACACAAAACACTCTTCTAACATGTTGGGTGCGTTGGACTGTGACAAGACGTGTTGTTAAATGTTTACTGTCAGACCAAGAAGCTCACATTAGAGAACCTGGAGCTCGACTCTGAATGTTCACAGGAAGAGACGGAGCAATTAGTCGATTAATCGTTTGGTCATTTTGATCGTCGATAAAGTGACTTTTTACTGAATCCAACTTCTGACATGTGTACAGTTGTTGCTGCGGTCTGTTGAGTCCCTTCTCTGTAACATCTGGTTTTATTATCAGCCACAGGGCGTCCTGCTGCAGCACTGCACGTAACTGATCTGATTAAAGCCTCGGCTGCCGCTCGCTGCAGCTGTTCACTATCAGAAAGTCTTCTAAATGAAATGAGAGTTGATTTTTTTGAGTCTGTTCTTTGGTTTGTTTTTTCTTTATTTCAAATGGTTTCCAAGAGTCCACACATGAAGGACAAAGAAATGAAAAATATGTACAGTAGTCAACGGCGAGAAAACAACAAATATTATGATCCTGTTTTGAATTGTGCCCTGAATTACACACATCATGTTTGTCAATTTAAAAGATCTATTTTAAAGTCAAGAAAGTCGCAGTTTGATGAAAAACTCATGAAGTATGACTGTGAAAATACATAATTACAAAGACCACAAACCCAAAAGTCGCGTATGTGACGTCGTTAACTTTTTCTGTCAATGACTGAAGCTAACGTGACTGAAGCTAACGTGACTGAAGCTAACGTCAAAAGAGGATGATGTGATGAAAGGACCAGGAGTCGTTGGATTAAACTTATCAGGTGAGATACATTTCTGCGTGGAACATAGTTAAGTTATCTAGCTAGTAGCAAGAAAGCAATAAACATAAATGCTCCGTATTAGTATTGTGGCGTTCTAGTCTTTTCGACCACTCAAAGCGCTTTTACACTACATCTGCATTCACCTGTCAAAGAGCCTAAGTGCTTAAACAGCAAACAACATTCACACACTGGCGGAACAGCCACATCGGGGTTCAGTGTCTTGCCCAAGGACACTTCGACATGCAGCCTGGAGGAACCGGAGATTGAACCACCGACCTTCTGATTAACGGCCAACCCGCTCTTCCTCCTGAGCCACAGCCGCCTGGAGAACGTAAGCTCGCATTTCCGCGCTAACATGTTGGTGACGTATATTGTGCGAGACTAGTTCATTGAACGGGTGTCAAACAAAATGACATGTAACTTTATTGTTTTACGACAAACTGCGACTTTCTTGAAAGACAAAATTATCTATCTATCTATATTAAATTGACAAACATCATTTGTGTAATTCAGGGCTCAATTTCAGAAAGCAGGCTAAACAAACTCTGAGCTCTGACTGAGCCTGAGGTGGAAAACTCTGCTGATCAGAATAAGTTCAATCAACTCTTGAGTATGTTGAGCCTGATGGAAGTGCGTGCGTGGGGATGGAAAAAAAGCCTCATTGATGGAGCTCCAATACTACGATTCACCATGGCAACGGGTAAATAAAGGCAGAGCCTCCATTTTAATCGAGTGGAGCCAGAAATATGAAGACTTTCCTTAATGCATGATAAAGTGCTGCAGCCCATTACATTCGATTTTAAATAGGAAGGCTATGTTTATTAAGCTGTAACCCGACGGGACTAAATGCTGGTGGCAATCGGCTACCTGATAATGAAAATAGGTATAGATCAAATATAAGACACAGTTTACTCGTGAACCTGTGATTGTAAAGTCACAGTCACACACAGCAGGTTAGCCTATTAATTATTTTTTGCAGAAAATGTGTCTATAAGGTTCAAACTGACTGTAAAGTTTTAGACGTCTATTTTACATTAATACAATCTTGCTCATTTCATATTTTATTAATGCTGTCAGAACGCATTCAGACTATCAGCAGATAATAATGAAAAACTCACTTTTTGTTTCAGCTGCACCACAGTCACATTATCTCCAGTAGGTCTATGATAACCAGGAATGTTCCAATCAGTGCGACTACGATAAGAAAGATCACTGAGGTTCCGTATTAAACAGTGATTACTGCAGTAATGTAGCCCACAGTAAGTGTTTTCAGTGCAGCTGTCCACAGAGTCACAGCGTTAAAGTTTAGCCTACCTAAAGACGGACATAGATTTTATTCTGGGCTGAGGAGAAATCCACGATGTGCGGAGATCCGTCCATACATTAACAACAGATTGATCATAAATCGGTCATGTTCAAGATCATGTTTGGGTAAAAACTAACAGCCGGGATTTTAAAGTTTTTAAATATGTAAATGCGTTCAGATTTGCGCTTTGATGTCGACAGAATGAATGAGGAAATGAAACGGTGAGTCAGACAGCTGCCTCAGAGAAACCGACAGTTTTAGATGTGCACAGCATCAGTTGCCGGAGTTACTGATCTATGGATTATTATGATGAGTTTCCCTCATCTCAGGTTTAACATACTCAGAATTTTCACTAATCCTGCTTTCTGAAACGGGGCCCTGGTCTCAATTCTCTATAAATAAAATAAAAACATACAGCAAAAATATACAAACAGAGGCATCTCAATAAAAATAAATAAAAGCTTAAATCCCAGTTTACACTAAAACGTTTTTTTTATCTGCTGCAGTTTGAAAGTTTCCTGCGTAAATAGTTGTTACCCCCATTCACCCTCTTGTTAATGACATTAAACGCGGAAATAAACTATTTTTTTGTTATTGATTCATCAACATGTTTGAGTTCTGGACTTTTCTGTCGGCCAAAATGAGCAATCTGAAGACGCCACTGTGGACATTCTTCACTTTGACTTCGCCTTCAACAATTGATCGCGAAATAATCAGCAGATTAATCAAGTTGACATATTTTGTTTGATGTCATAGAAGAAATAACAGTAAATGGTCACAACCTTTTAAGAAGCTGGAACAAGGACCCATTCAGCGAACGAGATTTAACCCCATCAGCCAAAAGAACAACACAAAGTGCATCGTGGTCACAGTCATGGGTTGAATTATGGGGGGGGGGGGGGGGGACTGACCTCCCTAGTTAAGGCTTTGACCGCCCCAAAAGAGGCAAAAACAACAGTTCAGGGGGGCTTTCCTACCTGTCATTGTAAATATTACAAAATATTTCCCATACTCACGCCTTATATTTAAGAATCAGACACCACTAAAAATGGACCGTACCATTTCGTTGACGTCAGCTGAACGTCCGTCTCCCCACATCACTGGCAGCTGCAGGTTAATGTCAGCAGAGCTGTCCGGCTGCTTTAATACACTTACTGTAACTCTCCTACCTTCAGAGTTTTGTGATTAGCATTTCTTTTACTTAAAATGAGCTATCTGATGTTAGCTAGCTGAGAGCCCATCCTGTCATTTCATTTTTAATTTCAAATTTTATGTAATTGTCAACTAACACTGGTGTTTAGGCTTGAGCAGTGAAAGAAAGATGTATTTTAGATACACTTTTTGACGTCAATATAGATTTGATATTTGTTTTCCCAACAGTGTCTGACTACTGCTGTATTAAACGCAGATTACACTTCATTCAGTCAACATGAGCGAGAGGAGATATTTGCACTTAAAACTTGAAATGATAAGAATTAGGAACAAGAGATGATTATGCAGACTGTATTTTATGATAGTGTCTTTGGTTGTGGTTCAACACTGTGTGGGTTTGAGCGGTCATGATGGTCGGCTGTTGTTGGTCTGACTTGCTGGCAGTTTTGCCCGTTTTGCACCTTCAGACTGCACACATCAGTTAAATAAGCAAGGATTTTGTAAGCATTGTAAGATTTTAGTTTACTGAAGCCTGCTTCTGCGCTGTACTGTTTTCTTTTTTGACCTGGAAAAACAAAAGTCCAGTCCGGGGGCCCATGCTGACCCCTGTCCATTGCTGGAAGCGCCTACATTGGGCACGGGAGCATCAATCAATCAATCAAAGCTTTATTAAGGACACACACAGGGAACAAAAAGCAGACAAATACAAAAGAAACAAAAGACAAACGGACACCGATGGTCCGCACTCTGCAGAGGAAGCTGACTGACCTTAGTGCCAGTGGGTTCGCCAGTGCTGAAATGAGCATCGTGGCAGGGTGCGTCGCTTACCTGGGGAGCACATGGCACCAGGATGCATTATGGGAGGAAGGTGAGTCGGCGGAGGCAGTGTGATGCTTTGAGCCATGTTCTGCTTTTATGTGAAGAAGAAGAAGATATTTTATTTAATCCCGCGAGTCGTAACTGCGCCACCAGCGAGCTTGTGGGTGTCACTCTGAGACGTAGCGCCTACCTAATGGTTGCTGCAGATCACGTACACCCTGTCATGGACACAGTATTCCCCGATGGCCCCTCTCAGCAGGATCATGAGCCACAACAAAACTGGTTCAGGAACGGTTTGAGGAACACAACAAGGTGTGGACTTGTACGCATAAAGCATCTGAGTGATATGCTGGACAAAGTGCGATCCATGGAGGCCCCACCTTACAGGACGTAAAGGATCTGCTGCTAACGTCTTGGTGCCAGATACCACAGCACACCTTCAGAGGTCTAGTGGAGTCCAGGTCTGCTTGTGTTTGACACGTCAAGTGGAAATCTTCCTAAAAGACAGAACAGGAGGAGCGACTGCAGATTATGCATTTTTAAGACAGACATAAAAGTAAATATGTGAAACTCTGCAGCTCTTTGTGATAATCTATGACTTGTTTAAGTAGTTTTCTAAAACAACAGTCAGCAGAAGGCCGCAACAAACGATTATTTTAACTATAGATTAGTTTTTCCCAAAGCCTAAGATGTCGTCCTCAGATGTCTTGTTTTGTCCACAACTCAAATATATTAAGTTTATTGTCACAGAGGAGCAAAGAAAGCAGAAAATATTCAAATCTTTTCCTTTAAAAAAGGACCTAAAGTGATTTAATGAATAATCAAAATAGCTGGCTATTAATGTAATAGTTGACAACTAATTGATTTATCGACTAATCTCTGCAGCTCTAGTCAGCAGCTGCAGGTTCTCCTTACTGAAAACGTTCCTCCTGTTCCGTCTTTTTGGGAAGATCTGCAGGTGGCGTGTCAAACTTTATATCTTTTCACAGAAACAGGGTTCCAGCAAGGAGAACCTGTTTCAGGGTCCACGTGGCTCCTGACGCAGTAAAGCTGCAGATGGACCAGTTAGTTTGAACTCTCTGTGTGTGTGTGAGCGTCTAGGACTGAAATCATCACTGTGTCACGTGACCGTTTCCAGCAGGAGGTCTGACTTCCTGTTTGCTCTCTGAGTAACACATCAGTGTGTGTGTGTGTGTGTGTGTGTGTGTGTGTGTGTTAGTCACTCGCCGTCTGTTAATGAGCTCCACATGCAACGTCGGGCACAATGTGCTACTCAGAGTACAACTGTAGGTACATAATGGATCATTTCACTTTATTTACCTTTTATTTAAGCAGAAAGATTAAAAATCTTTTTTACAAGAGGGTCCTGGCCAAGACAGGCAGCAGCACAATTAACAAGGTTGCAGACATTAAAACATATAACGTAAAACATATAACACTTTATGATGGGAATAAATAGTAAGTTACAAGGTCATCAAGTCTTTAATGCTACTTTATAATACATTACAGATGAATCCACCCAGCAGTGGATTAGGCAACCAACAAACATTAAATGCTGCTTGCATGCATACAATAACAATAATATAATGTCATATAATATTATAACACTGATGGAGCAACAATGCTTCTGTACTGATTTTCTCCATCGTTGTTCCTTCAGAAGAGGCTCGGCTCTTTTCCTGTACTGCAGTATAAAAGACTTGGACTGTGGAGGTCTGTGTCAGATCCTAAATACGCTCCGCCGTGAATAAAGAGGTAACAAGTGCAGATTCAAGTTCAGTCAGGTGCTCAGTTTAATCTCCCAGTGATCTCCGTGGTCCTCTAATTATAGCAGCTGTTAATGGATTGGCGGAGCAATTAATTAAAAGCGGTTGTTTTTAGAGTCTGGTGGGAATATTTCACTCCAGAGTAAAAGGATTCAATCTGCAGATGTCGAAGGACTCGGCACCTCCTCCTCCTCCTCCTCTTCCTCCTCCTTTTGAAACAGTCAAGGGATTTAAAGGACAACACATTTCATTTTTCTGCTTTCATTGAAATATAAAAACAGTCAAATCCACAGAGGCCGTACAGCGTCAGGGCTGCTGTTAGATGATTGATTAATTGGGCAGATTACTAATTATTGGGGTGGAGCAGTGGATGAGATGCATGCATGTGGTGTGGGAGACGCGGGTTCAACTCCCCACTGTGAGACACGTGTCCCTGAGAAAGACACTTAACCCCTAGATGCTCCAGAGGCGTGTGACCTCTGGCATGCATAGCAATGCTAAGTCACGTAAGTCAGCTAAATCCCTCTATGTACCTACACCGTGAGCATGTTAGCATGCTGATGTTAGCAGTTAGCTCAAAGTACAGACCGCAGATCCCCCGACTTCTCGCCAAGCAGCTGAATGATGTCAGCTCACCTGGAAGCACACGTTGTAAATGGTACACATAAAGACAACCTGTAAACCCCGCTCTTTTTCTTCTCTGCGCAAAAGCTAGTCAGGAAAACGTAAAATATGTTTAAACAAAAAGAACATTGATTGATTGACTTCTGAGGATTTACCAACGGATGTAGCTCGACGGGAACACAGTTAACGAGTAACTTGGTTTTTTTTGTTTATGTTGTTTTCATTAAAACGTCTCTTTTTAGGAGGGCGCCGCTGAGGGTTCTGCTGTGTGCACACCTGACAAAGAAACATCAGTTCGCCATGTCAGCCATGTTTTTCGTTCACTTTCGGCGTCATGAACCATCTGGAACACTTTGAGGTTTGTTGAAGTCTCTGAGCGAGAATCCAAGTCAACTCTTTTGAGGACGAGTCTCAAGTCAAGTCTGAAGTCACTGTGTGTCGGACTCGAGTCCACATCTCTGATACGTGTCTAGGGGTTAACTAGGGGTTAAGTGTCGTGCTCAGGGACACATTGGCATGTGTCTTATCCACTGCACCATCGCCACCCTGCTGGGGAGATGCAAACTTTCTTTGGATTATGCGCCAGGCGAGCAAGGATGCATCTCAAGTCTTTGTCGTTTCTTCGCTCTTCGCTTGAACCGGAATTTGTTCCGCTCCGCCATCTTGCAGACCGTCCCAAAGAGGATACATCCGTGCATCCTTCAGGGAAGTCTTTTACTGACCAACACGCCCCCTTACTGGGCAGAATACATTAAACTCAAGTGTTTCACTGCAGATGCAATTTAGAGACTTGAGAAGCTCTCCGAGTCTTCACTGGACGTGGAACAGGTGCCATCTTTGGGTCCAGAGTTCAGGTCTTTAATGCTGTTAGTGCCCAATCCGTCTGCACATGCACAATTGTGGTAACCTTCTTTGACTGACAGGACCACTTTGGCGCACGTGCAGATATGGATCCGGCAGGCAGCGCGAGTTTGGTACCTACAAGTGCATCCATGGTCCAGCCTCACAGAGCTGCCAGCATGGCTGCCGTCACTTCATCTAATGACCCTGGAGCAGAGGGACCATATAGACCCTTACGCTCCTGTCGGTCACGTCAGTGTGGAATTCGGACGTCTGCTGCCTTGTTTATGTTTTCGGGTTGGTATTAATGAGCGGGCCAGAACATAATAAACATCTATATAAGCTGAAAACAAGCATAATATTATAAATATTATTTTCATCACGGTGGAAACTGGGACATTTTAGTGTTACTTGTCTGGACTCAAACTCCCAGCTATAAACCGGGACGTCTGGCCGCTGTAGTCTGGAGTCTTCTCATAAAGATGAAGCAGATTTTGCGCCCACTGTTGCTCCTGATTGTCAAAATAATGCAGACGTGTCAGCTCGCCGCTGACGCCTGAAATCAGAGCGAACATGCTGGAGTCAGCTGCAGAGAACCAGTCTGGTGTCCTACGTGCTCGGTCATGTCTCTGACAGGATAGTCCACGTACAGGCGGACCAGTTCTACAGGGACTTACAAAGAAGTCACATGCTGTATGTGTCATGATCACTCACAGGAGCAGATTATTTGGGATTATAGATTAGATTTGCTGTAACTTTCAGATGCAGGATCTAATTAATAAAACCTAATTTGGAAAAAGTATCTTTTAGGATTTTTGTACCTTTTTGTTGTCATTTTTGCTTCCATTAGATTAAATTATAAAACATACATATTTTCTCAACAGCAATGATAGTAGAGATTATAAAAAACTGAGGTGCTACAAAATGCTCATATTTCCACCGACTATCTAACAATTAGAGCTTCAGCTGTAAATGTGTGTGTTGTTTGAGGCAATGTTTGCACCGGTAACAGTTAATAAATCTCAGACCAACACACAGCGAGCGGGTCGGACCTGTTCATGTCAAACTTTATATCATATTTGGGTTAAATTCATCATCGGGGGGAGACGAAGTCAGTCGGCTTCATTTAATGAACATCAACCTATTTAACTAAACTACTATAAAATCTATTTTATAGGAACTACAAGTAACAAGTAAACTACAAAGACAGTGATTATTTAAAACTGTATAATAAAGGAGAATTAGTTGCATATTTAATTTCAGTGACTTGAAAGGGATGGAGGTAGAAAGTACGTTTCTACTTTAGTAAAACTTTGAAGTACCGCAGCTTTTTTTTTTTTCGTAATCCACATTGTTGTGAGAGCTGAGTTACACTGCAGATAATATTTGATCATACACAGAATGTTCAAATGTGCACATATATATTTATATTATACTTTACATAACGTACTGCAATTTTATTATTATTTACCAGCTGACAACATCTGGTGTGGAAAAAAACGCGGATTAGACTCTGCAGTTTATTTGAAGTAATTATGGTGTTTTGTCTTTGACACACACACACACACACACACACACACACACACACACACACACACACACACACACACACACACACACACACACAGGGTCTGGATCAGGTGTTGCGGTGTGTAATAGACTCCTGGTCTTCTTCTGTTTCACTGAGGCTCCTTCTGTCTGACACAGGCCACGCCCCTTCAGTGATGTCACAGCAGGTCTTTCACCTTTGACAGGTGATTGGATGGTATCACCTGAGAGTCGAGTCTCTCAGGCTGCACGCGGCTCCAGATCTCCTTCTGTTGATAGATCAGCACTGCGGCTGTGTACTGTACACAAGCAGTTATACGACGGGCCAGAACAAAGTGAAATTATTTCAAATCATGTGCACGTGTAGCTCAGTCGGTGCTGTGCGGGACTCCAGTTGGGAAGGTTGCAAGATCGATTTTTACTGCGGATGTTTTTTTCTCCCTTGTTAAACAAATTGAATAAAAGGACACTTTTGTACGTGCTCACATAAAGCATGTGCTGCTGTGTGTGTGTGTGTGTGTGTGTGTGTGTGTGTGCGCGTGCGTTCCGGCGTTTGATCCGCATTCGTAAACCTATGGACACTTATTTTCATTTGAATCCAATCACACGTTTACTGACTGCTTTTTCAGAGGTGTGTCAAGCAGGCCAGAGACTCTTTTGCATTGTCCTTCAGAACTCTTCAAAGTAAAAGCTCTTAATAAACTGGACATAAAGCATTGCTGCAAAAAACTTTCTCATGCTTTTATTTTAGAGGCACAATCACTTAAGAGGAAGTGATTGTGTGAGTAACTATAGCTGTCATGACTGAGATCTATTTCAGCATCAGCAGCTATCAATTTATTGATATTTTTATTTTTCTACTATCTAAGCAGTCTGGCTGCGGCCCAGATATTATTGCTGGTGGGCCGAGCAGAGGACGTTTCGCCGGTGGACAGCCTGAACAGATGCAGTTGGTTTCGGGGCAGATGAGTGCGAGCAGTAAGCTCATTTAGTTTACATCTGGGCATTTCTCGTACACGCAATCCAAATCCTCTAAGTATGCAAACGCAGCCAGAGAGCAAGTTCACACCTTCACACCTGATCAGCTCCAGAGTGGCTGCAGCTGGTAAATGAACAGTTTCGACTGTCAGGAAGGTTTCAGACGCCTCAGTGTGTCGACTCGCCGACATCAGCCGGCATTTAAAGCTCACAGTGCATTGGTGTCTCTTGTTTATCTGTTTTGGTCATGGCCAGCTTTGTTGTCTCCGAGGTCATGACCTTTTATAATGACCTTTAACTGTCTGCTGCTATCGCTGAGACGCTCTGTGATTACAGGTTACACGTGACTGGCCTTACTAATGTGGTGAGATGGATGATTCAGAAATCTTAGATCACGTAATAATATAATAAGGAGGGCGTTTCATGGTCGACCTTTGGAAGAATGATCGGCCTGCAGCATCCACAGACCTGCACACTCAAAAACCAGGAACTGCGAGTCCCAGGAACAGAAGCTGCATTCAGGAACTTTTCACCTACATGCTGTCAAAACGTGACGCGTCCAAACGTTTGTGCAAAGAATCAGTTAGGAGTTTGTGCTCTGACAGAACCAGTGATGGACGAAATACACAAATCCTGTTCTTGAGTAAATGTACAGATACCCTTGACGAATATTACTCCACTCCAAGCTGAAGTCTTCAACTTTATTCTTTCAAAAATGACTGAAGTTACTCAGGTGTGTGTGTCTGTGGTGGACAAAGTATTCATATCCTACTGCATTGAAAATGTTACTAAAGTATTTAAGTATAATCAGGGAAACAGTACTTAATGTCCTGTACTGTTATGTATTAGATTATTATTCCTCATGCATTAATGTAAAATCAGGATTTTACTACTGTAGTTGTCGCGCTGTAGAATTTAACTACGACTAATTATTTTCATTCTGTACTGAAGAAATACTCAGCAGGTTACCCAAAGTGACGCCTTCACAGAACTTAGTTTTGTCTAACCAACAGTCCAAAACTCAACGTTATAACAAATAAATTAAAGCAGCAAATCTTCACGTGTGGGAGCCTTCAAATATTTTTACAGGAAAAATTTCTTGAGCCATCAAACTGTTGCTGCTTAATTTCCCTGCCAGTCTAATAATCCCATCAGCTGCAGAAACTGTTTTAGTAAATTTATAACAAAAATCATATTTTATAAACTCTTCATGTGTTTTGTGTAAAAATCTGATTTGTACAGTTATTGAAACTGTCAGTTACAGTCCCCTCCAAAAGTGTTGGAACAGTGAGGCCACTTCCTTTTGTTTTTGTTGTTCACTGAAGACATTTGGGTTTAAGATCAAAAGATGAGACAAGAGTTCAGAATTTCAGCTCTCATTTCCTGGTTTTCACATCTAGATGTGTTAAACAACTCAGGACAAACCACCGTTTGTTTTAGACCACAGCGTTCTTAGGTGAGCAAAAGTAAAGGAACAAATCATCTTAAAGTAAATAACATTTAATATTTGGTGGCAGAACCTTTGCTTGCAGTAACTGCCTCAATCCTGCGACCCATCGACATCACCAAACTGTTGCATTCTTCATTTGTGAAGCTATTCCAGGTTTTTACCGCAGCTTCTTTCAGTTCTTGTTTGTTTCGGGGTGTTTCTCCCTTCAGTCTCCTCTTAAGGAGGTGAAATGCAGCTCTGTTGGGTTCAGGTCAGCTGATTGACTTGGTCAGTCTAAAACCTTCCACTTTTTCCCCTGATGAAGTCCTTTGTTTTGTTTTGTGTGCTTTGGCTCGTTGTCCTGCTGCATGATAAACTTCCTCCCCATTAGTTTCAGTGCATTTCTCTGTAAACACTTCTGACTTCATTCTGCTGCGACCATCATCAGTTCCATCATCAATAAATATTAATGAGCCTGTTCCAGAAGCAGCCATGCAGCCCAGGCCGTGACATCACCTCCACCAGGCTTCACAGATGAGCTCGTACGCTCTGGATCATCAGCAGTTCCTTTCTTTCTCCACACTTTGGCCTTTCCATCTCTTTGCTACAGATTAATCTTGGTCTCATCCGTCCATCAGATTGTGTTCCAGGACTTTTGAGGCTCATCTCTGTTCTTCTCTGCAAATTTCACTCTGGCCTTGTGATTCTTGCTGCTGATGAGGGGTTTGCATCTTGTGTTGTGGCCTCTATATTTCTGCTCTCTGAGTCTTCTTCCAACAGTGGATTGTGATACCTTCACCCTGCACTGTGGAGGTCGTTGCTGATGTCACTTCCTGATGGTTTGGGCGTTTTCTTCACAGGTCTCACCATATTTCTGTCATCAACTACTGTAGATTTCCTTGGCCGACCTGTTGGACGTCTGTTGCTCAGCGCACCAGTAGTTTCTTTCTTTTTGCTTGCTTTTCTCCCACAGACAGCTCTCTGGTCTTCATGTTGGTTTATCCTCTTTAACAGGAAATGCAGTCTTTATAGGTTTGAACCAAGGATGAAAAATTAGACTAGTCATGCAGAGCTATTTAATGTTTGGATCAATCAGCCTAAAAGGCAACAGCTGGGCAACAAGAAACATCTGTCAGTCACATGTTCCAATAGTTGTGCTCACTTGAAAAATGGGTGGGTTCAAACAAAGGGTGGTTTGTCCTGAGTTGTTTAACTCATCTAGATGTGAATACCAGGAAATGAGAGCTGAAATTCTGAACTCTTGTCTCATCTTTTGATCTTAAACCCAAATGTCTTCAGTGAAAAACAAAAACAAAGGAATTTGCCTCACCGTACCTTTTGGAGGGGACTGTATCTGTAAATAAGTACAAAAGTGGCATGAAAAGAAAACACTCAAGTAAAGTACAAGTACAGCTAATTTGCACTCATGTACAGTACTTGAGTAGATGTACTTTGTTACTGTTCATCACTGGGCAGAACTACTTCATGCGTCAGGATCTCTGCAGACAGGAAACCAGGCGAATAGAAAATTGTCTGTGTTCAGTGATATAATTCAATATTATCTAAATAAATCCATATAATTCACCTCCTCTTCCTATTTTATTGCAAATAAGAGTTACATTTACAGTACTTCTTATTTCAAAGGGCATATTATGTGTTGATAAATATTTAATTTAAAGACGTATTTGGTCTGTGTGTCTTTTCAACACGACGTCCTTGAATCTGTGAAACATGTCAGGTTTTGTTGCAAAGAAATAAGTTTGAATCAGATTGTAATTTTTAATTTTGATATTAAAAATTTAAAATCCGTCCCTGCCTCACGCCCAAGAGTAGAATAAAAACGTGCAAACTGGGCAGCACGTAGCGACCGGATTCACTGATCGGTTATCTCACATAATTTAATGTTGTTGTTGGGTTCAGGCAGTAACAGTCAGTTATCTTTATATTAAGTTATTCTCCCTTTTGTTTTAGATATTTTACACACTCATTTTTCACTGTCACGCCGTGTTTAACTTTTAGATTATGGCTCGTCGTCTGGATGAACTTGAGTGTGAAAGATGCTGCAGTTGTGCTGAAAGTGATTTGAAACCTGACTGAAAAAAAGAGTCATTTCTAAATACTTATCTTGGGTTCTAGTTCAGTTTCCATCTGTGTGTCGGCACCAGCGGTCGACCGATACGGGTTTTCAATGTCCGACGCCGATATTTAGAGAGCAGGGCAGCTGATGGCCGATATCAGAACAGGGCTGCAAATAGCAATAATTTTTATTGTCGATTAATCTGTTGATTATTTTCTCGGTTAATGGAAAGTGTCAGAAAATTGTGTTTCCCAAAGCTCAAGGTGACGTTTTCAAATGTCTTGTTTTGTCCACAACCCAAAAATATTTAGTGTACAGTCACAGAGGAGGAAAGAAACCAGCAAATATTCACCTTTAAGAAGCTGGAATCAGAGAATATTTTAATAAAAACGACTCAAACCGATTAATTGATTAATTTAATAGTTGGCGATTAATGGTTGCGGGTCTACATCAGAACAAAGAAAAGTCCTGTATAATCTAATCTAATCTTCGTGTTCTCTCAGCAGTAACGTGTTGATGAAGCTTTATTAATAAATGAAACAGAAACTTTGGGTTCTGCTGAAGGTTTCAGTGTGCGGCTGCTGTTTAAAGGAGAGCGGGGTTCAGTTCGTCATCATTCAGCTGCTTTATTCTCTACAGCATAACGATAAATATTTAACACTGTTAGATTAGAGCTGCTGTTCTTTAGGATGAGATATCGGCCTCCTGATCTGCTGATGCACGTTGTCTCAAGATGCCAGATAGTGGCCCTATCAATAAGTCTGTCACTAGTTTGCACTGACATTATTTCCCGTAATAATTGTTACTCTTAAAATGCAGATTTATACTAAAGTTGTTTACAGAGACGAAGCTGTAAAAAGCCGCCGTGCATAGCAGCTGGTGAACACAGTGGAGCATTTATCATTAGCTATCACTCGAACCAGCTGATTTGTTCTCCTGGTTGTGATGTGAGACATATTTATACGTCCCTGTTGTCTTTATAAACTAAAGCTCATGCTTGTCGGGTTGCAGAGGAAGCTGTTAAATATAGTGACCTGGTGGTGTCGGCGGGATGTTACAGGAAGGCAGTGAGGTGGTGTGTTCAGCAAATAGAGAAGTTGTGTTGTAAGTTTGAGGTAATTTGGCTCCTCGTGATGTAAATCTGAGCTCCGCGACGACAGTTCCTGCTTACGAAGCATCAGACGGTTATTCTTTGTGATCTGTTGACCCGGTTCAGGTGGCGGACTGTGTCAGCGCCTGAGGATAAAGAGGTTTGAACAAATAAAGCAAGCGAGATGAACATGACATGACTTTATTTTACATTACTGTACAAAATGCAAAGTTTCCAGCATCATCACACATTAATCAAAATAAAGTTTTAAGACCTTTTTAAATTATTTTAGTTTAACAAACAGATGCAAGCTCAGCAGCAACACTGCGTGAGACTGTAAGTAAGTGGAGCTCGAGTTCAAACTATTATTTTCTAACATTGATCTTAATGATTTGGTTTCTTCGTGGCTTCAGAGGCCCAACAGCAGGTTAAACTGTGACACCATGATGGTGGAACGAGCTACCATACGCCATCAGAGCAGGGGCGTCCCTGAACACTCTGCAGAGTGACTCTGACACCTCTAACCTCTAACATGCACTTCCTGTGTCTCCTTACAGTTCTCCTTTAGTGATTGCACTATTCATTAACTCTCACTTCTTTTACATTTATTCATTTAGCTGAAGCTTTTATCCAAAGCGACTTACAATTGCTATACATTTGCACGTCGAGCTCACATTGGTGGATGGGTCACAGCCATCGCCACCTCGTATCTCAGCAGCAGCTGTGGGGTAAATACTAACAGCTCTTAGTAGCTCTTAGGGACTTTAACCTGCATGCACACTAACTGATGAGGACCCGTGTCACGTCCTGATGGGTAGAGACGCTGTTTGATGGTTCAGACCTGGTTTTAGGGTTCGGGTTAGGAAATGCATTACGGGTTGGAGGAACAAATGTGTGCGTGATGTGTTTTGTGGTCCTCGCAGCTGTATCAAGATCTGGGTTAGTGCGTTACCTCAGTGTGGGGGACTGGAGGAAGTCAACACAGAGACCAGATCTTAACGATTAAACCTCTGTGAGCCGCTGAGCTGACGGACTCGAGGAGAAACTCGTGAAAGTGTGAGCGAGTGTGAGTGGACCCAGGGATCGCACAGACCCATTTCCTGAGCTATCTTTGTCGCTCGCTTGCCCTGTTTCTATAAATAGTCTGGTCCAAGAGGGACTCTGGCTCCTGAGGGGGGGGGGGGGGGGGGGGAGGAGGAGGAGGAGGAGGGTTGACAAACAGAAAGAGGACAGACCAGAGGAGGAAGGATGATAAAGACATTCTCCTCCTTTTGAGGAGGCAAACTTGAGCAGCAGGAGGATGAGGAGGAGTAAAGCAGAAGCAGCTGTCGGAGGAGGCGGCATGGAGAAGGAGTGGGAGATCAGGGAGGGAAGGACAGAGGTCAAAGGTCAAATCTGTTGTGAGAAATCAACCTGAAAAGATTTCATTTTAATCTTTGAGTCAAAAATCCAGCGCTCGTGTTCTCAGTCATCATGAGAGCAGTACAGCATCCAACCACCAGGGGGCAGCAGCAGCAGCCAGATCAGACCTGGTGACAGAACATCACTGAGCTCCTGAAGCGTAGTACTGTCTGTCTGTAGTACTATCTGCAGTATACGTAGTGGTATTAGTAGTATTATGAGCAGGAAGCAGACTGATTGAACCTTCGCCCTCTCAGAAAGCTGATCTCTCACTCTCGCCTGGTCCAGGATCAGTTTACCTCGCCATGACAACAGAGCAGCATCACAGCTCGACGTCTCTCTCTGCAGACACTGTGGTCCAGGTGCTCCTGTGGTCCAGGTGCTGATGCTGGTCCAGGTGCTAAAGATATCGATGAGTTTTGTATGTGCTTAAAGCTCCTGGACAGGTTCTGGGCTCTGTGCCGGTCCAGCCTGTAAACTTCACCATTAAATAAACATAAACCTGAAATAAAGGGACCCTGCGGGCCTCAACAGGCCTCAGTGTGTCCCCTTTACGGCCCCGTCATCAATGTTTCTGTTGTCTCTAACAGTTAATACTGGATTACAAACACACCGGCAGTTAATCAAATTACCACAAACTACCTGCTGCATGGGGAACTTTGGGGCCCCGGGGCCGTCGCCCACTTTTGCCCTGTGGTAATCTGATGCTGGTATTATTTAAAGGGAATCCAATCCGGAGGAATTAAGTATTTAACGATCGGGCAGCAGACTGTTGACAGAACGCAGCAGGTTTCACTCATCTGTTTGTACTCTGGATTATACACAGTAAGTACTCAGTAAAAGTAGTAATACCACAGAAATACTCAAAAGTCCTGCAGTCAAAACTCTACTTAAGTAAAAGAATTAACATCAAAATGTACTTAAAGTACCAAAAGTGACTCATTATGCAGAATAATGCATATTAAATTAGGAGTATAATTATGATGCGTTCACTGTAACTCTGCAGCTCATTTTAATCACTTTATATTCTGCTGAGTAGATTCATCTATAATTTGTGATAATCTGAACCTGAAAAGTAACTTCAATTATCAGGTAAATGTAGTGCAGTAAAAAGTACAGTACTTCCTCTGAGATGTGGTGGAGCAGAAGAAGGAAATACTCAAAGTAAAAGTACCTGAGTAAATGTACTTAGTTACTTTCCACCACTGAACATAATTTTTTAATTAAACTAAAGATCTTAATCCAACGATAAATGGAAATAATCCTGTTAATAATCCAGTTTATCCTGTTTCACCCGTCACTGAGCTCTGATGTCTCCAACAACACGTCGTCCCTCATGAATTATGCAAGCACTCCGAGGGCCAATCACAGACAAGATCAGTGGTAGAAAGTAATTAAATAAGTAAATAAATTTGGCACAATGTTGAGGTACTTGTACTTTAATATTTGCATTTTCTGCTATTTTATATTTGTGCTTCACTTCATGTAAGAGGGAAGCTACAATAACGTGTGTGTGTGTGTGTGTGTATCTTTTAATTTATTTATATTTTGGTGCGAGGTCAAAATCCTAAAAGGTTCCTCTTTAGTTATCTCATGTTTGTATTTCACATGTGAATCTGTAAAGTAACTAGTTACTACATCCAAGTAAAGTAGAACTAAACTATAATACTGACATACTTTGGTAAAGTAAAAGTACATCCATAATGTACTTTAACAGTACTTGAGTAAATGTAACTTTCCAGCTCCGTCTGTGGCAGTAATCTAGTGACACAGGCGGCGGTGAAGCTGGTCTTAAATAGCCCGAGCAGGTCAGTGATGGCAGCTCGGCTGTAATCCAACCAGGAGCTGCGGCTGATCTTTTAAGCCTCTTCCAGGTAATCTGCCTCCTTGTTTAAAAGTACCAATGAGGAAGTCGCCGCCGCCTCCGCAAGAGGGGAACTCCTCGTGTTCGACATGTCCCCGGTCTCTCTGCAGAGTTTCCTGTCGTTTGTCCCTCCTCAGCAGGTTAAACAGCTGTTTGCGATGTCTTCTGTGGCTCTGGAGGAGAAAATAATGACCCTGGTGATGTCATAGTGATGTCATCAGGGTCAGACTGGGCTTGGAGACGTTATATGTCTCTCAAACAGTTTGCATCACAGACTGATGAGTGTGAATGATGCGGCTGTTTACCAGGCAGGGAGGCTCTAATGAGGAGCGCAATCCAGCTGCATTGTGGGAAACGTAGTCAGGATATCTTCACCTCTGCTGCACAGATTAATGGCGCGTTCCCATACAAAGCATCTTTAATTTTCCAAGTTGCTTGACATGTATGGCTGGACAACTCGAATGAGTGTTCCCTTTCAACGCAAGTAAAAGCAAGTTTATGCGAGTAAACACAACCGGTTTACTACAACCCAAAATCAACATTTTACTGTGATTTAGTTTAAAAAAACGGGTCAAAATGGCGCAAAACATTAACATAAACATTAAGTCATGCTTTGTCGGGTCTGTCTGCAAGATGACAAGCACACAACTTTTAAAACACTTGTTTTCTGAATGGAGTTTGGATCGACTTCTTTCGTAGTAAAGTACAACGATAGCTGTGATCAAGCAACAGACATATTTTCTGAACTCACAGCTAGTTCAGCTTCCTCTCTTTTCTCCCAGCAGCCTCCTCTTGTGTCGCTCTGTATGAATATGAAGTCGTCCCTCAGAGCTCTGCGGCTACAGTAACAACAGCTCGCTGCAGAGAAATCAACGTTTTAATCTTAAAAACTATTAGTAAAAAGTTAATTTAATAAAAGCAGTTAATTCTGAGCTCCTCCTGTCAGTAAACAGCTCTGTTATCAGAGCAGAATCTGACTGCAGGCTCTGCCCGGCGTCACGCAAATTTCAGGCTCGAGTCCCGTCTTTAGGTCATTTGCATCCATCAGAATCAGAAAAAGGGTTTATTTTCGAGGGATTTGCTTTGGTGATGAGATGCTACACGTAGACCAACGTACAGTTAAATAAATATATATAAATATGGAATAAACAGATGCATAAAAGTTGTTGTTGTTGTTGTTGTTATAAAAGAATAATGTGTAGAGACAGAACAATGTGGCAGATATTTGCATGTTCATTACGCCGTGTTTGTGCAGAAATGTTACAGTCGGACAGGATTCGTATTTATATAAATATATAAATCGACAAAATTTTTAAATAAGAGTAAAATGTCCAGTTTGTGCAGTGATAATATTTATGGGCATTTACAGGATCTACTGAATGAATTTGCGTCTTTGCAATGACTTTGTCTGTAACCACGGCGCAAAGTGTTTGTGGAACCTGCATTAAACCGTCCTGTTCTACTTTAAAACTAAACTGCTGAATGTTTAAACTGTGATTTTTTTTTTTTTGTTGAGTGGAAAAAAACAGCAGAATCTTGACATCTGATAGGCTGAAACTGGATAATAGTTTTTTTCCCAATTAAACAACTTTACTGATTCTTTGATTATTAAAGTACATTTCCTGTTTTCAGCTCTGTGTTAAAGAGCTTATTGTAATTCTGCTGCTGTGACGCGTGAACTTAATTTATTGATCTACTTTATTTCTGTGAGGTTTCTTTCTAGGATGCAGCCATGACTGGTAGAGTCTGTTGGTCCATCATGATGTGATCAATGCTAATTAGCTAATGTAAACATGCTAACACGCTAAACTAACACGGTGAACATGTTTTCTTTATCCAGGCCATAAAAATGTTTGACAGAAATCTTTTTAAAAAAAGGATTTATATCTGTTCTCTTTAAGGAAACGTGGGCCTGATGCCAAAGCAACCAGCAGAATCAGATTCTCCTAGCAGAGCTCGCTAATTAGTCCTGTTATCAACACAGCTGTTTGTTAAAGTGTCACAGTGGAACCAGGGCGGAGCTCGTGAAGCTCAGAACATGTGATGCATACACCGTGTGGACACATTAACATGCAGCCCCCTTCCTGTTATTTTACTGTTGTTTAATTGGATCCATAATGCAGCAGCGCCGCAGCCTTGAAGTGTTAATGAGGAGTATTCTGGGATGTTGGAGTGGGTTGGCGGCTCCATTCATCTCTGGACAAGCTGCATTGATGTGAGCGATTTACAAAAGGGGGACGAGCTGCTCCTGAATCCGCTCTGTGTGCAGGAGCTGGTCCTGGATCAGCCGCTTGGTGCGACATGAAGCAAGAGACTCTGACATGCAGCTGCACTGAGATCAGCTTCAGCTGCCGGGAAGCTCCTGAGTTAAAGAGTTATTTTAACACAGCAGCTTAGTCTCTCTCTCTCTCTCTCTCTCTCTCTCTCTGTGTTCCTTCCTCGCTCTCTCGCTCTGCCTCTCAGTGTGCTCTTCCTCTTCATCCTTCCAGCGCTGACTGAGCTCTTCCTCTCAGGTTGTATGAAACTAAACTGCACAAATCTCTTCTTCTTCTTCTTCTTCTTCTTCTTCTTCTTCTTTTCCTCTCTGACTGCTTTCTGTAAATGCTGTGATTTTTAGTTCTTAGTGTAATGTTTCAGGAGTGTTTATTTTCTGGACCACCTCAGATGCTCTCTCTCTGTGACCTCGCCGTTAAAACACTGACTGAATAATTATAATAATGATATTATTAATAATAATAGTGTATTGAATGACAGAGATTCCACTTATTTAACAGCCACCTGCTGCAGGTTAGTTCAGATTTCCTGCTGCAGGTGTTGATGTTCCTCTTTTTAATTCTTTGAAACAGTAGAGCTTATTGTAATTAGAGCCGGGCAGTAATCTACTCAGCTGTTGTCTGTTGGACGTTTTCAGCACCAGTATAATTATTGAATGTTATTTAAACACGAGCGACAGAACAAGCAGACGTATTTTATAGTTTCCTGTCAGGCTTCAGTTTAATGCAGACCTTTGTGTAGGTGCTGCTGATGTTTTATCTTTTCTGTGTTCAGGTTGAATCTGTGTGCTTTTGTCTGTCTGATTTAATGAACGTGGGGAAAAGTGAGTGAATGAAACCAAACCGTTGGATTTAAAACCAGATATTAGATTGACTAAAACTCACTGTGAGGAAGTTTCATGTTCTTTACAGAGTGATAAAACCGTATTGTAATATACAGCCTTCATTGTAATGTTGTTGTAGACAGTTAAAGGTCCAGTCTGTAATATTTCTGAGGCTCTATCGACAGAAATGCAATATAAGATCCATAACCATGTTTTCAGTGGTGTGTAAAGATCTTATATAATAAACCATTATGTTTTATTACCTTAGAATGAGACATTTATATCTATATAACCCCCTTCCATGGACGTCGCCTGAAATGGATAAACAGGCTACAGAGCGCGTTTCGTCACTACGTTCTTCTTGTTCTACTTCTGGTAGAATTCAGGCAGTGCAGACACTCATCACTGTGTTGAATACGTACATTAGAAGAAGAAGAAGTAATAATATACTGCAGGGGTCGGCAAATATGTTTTGCATCAGAGCAACATTTTCAACCATTACATGGTGGATGAGAATAAACTGTAGGACTCGCACCTGTCTGAGGGTTTAATCTCACCCTGAGACAGGTTTTTCTTCTCTCTTCAACAAATGTATTCTGCAGCGAATGTTTCTCAGATCACGGCATGTGCAGCACTGTTTGCGTTTCGGTGTTTGATCCTCATCCATCAACCTACGGACACTTTTGCATTTCCCCAGTATCTCCAGGTAGAGGACATTTAGGGGAATCACGTTCTCTGACGGCTCTTTCAGAGGTGTGTCAAGCAGCTACAGACTCTTTCATTGTCGTTCAGAATTTTTCAAAGCAAAAGCTCAGTTCAACTCCAAATAAAGCATTACGATAAACAAGCTCCTCGTGCTTTTATTTTGTAGGCAAAACCACTACAGAGGAAGTGATTATGTGCGTAGAGGTGGTGATGGTGCAGTGGATAAGACACATGTCTTTTGTGTGAGAGACCTGAGTTCAACTCCCCACTGTGACCCATCCACCATTGTGTCCCTGAGAAAGACACTTAACCCCTCGTTGCTCCAGAGGCGTGCGACTTCTGACATGTATAGGAATTGTAAGTTGCTTTGGATAAAAGCGTCAGATAAATGAATAAATGTAATGAGTAGCTGTCATGACTGAGATCAAAGCACCATAATCTGGCAGCGGGCCAGATATTATTGTTGGCGGGCAGTTTTGGCGAGGGTCCATAATCACAGAGAGAATGAACGTGTTTCCCTTGTCAGTGTTTGTCTAACCTTTATCTAATGTGTGGTTTATAAAGGACTGTGGTGCAGAAACAGTGACAGTGTTTCACATTGTCAGTGTTTGACATTTTCCATGTTGTCTGTCAGTGGCCAAGTCACATTAACATAAGGTTTTACTGAATAATTAAGTAAATATAATTTCTTAATAAATATACCTGAAGAAACCTCATTTCCTGACTGGCCACTCTCTGCTGTCTCTGAAGAGACACCTTTTGTGCTCTTTGAAAGGTTAGGGGGGCAGTGGTAGACTGGACAGATGGTTGCAATTCACAACCCTCACCACTAGATGCCACTAGATCTTACACACTGAACCTTTAAAGGTGTGTTTGGTGTCAGAGGGAAGGCGGGCTGAGTTTTCCTTGCGTCTTCCCCATGAGATCCCACCGAGCTGCAACATTTAAACTGAAGCATTTTAGTGTTAAAATGGAGCACGGTCGACATCTCTGACCTAAAACTTGACAAATGCTGTTTTAGTAACGACCTCTGAATGATTTTAAATTACATTTCACAAAAAGAAGGTAGGTTGAATTCACAAATTTGCAGCCATGACCCGTTCAAATCTATCCAGGTGTTGTGTTATTGTGTCTCTCTTGCCGACTGAAACCGCCTTTAGAAGTCCACTTCCTTTCACAAGTTCCAATCATTCAGGATCAGTTTCGTTGCATCTAGCATCATAAAGATCATTTAGACCATTTGATCTTTTGAGCAATAATAACGAGTGCTCGTTTGTGGCAGTGGTGGAAGTGCTGACTAGTGTTTGCAGATGAACTGTAATAACTTTGCAGACCGTTCTCTCCAGAAAAACGAACTTATCGTTCGTGCAGCGCAAAATTACGACCTGTATTTACATTTACTGTGGCAGAGACCTCTAGCGGCCTTTCACCCAGGAGGCCGGCGTTCGGTTCCCATGTCAAACAAGTTTGGCTAAGTTACAGCAGGTTACGTAACATACATAAGTTACGTATTGGCATTAGATATGTTTTCTACGTAAGGTTGTCGATTTGTGAAACCTCCTTTGTGTCATGGCGGACTCCACGTTTGTCTTGGGACTTTTTTCATGTGATTTAGTTAACGGGACTTACGTTATGTTTGTCCGGTACAGAAACAGAGTTAGAAATTGCCGTTTTGGGAGGCATGGACAAACATTTTGGGATGGTTAATACGACCCATGTTGTCGGACTTGTTGTAGCTTTGGTGGTCCTCTGACTTTTCCTTTAGCGCCATCATCGGGTCAGGTCAGCCTCAGATGTACGCTGTGTTTACAGCTAATTAGCTAATGTTACCATGCTAACACGTTAAGCTAAGATGGTGAGCATGCTAAATATCAGCATGTTAGCATTTAGCTCATAGCAGTGCTGCTAGCATGCCTGGCAGTGTTTTGTGTTTTTAAATATTGTCTGTAACTCATTTTATGACATTTGTTAGAAAATCAATTAAATAAGGCATCTATTTTAATAATGGATTAATCATTTTAAATCATTTTTCTAACAAAATTTGAAAAAAAAAAACATGATTCCAGCTTCTCAGATATGGGGATTTGGGTATTTGGAGCTTTTTCTCAATGATCTACCGGATCAAGATACTTTGGCTTTAAAAAAGTATGATGGGCATTTTTCTGTATTTAGTTTTTGACTCTGAAGACGAAGCAGCTATTAAAGTAAATTAACCAAAGAGGAGAGTGTAGCGCTGCTGGCACTACATTTACATCTACATTTGCATTATTAATAAACAAATGTGGAGGAGAGTGAAGTTTACTCATACTGAACAGGAGGACTTAGACCATGTAAGCAAAAACGAGGAGCTCATTTCAAAGAGAGAGGTTTGTTGTCTGGACGAGCCACACAACATTTCTCCAGCCTTTTCAGCCATGACGTGTGTGTCCGGTAACGTTAAATGACTCGCCCACACAAAAACAGCTTACTTTCTAGTTCACCAGGACATGCTGCTGTTGTGATGAGAGCTGTAGCTGCAGGAGAGTTGAGTATCTCAGTCTGGAGCTGCTGTGCTGCTCTGGGACGTCTCGTCCTCTCATGTTGGCTCTGCAGCTGCAAGCAGGGTCAGTTTGCTAACCCACAGCCTAGCTAACGTTACATTACTTGCTGTGTCGTTGCTCACTCTATGTCATGGTGACGTTGTCTTGGTGTCCCACCTTTTTTATGATGCAGACAAAAATCACGAGTTCATAATATTCCATTGAATTTACAAATAAATGCCTGTATTGGAATATGTCACTATCGGGATTATAACGTTTTAGACATAGTCGCACAGCCTTAGTGGAGATGGTGAAAACACAGAATTCAGGTGGCAGGTGACAATTAAAAAATATAATGCATGAAATCAGCAGCCTAGTTACTTTTTTTTAGACTATGCACATTTGTTTCTTCTATATTTAAAGTGTTAATGTTTTCTGGTTGTGCAAAAAAACTTTTCTCAAAGCATTTTGGTAGTGATGGAGCAGTGGATAAGACCCATGCCTTAAGTGTGAGAGACCCAGGTTCAGTACCCCACTGTGACAACCACCAATCCCTGTGTCCCTGAGCAAGACAGTTAACCCCTCGTTGCTCCAGAGGCGTGCGACCTCTGACATAAGTAGTAATTGGAGGTCGCTTTGGATAAAAGCGTCAGCTAAATTAATTTGTCACTTAACACTTCTGTAATAAATCATGCTTTTAAAAAGTGACGGGGACATGTCCCCAGCGTCCCCAGTGTAAATGACACTACGCCTACGCCTTCATTACTGTGTCTGGCGCTGTGCAACAGCGTATAAGCCCTACAGCTCCCGCTCTGCTGTTTCCACTCAGACAGTAACAGGTGACTCAGAAGAGAGCTGGCGACCCGGTTGGTTTCAGGTGGAAGAAAAAGAATCTGTAAGCAGATGATGGCGAGGACGAGGAGAAAGAGCCACATGTTTAAATCTGGCTTTTGTGGAGCTTTTTTCATTCACTGTGGCTCCATCAAAGCGCAGACGGCCACTCTAGAGTTAGAGTTGCATGAACTCTGATCTGACGTCCACAATGAGATGACATTTAAAACAATCAGACCTGATCTGATTTATTTGGCCCACGTATGAAAATGGCCCAAATCCTAACTGGAAAAGATGAAAGTCTGCGTGACCTGTTCACACTGTTAGTAAAACACAGGAGTCACACATGAGCAAAAAAAAATCAGATTTGTGTCACTTTGGCTGCAGCCTGAACGCAGCCTTAGTCTGGTCTTCCTCTACTGCTGATGTTTTGAAGAAGAAGAAGAAGAAGAAGAAGAAGAAGAAGAAGAAATCCAAGAGAACTCTCCTCTCTCTCTCTGTAGTTTGGCTCATGCTCTTATTCTCGTCTAAAGTTTTGCGTCGGCCAGCTGGTCCTCAGATCTCTTGCAGATAAACTTCGTCACCGCTGCTGCTGGTCGGTTATCTCTGTTTGTCCACACGTTGCAGCAGTTTATCACCTGCTTTTTATTACAGCTCACTCACGTCTGCTGCTGTTTGTCAAACCCACAGCAGCATCAGAATTAGCGAGCATCCCCGGCTTCCTATTTACTGTGTGATAGTGTTGTTTGGTTTCATAGTGAAGTGAACTGAGACGGAGGCAGATAAGGCTGCTGCGGATCAGGATTATACACGGACTATTTTTATTCATGTATTATTCATGAGGAAGTTCTTTAGTTAAGTTTCATTTTCATTACCTTCTTTTGTAAGTGCAGAATTTAGAAAAAACATGCAAAGAAAATAGGAGATATAAAATGCAAAGTACAAAAAAAGTCAGTTGAGGCTCTGAATGTGTCTTATACCTCAGAAAAACCTGTATATTCTTGTAATTTACAAAAGTGTGGTATATTGTTGTACTGTGTGTGTACTTTTGCACTGTGGTACTGTACCTTGTACCCGAGTAGGGAGTACTTGAGGACTTGTTGCAGCACAGTCGGCCTGCTAAGCGTTGGGTTACCAGGTGATGAATGTGGGACGTCAGCAAGTAACCTGATAACTGTGACTGGCTGCTGCTGGACAGGTTACAGGTGAGGTTGCAGAGTGAAAGTGAGGAGGATGTCCTATAAATAGAACTGCTGCTCACGTCACGTCCTGCAGATAAGACCCAATGATCCCTGATATACAGCAGGGATCCCGCTAACCACATGTGCTCAGGGGAAACTTTGGTTTTATTTATTATTTAGCAGCTCATAAATAAAACTTCTAAATGAACCAGAGTTAACAAAGAGGCTGGCTTTCATCTGTGGTTGTGGAGAGAGTCACTAGAAACTGAATGTACGACTAAAGTCACAAAGTTACTGAGATCACTGAGAAGCATGCAGATGATAATAAAAAGAGTAACCTCTGTAAGAAAAGGGCAGCGTGCAAAACACATCTGTTTATAGAGTGAGCGGACTCCTGCAGCTGCTGGAGGAAGATTTAAAGGACACTTTTTATTGCATAAAACAATCTGACAGTAACTGAATAGTTTGAAGATGTCACCTTGTGCTGGATTAACAGACTGTTGTTTGAGGCGATGTGGTTTGAGTTTGTGCTGTTGGATCTGTGAAGCTGTCGTCACAGTGTAATGTTTTGGAGTGTTTGGAGGGTGAGAAGCCGGCAGGTAGCCGTGGCCTTAATTACCGCTCCTTCCTGTTGTCGTGCTGCTCTGCCCGTGGAGAGACCCCTGCTCTTCCTCTGAGTGTTTTATAATTCATGTTTCTGTGTTGCACTGATCTGATACCTCAGCAACATGAGAACAAAGACACAACTTAACGTGACACGAAAGACCTTTCTGGCTTTTACAACAAGGAGCACTTATAAAGCAGAATGACACTCGTCAGTCTTTTACGTTTGACGTGTTAAGGTAAATTCTGGAAATTAGCAACTTAAAACCACGCTGCGTACTGTTGTTTGAGCAACATGTGGTGAGCTCTGCAGTTAGAGCTGCTCGTGTTTCACCTTTCAGCAGCATTTCTAGCTCTGAAGAGTTAGCACAATGCTAACATAAGGACAGCCTTTTAATAGATGATCTCAAATAAAAATGACTCGGATTTTATATAAAAAGCAAATATGTGTAAAAATAATGTAAATATTTACTCCCCTTTGACCCAAAGTCGAAATTATGTACAAAGCACACAGGGGATTGAAATTGTGTTTCTCTCATGACCGACAGTGAATGTAAGACAAAAACAAATGACAAAAGCAATCATTTTAAAGTAATTAACAAATTATTTACAATCAGTCTTGTCCTCTGAATGAAGTATGAAGTTTGCACATTATTCCAACATGGTCGCCCTGTAGTCTCAGCAGATACGTTGAAATACCCTGAGCTATTTTATCTCGTTACAGATTTATAGCGGTTTATTTACATATTTAGATCAGAGGGTGGAGCTAGCTAGCTTGGTTGGTAAGATGCATCTGTAATTAACTGTGATATTAGCAGGGATGCTAATTTTAGCTAGCGACAAACAGGCTTAAAACAAAACGGACTTACTGAAAAATTAGCAGCCGACTCCTAATAAGCTATTTCAGCAGCGCTGGTTAAATGTACACAGAGCAGCGGATATGAGTGGTTTCTATCCTGATTGACAGGTCGCCATTGTAGCGACTTGTCAATCAGCTTGTAGCCCCGCCCTAAAGCCTCCTCTGCTTCCTGGTCTCTGTTCCTCTAAATGGGACCATAATTTACTAAATGAACATCACGCTGTGTTGAAGAAGACTTGAAACTAGCGACTGAGACCATAAACTCATCAGGAAAGTGTTTACTGAGGGAATAAATCAGCTGACAAGTAGAAACATTTACTCAGAGACTTCTATACAATCACACCGTCGCCCCCTGCTGGCTGCTAGAGAGAACGCAGGTTTAAGGCTCTTCAGCACTGATTTCACTTTTCATACCCGAATGTTCCTGCTTGGGTCTGTATGACTTTAAGTAAACGCATCACAAAATCGGTAAATCACATTTAGAGAGCGTGGTGGTCCAGCAGTTTTATAGAGAGCCAAAGTCATGACGTCACTTCCTGTCGAGCCTCTGTTGAGAAAGATTTTGTTGGCTGGTTTTTCAGAGATTACAAATGTCAGAATTTCTTACTTCTGGAACAGAACCGGGAGGTCACACTTTCATCTTGTCTCTCTATAAATCTGAAACTTGATTTTTGTTTTGATGGATGAACAGAACTGTAGCTCTGTACTCCCGGCTAACTACTTTTTGCGCCCAACAGCCAGAGAGGAGCATTTCTGAAGTCTGCGCCGTCTCTCCGCCCAACATGGACACTTTTTTCCGACGTCACTTTAAGAGGAAGGAATCTGCTCTGCAAGTGGATGCAGAAGCCAAATCCTGCCAACAGCGGAGGCCCAGCGTGGCCATCCCGACCAGCAAGGCTCGCCGGAGGTCCAGCGTCGGTCTGCCTTCCTCCACGTTGACCCAGAGGCGGCGCTCCAGCGTCCAGCTGCAGGTGGGGCTACCGTGTGCAGGAGGCGGGCGTCTGGCAAAAACCGCCAGGCACAACAGGTGGGCGGGACATGTCCGCAGGCGCTCCAGCACCACCACCCCCAACCTCAACCCGAGGTTTGCCGTCCGCAGGAAGAAGGTGGGGAAGCTGCGGACCATCGACACCCACCTGCTGGGGCCGTCCATGCTGCTCGCCAGTCTGATCCAGATGGCCGAGGAGGACGAGGAGGAGGGCATGGGGGCGGGGTTACCTGCTGAAGAACAGCAGGTTGAGGTGAGGGGTGGGCCCAACAACAGGAGGATGTTTTCACGCTCCAGCAGCCTCCACTCAGACGGAGACGATGACAGCAGCGATTACTCCTCTGCCAACGACAGCCAATCAGAAGCCAGTCAGCTGTCTGAGGCGGAGCAGCTGGCCGAAGAGGAGGACGACACCTCCTGGTCTCCTGATCAAAATTTCTCCTCCTCCTCAACCCCCTCCTCCGCTATGGAGGTGATGAGAGAAACTCCCCAGCCTCCGTCAACATCTCGGCCCCTGATCAGGGCCCCTCGCTGCTTGCGGAGAAACTCCTCTCATGTTTTTCCGGGAGACTCTGCTCCCTACAGCCGCTATCGTGCCTCCAGCCAGAGGAAGAGGAGAAAGATCTCCACCATCTCCAAGGCTGGGAGCCCCTGGCCAGGAAGAGGCCCCCCGCTGCCCAGCCGCAAGACTTCAGTCTACTACCTCAACCACCCAGCCTTCTACAGGGGCCCCGGAGCCCTCAACCTGCTGGGGGCCCACAGCTACGAGTCCCACCTGGAGAGCTGGAGTGACTTCCTGCTGTATGTGTTCCCTGATCTCCAACATGAGCGCTGATGTTAGCTTGATGTTTCTGAGAGAAAATATGTTTTCTGACTGGTTGAGAAGTAGACAAATGTTTTCTTCCATTCAGCGTGGCTGTAATTTTATTTCACTTATGTCCATTAGGTAGATTGATAAGATAAGCCTTTCAGGTGTTGCAGCTGCACAAGGACGGAGATAAATACAGATAAATACAGAAAAGTGAAAAAAAAACAAAAAAAAAAACAATGGAATATAAAAAAACTGTCCACACATACATTATATCACATAATAGCACCCACATGGAAATCAGTGTCATCATGTCCGCTTTGTCCTTTCACTTAACAAAAGAAATATTCATGCACATGAGGAAATATTTTTATGTCTTGTGACACATCCTGTGTGTCATTATTTTACATTCAGCAACTTTTCCTAACTCTGTCACCAAATCCTCACTTGCAAACGATTTCCAGTTCCTGGGAATGATCGTCCAATTATTACCACTTCTTCAGTGATTGTTGGACGCCCTACAGACTCCTAAAATATAAGGTTTTGGACAGAATACACTCTGGAAACCTGTGACACACAAAATATAACAGTCATTCATCGAGTATTGTATAAGTAACAGACAAGCAGCTGAAATAGTCCAGCTAAAACTAATGGAGAAACAGATGAAATAGATGGCTAAAACTAACGGATAAACAGATGTAATAGTTAGCTAAAAGTAAAGGATAAACAGATGTAATAGTTAGCTAAAAGTAAAGGATAAACAGATGAAATAGTTAAAACTAACGGATAAACAGATGTAATAGTTAGCTAAAAGTAAAGGATAAACAGATGTAATAGTTAGCTAAAAGTAAAGGATAAACAGATGAAATAGTTAGCTAAAAGTAACGGATAAACAGATGAAATAGTTAGCTAAAAGTATAGGACAAACAGATGAAATAGTTAGCTAAAAGTAACGGATAAACAGATGAAATAGTTAGCTAAAAGTAACGGATAAACAGATGAAATAGTTAGCTAAAAGTAACGGATAAACAGATGAAATAGTTAGCTAAAAGTAACGGATAAACAGATGGAATAGTTAGCTAAAAGTAACGGATAAACAGATGGAATAGTTAGCTAAAAGTAAAGGATAAACAGATGAAATAGTTAAAAGTAACGGATAAACAGATGGAATAGTTAGCTAAAAGTAACGGATAAACAGATGGAATAGTTAAAAGTAAAGGATAAACAGATGAAATAGTTAGCTAAAAGTAAAGGACAAACAGATGAAATAGTTAGCTAAAAGTAAAGGATAAACAGATGAAATAGTTAGCTAAAAGTAAAGGATAAACAGATGAAATAGTTAAAAGTAACGGATAAACAGATGGAATAGTTAGCTAAAAGTAAAGGATAAACAGATGAAATAGTTAGCTAAAAGTAACGGATAAACAGATGGAATAGTTAGCTAAAAGTAAAGGATAAACAGATGAAATAGTTAAAAGTAAAGGATAAACAGATGGAATAGTTAGCTAAAAGTAAAGGATAAACAGATGGAATAGTTAGCTAAAAGTAACGGATAAACAGATGAAATAGTTAGCTAAAAGTAAAGGATAAACAGATGAAATAGTTAGCTAAAAGTAACGGATAAACAGATGAAATAGTTAGCTAAAAGTAAAGGATAAACAGATGGAATAGTTAAAAGTAAAGGATAAACAGATGAAATAGTTAGCTAAAAGTAAAGGATAAACAGATGAAATAGTTAGCTAAAAGTAACGGATAAACAGATGAAATAGTTAGCTAAAAGTAAAGGATAAACAGATGAAATAGTTAGCTAAAAGTAAAGGATAAACAGATGGAATAGTTAGCTAAAAGTAACGGATAAACAGATGAAATAGTTAGCTAAAAGTAAAGGATAAACAGATGAAATAGTTAGCTAAAAGTAAAGGATAAACAGATGGAATAGTTAGCTAAAAGTAACGGATAAACAGATGAAATAGTTAGCTAAAAGTAACGGATAAACAGATGAAATAGTTAGCTAAAAGTAACGGATAAACAGATGGAATAGTTAGCTAAAAGTAAAGGATAAACAGATGAAATAGTTAGCTAAAAGTAACGGATAAACAGATGAAATAGTTAGCTAAAAGTAAAGGATAAACAGATGAAATAGTTAGCTAAAAGTAACGGATAAACAGATGAAATAGTTAGCTAAAAGTAACGGATAAACAGATGAAATAGTTAGCTAAAAGTAAAGGATAAACAGATGAAATAGTTAGCTAAAAGTAACGGATAAACAGATGAAATAGTTAGCTAAAAGTAAAGGATAAACAGATGAAATAGTTAGCTAAAAGTAAAGGACAAACAGATGAAATAGTTAGCTAAAAGTAACGGATAAACAGATGAAATAGTTAGCTAAAAGTAAAGGATAAACAGATGAAATAGTTAGCTAAAAGTAACGGATAAACAGATGAAATAGTTAGCTAAAAGTAAAGGATAAACAGATGAAATAGTTAGCTAAAAGTAAAGGATAAACAGATGAAATAGTTAGCTAAAAGTAAAGGATAAACAGATGGAATAGTTAGCTAAAAGTAACGGATAAACAGATGGAATAGTTAGCTAAAAGTAACGGATAAACAGATGAAATAGTTAGCTAAAAGTAAAGGATAAACAGATGAAATAGTTAAAACTAACGGATAAACAGATGAAATAGTTAGCTAAAAGTAAAGGATAAACAGATGAAATAGTTAGCTAAAAGTAACGGATAAACAGATGAAATAGTTAGCTAAAAGTAAAGGATAAACAGATGAAATAGTTAGCTAAAAGTAACGGATAAACAGATGAAATAGTTAGCTAAAAGTAAAGGATAAACAGATGGAATAGTTAGCTAAAAGTAACGGATAAACAGATGAAATAGTTAGCTAAAAGTAAAGGATAAACAGATGGAATAGTTAGCTAAAAGTAACGGATAAACAGATGAAATAGTTAGCTAAAAGTAAAGGATAAACAGATGGAATAGTTAGCTAAAACTAATGGATAAACAGATGAAATGGTTAGCTAAAAGTAAAGGATAAACAGATGGAATAGTTAGCTAAAACTAATGGATAAACAGATGGAATAGTTAGCTAAAAGTAAAGGATAAACAGATGAAATAGTTAAAACTAACAGATAAACAGATGAAATGGTTACCTAAAACTAACGGATAAGCAGCTGGTGCAGCACGGTGGCCTCACAGTAAGAAGGTCCTGGGTTTGAAACCCTTGTTGTCCTGGTCTTTCTGTGTGGAGTTTGTATGTTCTTCCCTGGGAAGGGGAATTCATTTTACATACCAGTTAATGACAAATGAAAGTCTAAAAGGTGAAGGAAAAGTTTAAGAATTCTTTATTTGTACCTGTTTACTTGTTTGGCAGGAGACAAGAGAAAGTGTGTGATATTCAGATACAGACTACACATCCTGTAGCACGTAGGAAGAATGAAAGTGCTCAACATTTAAAATGATTAATATTTCTCCAGACCTCAGGCGGAGATTCTACTGCAGACACAAACCCTCCATGGAGCTGAAGCTCATTAACTTTCACTAACAAAGACGTGACTCACTGATACTGATCACAGCAGAGCCGCTCTGTTGCTAAGGTTAATGGATGGATGTGTGTCTGTGTGTTTCGTGGCATCTGGTTGCCTGAGCAGGTGACTGGGATCTCACAAAGATCTCACTGAGTCCGTCTGCAACAGCCTTGTCTCTTGAAATGTTGTGAACAACATGCAAATAACTTGAGATGAGAGCAGGAGGAAAGAGGTTGTGTGATATTAATATCATAGAGAATATCTGCTTCTAAATGCAGGCAGGTATCTGTTCACTGTGTGTTGTTCACCAAAAGAATGACGTTATCGCCACTGTAAATCAGCGCTTAATTGATATTAGGCTGCAGGTAATCATACAAAGAACAAAAGTGACGTTAATGTTATGCTGAAGTAACTGAGGTTAAACCAGATGAGAGGAAAATATAATGACAGAAGCTGAAACATGAATGAAGTTTTTTGGTATTTGTTGCTTATTTGATATAAAAAAAATAATAACTTGCAGCCATGTGATGCATTATTTATGCTCATGAGGGAACTCAGAGGAGCTGGTTGTGAAACATTTAGTCTGCTCCATAAAACTTGTTTTCTTATTTTAGGTAAATTAAGAGTAATCTTTCTAGATTTATTGGGCAATGAAATGTAGCCAGCTATATCATGGTATTTGTTGTGGTTTAGGATTTTTATCTCCACCTTTAACATGACAAAAATGACTTGAACTTGTTTTGTGATCCAGACAACTAATAAAAACTGATCTGAGGTCTGTTTTCTTAAAAGGTCTTTTGTGGTTTCAGGAAAGCCATTGCGAAGTCAGGCCTGCAGCATGTTCCGACTCAGCCTGACGTTGCGACGTCCGGACAGACTGACCCCCTGCAGGAGCCCAACAGCACCGTCGACTGGAGCGTGAGTCACTTACAATCATTTGTTAACAAACTTGCCAGGCGTTGAACATAACATTTAACATAAAATGATTCAATCAAAGAGGAAACTTGGTTTCAGATTCAGTCAGGATTTTAAACGATGCGGTACAAAGCAGGGAACATGCAGCTCATCACACTGGCTGCTATGCCTTAAAAAAGGAACTGTAATAATGGTGATAACACGAAATATAATAATTTAACCACCAATGAAAATAGTGACATGTTGTGTCAAAGGTCAATCAGAGACTGAATCATGGCGCACACGCAGTAACGGTTAGATTGTTTTCCTATTCTCTGCTAATAATCTCTCACTAATGTCTGAGTTTCAAGAGAAGCTGCTGCAGTAGTCCAGTGTTGAAGTGGCACCTTCAAAACACACACGCTTACTGTTTTATGTATTTGCTTTTATTTTAATATTTATTTTTGCGTAATTTTTATATTTTATATATTTTTTATTATTGTTATTTTATTTTTTATTAACACACACAAACATAACCTTTACTGTTTTTATTTACTTATTTAATAAAATGTATGAAATTAATTGTTCTTATGTAATTTATTTGTAGCTTTGGCAACATTCATGCCAATGAAGCTGATTTGAATAGAATTTCCTTTCTCGTTAAACATTTCAAAGCTGAGTTTTTAAAAGTACTTTAAATCCAGTATTGTTTAAATCCATATTTACTAGCTTGCAGTTTTCTTCCTCCCTGTCTTTGTTGGCACTGCAGCGCTGTACTGCTTGGTGTGTTACTGCCATCTGTTGGTCAGTGGAATAGAAATAGCGCCATAAGACTAAATGTATCAAGAGATGATTCTACTCTTTGAAGAAATGCTGTCTGTGAGGAGGTTGAGACAACTTTGTTTTAAATATATTCCCAGACTATTTGACTCCTGATTGTAAATCTTCTCTGTATTTACAGTATTCATGCTTTTTTGCACATTTTCAAGATGTCTTTTATTTTTAGGTTTTATTATTAGCATGCTGTGTTGTTGTTGTTGTTGTCACCACAGAAAGTTCCTAACATTGTAATTGCTATAAAGCTAAATGATCATTCCTGTGTTTTTAAACCTGGTAACCCAATTCAGTCAACTTTTTTTATCCCACTAGGGGCAATTAGTTTAGAGCAGCATGTTTGCAACAGTACACACAACATTCACATACAAGCAGCCAGTGTGTGCACATTTGACACCCCATAAAGGACCCTACAGGGAATTTAAAAGTCTGGTCGCCGAAAGGATAAAAGATTTGGCGTAGCGGTTCGTCTTGCACACAGGTAGTGCATGGCGACGCCCAGAAGGCAACAGAGAGAATTCACCTGCCAGCGCATGTCTCGGAGAGGCTAAAATACTTGCTGCCTTCCGGACTATTTATTGGTTACAACAACAAACACAACAAACTCCTCTCCGCCGCTTCCACCGGCGTCTTCCTGCAACAACTCGCCTCTCACCAGATTATGACACCAAAATATGTGACGGAGCACCCAGGTTTAAAACTACAGAAACTACCTTTTAACACTTAAAATGGCTGGTGTTCCCTTTAAAGCCAACATTGGTTGTTAAGACATGTTTAAATGTTAAATCGTCTTGAAAGCAGGATTGTTATCTTAGAAATGTTTTGATGCTTGACTGTGGTTATCCGTCTCGCAGGACAACGCCCTGTTTGGGGACCACATCTGGTTTGAGACCAGCGGCTCTGGAGACTTCTGTTACGTTGGAGAGCAGTACTGCATCGCTAAATCACTGGTGAGTCACAGCGCTCCCTGTGGTCCGAAACGCTGTACTGCCTGTTTATGAAATCAGTAATCTGATTGCTGAAAAGGCAAACATGAGGTGTTTTTCCTTTTCAGCTGTTTCTGCTGTCGCTTTTTTTGCAAAATTTAAAATGTTTGCTTAAAATTTGCTTGACAATTTGATAGAAATAGCCATTGTGGTCCAAGTGTTTTAAGGACTGTATGAAAATGACCAGGGAGGGGAAGGGGACTGAACATCATGTTCTTGTTAAAAGGAAGCCGCTCCCCAGTGTTTAATAATTTATTTGAACCCTTCCCTTGACTAAGAAACTAAGACGCTGCCTGCAATATCTCAAAGAAATACAACACTAGGGGAGAATTTAAGATACTCCAATTTGAACTTTGAGATTTGCCTCAAATGTAAAGTGCGTTATAAATAAAATATATTAATATTTATTATTATTACCTCCCCTCTCATAATTTCAATAAAACAACTGTTACCAAGCAATTACTGTGTATCACAATGCATCTGTTGTTGTTTTCTGCAGCAAAAGTCAGTGGCGAGGAAGAAATGCGCTGGATGTAAGATATCGGTCCACACCATGTGCATGCAGCAGCTGGAGAAGGTAAACTCTGCACCAGGATCAACAGCTTCACTCTGAGATATTTCCTTTTCTCTCCTCACAGTCGCTTGTCTTGCTGTTCAGATTAATTTCAGGTGCAAGCCGTCGTTTAGGGAACCAGGATCTCGTGCTGTTCGGGAGGTCAGTCTCAGTCGTTACGGTTATTTGCTGAGTGGTGATGATGCAAAATGTGAAAAATTAATAATGTTCAGATCAAACAGGATTTGAATGCTCCTGTGCTCAGAAATCATTTCAGATTGTTAATACGCTGTTTCATTTCAGTCCAACGTTGTGCGACACCACTGGGTCCACAGGAGGCGTCAGACGGGGAAGTGTCGACAGTGTGGGAAGGTGAGCCTCCATCAATCACTCTGAACCTTTTCGCTTGAAGGATGCTACAGCGTGAGAGCTAACAGAGTCTCTTTATTTTATCACCAACAGGGATTTCAACAGAAGTTTTCATTTCACAGCAAAGAGATTGTCGCCATCAGCTGCTCGTGGTGCAAACAGGCGGTGAGTCCTGCAGGTCCAATAGATTAGAACAGTAACCTGCATTTCCAGAGACGTCAGAAAATAAAATATTTTAAGCTCGGTGAAACCAAATGTGATGTGGTCTCGATTAGAAGCCTGGTCTGGTTTTTATAGAAGTTCTCTGGATGTATAAAACCTCTTAAAACCCAACGGGTCACCAGCTTGAACTGCTTCTAAACTGCTTAGATCGTGAGTACCACTTTAAATGATTAAACTTCTGTCAGGATGGACATGCTGCACATCGTTAGATTAGTTAGATTCTCTACAATTCAGTCCTTCAGTTCCTTTTACAGAAATTATATATATAAATATATTCATTCAGATTTCCAGGCATGGTAAACAAGGGAGATGGGGAAAAAAGTGGTGACTCTCGATCTCTTAAAGCGATCCTAAAGTCTGAAAATGTCCATCACTCCATTTATTATATTCCTTTAGTCCGTAAGGGTCTACACAAAAAATAATCTAAACAACTTTTCATAAAAGTTGAAATAACCGCGGTAACCTTTGACTTTCATCCTTTCTAAGATAAGCTTAGAATAATCTCTTTCTCTCTCCCTCTCTGAAATAAAAAGTTTGATAGCCTCCTCTCTGCTGTCTTTGCTGAGCGTTTTGTGCGAAAGGAATTAGAGGCCCGTCTCAAATACAGGCCGGGTGAGTTCAGTGATGAGAGGCAAATAAAAGCCTGGCTGGTGATTAACTGATAGATGAGCTACAGTGAGCGAAGTTTGACTTTACAGCTGCTCCATCCTGAAAAAAAAATTGAAATATCTCCAGTGTTTCCTGCTGTGTAAATGCTCCGTATTTGTATAGCGCCTTTCTAGTCTTTTCGACCACTCAAAGTGCTTTTACACTACATCCACACACATTCATACACTGAGCCTAAGTGCTTAAAGAAACTAACATTCACACACTGGCCGAACAGCCGCCAGGAGCAATTCAGGGTTCAGTATCTTGCCCAAGGACACTTCGACATGCAGCCTGGAAGAGCCAGGATTGAACCGCCGACCTTCCGATTAACGGCCGACCCGCTCTACCTCCTGAGCCACAGCCGCCCCCCCCTGTGTGAGGTAGTAGGTGTATAAACAGACTCGGCCTTGATCAAAAAACAGTGCCGTACAGGAAGCACTGAGTTAAAGTGAAGAGCTGGAAGCGTCAGCTGTGTGTGCAGTGATGAAGACGCTGTAACCTCACATTAACAAACCAACAGAAATGTCTGATTTCATCAAGTTCTCCATATGATTTTCCGTCGTTTGAGCCACCTGACTGTGTCCTCTTCTTCTTCTGTGGTGGCTTAATGGCAGCCAATCAGCTCCACCAGCTGTTTTATCTCCAGTGGGTGGACACAAGCAGCACGTCAGGGTTTATTGTGCGTGATTTAAAATTTGCACTAGATTTGGATGTAAACAAGAAAACACGCCGTCTTTCTGTTACAAATAAGTTAAATACTAAACAATAGAGTACAGTAGACTACTTTGCTCAGTTCAGCACACAGCTGCAGCCTTACTTAAGCTGGTACATCCAGTAGCTTATGGCGTTTACTTACCCAGCCTGCAAATATCTGCCCTTCATCTGGTTTACTACAGTGGTATGAAGCTAAAATAAACATTTTACTGTAAATTAATTGCAATAAACAGATTAAATTGATGCCAAAATAACTAACTTGTGATGCTGATTTGTTAAACATATGAATTCATGCTCTATCAGGCCGCAGTGCAAGATGACAAGCAAACAACTTTTAAAATGCTTGTTTTCTAAATGGTGTTTGGATCAATCAGGGCTGTGCTACGCTAACTTGTTTCACAGTAAAGTACGCCGATAGCTGGAATCAAATAACAGACACATATTTTCTGAAAATGCTTATACTCAACACTCCCCAAGTATAACGCAATGTCATATTGTGCTTGTTCAAGCTAAAGCTGTGTCTCAGTATCACAGCAAGGTGACTTCCTGTTTGTGTTTCAGTATCACAACAAGGTGACTTCCTGTTTGTGTTTCAGTATCACAACAAGGTGACTTCCTGTTTGTGTTTCGGTATCACAGCAAGGTGACTTCCTGTTTGTGTTTCAGTATCATAACAAGGTGACGTGCTTCATGCTGCAGCAGATAGAGGAGTGCTGCTCTCTGGGAGCTCATGCTGCTGTCATCATCCCTCCTACCTGGATCATCAGGGTCCGCAGAACACAGGTACACTCACACACACACTGTCAGCACTTGTGAGGACCCTCATGAGCCGCTTTTCGACCAAAAGTACCCCGGACTTTTAGTCCCCAGATCTCTTTTCAAGGAACTAAAAGGTCCCTTCAGCCCACTGTTGTGTGCGTTTCCACCACGAAAGATCAGGCAGATCAGCCGCAGCATCACGTCTGTGTCGCCTGAGCGTCAGAGGAACGGGATGTTTAACAAGCTTTATATTACCTGCTGTAATCAGCTGTTCCGCTTGTTTTGGAGAGGAGGACACCGACTTCAGCTCTGTGGAAAAACGTCCTGACTTCCTGAAATTACTGAAACGCAGAAACGAGAGAAGGCGTCGGAAGAGACGGTCTGTATGACCCTCGAACCGGTTGAAGCAGAACAAAAAGGATAATCCGGAAATGCGACCCTACCAAACCGACCAATCACAGTTCGGTCTGCTTTGGACGGCGTGTGGGATGGGGTATATACGGAGGAAAGTGCAGCGAATGGGATTGTGTATGGGAAGGCACAGGGTACAGTGTATGACACAGAAGTATAAATTAGCCTTAACCTGAAACGAAACCTAATTCTAAAATGAACCTTAAACTCAAGTCTTAAGGACAACAGTACTTTTGAAGTAGTACAGACTAGCGGTGGGAATCTCTGTGCACCTCATCAGTACATCACTTTTTTTCTATACAGGATCTCGGGATAATTACTAAACAATTAATTTGCGCATTAGAATCCAAAAGAAACAGCTCCTAATTAGCTTAAAATGACTAATTTACCTCCCTAATTTACTCCATTAACCTCATCTCCATGGTCCCTCAGTTCTTTAACAACCAGTTGTTATATTTCAGTTTTCAGAGGAGTCTAATTATCAGGATGTTCAGTATGTGTACAGGACAGAGCTGTACACCAGTTTAGTCTAAGCTTGTACCTGATGTTCTCAACAAGTAGGCAAGTTAGTACTAATGACATACAGCTGAGCTAATTAACATTACTTGGAATTATTTTAAATTTAAATGATAAAAGTGTCTCCCAAATGAGTTAATGTAATTGTGGTGTCTGAACAATAATGCTGCGATGATGTCAAATGCACATATGTTATACACCACATAATGTACTTCGTTACTAATTTAGTTAACGTTACATAACAGCTATAAAACGTGCTGAAAGGGGAGATGTTAGCTAGCGTTAACAGCCTTCACTTTTCCTGCAGCTGGGGAAACTACAGACTTTTATTAACGGACACACTGTAACACTGCACGTTTACTGCAAGGCTGAAACTTACTGCTAATTTTTTTCTCCGTCATGTTCTGCCGCTTGATTTTTGACATTTGTTAATCAATTCAGAATCGTCCGCATCGCGATGCATCTAAGAATCAATTTTTTTCTCCCACCCCTAGTACAGAACTCACAAAGCAGAAATGTCCACACTTAAAATCTTGTTTTTGCTGACCTCCCTTTGGTTTGACTGCTCTCCTTGCTGTAGTGATGTACAGGTGTAGTCCAGGACACTGACACATCCGGGATGCTGGCTGTGGTCAGAACAGGCTTGAAACTTGGTGTTCAGTGACTCTTTAATCCCTCCAGTTTATCTGAAACATTCAAAATCACCAAACTTGGAGATACATGGACGGCAACATGGCTCCTTCTGGTAGTTTTAAGATTTAAGATTACTTTATTTGTACCCATAGGTAGATTTTATTTTGCAGCAGACAAGAAATCCTGAAATTTTAGAAACAACACAGAGAAGAGACAGTGGACAGATAAAAAGTATTTAGGGTTCAAATCATTACTAAATAAATAAATAAAATAAATAAATTATCATTATACCACTTTGTTTTTAAGCGTTAAATTGTTATTCAATTTGGAGAATGCTGTTGAGTCTTCACAATTGTTGTGACTACATGGCTGCTTGTATTTTGTTGTGTTACACTTTCATAATTAGTTCACTGTCACTGTATTTTCATCTTAATTATTTATACTATGTTTTTTTAACTTCTCTACAAAGCACTTTGGTCAGCATTGTTGGTTTGGGTGCTCAGACTGTAATATAAACGTGACACACACACTGATGCCGTTGTGTTTGTCCTCCTTCCTGCAGTCGTCTCTAAAGTCCAGTAAAAAGAAGAAAAGGACGTCGCTGAAATGCAACAAGTCGAGCAAGAAGGGAGCCGAGGTGAGGAAGTGGCAACTCATTTTTGAATTTGTGTCAGGGATTAATGTAAACAGCAGCAACAAGATGATAATCCGGTTTCATCTTCACTTTAAAAAGTCTAACATTTGGGAAACAGAGTCCATGGATGCAAAACTCCACTTCCTCTCATCTTGCCAGAGTCTTGCGCTGACAGCTCGTCACACGGACCGTCCGCAGAGTTCTTGTGGATGTTGATGGACCAGGTCTCTGTAAAGATGCGGGCACAACAGTTTCTGATTTACGTTGTTTGGCCAACATGAGTCCAACTTTGTCCAGACCGGACCTTTAGGAGCAGCCTTAAGTCTTAATATTTCTGTCAGAGGTAACATGTGTTTCAGCAATAAAGCTGGAAAAAACGGGTGAAAAACAAAAAGCGAAGTGAAGTTTGAGGGAACTAGCGGCCATAGCAACTACTAAAACTGTAGCTGTAATATAATTAGAACATCTGTTGCATTATGGGTAATGAGTTTGGAGACTGTAATGTGATAGGCATCATGAGGCGGACTGCAGCATCACCTCTCCTGTGAATGCGTTTTTACTCTTCTTTGTCTCTCAGGTCCAAGATGGCCGCTGGAAGCCCTTCCTGGTGAAGCCTCTCCCGTCTCAGCTCATGAAGCCTCTGCTGGTGTTTGTTAACCCCAAGAGTGGAGGAAACCAGGTAGTGTTCTCTTCCCGCTTGCCCAGGGCATAATTTCCACTGGGAATGAGGGAATATTTAAAGTTTTCTGTCCTGTCCAGATGCGAGAGGAGCTGATCCACATGTTGATGCACTCGTTCCCTTAAGAAACTTTTACACTTTCCAAAGACAAATATGTAATTTCACATCACATTGGGCCATTATTTTCACTATTTGTCTGAACAAAGAGTTGGAAAAGCTCGAGCAGATAATAAATAACCAACAGCCAAAGATCAGTCTGCTGGGGAGGAACTACAAACTTTAGATTTGGGGAAAGTTATGTGGTTGGTTATGATGCTCTCCACAGTGATTTAACATTTATTCCACAGCATGTTTTGGACATCAACCCCTAAAACCCTTTTAATATGACCTCAGAATCGTTATAGATACGGTTGTTCATGTTTGCCTTTTGTGTGCAACATGAGAAACCTCTTCCCTTCTGAGGTGCATTTTATTTTTGCACATTAAAATCCAAACAGAAACGTCTCCTCATCAGCTTAAAAGGACGAGTTTGCATCACTAATTAGCTTTACTGACCTCATCTCCATGGTCCCTCAGTTCTTTAACAACCAGTTGTCAGACTCCTCTGAAAACTGAAATATAATTATCAGGATGTTCAGTATGTGTACAGGACAGAGCTGTACACCAGTTTAGTCTAATCTTGTACCTGATGTTCTCAACCCTGGACAAGTATGTAAGTTAGTACTAATGAGCATTTAGTGTTGCCGTGCTCGAACAGTGTGCGAGTGAAAACATTTGTAGCTCATAGTTTAATTATCGGGCGAAACTTTAGTAGCGGCGGTCGTGATTCAGCAGCGGCAGTGATGATAGTTTATTTCTGTTTACCATTTTTCATAATTGATTCTGTATTAATGTATATTGTCTGCTATGTAGCAGAAGGGAGTTACAAAACTCAATTTCACTCTATAAATTGTTATATTGGGACAATAAACCTACCTACCTAAACCTGCAGCAGCCAATGAGAGCGAGCGGAGGTGGAGGCGTCCCCAGCGTGTTGCGTGTCGGATCTATAAAATATATAAACCTGCTGCGTCGGGTCATTCTGTCTGTGGGAAAAATCCTCTAGTGAGCACCAGGGATCAGAGCAAAGTGATGGACATCAATCTGCATAAAAAACAGCAAACAAAATTTGTTGCTGTATTAGTTGTATGATTTAATTTGCACTTGTATTTTTCTCTTTACATTACTTCTGTTTTTGTTTTTTTTTACTTTCAGGGAGCCAAGATCATCCAGTCTTTCATGTGGTACCTGAACCCTCGGCAGGTGTTTGACCTGACAAAGGGAGGCCCCAGAGAGGGGTAAGATCAGCCACGTTGACCCAGTTCCCTTATTTCTATTCAGGGCAGCGAGGAGGAATCACTGAGGAGGAGCTGAGTGAGAAGACCAATGTTCAGACTGAACAGATCAGTTAGTTGCTGCAGCCACATCACCACAGTCTGCTTTTTCTGATTCACCTTTAAGTTAAAAAAAAACAAAAAAAAAAGTGAATCTGTGAATTGAAGGTGTGACTGACAAACAGGCAACTGTCCCAGCACACACTGGGAAAGAGGAAGCGTGCACTAAATGGCAAATATTAATCATCATCGCCCCAAATGTGAAACACAAGATCTGACTACTGTCTAAGGACTAAACTCCAATCATCAGTCAATATCAGCTGTTTCAGTTGCCCAACATATAAAGTGAAAATCCCTCTGCATTGGAAACAACAGTGTGATTTGAAATATATTTACATAATTTCCATTTTTCCTGAAATAATAATAAAATAAGATTATTATATTTATCATCATCATCATCATCATTATTATTAGATCATTTCTACAAGGGATTTTAGTCACAACCTGGATTATTAAAATAATTTACAAACTGAATTTCAACATATGCAAATCATTATTATAGTTAAAAAATGGGTTTATGCAGGTTTTCGATAAATGTGCAGGTGTTTCACAGGGAAACATACTGAATGAAAACCCCTCTGTGCACCCTTATTAATGGACAGTGCATACAGCACAAACTGCTGTCACAAACTCATGTTCAGCAGAAAGGAGATTTCTCCTCATAAAACGCATCTTAGTTTAGTTTATTAAGTTTAAGTAAACTTTATTCTAACTCAAAGCAAAGAGATGGACCAGATTTAGCTTCTAGCTGAGCAGGTTAACACACACGAGTGGAACTAATGCAATTAATCAAAAAAAGTTCTAAATATAATAAACACTAAATTCGATCATAAATCTAAACATATGCACAAAAGTCTGTTCAGTCCTGCAGGTCTGAGGAAAGTGTCTGTCCCAGTTTAAATCCCACTGCTCAAGCTTTGCTTTGTGTTTCCTCCAGGTTGGAGCTGTATGCCAAAGTGCCCAACCTGAGGATCCTGGCCTGCGGGGGCGACGGGACAGTGAGTCCAACATGATCCACTACAGACTGCACATACATGGGGGGTGGGGGGCTTCAATACAGTGCGAACAGTGCGAGATATTACCCAGACTATTCTGAAGTAAACCTGCACACAGATGAACAGAGTTGGGAATCACCCAGAGGCCCCGTGATACGATATTATCACGATACTTATGTCATGGCACGATATTATCACGATACTTATGTCATGGCACGATATTATCACGATACTTATGTCATGGCACGATATTTATGTCATGGCACGATATTATCACGATACTTATGTCATGGCACGATATTTATGTCATGGCACGATATTATCACGATACTTATGTCATGGCACGATATTTATGTCATGGCACGATATTATCACGATACTTATGTCATGGCATGATATTATCACGATACTTATGTCATGGCACGATATTATCACGATACTTATGTCATGGCACGATATTATCACGATACTTATGTCATGGCACGATATTATCACGATACTTATGTCATGGCACGATATTATCAAGATACTTATGTCATGACGCAATATTATCAAGATACTTATGTCATGACGCAATATTATCACGATACTTATGTCATGGCACGATATTATCACGATACTTATGTCATGACGCGATATTATTGTGATTTTAAACATATTGCGATATATTGCAATTTTCCCAACTTCAAATTGTGTCCCCAAAGGAAAACTCTTTTTCTCATCGACTGAAAAAGCAATTGATTTGTCATGTACAATTTATATAATAAAAGATCGATACTTGGCATCTGTCTATTGATACAATATTGCCACGACAAATATCGTGATACTATGCTGAATCGATTTTTTCCCCCCACTCCTGCTCTCACCTTTATTCATCATCACCGAGCACTCTTTCTTTCCTATTCTGGAGAATATTTAATATGCTTTAACAAACAAACTCTCAGATGGATCGAATTGGAAACTTACAGGAGCAGCTCTTTGCACCTGCACCGTTATCTGTGCAGCTAGTGTTCAAATCAGCTGACTCTACCCGGACTGGGAGCTCAGAGCGTCCAGGGTCCAGCGTTACACCTCTTCTGTTGCACTGCATTCAGCGCTATTGGCCTCTGTAAACGCCAATCCATATCTGCGAGCCGTTCTTTCCCTCGATTTGTGTTTTTACAGGAAACAGAAGCAAACGGCGCTCTGCAAGTTCGCTCCAGCTGGAACGTAGTCCCTGTTTGTTTTCACTTACTGACTTCCTGTATTACACGTGACTTTATACAGGTTAAACTGAGTAATAACTCATTCGTTAAATGAGCCAAACTACTTTTTTCATTAATTCCAGCCGCCCCAAAATGTTTAGTGAAATCTATTTTGAACAGTACGAAAAGCAGTTGAATAACTATAACTGTTCCTGATGCGTGTTCAGGTGGGCTGGATCTTGTCAGTACTGGACCTTCTGAATCTCCGTCCTCAGCCTCCGGTGGCCATCCTTCCTCTGGGGACCGGCAACGACCTGGCGAGGACTCTCAACTGGGGCGGGGTGAGTTTCTCAGGTTCAGCAGTGGTAACACTCACTTTTCTGAGGAGGTAGTTTTAAACCCCAGTGTAAAAATAATCCATTATATGTCCTGCATTCAGAGCTTTACTAAAGTAAAGTATAAATATTATCAGCAAAATGTCCATTATTACAAAAGCAAAAGCCCCTTTTAGAATGTGAGTACATTTACTCAAGTACTGTGCTTAAGTACTGATTTGGGGTACCTGTATTTTCTATTTATGCTACTTTCTACTTCTACTCCACTACATCTGTACTTTTTACTTCACGACATTTATCTGACAGCTTCAGTTACTTTAAAAGTTAAGACGCAGACCCACGGGCGGCGTCACTGTGTTGAAAAGAGGTGGGGACATAAGGGCTCAGATTAGGGGTGTGAAGAGACATTTAGCTCGCGAGAAATCTCGATACACGATATAAGGTTCATGAGAACGAGACTGAAAGATCCTTAAACAGTGTTTTAAAGATATCCTCAATGCAGAGATACAGGCGCAGGGGGGTCTGGGGGGGCCTCCACCAGGACATTTTGAACATTAAAGACATAATTTCCCGCATTCCTGTGAAAGTTTCTGCACCAATTTATGGATTATTGGAAATGGTTTTATTTATGTAAAAGGAAACACAGAATTCAGGTGGCATTTCAAAATATATAAATTTTTAAAAATGTTACAGAATGTAAGTGAGAGCAGCTCTCAGTCATTCTGTGCTGCTCTCAGATCTTCTCTCCTGTAACATCGTCCCTGCTGAGGCCTGGTTTAGTCTTCACTCCTCTTTGTTCAGGTTCACTCGGCCAAAAAGAAACTTCGTCTAGAGGTTGTTGAAGTGCATGTCTTTGGGTCATTTTATAACCAGTAGCTAGTTACTTTTTTTTGGACTGTGCACATTTGTTTCTCCTATATTTTAAATAAATAAACCTTTCTAAAGGCATTTTCATTTGTTGTTTAACTGCAAGCTGTATTTCAGAACGTTATTTAACAAATTATGCTTTAAAGTGGCGGGGACGTGTAAATGACACCTATGCGCAGACCGCAAGAATTGTAATTGGTCCTCCTGCGTATCTCTTGCTCGTCCTTTTTCTTCTGCCTCAACCGGTTCAAAGGTCGTACTCCGAAGTCTTCTGTCGTTTCTCCGTTTTAATAATTTCACTAAAAGTAACTGCTGTTCAATATCGATCAGCATCAACTCCAACATGATCTGCTCACTTTCTGTCACCACACGTTTTGGAAGTATACTGTAAATGCTCACAATGGCAAGCAGCCCGACACAGAAGTATAAATTGGCCTTTACTGTCAGATAGTGGACTGACAAGTACTGAAAGGTCCCAGTGTGGTAACTCAGAATCACATCTCGCGTCTCGAGTCAAGCTGCTCAGTCACATTCGGCCTCTGCGTTGAAGCAAAACACATAAAACATATAAAAGGCAGGAAAAGGAAGTAAAGAGGCTCGAGGGGGGGGCGTTTGTAACAGGTTGAGAAGGCGAGGAAGCCGCTTCACATCATAACTCAAACATCAGATCATTAAATAATAAACTGGATGAGATCACAACACGCCTCCGGTTTGATGAGGATTTTCGAAGGAGTAATCTGCTCTGCTTCACAGAGACATAGCTTCACGAGGACACCACATGCATTGACATGGAGGGATTTACAGTAATAAGAGCAGATCGAGGTCCGATCATAATGTCATTCATCTCCTTCCAACATACAGACAGAAAGTCGGGCGTGAAAAACCACTCCTGAAATCTGTATGTCAATGGACCGAGGAGGAGGAGCTCAGAGATTGTTTTGACTCTACGGGTTGGCGCAGGTTTTTTGACGCATGCTCTGATCATCACGAATTGACAGACACAATCACATGCTAGAAGAAACTGTTATCACTTCTAAGATAGTTAAGGTGTTTAGTAATAACAAGCCATGGCTCTCAAAGGATCTTAAAATGTGTCTGAATGAGAAAAGGGCTGCATTTTTGAGAGGAGAAGCTGACTTAGTAAAGGAGAAAGAGAAGGATTTCAGGCGTAAAGTTTATACAGCAAAAATAGATTTTAAGAATAAGGTCGAGCAAAGATTTTGTGCAGGCAATGCAAAACAAGCATGGGATGGATTAAATACAATAATGGGTAGGGAAAGAAAGAAACAAAGTGTAAACATGGCAGATTGTGGCAAATTTTTTAATGATTTAAACATTTTCTATGGAAGATACGATGTGAGAGACCCAAAAATAGGCTGCAGTATTATCTGTGATCAGATTGGTAGCTATACAGCTTTAGTAGCCATGTGTCTCTCTAAAATCAGACCAAACAAAGCCCCCGGGCCTGATGGCCTCCAAGGAAGGGTGCTAAAGGTGTGCTCTCAACAGCTTAAAGGGGTTCTTATTCAGCTGTTTCAGATTTTGCTGAATTGTGGTCCACAATAATACCTGTGCCTAAAGTCTCTAAGGCTACAGCCCTTGGAGACTTCAGACCAGTGGCATTCACTCCACTCTTAGCCAGGTGTATGGAGAGAGTATGTCCTCTTATGTTCTCTGTTGGGAATCACCTGGACCCCTTTCAGTTTGCCTACAGGTCACACAGGAGCACAGAGGACGCAACTCAATTAGCTAAACACCTGCAACAACCAAAATCACTTGCTCGGGTTCTTTTTATTGATTTTACTTCTGCTTTTAATACTATGCAAATTGATATTCTTTTAGAACAACTTTGTAGGATGGATGTGAATGGTGGGCTCATTCACTGGATTAGAAGTTTTTTAACTGACCGCCCCCAGGAGTCCTAATGAACGGGGTCTACTCAGACGAGGTTGTTATAAATACTGGAGCACCACAAGGCTGTGTGTTGTCACCTCTGCTGTTTTTAATTTGTATAAATGACTGTGCACAGCACCAATGTTAGTTTATTTAAAGATGACATGGCCTTGGTAGGACTTCTCACAGAAAATAATGCAGCACATGAGGAAGCTTACTTTAGCCAGGTCACTTTACTGCAGTACTGGTGTCAGACTATTAAACTGGAAATTAACGTGACTAAAACAAAAGAACTTATAATACAAACGAAACCAAGAGGGGCCAGTAACATCACCCCTGTTGTACTTAACAGCCGGCCTGTGGAAGTAGTGGAAAATTTTAAGTACTTGGGTACAATCATTGATCGCACTTTAAATTTTAATGTAAACTCAGAGAGTATTTTTAAGAGAGCTAACCAGCGATTGTTTTTAATTAGAAAGCTGAGGAGCTTTAGGGTCAGTCAGCACATTCTTGAGATGGCATATAGGGGCCCGGTAGAAAGCATTTTACAGTTTAATATAACAGCTTGGTATGGCAACCTGAATGTGAAAGACAAAAGCTTTCCAAAATTGTTAATATTGCAGGGAATGTGATTGGCATGTCACAAAGGCAGCTTGTATGTGTGCGGTGGCAGAAGAGGAACACTTGCTGAAGAGACGGAGCTCCAGCTTCACTGGTGTTGTGCCGAGTTGTTCGCACCTCGCGGGACTTTCAGATAATTTATCACCGTTGATGAACCACAGAAAGAATATTTTATTGTTTTTAAACAGCCGGCTACTTGAAATAGACCCGCGAGGAACAGCGACGTGCACGCAGCTGTCGGCAGCACGGCGTGCACGCAAAACTCCCACAAGACCGGTGAATGACAGGCGAGAGAGAGAGAGAAAAGGGTCTACAAAAAGTCTCAGTTAACTGGAAATGTACGGTGTACGTTACACTGACGCTTCTTGCAATTGCCACACACAAAAACGCACATAACTTATAGGCAGGACTTTGATTCGACTATGTAAATCCTTAGTCAGGGACAGCCCTATAATATTCTAGTCCTGTTTTCGTGACTCCAATATTCTGCATTGTCACGTCTCGCCTGCTAAGTGTTTTGTCACAACTCTAATCTGAGCCCTTTAATGTCCCCACCACTGTTCAACACAAAGTGATGGGTGAGTATGAGGCTGGGATGGAAAAAGCAACAGTATACTCACTACAAAAAACTAGACTACACCACTGGTCCTGACCCTCCTGTCCATATGAGCTGACAGGTATAAACCATGTTCCCTCCTCTCTCAGGGTTACACTGACGAACCCATCACGAAGATCCTTTCACACGTCGAGGACGGAAACGTCGTCCAGCTGGACCGATGGAACCTGAACGTGGAGGCGAACCCCGAGGCCCGGCCGGAGGACAGGGACGAACATCAGACAGACAAGGTCGGTCATTTATCACTGACACAGAAGAGTCCAGTCAGTAAGAAATGGAACCTGCAGTGCCTCTTTAAACACTTTCTCTACATGTTGTCTGTGTCTCAGCTTCCTATCGACGTCTTCAACAACTACTTCAGTCTGGGCTTCGATGCTCACGTCACCCTGGGCTTTCATGAATCTAGAGGTCAGTCCACTCCCACGCTAACACGTTCTATCTAGAACTAGGATTATCACTGCGACATGATGGACGTGAACCTCCACGTGTATCCAGAGAGAAACAGCCGTACAGGACGATGATGCAGCAGCTCATTACGACCCATGTTTAGGTTTTTAGGCAGGCTGCGACCTCTAGAGGCAGAAGAAGTCAGGTGACGTAGTATAAAGAGTCCGTGTACGGAGGTGGTGAGGTGGACGGATGAGTCAAGTAAACTCAGGACTTGCACTCAGGAGACAGAGGTTTGAGTCCCGTGTGAAAGAAGTCAAAGGTGGAAACATGTTTTAAGTTTAAACTGACAAACACCAGGTGTGTAATTCAGGACACAATTCAAACGGGATCAAAACTTCTCGCCGTTGACTAACTCGCGCTAGCATGTTAGCGGTTAGCTCCACCAGCTACAGTAGTTAGCCAACTAGCTCTGTGAGGTATGAAGTATAATTCGTCTGCAGTTGTTCACATTGTTTGATGAAAAATGCTTTAGGGGGTATTACCTAATTTCATTGTCCTACTTGCGCTAATGCAAATGTATGTTTACCCATGTCAGTTAATTTTTCCAGAGCCAACGCTGCCTAAACTTTGTTACAACTATGCTGTGTTACTGTCGCATTGAATGAAGACGTGCAATGTAATTTAGCGCACCAAAGCGTCAGCTTGTTCCATTATCCAACTTTTGTACAATGAAAATTGAACAAGAAAGTGTAAAACCCGGAAACAGAGGCCGCTCCCCTTCAAAATAAAATACCATCATTTTTAAAGGTCAATTTAAGGATAGCTTAACTTAATAAATAAACAAATAGCTTAGCCTTAATATTGAACATAAAGACCCCTCTAGCTACATCAGTTGGTCAGTCAGTGTTGTAGGTTACATATTTCTACATCAATGTACATGCAGAACAGGTTTTACTATATGATCGTATATGTATTATTTTAATTTACATACATGCAAATATACTTTTTTTTGCCTTTTAGTTCATGGTTTACCATTTACAATGTGCGCTTCCATGGGAGCCGCCATTGTTTTGTGTCCACTTGTATGGATATAGAAAATTACTAGTTTAACATGTAACATTTTAAACACATAAATTTATTATATAACGTTATGTGTAATTTATAACTTTGACCCTGAGCTTGACGTTACGTAGCGAATCCAATTAGCTAGCGCAGCTACGATGAGGAGCTAACTGCGATAATAACTGCCGTAAACAATGGCGGAAAATTAAAAGTAGTTCACCTAAATGACTGTATGTCTCACCTGTGGGAAGACTGCGGCGACGTGAAGCGGCAAAACATAGAGAGCTACCGTACTTCAATACCACAAGACCTTCCATGCTAGCTAACTGTTAGCCGCCAGCTAGCTCCAGACGGGTAAAAACTAACTTTATCTGTGTGTTTTTCTATGATCACTTGGTAAAACACGAATTACCAGGGTTTTTCCTGCATAGAAAAAATTTTCAGCGCCCCCTAAAGGGATTTTAGCGAGCAGCAAAGGAAAGTCACCAGCGCCAAAATGATTGGGGGGGGGGGGGGGAGTTTCAAATATTCAAACAACTGTTGAGCAAGCAGAACATAAACTTAAATACAACGTCTTGACTTCCAGCAGTCACCTCTCGTCATCCACAGCGCTGGATTTTACACCTGCAGCAGGATTAATAAACCAGCTTGCAGTGTGCCGGTGTAACACCAAAATTTGTGACCTATCAGATTCTGTGACTACAATCAAACGACGATGTTTTCCTAACCATAACCGAGTACTTTAAACGCAACCAAACTGCAGCCGCTTCACATCGTCAACAAAGCCTCCAACTTCCCATTGGGGTCACAGAATCTGATAGGTCACACATTTTGGTGTGACACCGGCCCCGGTCCTCTCCTCTGCCCTCTCCACATCAGGTTCTCTGGGCACCACGTGACGCTCACCTGTTCCCGTTCTCTCCTGCCTTTCATGCAGCCGCGTGCGTTAGTTGCTCGTCAAAGTCACTTTTTGTGAACCGACCGATCAAAGCCAGGAGGAGGCGGGACATTAAAAAAGTTTGAGGCACTACAGCAAACTTTAGAAATGTTGAACTCGTTGTTCTGTATGCACGGATTTTATTACTTACAAGTTAGAATTCTGCATAAACAAATCAGAGTCTGACCACCACGTGGAGCGTTTTTCTTGCTCAATAATTGAAGTACTGAAAACAACCCATAAAAATGAAACTGCTGTTTTGTCCAACTAGAATTAATATTAGGCTACTAATGGTAAGTTATAGTAGCCTGTACTATTATCTGAAATTATAATAAATAAACAAACATCAACACTAATCAAACCTTAACCACAGCAGTGTCGGCTGATATCAGAGAAAGGTTTTATTAGTGAAACAGCTGAATCTCAACTAATAAACTATCTGTAGGCAGATCATCCAAATCAAGTGTAACCTGTAAATATATTATTATACTAACATTATACTATTTAATGTTATAATATTTTAATACACTAATTTATACCTCCAGGTTGTGGATATATTGTTTATCAAATGGTCAGATATAACAAGGAAATGTATAGATTTCGGTCGTAAGGCAACTTGTTGCCTTTACGGGCACCGATCATGCTTACTGTCGCGTAAAGTCACCTCCCGAAGACCCATTCAGAGCCAGGAAAAACCCTGATTACGACCGTGCACATAGACTAATATATAGCCTAATAAAATGCACAATATTTGTTATTTTAAGGCAAACCAAGTCTCACATACATGCTGAAATCTGTGTTTGTAAGAATAGAACCTGTGAAATATCACAGCGGTCGATCCGTCGTGAATTATCCTGACTATGTTCTGTAGTAATAACTTCATGTTATCTTTAGTGCTCCTGCTGCGTTTGTTCTGTTCTTATCTACATGTTTCCCTCAGCTGCTCAGTGACCTGATTACCCAACAGGGATCAATAAAAATCCATCTAATTAAATTAAAGCCTCCAATAATGAAACCGAATGATGGATGGAAATGTAAGCAAGTGAAGTTTGCTCCCAACCACACCTTGTCCGTCCGTTGTTTATTTTTCTGTAATGGCTTTAATACAGAATCAGAACCTTTGTGACCTGATGTTTCTGCTGTTTGTCTTTTCAGAGGCGAACCCAGAGAAGTTTAACAGCCGCTTTAGGAATAAGATGTTCTATGCAGGGGTAAGTGTCCTCACCGGCCCGTTCTGTTCGCTGTGTTTACACATTAAAATGTTAATGTAGTGTTCACGTGTTTGTGTGTGTTTCAGACGGCCTTCTCAGATTTCCTGAGCGGGAGTTCGAAAGACCTCGCCAAGCACATCAGAGTAGTGGTGAGTAAAATCAAAGTCCTTATTTAGGCAAGTCCCGCCACTCAGCAGCCATCTTGAGAACGCCTCCTCGCGGTTATTTAGGACTGACTGTCTGTCTCAGGTCTCTCTCTAAATGAATGTGCAGAGATCCATAGCGGCACTTTCCCTGGTCAAAACCTGAATGTATAGAATCAGCAGTAAAATCTGACAAGCTTTTATGACTTTACCCCAAAATAAGGTTGAAAAAGCGTTTTCCCAACAGGCTATACTTCTACACATGAACAAAGATCCACAACGCGGTCTTCATTGCTGGGTCTATCCAGAGCGCCGGTGACGTGACGCTAACCATTCAATACGCAAACTGGTCCGCTGTCAATGAGTTTGCGGGAGAGAGAGAGAGAGAGAGAGCGAGTGAGTGATAATGTGGAGGGCCGCCACAAACAAATGAATGTATGGGAAACACTGTACTGGATATCACTCATCGTATTAGCCAGTAAACACAAACCCAGTGATAAACAAACAGAACGGAAGTTAACTTCGGACCGGTGTTCTGACGATCTATGCTGCCCTATCGAAAAATGCTACCTTATGTGTTCCCTTTTCCAATCCCATAAAGCTATAACTCTCACAGTATTATGACAAATTCTGTTTTTTGATTATATTATAACGTAATTTCAGGGGTAGCGTATTCTGATAGACTAATATCCCCAATCAAATAAAGCTCCCCCCACAGAATCATTTTATTTTGCATCTCTACTCACTCCATGTGTTCTGTGAGGAGATGGGGAGCACGTTGAAATACTATATTATGCCATCTTTATTTAAGATATCAATGATTTTTTGTTTTTTTTCATGTTGCTGATGATCAGCCACTTTCTCGACGGCATTCCCAACAGCAAGGTTGCACAGATTTATGGGCGTGGAAACAAACCACGCTTGTGGGTCATACGCATGCGCAGAACCGCTAAGTAGCACATCTGGATAGGTAGCATATATCGACAGAACACCGGGCGAGTCCCCTTGGAAATGCGTCCGATGAAAGCGTCTAGAAACAGAAGCAGTCCGCTCCAGAGTACGATCGAGGCTTTTAAAGCCGACTTACGTTGTGGATACAGTCAGCAAGACACCCCGGTGTTTTCTAACACATTGCTAATACTGCATATCACATCTGGCACCCTTCCACGCAGCATTTTGTCGGACATGTAGTGCATCTGATTAGGGGTGGGAGAAATAATCGATTAGATGCATCGCGATGCAGACTTGGACGATTATGAATCGATTAACAAATGTCCAAAAAATTGATTATTGAAAGCTAATCGATAACGTAATGTTGATGAACGCAAAAGGAAAAACTCGCGGAAGTGCAGCACCAGGACTCTTTACCCAAGACTTTCAATCCTGAATGACTTTTTGTTGTTCTGTAACTATGTGTAAAGCGTCCTTGGGCCTCGTGAAAGGCGCTAAAATATTTATTTATTTATGTGTGACATTAGCTAAATTAGTAACGAAGTAATATTAATTATCAGCTGTATGTTACTAACTAACCTACTGGTCAAGGGTTGAAAACATCAGGCACAAGCTGAGACTGAACTGGTGTGCAGCTCTGTCCTGTACACAGACTGTAGGCTATATCCTGATAATTATGTTTCAGTTTTCAGAGCCTGACAACTGGTTGATAATGAAATGAGGGAGCTGAGGTTAATAAAGTAAAGTAGGGATGCAAACTAGTCCTTTTAAGATAATTAGGAGATGTTTCTTTTGGATTTTAATGCACAAATTAAATGCTGAGTAATTATCCAGGGATCTTGTATAGAAAAAATGATGCATCGATAATCCCTGCTTCCTGCGTGCGCCGCCGCCGCCGCCAAGCAAAGGTACTTCTTAAACGACGTATCAATGAATCGCTGAAATAATCTATAGAAGCTTTGAGTACTAAAATCATCGTTAGCTGCAGCCCTACCAGTCAGTCAGAATCTCCTTTACTGTCAGTGCTCCTGCTGAAACCTCAGCAGACTCCATCTACAGGATACACTGTGTGAGTACTGTGTGTGTACTGTGTGTGTACTGTGTGTGTACTGTGAGTACTGTGTGTGTACTGTGTGTGTACTGTGTGTGTACTGTGGGAGTACTGTGTGTGTACTGTGTGAGTACTGTGAGTACTGTGTGTGTACTGTGTGAGTACTGTGTGTGTACTGTGGGAGTACTGTGTGTGTACTGTGGGAGTACTGTGTGTGTACTGTGTGTGTACTGTGTGTGTACTGTGTGTGTACTGTGTGAGTACTGTGTGTGTACTGTGTGTACTGTGTGAGTACTGTGTGTGTACTGTGTGTGTACTGTGTGTGTACTGTGTGTGTACTGTGTGTGTACTGTGTGTGTACTGTGTGAGTACTGTGTGTGTACTGTGTGAGTACTGTGTGTGTACTGTGTGTACTGTGTGAGTACTGTGTGTACTGTGTGTGTACTGTGTGTGTACTGTGTGTGTACTGTGTGAGTACTGTGTGTGTACTCTGTGTGTACTGTGTGAGTACTGTGTGAGTACTGTGTGTACTGTGTGTGTACTGTGTGAGTACTGTGTGAGTACTGTGTGAGTACTGTGTGTACTGTGTGAGTACTGTGTGTGTACTGTGTGAGTACTGTGTGTGTACTGTGTGAAACCCTGAGCCTGTGTTTTCCTCCCTCTTCAGTGTGACGGTACAGACCTGACAACCAAAGTCCAGGAGATGAAGTTACAGTGTCTGCTCTTCCTCAACATCCCCAGGTACGCTGAGCCGGGGAGGAAAAGAAATCTTTGTAAATGTAACCGTCAGTTTGCTTCAGTGTGTTGAAGCACGCGAGCATTGTGCCCAAATGAAAAAGTAGTCACAACATTGTGTTATAGATATTGTAGATCAGTAACATGTCAGAGTGTGCTGCAGGTACTGTGCCGGCACCATGCCGTGGGGTCACCCCAGCGAGCACCAGGACTTTGAACCGCAGCGTCACGACGACGGCTGCATCGAGGTCATCGGCTTCACAATGACGTCTCTGGTGAGCTCTCAGCTGTACTCGACCAGACCACTTCAGACCACATCAGACCACATACTACACAAGGCCACACAACAAACCTGAGCTCACAGAACGTCTAGATAGCTTTTATTGTCGTCTACATAGAAACCGACACGAAGACGTTTTCTTCAATTTGTATGAAAATACGTAATTTGTCCCTGTTGATGAACTCAAACTTTACATGTTTGATGTTTTGGTGCATATTCACAGATCATCAGACAAACAATGTTTAATTTAGCTTTAAATGACAATGAACTTCTTTTATCATACCTCGTGCTGGGCAATAAGACAAGAATAATAAATATCATGATTTAATTTTCCTCAGAAAAACAAAAAAAACGGTCTTCAGAAATGTTTGATTTATTTCATTTGAATAAGGAACGAATCAGCACTTAATGTTTCTATAGAAGATGTTTAGGATTTTGAAAGGATTTTACTTAATTTTTCTCATGCATATTTGTTGAAAATTAGGGATGCACCGAATGTTCGGCCACCGAAATGAATTGTTTGAAAATAGCAAAAAAAGCACTTTCTGTGTTCGGCCTAATGAGTCAAAAGACTGAATAAATTTTACCGAACAGTTCCGTTGACATGTCGGCAGCGTGGAAGCATTTTAAAGTGTCTGAGCCGTTTGCAGACGCTGTTCTGCTGAAATGTCTCCCAGAACATCTGCTCCATCTGTGGCTGACTTCTTAGAAAAGAACCTCTTTCAGTGTTTCTGTCTCTCGTCTGTGAGACGGAGATTAAACTAGCCGCACCTAAATGTGGAGTGCACAGGTATTCCAGCCTTTACGGTAAGTGAAGCGGTCCAGAGCGAGCTGACAGGCAGGTTAGAGACTTTATCCTGTCAGTTTGTCTCTTTAGTATGAAGAGAGGCTGTGAAGTCTTCATGTTACAACATTATTTATCAAACCGGGTCGGACTGGATGGATTTAGCGCGACGAGGAAACACATGTGACAACGTCCGGTTTTCAAAATAAGGCGTCTGTACAGGATGGAAATAAGATTAACTGGATTATATTCACAGAAAGTATAAAACATATTACGTGTGTCCATTAAAAGTAAATGGACTCATGTAATTTACTCTACCGGACCCTCTCGGGCCCCGGACCCCCCCACTGTGGGAAACACTGAGTAAAAAGCACATTTTATGCAGTGGTGAAAAAAAGGCGAATTGTTTTTTTTTGAAAAACCTTGTTCAGTGTTCGGGAAAGTTTTTTTTCAATTCAGTGCATCCCTGTTGAAAACAGATTTTTATCATAATAGTTCTGAATGTTCTGCCTCAGATTTGTGAAGTGATCCACTGTATTTGTGAAGTGTTTGTTCTGACCAGAAAGAAGAAGTTTAAAACCACAATTAACTTTCACTCAGGAGCAAAAATCCGCCTTTAAACTTAAAATATATGATGGTTTGATCGATATTGAGCATATCGTGCAGCAGCTCTACCTGTTGCTCACCTGTACCTGTTTTGTGTCCAGGCCACGCTGCAGGTGGGCGGTCACGGTGAACGACTCCATCAGTGCAAAGAGGTGACCCTCACCACCTTCAAGTCCATCCCCATGCAGGTGGACGGAGAACCCTGCAAGCTGGCACCGTCCATCATCCACATCAACCTGAGGAACCAGGCCAACATGGTGCAGAAGGCCAAGAGGAGGATCTCCATGCCCCACCTCAACGAGTAAAGTCTACCCTGACGATCACACTGCATACGCACTGACAACACTGATCTGTGCCCTGACCTTCCTCAGCCGCAGCAGAATTACCTTTCAGGTGTATTAAGTCGGGCCCCACGCCTTACAGCCCTGACAGTACGGCCTAGGATGTATACTGGGAAAAGGCCTTTAGTTAATAAAGGCATATCTTTTATTATCTAATGTGTTGTGTGTTAACCCTGTGTTGTGTCTCTGTGACGTTTCTGCGTTTGTGTGCAGTCAGCAGCCCCTTCCTGAGAAGCTGCAGATCAGAGTGAACAGGATCAGCATGGCGGCGTACGAGGCTCTGCATTACGACAAGGAGCAGCTGAGGGAGGCCTGTGAGTCACTGAAAGGGTTAACTGATCAATACTATAGCTCAGTGGGATTAATCAGCCTGTCCCAGAGGGAAGCTGAAGCTCTTTACTATAAACTAAACATTAGGGCCGAACGATTTTGGAAAATAATCTAATTGCGATATATATATATATTTTTTTAACCAAAATTGCGATTTAATATTCGATTAATTTTTAACCTATTTACTTTCTGTATTATTCAAAACGGACAAGCAGTAAATCAGTGTGTAGTCTGACCAAAACAATATCAGATAGATAGAACTACACTGTTCTGTCTTGTGTTATGATGAATTAGGTAGAATTATTATTATGCGCAATGGTGGAGAAGAAATCAAATTATAATAATATGAGAAAGATAATTTGAGTTTAGTCATGGCGTTCAGTAATATGATATAACATCATCAGGCCGGCCTACAGACCACAAGAAAAACAAAGTTTACCACAGTGTGTTATACAGTAAGAGCTCAATACAAACCCACAGTTCAACCACCAATTATTGCGTCTGTCTCACTTCTAATCTCCCAGGAGTCTCTCTGTATTATGGAAGCAAACAAAAAATACTCAGTTTGAGGTTCAGTTAAAAGGTTGGCCAACGAAAATAAAACCAAGTGACGCCTCTCGTGTTTAATAGACAAGCTTAGTAATTATCCGATAACACCGGAGTTCCCCCGCAGCCTCCGATGCTGGTCAGCAGCGCGCTGGCTGTAACTCAGGACAGACCGGGCCTCTGTAGGACTTAAAACTTAAAAGATGTTTCCTGAGCTGACTGGTGGCCGTGTGTGTGACGCAGGCGCCGATCGCCACAATACGCTTACCTTACTGCACGCGTCTTCTGCAGACTGCTTTACTCTCGCGTGTCATGTGACCAGAGCGTAATCGCAGCCTTTGTGATTAGAAAATCTTGTTTTATTACATCGCGATAATATCGCAAATGCAATAAATCGTTCAGTCCTACTAAACATCCAACATAAAATATTAATGTCTGTTTTCAACTTGAATATCAGCTGTTTGTAAATTTGTAGGTTGAGTCTGTAGCTTCTCACGTGGTCGTACAACGTTAAAGCATCAGTGTCGTCACTTTGATCTCAACGTCTCCTTTTGTCCAGCGACGCCGCTGGGAGTGATCACCGTCCCCGGAGACAGCGACCTGGAGACCTGCCGCCTGCTGATCGAGCGTCTGCACGAAAACCTGGACCAGGTACACCGGAGACATGTTATTATTATCTGTTGCGTCCTAAAGAAAGTTAAAGAAATCATATAATCTTTCCATACAGAGTTCTGTAAGAGCATCCTGCAGGTGCAGAGAAAGACACCAAATAACCTGTGCAGAGCAGAGCTCGGCCAATACCCCCTCCTACTAAAAATACAGAAAACTTAAATTTTACTATCACTTAAAATCAGTTAACATCATCACAAAGCCCTAACATACCAGGAGCTGAAACCAGAGAAGAGTCCCTCAGCCAGCTGGTCCTGAGGCTCTCTGCAGTAACAAGTCCCCAACAGCCTCAGGACAGCAACACCAACTCAAGCAGACCAAACCACATTATCAGCAAGCAGAAAGAAAAATATATTGAATACTGGAAAGAAACGACGAAAACACAAAGTAAATTACAATGTTATCTGACCCTAAAAAGAGAATTCACCCTGGCAAATTACCTGAGTACAATAAAATGTCCCAAACTAAGAAAAATGTTGACAACATACAGACTGAGTGAACACAGCCTGGCCATAGAAAAGGGTCGACACAGACAGAGCTGGCTACCACAAGAGGAGAGACTCCGCTCCCAGTGTGACAGGGGACAGGTAGAGACAGGGGACAGGTTGAGAGACAGGGGACAGGTAGAGACAGAGCTGCACTTTCTAACCTCATGCCCCAAATATAAAACACTAAGACAAAAACACTTTGCAAATATACCCTGAATTCAAATTTATATCAGACTCACAGAAACTCCCCTATTTACTGGGAGAAATGCCCAAATGTGAAATAATTGCTGCAAAATATGTCTCCTCATGCCATGAAGTGAGGACAACCAGTGGAACCTCAGACTGACAAATAATTGTACAAATTTTCAAATTATTATTATTTTGATTGTTTGATATTTTAGTAACTGTTGTGTTTTTAAATCTCACATTTGATACTGATTTTTTTTTTTGTCTTTTTTTTTTATGAACTAATTAATTAATTAAATTTTTTCCCCCCTATTAATATACACACACACTGTTTTATCTATTCATTTTATTTAAATTACATACTTACTTAGTTTATTTTAAATTTTGTAAATTTAAAAAACACACACGCTTACTGTTTTATTTATTTACTTTTTTTTATTTGTTTTTAAGGAATTTTTATATTTTGTATATTTTCTTTATTATTATTATTTTATTTTGTATTAACACACAAAGACAACTTTTGCTGTTTTATTTCCTTATCTAATGAAATGTATGAAATTAATTGTCCTTATATACTTTATATATAGCTTTGGCAATATTGTTGTTATACATTCATGCCAATAAAGCTAATTTGAAAGGGGAGGAGTTCACAGCGATGCTGCTTTGTTAAGGTACAACAGTTTGAAAGCCTTAATTTTCAGATCAGATCCAAACTTTTTTTTATGAATCAGCTGATTATTGTTAGACTTCACAAGTTAACAGAGTCCACAGGGATCTCTGCACATTTAATATTTCTGTTCTCTGACTTTTTCTTTCATGTCTCACTTTTGAAGCCACAAAAAGAAAAACTAGCCAACGGCAGAAAGATGCACGTTTATTCCCTCATGTTTAACTTTGTGCTGCTGAAGTCTTCACGTTAATCTGACTGCGCTCTGTTCAGATTTGTTGAAAGGATTGTTTCAGATTGCAGTCGTGACTTTCACACGAAAGTGAGCAAAGAGCTCGTTCAGATCTACTAAGAAAAGGAATAGCTCGACAGTGGAAGCAGTCCGTCAGGTTTAACAAGCCGTTTTCATGCTTCTTCTTTCTTTTGCTCCTTCAGGACTGCTGCGATGCGATGAAGGGGGAGTGCCTGTCCTCTCAGAAGCTGTCCATGAAGTGGTGTTTCCTCGACTGTGAGTCCAGAGCAGCTCTCAGCTTCTCAGCTCAGAGTTTCGCTCCCGCAGAGAAACCTGACAGCAGCTGTGTGTTTGTTTTCAGGTACAACCGCAGATCGCTTCTACAGGATCGACCGAGCTCAGGTGGGACGGCAGCACTTCTTACGTAGAGAAACGAAACGCAACAGCTAAATGGAACCCAGCCGTTAGTTAGCTTTCTAACATAACCAGTAACGAACTGACATTTGAACTAACACTTGACTGGAGAAAGACACAAACGCAGCTGTAACCTCGACTGTAGACGGCAGCTTCTGACAACCTGTCAGTGTTTTTAGTTTATCCTTCTGTGAAGCTGAAAAGTGTCCAGAGACACTTTGGATGCATAAAATGCGTTTAAACCTGCAGGTGTTCACAGGTCTGCATGTAAAAACACCTTTCACACTCAGGATATCAATGAATTTAGGACTAGTAAATAAAATTTCAGTCAATAAAATGTTTTTATTTGGATCCAGAATAATTAAAAATGTAGAGACTGGTACGACCTGAAGATCAACACAGAGCCTTTCTCTGCAGGAGCACCTGAACTACGTGACGGAGATCTCTCAGGAGGAGCTGTACATCCTGGACCCGGAGCTGGTCGTAAAGGAGACGGTGGGCACCTCCCCCGGCATGCCTGACCTGGTGGACTCAGAGGAGCACCAGGACCAGCAGAGACAGTTCACCTTCTCCTGCTCCCCGTCCTCGCCCAAATCCTCAACCACAGCGAGGTGAGCGGCAGAGTATTTACAATAATTACAGTTTCTCCATTGCAGGTCCAGAAAATGTCCCACGTCACAATATATATATATATATATATATATATATATATAGATGTATAAAAGTACACTGACCTCAAGGATTGCATGATGATAATACACTTAATTTGCATCCAACTTAAGGAAGTTACAACCTATTGAATCACATGATAATGAGATGATTAAAACAGTGAGGTCAGAGTTTAAAAAGCTTGAGGGGAATCACTTCGTACATCCAGACTGGATATTAATCCTTATTTATTATAAATATTTTTTCTGTTGAGTGTTTTCTTGCAGAATAACATGAAGTGAGTAAAACGTGAGGATTTGGCTCCTCCAGGCTGCATGTCGAAGTGTCCTTGGGCAAGATGCTGAACCCCGAATTGTCGAGATGTAGTGTAAAAAGGAAAGGCGCTATACAAATACGGAGCATTTACATTTTCATCGCTGCAGCTGCTGAGTGTGTGAACAAGTGTCGGTCACTTTATAAACGTCTTATTGTTCGCACTCTTTCACTTTTTCAGTCATGTTGTGTTTTCTTTTCTTCAACCTGTTTATTTCTTGACATTTGTTCAATATAACACGGATGGAAAGTGCAAACAGTTAAAGTAGTGCAAAGCGAAGATGAGACTAATAAGGCTAGAAATTGTATAGACCAAGAGACTAAAGACATGAAATGAAATACAAACTAAAACTGAGCGTGGTGTGTTTTTACTATTTGAAGTAGCTTGTTTCTTATTTCACCATTTTAATGATACTTTATTCTCCAAATGTCACTCACTTAAGGCCCCGATATACTTGCTGTTACCTGAACAAGAAGTAACATCTACTCCCAGCTCTCCGTGTTACCTGCGAGCTGATCGACCAATCACAGATGACTTACTTCCAGTCACTGATCTAAAACGACTGGTTACCTTGAGCGATCTTAAAAATACCACAACACGTTTATCAAGGTGTTTTTCTCGAGGCTTCGGCAATATTGACCCCCTACACGCTATGACACTGACGATCTGACACCGACAATAGGCCTGCTGTGAAAACATACACCAAACACGAACACCGAGCCACAGGAAGAGCAGAAGTGGAAATATTCTGCCCACATCACACTACCTTCTTTCTTACGACCCGCCCTTCTCTGCTTCTGCTTCTGGCTAGTAGTCCTTACCTGGGAACTGCGCATGTACAACTCCCAACAAAGATTTTGTACAAGTAAGATGCATCACTCTGTAGCTCAAGAGCAGAGCGTCCAACACACAGGGTGAAAAGAGGAGCTGCAGCAATGTGCAGTATGAGAAAAAATATGGTGTTTTTTGAAAATCAAACCATGTAAACCTGTTGTGGTACAACCCCTAATTAAGATTTTGAACCTGAAAATGAGCAGAATACCACCTCTTTAAAAGCAAGTATATCCGTCAAGTATGTCCAGCTGCAGCCCGCAAACCTGACGGAAGTTGAACTTCCAAATATGGTTTGTCCTAGAGGACGTTAATCTCACGTACAGTAGAGGCTTTAGAGGCCAACAACAGAACTTTAAATACACTTCTGAGAAGTCTTTAGGCGAGAAATCAACTGTGTACATTAAAAATATCAGAAAATTGAGGGCGAATCGAAAATGTGTTAATGTCAATATTATATAGCTGCGGCAAGGCAAGTTTATTTGTGTTGCACATTTCAACAACAAGGTAATTTAAAGTGCAGAGTTTATATAAAACATAAAAGCAACAGGGAAATATAAAAAAGTTTAACAAGTTAAATAGAAAATAAAAACAGGCAGAAACGTTACCGGAGGCTGCACAGCAACACAATGGAGGTTAACACTGTCTGCGCCGCTGTAGGGTTAACCGGTGGACATGCATACAGTCAATAACTTTAGGTTCACACCCTGGTTGGGGTAAGAGGAATATACTTCGGGTGGCTGTCAGGAATATTTAGTCAGCTTGCTCCGAGTCCAGCAACAGCTGAACGACAGTGTTAATGTTCGTACCGCTGTTATTCTGTCATTAAATTCTCAGTAATGTTGTAAAGTTTTAACCTATCTGGCTCGTGATGCAACATTACAGAATATTCTTGGTTCATGAAACTTAAAGTCACTTTGGAACAAATAAAATATACAACAGTATGAATTGAAACATTGCTTTATTATTAATGCTAGGCTATTATAAATAAATATTTGCAGGAATTACAATATTAATATAATATAAATATTAACGCATAATGTACACTAATTACTACGTTGACACCTCTTTATTAGCGGCTCTTTTTTATTTTAACGGCTACGCGTGGGGCGAGCGGCCGAGATAAACGTCATCCCTATCTGCACATGCTCTAAAGTGGTCCTGTCAGTCAAAGAAGGTTACCGCAAAAGTGCCTGTTCATGATTACTCGTGTGTTGTTGTGTGTTCTCATCAAGCGGGAAGCTTCCGGTCTTCAATATGAAGCCGACGCGGAAGTCCCTGAAACCTGCATTCTATTGAAAATCCAGCAGGGGGCGACTCTTCTGGTTGCAAAAACTCGACATGGCGGCGCCCTATCGGCCAAACTCGAGGGTTCAAAACGGCGGTCCACAAACCAACGGCTGACGTCACGATGACAACGTCCATTCCTTATATACAGTCTATGGTTCTCATCTCAGGGTGTCAAATACTGACGACAGACAAAGCGACAAAGCGTTATTTGATGCAAAAGGTCCCCTTCAGCATCCGTATGAGACGTCTTGACTTGAAGCGCTAGTAGTTGTATAAAAGGCGTTGACAGCTGAAGGCCTGAGGCTAGCCGCTGGGGTTAGCCTCCTTTGTGATGCTGCATTGTTAGATTGTCATTGCTAGAAATTAAAAGTGTACTGTTGAATAAGGTTTTTCATATCTTAAGTATATTCCTATCACATCACAGTGAACCGTTTCATCTTATCATTGGATGGATTATTATCAGGATAGATATCAAATCATTGTTTCTTTCAGGTTTAAAGACCACAATTAAGATTTGAAAGATTTAGTTGGATCATTCTGAATAGGCAGGACTTTAAACAGCACACACTGGTGACGGGCCCAGTGAACCCAGTCATCAGTGTGTGCTGGGAGCGCCTCCTGCTGGATGAAGCGGGTCCTGCAGCAGCTGCTGGAGCGACAGGGCGACCGGCTCAGAGGCCGAGTGAATGTGAGTGAGGCAGCTCTGTTTGTGTTTCAGGGCCAGAGACTTTCAGAGGAAGAGGATTTCCAGCGACAGTTCGGTGGCTGATGCTTTGTCCCAGAGCTCCTCTAAGAGTGCCCTCTGCAGGTAGCATCACGTGCACACACACATGCACACATTTTATTTATGTCCTGCAGCCTCTTCATTCATTGACTACTGTACAACATCTGGTGTGTTTGCAGACAGATGTGAAAGATTAGCAGGGTTAAGGCTGGGCGATACGGCCAAAAATGTTATCATGATGAAAAAATGACTTATCATTGGATATGGATAATTATCTGGATAAATATAAAATCATTATTTCTTTCAGGTTTAAAGGCTGATTTTTGCTCCCGAGTGAAAGTTAAGTTTAAAACCGCAATTTTCTTTCTGGTCAGAACAAACACTTGATGCCAAACAGTGGATCAATATTATGATAAAAATCTGTTTCTCAACAAAATAAACAGAAAAATAAAGTGCTGATTTGTTCATGATTCAAATTAATTAAATGAAACGTTTATTGAACATTAATTTTATTGAGTAGTATTAAATAATACTGCAATAATTATCATTATTGTTTTATTGCCCAGCCGTAGAAAAGTTATACTTCTGCGTTGAATATTTTCCGTAGCCTGACGCTCACCTCCACAAAAATGTAACCACCAAACATCGGGATGGACGATGTGATCGGGTGCGCGGGTGGGCAGCAGTCATCTTATGTGCATGTGTTTTCTCACAGACTTCACTCGGTTAAAAAAATTGGTAGACTATTAACTTGCGTTACAAGTGGCGCTGGATATTTTCCGCACGGACCAGGTGAAGCAGGTGAACCTCAGCTGAGTAGATCATAGTAAAGGTCGTGTTCTGTTTCACATGTTTGCTTCATTTCTTTGTTTTACAGCACACCAATGTTTGCAGCTTGTATGTAAATCTAAGTAGTTTAAGTGCAGTGAAAAACCTTAAATGATACAAAAGTTAAAAACAACGTTTGTTCATTATTTCACTTTAGGATCAACTGATGACCAGCTGCTCTGTCTGCCTTCACTGATATCATTTATAATATATATAATATAGCCCAAATAAAGCTTCTGAGGGTGAATTAACAGGCTGTTCCAACGGGTTTTCACTTCCTTCCACTGATGCAGAATATCTAAAGAAAGTAAAAACAAAGTTTAGGTCAGAAAAACTGAGAAATAATGTAAAATTTTTTCAATAATAAGTTAACAACTTCAGGTTATTCTGCAGCAGTGGAAGGAAATGAAACACATTTCTACAGTCAACACCTTTGAACAGCCTGTTAATCCACACTCAGAAGTTTTATTTGAACTATATTATATATATTATATTTAATATTAAAGAAGGCAGACAGAGCAGCTGGTCATCAGTTGATCCTAAAGTGAAATAATGAACAAAACTCCTTCATTTAATTGTTAATTTTAGATGTGAAAATGTTTGTTTTGGTGACGTAAACGTAAAGGTTTTTCACTGCTACTTTGATTTACAGAAGAACTACAAACATGGAGGCTGTTCTTAAACCTTGGACTTGCAGTGTAAATGCTGGGGCAGTGGGTCTTCTTCTTCACAGATGGAGAATGTGGCGGCTGTAACTTTACTTACTTATTTCTGTTTGAAAGCTGGAAGCAGCGATGCTTTCAGGAGGTCGGAGTCTGAGCTTTAGGTTTCACATCCTTTTTGCTGTTTGTGTAACTGTTTGTGCTGCACAAACTGAATCCCAGATCACAAAGTGTCAGCTTTGAAATACTTCACGGTACCACACACACACACGGTACCTCCATACTGTCATACTGCTGGTACCACGTGCTGAAGCTGAACCTGTCACCTGTCCATCTTGTCCTCGCTGTCTCTCATGTGTGATCCAAAGGAGGGGGGCAAAGATTGTCAATGTCCATCGCTCCAATACGACGCTCGCTGATTTCAGACCCATCATTAGGTACGACTCCATCTCCGCTCTGCTCGTTCAGGTTTTAATGATTCACATCTAACGTTTTGTTTTGCTTCTCTCTGTCCCGTTTCTCTCCGACAGTCCTCCCAGAGCTACCTCACACGACCCCGAGAAAGGTAAAGGCTCCTGATGTTGTTCCTCCCAAACTAAAGCAGAGCTGCAGCTCTTTTACTTTAAAGAATAACTATTTTTATTTATTGAAGTCCCACAGCGTATTGCTAATGAAACCAAAGTAGTTCAAATATATTCTGGGAGATTTTGAACTTTAAAACCATCTCAAACTTTTACAGGCGTCAACAACAAACAGAATCTCACTCCCTGTTTGCAACACAGACATGAGGATGAGTCTTCTGAGACAAATTGTTAATATATAGTCTGCTCTTTAATTAAGTTCAAAAGGTTTATTAAAAGTAAATCATTTTCATTGTCGATTATTTTCTCAATTAATCAATCAGCTTTTTGGTCTAAAAATTGTCAAAAATGTCGTTCAGTGTTTCCCAAAGTTCAAAAATCCTTTATTAATCCCACAAAGGGGAAATTCAGTGTTACAGCAGCAGCAGGGTGTAGAGTAAAAAGTACAGGAAGACAAAAATAAAAATATATCTACAGGGTTGCACGGTTTCAGTCCTAATGTCTCGTTATGTCCACGACCTAAATATACTGAGTTTAGTGTCAGAGAGGAGGAACAAAACCAAGAAATGTTCACATTTAAGAAGCTGGAATCAGAGAATTTAACGACTAAAACTGATTAATTGATTCTCAAAATAGTTCGATTATCCGATTAATTGTTTGCTGGATCTGTCAGACGCCTTCTGTTACTAGAAAGTGGCTAAAACCAGAAACGCCTACAACTGATGATGACTGAAGTGATCTTGAAGTGTTTTATATTCTCCTTTGGAAGAGATCCTTTTAAATGTGCTGTTGACGTGTTTGCATGTGGCGCTCAGTGATGAATTCTTTTGTTTTTTTAGACGCAGAGTTGATCAGCTGCATCAAAACTGAAGACCTGAACAGAGTGAGTCTGTAAACAGATTTTTAAAGGATCATTTGGGGATTTTTAAACCTGAACCTTGTTTCCACACGTGTTTCTGAAGGTTCAAGTTCAATCTTTATTGTCCCACCAGGGGAGATTTGATTTGCAGTTAAAACAAACATACATGAGGCATAAACAAAGCTAAGAACAGCCGTTATATAAGTACTCAATAAGTTGAAATAGTAGCTTCATCGTTCTGAGCAGCAGCTCAAGCTCAGTGCAAATTTAGGGCAATAATTGCCGTGTGTGCAAAGGAAAATATGTATCTTAGTTTTAATTTTGGGCAACCTGTATCTTCACCCAGAGGGGAGAAGAACAAATTCCTCCAAGAGAGCGTGGTCAGAGCTGCTGTGATAGGCCGAGCGTTACGTGTAACTTATTACTTTTATAGATGGAAGGAAATAGAGGAAAGTTGTTTAGTTCCAATTATTTTTCTGGCTACCTTAACAATGTTAGACAGTTTATTTTTGCTTTGCACCGTAAGATTCCTGTACCAAGCTATGCAACAAAAAGTTAAAACTGATTCAATAAAAGATTTATAAAATAGAGTCATCAAAGTTTTGTCCACATTAAAGGTATTCAGTCTGCGCTAGTGTTGAGGTCAGAGTTCAAGTTTTTGTCAATAGCTGTTCCAACGTACTGGTAACACTCAACAGGTGAGCCCTTGATTATTGTTGGAGAGTTTGAGTGGGGAGTTTTTCTGAAGTCTATGACCATGTTTTTACTTTTAAGGACATTTAACTTCGGGAAGTGGCGGTCGCACCGATCAACAAAGTCGCTCAAAACAGGCCCGTGGTCGACCTCTCCGTCCTGGAGCAGACTGACTAGACCTGTGGCGTCCGCGAACTTCAGAAGAAACCTGTTATTGTGGTGACTCCTGCAGTCACTTGTATGTAGGAGATACGATAGTGGGGACAGGACACGCTGTAACGCTGACTGACCGGGGCCTCAATGTTAAAAAATCCAGACAGGTTTGAATCTGTGCAGTAGATTCAGCCGGCAGCTGAACCGTCAGTGTCAAACTAGGTTCAATTTCTTTTTACCAGCTTTTCTATTACAATTTGTCGTCCTCGTCTTTATGCGGTATTAATATTAATGAGGGGCTTTTCACTGGCCATGTATCTGCAGCTTTGGGCGTTTAGAGGGTCGGACAAGGAGCTCGCTCCATAGCAATAACAATAAAGGCTGTTAGGAACTTGCCTTGGTGTTAATAACAACACAGCATGCTAGTAATAAAATACCAACATTACCCTTTAAGGAGCACTTTGTTTCGTTGAGAATCTAAACTTCATGCTCATTCCTCCTCAGCCACCTTTCACTTCACTGGATATTCAGTTTCTTCCTGCAGGACAGAAGTTTTTAAGCACTTTGTCTTGTGCTGCTGCTGCTGTTGTTGTTGTTGTTGTGTAGCTGACGGAGCTCCACCAGCAGGGGGCGGACATCCTGCTGCAGGACGCCGCCGGCTGCACGCTGCTGCATCACGCGGTGGAGGCCGGCAGCAAGGAGATCCTCAAGTACCTCATCGACAACGGTGAGAGTCCTGGACGAGTTCACACACACACCTCTTCTTCACTGATGGTGTTCCGACTGTGACCCGTTGAGACGCATCATTTATTAATCATGTTCATTAAATAAAGATGTCAGAGTTTAAAACAGAGCCGAGTCCCTGAAAGGTCACTCTCTGCAATTTGACTTTTTTATCACCTAAATTTTTTAAAACAAGTAAGAAATTCTGGTGATGTTATTTTCACCTGTTTAAAAAGAAATGAATTAGTTTTGAGACTTTTTTTAAAAATCATGTTTTTGCTTCTGTTTTAGTTTTTCAAAATACAGAACATAGCGGCTTCTAAGAGAAACACAAAGTCCTGAAGGCTTGAAAAATTAAACGACTACATTTCAAAAACTTTACAGTAAAAACAAAGAATAAAAGTTACTAAAAAACCCAACACCTAAATATTAAAACAAGATTAAATCATTGAAATGACGAATAACATCGGTTAAGAAAAGTCCAGAAGATAAAAATGGAACTTTTATAAAAATGGAAAATGGAAAAAATGGAACTTTTTCTTTTAAGAAAAGATTTTAATAAAGGTTTGCTGAGTTCTCCAGCTAAGGGGCCCGACAGCAGAGGCCCCGTCAACTTCAGTGATTTCGGAGCCATTAGTGTCTAAATGTTGCTGCGAATGTACATTTCAAAATAAAGTAAAGCATGAAAACTAGGGGATGCAATAAAAACAGTTAGAGGATAATTATAAGCTGATTTTCACAGCAGAGTGAGATGAAATCTAATTAAACACTGAAGTATGTTTATCTTAAAGGGACAGTGCACATTAATCAACATGAGGACTGAGGACGCTTTAACATCAGTTTGTAGTTTATGCACTAAAACAGGGAAACGCAGCACTGAGTCTGTGGTCTGCTGAAACTGTCCTTAAGCCGTGCACACACACACTAACAGAATATTAAACGTCAAATAATCCAACCATTCGCTCACATTTTATTAATCTGAGTAGTAATGAAACATCTGATAACGTTGTTATATCCTTTATTATTTCTAGCGTTTAGTACTCTTCTGTCTGAGCTCGTGTCTTGCTCCCTCCTCTTTTTTTTTAATCCATGTGCAGGTGCATCTAAAGAAATCTGAATATCCTGGAAAAGTCATATTTTAGGTTCATTACACATAAAGTGAATCTATTCAAAACTCCAGTATCTCAAAATAGAATTTCAGAATAAAGGATTTATGGTGCAGAAACGTGGACCTGAGCAGATCTCTGATCAGCTGATTAACTCCAAACACCTGCACAGGTTACCTGAACCTGTGGTTTTGCTGCTCGCTCTGAACTTTTTCTTGTAATGTTTCTGTACACGACGTGCTTAGTTTCTTGATGAATCGTGTTGTTTCTGTCTGGTTTCATATAGTGCCCACATCTCACCTGGACATCACCGAGAGGGAGACGTAAGTCAACTTTCTGTCCTGCTTGTAATCTTTCTTTATCTAAAATAACTGCCGCTTGTAGTGGAGTGCTGATGTTTCTGGTGTGCGTGTTCAGAGGTGAGACAGCGCTCCACAAAGCCGCCTCGTCCTGTCAGAGGAGCATCTGTCACTACCTGGTGGAGGCCGGGGCGTCGCTCATGAAGACGGACCTGCAGGTAAACCGGCACTCACCTGTAACACACTGACAGGAAACTTCATCAGTTGACAGCCAATCAGATTCTTCCCTTCTGCAAACTGAGAGACTAAGGCTGCGTTCAAACTGCAGCCAAAGTGACCCAAATCTGATTCCTTTGCTCACATGTGACTCGCGTCTGACAGTGTGAACATTTCCTGTTTGGATTTGAGCCACTTTCATGTGTGGTCCAAATCAGATCCAGGTCTGATAGTTTGAAATAGGACCAAATGTCTCAAACAAAACTTGAAGAAAAGTTAAATCCATCCACAAATATCTCGCAAAGCTTTCCGACTCCAAACCCAACTCTGAAGCCGGGTGTTAGTTTTCTTTTGGGAAACTGTCCGATTTTCTTTTATTGAACCAATTTTATCTTCTTCTTTGGTGGCATGGTTTGGAAGCCTGTCCCTAAGAAACGGAAACTCCCTGAATCCAGTTGTTAAATGATCCAGTGGGCTGATTGGTGAGTTCGGTCTTCAGTGTGTAGGTTTCGGTGGCATCTAGTGGTGAAGGTTGTGTATTGCAACCAACGGCTCACTCGCCGCTCCTCCCTCCCTTTGTAAGCGAGCTGGAGAAGCTACGGTGGCCGACACGCTCTGTCGGCTCTGAAGACCCGTTGTCTCTCCCCGACTCATCACGTGTGGACGCATGGTCAAGACCCGTCGGCGTCAGTTTGTAACGCACTGGGGATCCTGATGGCGCCATAGTTCAGCGCAGTGAGGGAAGCCCTGTAGCAGTAAAGGCAGGTATATGATATTTAACAGAAAAGACTGAGTAAGCAGGAGACCGGGGTTCGTGTCCCGCGTTGAAACAAAAAGTCAACATTAAATATTTTTAAATATAAGTTACTTAAATTGCGTAAGTTTCGCAAGTGACGCAAGTTAACTTGTTAACTGACATATGTAGTTATTTGAACCCAAAACATGATCTTTTCTGAACTTTAACAACGTCGTTTTGTTGCCTGAACCGAACTGCAACGTTTACCAACTTTAATAACGTGCGGTTTCAAAATGGTGATGTTTGGAAACGCTAGTGTTTTATTTTGAAAGTCTAACCGGACGTCTCATATTTGTTGTTGCTAAGCGTTGCTAACTTAGACGCGGAGCCTTAAACATCCAAAAACGACGCCAAAGGGCCAATATGTGACGAGTCGGGAGTGAGAATGTCTCTGAGGAAAATAACACGTGTCTCCTCCATTTGTCCAAATTTCACTTCTCTTCTTACTTATAATAAACCAGGCAATTATTACGAGTACTACTAGTACTACTTCATACGTACTCATCGTAGTGATGAAACTTTGGGCTACTGTACAAACATGGCGGTGCAACATCTACTGTCAATAGATCCTCCTAAATATTACACACTGGACCTTTAAGTCATGAAATAAAAAATCTTCCACAAACTATTTTTGTTGACAAATTAACCAATTAACTGTGCACCAAGGTGACGTTAACGTGCAGAGATCTGCTGCTGCTGCTGCTGACGAAACGATGACTTGATCATAAAGACTTATTTAGAGTTTTCTGGGTGTTGTACTAACACCGGTGAAATAGAAGAAGCCCTCCTCTCTGACAGGATGCAGTGATGATTGTTGTTGATGTTGAGACATTCCTCTGAGTGGCGCTCAGCGGCGGCGGCTTCCTGCTGTACGAGGCGTCTTTGTGAGGCGTTCCCAGGCGCAGTGACGGCCACCAGCCTGAGCTGTCCCACCGCACTTTAAATGGATCTCCAGCAGCATTTGACCCACTTCTATAAAGTGATTAATGTTGTGTGTCATTGAGAAACGAAGCGCCGCAGGAGCCCCGGCCTCGCTGTGACGCACACAAAGACCGCGGTTCACTGTCGCCATGGTGAAGCCAGTGGTAACAGGAAGCAGCCCATAATCTGAGGGTTTTTTTTCTCCTCCAGCGAATTAAAAGAGTTCATGTGTTAGTCAGTGTGTCCAGGGTTGGTGTGAAGCCGAGCTTCACTGCAGCGTTAGAGAGGAGCCGAGAGGCTGCACTTCATTATTCTGCTGAGACCTGTCTGTCTGCGCGTCGACCTGTCTGTCTGTGCGTCGACCTGTCTGTCTGCGCGTCTACCTGTCTGTTTGCCTGTCTGTCTGCATGTACGTCTACCTGTACATCTACCTGTCTGTCTGCATGTACGTCTACCTGTACATCTACCTGTCTGTCTGCCTGTCTGTCTGCACGTCTACCTGTCTGTCTACCTGTCTGTCTGCATGTACGTCTTACCTGTACATCTACCTGTCTGTTGACCTGTCTGTCTGCGCGTCTACCTGTCTGTCTCTACGTCTACCTGTCTGTCTGCGCGTCTACCTGTCTGTCTGCGCGTCTACCTGTCTGTCTCTACGTCTACCTGTCTGTCTGCGCGTCTACCTGTCTGTCTCTACGTCTACCTGTCTGTCTCTACGTCGACCTGTCTGTCTGCACGTCGACCTGTCTGTCTGCACGTCTACCTGTCTGTCTGCGCGTCGACCTGTCTGTCTCTACGTCGACCTGTCTGTCTGTCTGTCTGTCTGCACGTCTACCTGTCTGTCTCTACGTCGACCTGTCTGTCTGTCTCTACGTCGACCTGTCTGTCTGTCTCTACGTCGACCTGTCTGTCTGTCTCTACGTCGACCTGTCTGTCTGCGCGTCGACCTGTCTGCCTCTACGTCGACCTGTCTGTCTGCGCGTCGACCTGTCTGCCTCTACGTCGACCTGTCTGTCTGCCCGTCTAACTGTCTGTCTGCGCGTCGGCCTGTCTGCATGTACGTCTACCTGTACATCTACCTGTCTGTCTGCCTGTCTGTCTGCGCGTCTACCTGTCTGTCTTCACGTCTACCTGTCTGTCTGCACGTCTACCTGTCTGTCTGCATGTACGTCTACCTGTACATCTACCTGTCTGTCTGCCTGTCTGTCTGCACGTCTACCTGTCTGTCTGCATGTACGTCTACCTGTACATCTGTCTGTCTCTGCGTCGACCTGTCTGTCTCTGCGTCGACCTGTCTGTCTGCGCGTCGACCTGTCTGTCTGCATGTACGTCTACCTGTCTGTTTGCCTGTCTGTCTGCATGTACGTCTACCTGTACATCTACCTGTCTGTCTACCTGTCTGTCTGCCTGTCTGTCTGCACGTCTACCTGTACATCTACCTGTCTGTCTACCTGTCTGTCTGCACGTCTACCTGTCTGTCTGCATGTACGTCTACCTGTACATCTGTCTGTCTCTGCGTCGACCTGTCTGTCTCTGCGTCGACCTGTCTGTCTGCGCGTCGACCTGTCTGTCTGCATGTACGTCTACCTGTCTGTTTGCCTGTCTGTCTGCATGTACGTCTACCTGTACATCTACCTGTCTGTCTACCTGTCTGTCTGCCTGTCTGTCTGCACGTCTACCTGTACATCTACCTGTCTGTCTACCTGTCTGTCTGCACGTCTACCTGTCTGTCTGCATGTACGTCTTACCTGTACATCTACCTGTCTGTCTGCACGTCTACCTGTCTGTCTACCTGTCTGTCTGCATGTACGTCTTACCTGTACATCTACCTGTCTGTCTACCTGTCTGTCTGCACGTCTACCTGTCTGTCTGCATGTAGGTCTACCTGTACATCTGTCTGTCTGCACGTCTACCTGTCTGTCTGCACGTCTACCTGTCTGTCTCTACGTCTACCTGTCTGTCTCTACGTCTACCTGTCTGTCTGCACGTCTACCTGTCTGTCTGCACGTCTACCTGTCTGTCTCTACGTCTACCTGTCTGTCTCTACGTCTACCTGTCTGTCTGCACGTCTATCTGTCTGTCTCTACGTCTACCTGTCTGTCTCTACGTCTACCTGTCTGTCTGCACGTCATGTTCAGCCACTGCTGACGTCTCTTTCACTGGTTAGAAGACAAACGTCTGTGGCGGCAGCTCAGATCAGCTGTTACTGATCCTTGTGACGACAGAACCAAAGTTAACGCGTCAGCTTGTGTCTGAACTTGTCCAAAGATCCTCTGAGAGAGAAGACGCTCCACTCTGTAACACGCTGTACAACCAGAGTCCTGTAGTCCAACTGAGTGAGACGTCTTCTGTAACGAAACCATCTCACGTCAGATCGGCGCGTCCCGAGCTGAACCCCTCTTGGACTAAATGATTCCGTCTCTGTTTCAGGGTGAGACGCCCAAACAGCGCTCTGAGAAGGCCAACGACCAGGAACTGGCAGAATATCTGGAGAATCGCCAACATTACCAGATGATCCAGAGAGAAGACCACGAGACGGCGGTCTGAAGGCCTCCTGTCTGTCCAAAACATCTGTCTGTCCTTAGCTCTTTCATTTATTTACTCCTTTGTCCCCACGAACACCGATAGCCGGGGTCAAAGGAGAACAGTTAGTGTTCCTGTAGAGACGGCGACACAGCAGCCTGCGCTTCTCAGCTGTAACGCAGCAGGAGGCCTGTGGACAGAAAAATCTGATTATCATCATTTTCTTCCTCAAACTGCTTTAACTGACGAGAGATGATGCTTTGTTACAGATAAAGTCGGGTTTGTAGAAGCCTGAAAACGTCCCTGTCCAAACTAAAGAACAGAGAAGCCTCTGGACACTAAAGTGAATCCAAACTTGTCTCTTCGGACCACAAAGACTTTCAGATCTCCCACAAACTGCGTTTCTGAACGTGGCTTCATCGACTAAACTCTGTGTTAAATGACGGATGCGTGTAGATAAAGCACTGTTGGAGAGAAACGACAGCTGCTCTGACTGAACAGTGACTGTATTCATGTGTCTGCAGCTGAACGCGATGAAACTAGAAGCTTTCGCCATTTCACATAGAACGGCTGCAAAAAAAAAAAAAAAACGTGTCTTCTCTCGAGCTTATAGTGACCTTTTGGATGTATTTGTTTACTCAACAGAAATAAGTGTTTTAACTAAGATACTGATTAATTTAGCTATTTATGATTTACTTGTAGAGATAAAACACATTTTGCTTGATATCAAACGCGGTGAAGCGACTCGAGTTTTAAACTTTTCAGTCAACATATTTTTGTTTTTGTAACTGTTTGTCTGTTACATAAGTGTAAAGCAAGTGTTTGCCAGCAGGAAGCTTTGGTTCTGATGTATCTGCTGTGTAAATGGAGGTTTTGAACGGCAGCAGCTGAAGCCAGATTCTGCCAAAGCAGTCAAGTCCGCATTAATTATAATTAACGACATTATACTGTATGATATTGGAGGAATAACTGTTTGGTTTTATCATTTGAGTGACCTGCAATAAAGCATGTCTGTTACAGTTTTTATGTGAGGACAATGAAATTATTCCAAAGAAGACTTTCTGACGTTCTGAAATCATTGAGTTGATTGGACAAAACGAGTTATGGGAAGACATCAACAGATTTAGGAAATAGAAATGGACATTTTTCACAAATTGGGTGACTTTTTTATTTTTTTACACCAATCTTATTACACCAAAATAATTAAGGGTGTGGCGATTAGTTTAGTTGACGAGACGATATTTAACGTTAATGAGGAAATATGACTGAAGCTACTGAAAGTCACAAAAAGCAAAATGATGCAGGTGTATTTTGAAATGTTGCTTACATATTGTTCGTGTCTTGTCTGTCACCCCTAAAAATAAGTAATAACAAATCCTTATAGGCGAGTCCCGACACTCGGCAGCCATCTTGGCGACGCCTCTGCTCGGCTATTTCGGACTAACAAGACCGAGCTCCTGTCTGACTGAATGGGCAAAGAGCCAGAACTGCACTTTTACTGGGACATAAAAACTACATGAATAGAATCAGAAGGAAAATCTGATAAAAATCGCTGAAAATGTTTAAGTTTGCCCCAAAATGAGGTTTAAAAAGCGTTTTTCCCGACCGGTTGTACTTCTTCCACGCAGTCGAAGTAGAACAGACTCTTACGTCAGTGGAACCACACGATTGGCTGAAATATGTTTCCCGCTTTGGCTGTTAAAAGCAGACGATTGGCTTTCTAGCGGGAGAGGCGCGGGATAACCGCCATCTTTACCGTTACGGGCTTTCCCCGTGTAGTTGTACTGTGAATGTGATTGAGTGTCTCCTCTATAAAACGTCTCTAATAATCGTAGACTGTATAAAACAAGTGGCCGTAGCCGCTGTGACGTCACCCAACTTGGTTTGTAGCTTGGTTAGTGAGATACTTAATTTACGTTACCGGCGATGCTAATTTCAGCTTGCGACAAACGGACTTACTGAAAAATGAGCAGCCGACGCAACGGCTGTCAGAGAGGAGGCAGATTTAAGGTGCTTCACTTTGTGACGGGGGATTTTCCTCTCTGGGATCAATAAAGATTTACATCCATAAATCACTTGTTGATGAATTGTTTAGCCATAATAATCGAGCTGATACACATCAAGTTCCTCTTTGTTATAACTCCAAATCTAATGTCACAGTATTCTGACGTTGGTGCTTGAGAGTCCTTTTCCAATATCCACTTTTTAACCGAATCCCAAAACGATTTTGAATAATTACAAGTAAAAAAAACTCAAGGAAGTCCTCCAGCGTCGATGTCAGGGCGAGCGCCGGAGCTTTCTCGCTGTTTAGTTCACAGTTACAACACAGGAAAAAAAAAAAAAAAAAGAGACATTTAGAAACTCTCACTTTACGTTCCAACGTTCTAAAGCAGAAATTAAAACGACTCTCAGACCATCGCTGTGGAGACAAACATCACAGGAAGTACACACAACAACGCAATCCCCCGTCGTCGTCTTTCAGTCCGCCATCTGACTAACTCCCCTAAACTTCACGGTTTCAGAAGCAGTAGAACCTTTCAGTTCCTTCACGGACCGTAATCACGGAGTTTAGATCAGTCACTATGTTCTGACTCTGTAGGTTTGTTTAGTCGTCATTTCCTGCGACGTGAATGTGTCTGAATGTTGTTTGGTCAGTGGAACTTGAGAACATGGCGAGCCGTAACAATGCATTCTGGGTAAAATGAACCCCTGAAGACTGAGGTCTACTTTACTTTAGACTCAGAACGTGTTATGAGAATAATGCAGGACGGGGAGGAGGACCTGAAAGAGGACGCCCCCCCCCCGCACCCCCCGCCCAGGCTGCAGGCTTTAACAATGGCCTCCACGCATGACTAAGCCATCAGACTTCATTCCACCAACAGAGCGGAGAACACGTCTCTCTGCTCGGCTTACTCAGCACTCAGCAGAACTAAAGTTTTATACCGAGTCAGGCCTCCCCCTCCTCCAGATATGATAACGCAGGTTGATTTACCTAAACCACAAAAACTAATGTTGTCCTTTACCTCGAGTGGAATCAGCGATGCAGAGAGTTTAGGTTTTACAGGAACAGAATTTAATTTCAGATTTAATCTCGGAGACACGTCTTTGCTTGGACCTCGCTCTGCCGGTTCTGTGTGCCCCAGATTTATAAGGCGCAGAAAGGGCACATGACAAAGACTGCGATTCCCCAGTTCTAGGTTTAGGGAACGTAAGAACTAAGAACTATAGACTGAAGCTGGAGCTACTTTCTGCCTTAGGCCCCGTCCACACTCCTCCGTTTCAGTTTAAAAACAGAGTCCACAACTGTGTTTTAGCTGCGTATCAGAGTTGATCCCCGTCTAGACGACTGAAAAACGCGCATCTAGTGGCCGATGGTCTGTTCTGTAGTTACAGAAGATTTGGCGAAACAATATAGAAATGCAGACGTAGAATCACCAGAAACGCAAAAATTAAAACTCTGTCAGCAGCATCCTGTTTCTGCTTTGCATGACTGATGAGAGCCAATCAGAGAGCCGAGCGTGAGCGTCTGCATAATCGTTTCTAAAGTCCTCTGTTTTTGCCCGTCTTCACTAAAACGCTCTCCAGAGTTTTAAAACGCAAAACGGGGTCGCAGCGTTTCCAAACTTCTCTGTTTCAGGTCTTTGTTTTCGCCGTTTTATTCCGGACGGGAGGAGGAAACGTAGCAAAAGGTCTCAGCAGAGTGGACGGGGCCTTAAACCTGCGTCCTCTCTAGCAGCCAGCAGGGGGCGACTTAAACCTGCGTCCTCTCCAGCAGCCAGCAGGGGGCGACTTAAACCTGCGTCCTCTCTAGCAGCCAGCAGGGGGCGACTTAAACCTGCGTCCTCTCCAGCAGCCAGCAGGGGGCGACTTAAACCTGCGTCCTCTCCAGCAGCCAGCAGGGGGCGACTTAAACCTGCGTCCTCTCCAGCAGCCAGCAGGGGGCGACTTAAACCTGCGTCCTCTCCAGCAGCCAGCAGGGGGCGACTTAAACCTGCGTCCTCTCCAGCAGCCAGCAGGGGGCGACTTAAACCTGCATCCTCTCTAGCAGCCAGCAGGGGGCGACTTAAACCTGCGTCCTCTCCAGCAGCCAGCAGGGGGCGACTTAAACCTGCGTCCTCTCCTGCAGCCAGCAGGGGGCGACTCCACCGGCTGCAGAAAGAAGTGTGATTGTATAGAAGTCTATGAGAAACTGTTTCTACTTGTCAGCTGATTTATTCCCTCAGTAAACACTTTCCTGATGAGTTTCTGGTCTCAGTCGCTAGTTTCAAGTCTTCTTCAACACAGCGTGATGTTCATTTAGTAAATTATGGTCCCATTTAGAGGAACAGAGACCAGGAAGCAGGGGAGGCTTTAAGGCGGGGCTACAAGCTGATTGACAGGTCGCTACCATGGCGACCTGAGGCGACTCGTATCCGCTGCTCTGTGTACATTTAACCAGCGCAGCTGAAAAAAGCTCATCAGGAGTCGGCTGCTCATTTTTTTCTAAGCCTGTTTGTCGCTAGCCAAAATTAGCATCCCAGCTAATATCACAGGTAACATGAATTACAGATGCACCTAGCTAACCAAGCTAGCTAGCTCCGCCCTCTCGTCCAAATATGGTCACGTCTGGTTCCAAAAAAACAAGATGGCGACGGCCAAAATGCCAAACTGGACTCCAAGAAGAAAACAAAGTAAACAGGGTGAACCTCACAGAGAACATGATGTATAATGAGATACTTTACTGTAGTATTATTTTTAAACTACCTGACAGTATATTAAGTTGCGTTAAGTAAATATAATGGTGCCTTTTTCCATAGCAAGTAGGAGAGACCGGGTGTGGTTGTAACATGGGGAGAGAGTAACAACAACAATTCCAGCAAATAGAGATAAGATAGGAGTTTGGTGATAATATCAGTATTTACCTGCTTCCTCCCTGATCAGGCCTGGTGGTTATCAAGTCTGGAAAGAGTTGCATTCAGAATATATAGAGAAAAAACTGATTTTTGAGGTCAGAAAGTAAATTTTTTGACCAAGACTGTTTTTTGTTTAGTATCTATACTATTGCAGGTAGAATTATTTGACTTATATTAGACTGAAATGTAGTTTCTTAGGCAACATGTGATGCATTTTTTCCTTTCTAATTTCAAACCACTACGGTAATACAGCTAGCTACACATTGGCTGACAGTGGTGGGTTGTGACACTTCTTTAAAAAGTGTTACAACCATCCACGATACATAAAACTATTCTTGTGGAGGACTGAACTGGTGCCATTTGCAGTGAACACATGTGGGAACTTTGTATAAAAATCTGACAACTCTAGCTAAAAAAAATCAGTGAGTTATAGTTACTGAAGCAAAAAGTGTTACAACCACACCCGGTCTCCCCTACTTCTACTTTTGATACTTGAAGTCCATTTTGCTGATAATACTGCCTCTGGGTTAGACTGACTGTGTGACCTCTTACCCAGTTCACCGTGTCCCAGTTAAACCAGGTGTTCCCACCACACACCTGTTTCAACACCACACACCTGTTTCAACACCACACACCTGTTTCAACATCACTCACCTGCTCACTGCGATTCATTACCTTCAGCGGCGCTCGGCGTCATAGGCGGAAATCACGGGGGGGACATGTCCCCCCTATCTGAGGGGTGCCCCCCCCACCAAATAATACAATGATATATACTGTGTACTGTGTAAATAGTAAAACAATCCAAACGCAAACAGGGCATTTAAAGTGCTTTTTAAGTTTAGAAACATTTTGAGTCCCCCCTCTCTGTCTCACAGTGGTTTGGTCCACAGCCTGCTTCACCTCACAGGAGTCCAGTTCAGATCCTTCACTAGTTGTTGGAGCTCCAGTAATGTTAAACAGGCTGCACTTTAAACAATGAATGAACTGATTCTTTTGTCTTTAATACAGATGATGCTGAGTCATTAATAAATTAATCATGACAATAACTGATTATTTTTCTATGAGCCCGCTCTGTTATTATAACATGACCGAGCTTATTTGGTAGCTTGTTTAACAGCTTATTGGACCGGAACTCATCTTCTACAGCTGGAGATGCGCAGATTGATCAGCTGGGGACAGAAATAGGCCGTTTTATTTCCGCTTACTCTGCTCTGACCGGTGTCCGGGGGCCGAGCAGTGTCATATATCCCATTTTCTGCCGGTCACATTGAACGTTACAATCAGGCTGCGCCGTTTTTCACATGTGTGCACAGACAGTAAGCTCATGTCACAGCTGCACACACACACACAGGCTGAAACACGTCTCAGGTGTGTGGAAGTTATTCACGAGAAGACGCAGCGCTCCCTACATCTGCAGAGAAACACACAGAAAGAGACGCTGTGGACATTTAAAGCAGGTAAAGACACAGTGAACACAGCTGCTGGTGACGATGTCATTCACACCAGGTGGTCTCTGTCAGTGATTAACAACAAGCCTCCTCCACACGAGGCTCATCTGCTGCTGGGAAAACGGAATCACGGGAGGAAAACCAAAAAAATAAAACTGCTGACAAATAAAGTCAGAGCTGACAGAGAGAGACACAGACAGACAGACAGACAGACAGAGACAGACAGAGACAGACAGAGAGAGACAGACAGACAGACAGACAGGTGTAGGTGTCTGCTTGTGTGTCTGACGGGAAAAGATTACTGTAGTTTGTGGTTAAACACAAAAATAAAATTGGAGAACTAAGTAGTATTAAAATGGTGTGCAATTTATTTTCAGCTCCTTCCGGTGAAAATGTTATTTTATAATCAGTGTTTCATTATGATACAGTTGAGACCAGTGAGAACAGCCAACATTTATACTGGTGCTGATGGGGATCCTAATAAAAACAGATTTTTCCAATAAATAGTTACAAAAACGCTGGTGTATGCTGTCAGTTACAGATCTAAGAAAGAAATAACATCGGAATCAGCCAAAATTGGAGTCGGCAGGTCAGCGCTTTTAAAAAATCACTGGAATCAGCCAGGAAAACTGTGATTTGTGCAGATCTGACTACAGAGATAATCCTGTGTGTGAACCGATATTAGGCTGATACCGTAGATCCACCGTTATTATGTTATTGGCAGATCAGCTGGCCTGCTGCCGTTAAATAAATAAAATCACATCCTATAGGCCTACAATTACAATTTTGGCTGTATTATTTGTGTCCCCCCCCCCTCAGGCGTTTGAGTCAACACCAGCTGACAGTCTGTTCTCACGCGCACACTGAAACAGGGTTCCCACATGTCCTGGAAAACCTGGAAAACAGTTGACCAATTTTCCTGTCATGGAAAAATTTAAATATCCTGGAAAATGATTTTTTTTTCTATAAGTTGCGGCAGCGTCGTGAGCAAACTGCAGGTCATGTTGGGAAACATGTTGCAGATATTCAGTTACTGCAGTGGTTAAAATATAATTCATAGGAAAAGCACAGAACACAAAGGACTTTCCAAAAGAAACAACAAAAATTAAATGGCAATGCTATAACAAATATTAAAACAGCAATAAAACAAGATCAATCTGTTATTATTATTATTATTATTATTATCATAATTTCTACACGTTACAGATGATTTCATAGATGATTATAGCCGCAGACTGCACGTCTTTCAAATCAGACTTCAGCTGAGAGGAACATGTTAGACCAAGTCCTGGAAAATGATCTGTAGTAAAGACTCTCACACGTTGGTCTCACTGTCTCATCTCATTGACATAACGTTTTCTCCAGCCCCTCACCCTGAACAAGGTCCTGGCCCTCAAACAGCCCTCCTGCATTTTGGTCCCTGCAAAGCTGTCGGACCCCGCAAGTATAGTGGAATACCATTTTTTTGGGACCCCGTGAATGTGATAAAACTGAAACACACTCTTTATGAGATTGTTTTGTTCCTCGGGGTGTGGCTTAAAGCTTGTGACGTCAGCACGAGGGTGAGGGGATGTGTGTGTGTGTGTGTTTTCCAGCAGCCTCCTCAGAAAGCGACTCCTCTCGGCTCGACTGGCTGCTCCTTTGAGCTCGGCACGTAAGTTTCTCTCTTTTTATCACATTTTCACCAAAAACGATTTAATTATATTAATTAATATAAATCAGAGCTGAAACGATTTTTGATGAACCACTTTTTTTAAATTTTATTATTATTTTTTTTTAAACACCAAAAAACTGTGTTGGATGTTAAACTGTTGGTCAGACAAACGTTTTTTTTTTTCCTGTTTTCTGCAGCTTTATAGACACATAAATGTATTGATTAATCTGTTGATCAGTCGGAAGTTGCAGCCCGAGTGGCTTTGATTTAGATTTCACAAAGACAGTCAGCAGAAAAAGGGAACCGCTTTATTTTGAATATCAGTCGGCTCAAAATGTTGCTCAGATTTTATTTTGGAGGGACATTAAGACGGGAGAAGTTTTCTTGTTGCTGAGAGAGACAGATAATTTCATATTCTGCATATGAGCATCAGGATTAAGATTATTTCTAAACTTCACCGTGCAGTTTGTTTCTTGTGTTTATTTTGTGATTGTTGCCGTTTGTCTTCTGCTGAACTTTGATTAAAAAAACAAAAACCTGAAGTTGGAAAGTTTCCTTCCAGTCTGTGGTTCCCCTCGTGGTGCAGAGAGGGGAACACCTGAGGGCAGGAGGTGAGCTGCAGATGTTCTGGCTCACTTCACTTCTTTCATGCAGCAGTGAAAAAGTGTTTTTCTAGCTTTAGAAAATGTCCTTTTTTATTTTATTGTTTTGTTTCTAGTACCGCAGCATCATCTCATGTTGGTGCCTCTGGGAGCGACGGGGCCGCACCTTTCCTGCGGCCTGCGTGCCTTTTGTTTACGAGCCTGCTGTGTTTGCGGCTCTGGAAAAGCAGCGAACGTGAAGAAGAACCCACATCTTTTAAATAAAGCCGTGTTTCATGTCGACCCTCCGGATGTGAGAGTGAACCCTGAGATCCTGCAGGAACTTCCTCTAAATGTTGTTCCTAGTTCTGAACCAAAGGGAGCATCGCGCTCCTTTTCTTCACGCTGAGATTTCATTGTTTTCTTATGCAGATAAGTTTCTATTCAGGGCGGTCCGGGCCGGCGGGGGGGGGGGGGGGGGGTTGGATTGGTTGCACAGCTCCTGAGATGTGGCATGGAATCTGTGTTAGGCTTTAGAGAAATGAAACCAGGCTAGAAGAGGCTTTGTTTTGGGCCAATGAATCAGTATTCTTTTGAGGGGAAATCTAAAGGGCCCTTTCAGACGCTGCTTGGCCTCCTCCCCTTCCTCCCCTCCTCCTCCTCTTCTTCATTGATGGAGGACAGACTGGAGGCCTGCTGAGAGCCGGTTCTTTCCTCATAAAAGGCCGCAGGAGGAGCGAGAGGAGCAGGATTTGCTCTGCCAGCTGACATGTGAAAGAGGACCATTGCTTTAATGGAGGGCCTGAAAGAGGAGTCTGTCATTTCTCAGCACAATAACAACAGCGAGGGAGAGAGGGGCTTTATGGGTAATTGACTCTCTCTCTCCAGAGAGCTACATTCCTGCTCTGACGGGTATCAAACGCTGAAGGAACGCTTTCTTTCATCACGGCGAAATCAAACCTGCAGAACGTGTGCAGCGAGAGCCGCAGCGTCTGAATACATTAGCCTACTTTCATAATCCTGCCGCTACAATAGTCAGATTATTTGGCTTAAGCGCTGTGAGATCTGAGGGGAGGGGGGGGGGCAGATTTGATTTGGACTAAATTTGGACCATCTGGCCCAAGCCGACCGGATCATGCTCCAGTTAAACATCGAGATCATGTCAACCAATAGCGACGCAGGGTTGGATAATAACAGGCTTTGTTTGTGAGTTCAGGCTCATTTCTACAGAGTGAAAACACTGTTTCCTCTGGTCCAAGTGTTGAAAGCTGGGGTGCAGCACAGAGCCCCCCCCCCCATCTCTTTTAATCTTTTTGCATCTCTGTGTAGCTGCTTGGCGTCTCTTTGTGACTGCCTGTTGTGTTGAAAACTCTTTGCGCCTGATTCTGCTTGAAAAAACTCAAATCAAATCTCGAACACACATTTTTAGATTCAGTGTGGCTCCCGCTTCCACAAGGATATCACGACCTCTGACGTCCGTCCAGAATAAACGTCCAGAAACCAGCTTAGTGCCAAAACACGCTCCTGCAGAACCTGAGATTCATGTTTTTAACGCTCCATCCTCGTCCTTCTGCTGCGTTTCCGCCTCCGGTCCAGACTAAAATGGACTCAAACGCTTCCTGATTGGCTCTTATCAGTCAAAGCAGAAACACGATGCTGCTGACAGTTTTATTAAAATACTCTGTACTGTGTAAATAACACTTCCACACTTGTCCTCTGCATGTTTCCGTATTTACTTTATGGCGTCTCCCAGCCTGTTTCCCACCGCCACAGCCTCTTTGTCCTCCCGTGTTCCTCTCAGTAACAGTTCTACCTCACTGGTTCTTCATTCGTCTCTAGTAGAACTTTCTTCTGCAGCTGCTGATGTGGACAATCTGCTTCCTGTTTACACCGGCACGCACACGCTCAGTGTACGTGAACGGTCACGTGATGTGCGTTTTCAGGTTTTAATATAGACGGAGATTTTTTCTTTTTAAAACTGTGTGGATGTAACCTGTAAAGTTTTCTTCAGTGCCACAGTAATCCATTGATAGCTGTCTGTACATCCACGCTAACTGCTAACAGGAGCTGCGTTCCATTTACCTCGGACGTCCGAGCTCGGGATTCCGATCGACCTCGTACCCGAAACAAGGAAACCAGAGTTGGACACGTTTGATTTGCCACACCACACGACAGGTTAGAGGTGTTGTCGTTAGCAACATCGAGCTAGCCAATTTTAGCCAACGGTATTTCACAGATAACAAAAAACTTAGCAGGACGCCTTTGGGCACCGGTAGGATAGTATTGTGGACACGACTCACTGAACTGGACGCAGAAAATTGCTAAAAGAAACCACAGCTTTTACTGACAGTGGATCCTCGCAGCCATCTTGTTTTCTGAACTCGACAAGTTGAAACTCCGACATCGGGGGGGGGGGCGCTCCATCTGGTCATGGAACTGGGAAAATACCTCGAAAAACAAGATCCGAGTAAAATTTGATTGAATTGACTGATTCGGCTACTTATGCCGTTTTTCCTTTACCGGTACCAACTCGCCTCGGTTTGGTCGTGCTCCGTTTTCCATTGCAGATAGCGCCTCTCAATGTGCCTGGTCGTCATAGCAACAGCTCATACAACTGCCGCGACATAATTTTCAATGCGACACACACACAGCTGGGGCGAGTTCAGCGCCGACAAAACGTAGCAAAACGTTTTTTTCCAACGGAAACGTTGTTCCCCTGAACACCCTGCTGTGAACGCAAGCGCGCTGCATTTCCCAGCCTTCTTAACGCCGTTGTGTTTACAAACTTGTGGCAGCTGATTGGGTAACACCTGAGACACGCCCACCAAACGGGGAAAAAACATACCTCGAAACCCGTTGCAGAACGTTGCGCAACGTTGCAAGGAAACATGTCGTTCAATCAGAAAACGTTGCAAACCGGTGCAAAAATTTAACTCGCCCCAGATTTAAGTTAAAGCGTTTGAACCTTCCTCAGAATGTAAAGACAGACAAGCGGTATGAAAACCTTCCAGCTGTGTTTTCCTCTGCGGTTGTTGCTGCAGCGGTCTGTGTGACGTAAAGTGAAAACTGTAAAATATCAAACTTTCTGCTGCTGCGCAATGATGATGCAGTGAATAGCGACGATTCTCTCTGACCAATCAGCAGTCTGTCGTGTTTTCACGTCACATTTTAGTTTCCCTCAGTTTGCTTGAAACCTCGACGGAGGTGATATGAAAAAAAGTACCTGGTAGCAGGTGCAACTTTTCTACAGTGGAAAACCAAACAAAGGTGAAAAAATGTGAACTAATAAAAGGTAAAAGAAGCTGCAGCCCGCAGCTGATTCACTGACTGGATGGTTTGTACCCAGGGTTCCCGCCGCTCCTTAAAAAGTCTTAAAATAAAATCAGGAAAATTAAGGCCCTAAATTGTCTTAAACTTATCCTAAATTAGCTGGAGGTATAAAATTTGCAAATGATGTGTTTAAGTCATATTTTGTAATTTCAGTCGTGGTTGCCAGATTGTGAGATGCAGGTTTAATGAAAAGTGGTTGGAGGTTTCGGAGGAGGTTACGTTCACGTTAGGCACCGCGGGGGTGAAGGTCATTGAACACCATGAGGTTTAAAATGCTCCACCGGTACGCAGCGGCTTCTTGTGGGTCAACGCTAACGCCTGCATTGTCGACTCCCTCGCAGCTTCTCAGCAGTCGGCTTTGGGCAGTGTTGAGTCACCGCCGGAGACACGAAGGGCTGAGGTGACCACAAGATTAAACAATGTCATGTTATGGGACCTCAGGGCCTCCGTACATTATAGGAATTGTCTCTTTCTATCGAAGAAATTTTTGGGCTTAAATTATGTTTGTTGGGTCTTAAAAAGGTTTTAAAAAACATTACTCTGAACTCTGATACCTGAGACAATTTAAGGGAAAAAGAAAACACTTAACTAACTTTGAATAGAGTCTTATGGGCAAAGATCAAAGATGGCGGTTGTACGCACATGTCCCGCCCCTCCCGCTAGAAAGCCATCGTCTGCTTTTTAACTGCTGTGCCGGGAAACGTGTTCAGCCAATCGTGTGGCTCCACTGACATCAGCGCACAGCTGACGTTTGGTTGGCGGCGGTGAGGAGCAGATGCGCCACAAAACACCTTCTATAAATGTACACGATATATCCTGACTTTAACTGTTCGAGGTGGGAGGAGCTCAAGGCGTCACGTCACCGGCGCTCTGGATGGAACCGTAAATTCAGCTGATAGTAATATATATTTTTATAATGAGAACCACTGTGATGATGTTAAACATGGAGCTTCTGGTTCTGAAGTGAATGTTTTGATTATTTCTTGTTTTCCTGTTAAAGACGTCCATGTTTCTGTTTCCGTGTCTGCAGAATGCGAAGTTTGTTCTCAGTGACGCTGCTGCTGCTCCTGGCCCTGACGCTCGCCGCCGAGGCCAACAAAAGAGCCAAAGCTCACAAAGGTGAGATTCTATTAAAGGCTGAAAGCATCTCTCTAAATTCCTGGACGTGACAGTGGTTCCTGAAGGCATCACTTACTACTCTTTTGTTCAGCCTAACCCGAACATCACGATGTTCATCATCGCAATCTGATGTTCGGTGAGATTAGTAGGAAGGAAACAGGCGTGTTGTGACTCTGCAGCAGCTCAGAGAGGCAGAACTCTGGCACAGTTAACGCTAACATCACGGTGCTAACGAGCTGATGATAGTTTAAACACAGACTCCCTTCAGGAAAATGGTGATTGACATCTTCCAGGAGTTATTCTGCGAGGACGAGCTACAGATGTTTGAGCTCCACATTTCCCAGCATGCCTTTTTAGACGGGAGGAATGCACAGCTTTCAGCATAAAGGTTAAAGAGCGGAGACAACAAGTTTTTTCCTGTCGTGATAAAATGAGCTCTTCAAAACCAAACTCTGAGCCTCGACTGGAAAACAGGAGCCGTCTGGTTTTACTGGGACGTTGACAGGAGCTCCTCAGGCTTAAGCTAATATTTAAATCTCCTCTGGAGTTTTGTTTTTTTGAAGATAAAGCATGTAATTTAAAGATCTAAGTGCAGATATTGTAATGCACAGACGCGTTTCTTTTTGTGTTTGCATGTCGTGTTAAAACCCTCAAAAATCCCTCTCCTCCTGAGTCAAGACTCTAAACAGAGATATGAAACACATGTGCGTGACTCACTTTCCAAGGGTTTCATTATCTCCAATTATTATAATTATTGTCTATAAATCTGCTGACACAGGAAAACAGGAAAACCCCGCTGCCTGCAGCTGCAGGACCTGCATGAGAATCTTCATGTTTTATTCAGTTTCACAGTGATGCAGTGGCCGCAGCTAACTGCTACCAGCTGATTCAGCTGCTGCTAGTAGAGACAAAGACTTTTTTTGCATCTCAAAAATGTAGAAGTAGATCTGGTAGTCTGGTTCACAGTGAACCTTTCCACCACCTGCACCTGCGGCTAAAACACAAAGCTCAAGTTGTGGCTTGAGGCAAATTTTTCAGACGTACGAAAAAGATGTTTGTAATGAAAAGTGCCCTGCACGTTTTGCTTCTCGTCTGTTTTATTCCACATTCACCTACTGAAGGTTAAATCTCAGTTTAACACCTGGACACACCTTTATAACATCACGGCGGCACAATATTTGTTAAAGATAACGTGTGTGAAAATACAATTTTAAATTAAATAATGTCATGCTGCAGAGACGTCCTGGCATGCACATCACATTCAGACTTAAGAAACGACTTTGACATGAGTCCTGATCAAAGCTTCCAAATATTCATTCATTTTCAGAATATTTACTAAGTGCCTTAAAGTGCCACTTTCACTGAGTTAAATCTTTTAACCAATATCAGTCCTGATATTCCAAATATTCATTAATTTTTAGAATTTTAACTGTTTTAAATTCCATTTGTTTACATAATCCCACTGTTTTTATTAAAAACAAAAAATTATGAAAAAGAAACATAATTATTAATAGAAAAAACATTTTTTTTTGTGCACTAAATGTTGGGGGTTTATGTCCATGATTTGCGACAACAATGATTTTTATCCATTTTTATATTTTGTGCTGTTTCAGTGTAAAATCAAATTAGAATTTTACGCATTTAAATGCCATTGTTTACAAAATTGGGGGGGGGGGCACCAAAACATTTTTTTTTAAAACATTTTTTTTTTTAAATTATTTATCATTTTTATAAATAGAAAAAACACAAATTAATTAATTAATTTTCAGGATTTAAACCCTTTAATTTTAAAGTTTTTGTGATGATACAATCAAATTTATAAAAATTAAAAACCACAAATGTTATTTTTTCATAATCTAAATACTTTGGTTTATCACAGTCTTGAATATGTCGATGATTAGCAACAACATTGGGTTGGTTTTTTTTATTTTATTTGTTCTAACAGTCACAACTTTACTTTAAAATACACGTCATTTGCATCAACACAGCCAAAATGATCAAAAACAGAAAAAGCCAAAAAAAAAAAAGTCCATCAGCTTAAAGGTTAAATATGATTTTCAATGAAAATGAGAATAATTATGTAAAAATGATAACACAAATTGCAATTAGATTTTTTATTTATGGGAGCGTGACATGGAAACTTTTCAGTGAAGCAGGAGGCGTCTGCAGTCTGTGCCAGCGCCCCCCCGTCCTTTATCCCGCCCCCCATCAAAAAAGATGTTGGCTGTTTGCCCTAAAAAATTTTGATTACTGTTGATGTTACTATTGTTAAAAGTATATTATTGAATGACAAACAACATATTTATTCCTTTCCCAGGGAACAAAAAAGCCATGTGAGAAGTAATTACATTTAACTAATAAGTAAATGTTCCTCCCAGAAACTGTTTTCTTGCAGTTGAAGATTTTGAGAATTAAAGAATTAATTTCCTGCATTTTGGTCACAATTTCTGCCTTTTCTGAGCTGTTGTTGATGTTTTTATTTATGTGAAAGGAAACACAAAATTCAGGTGACATTTCAAAATATATAAATATAATAGAATATAATGTTCAGGGCGCATTTTCACCTCAGTGATAAATGTATTCCTTTTAATTCAGTTATTGACCAGACTTTAATGGCTCCTGTGTTTCAGCAGCTTTTCTGCTCACGTTCAGAATCCGTCCCACATTTCTGTGTTCTCTGCTAATATTACGAGACTGACATCACCATTTAATTTATAATATTTTTACTACCTGCCCTATACTCCAGAACTGGATGAGTGTGCGTGATCAGGCAGAAATCTCACCATAAATCCACACGTTAACTTCAGCACGGTTCATTTTTATGTGGAAAAAACAAATGAGAATTCAAACCAGTGTTTTTGTGTCTGGAGGGAGAAATCTTTAAAAATAAAAGCCTTATTGTGAAACTTCCTGTTAAAGGTTTGCAGACCAGGTGTCGTTCAGGTTCGTTCTGACAGAAGCTGTGACTCTGTTCCACCAGGTAAAAATCCTAAGAGCCCGCCAGAGTGCTCCCCTGAAGAGGTCCAGTATGGGAAATGTGTCCCACAAAAAGGGGACTGTGGAGACGGACTGAGAGACGTCTCCTGCAAAGATCTGAACGACAAGATTCACTGCAAGATCCCGTGCAACTGGAAGAAGGACATCAGTAAGACTCCACACACACCTGGCTAAGGCTAATTCATACTTCTGCGTCGAATCCACACAGTAGGTACAGCGTAGCCGGACCATAGACTGTAAAAAAACATGGGCGTAGTGACGTCACCTGCCATCGCCGTCTTGGCAGCGCGTCATTCCCAGATAACCAAAAATGGAAAGAGGCGGGTCGTGGAGAAGCTTCTAAGTTAAGACAACTATGTTCCCGCCTAAAAAACTCTTAAAACTGCAATATGTGACACAAGAGCAGCAGGATTGTAACTTACGGGGCCGTTTGTTGGTACAAAATGGATTCTGGGATACAAGATAGCTAGTAGCATGAACTGTCACTCAAAGCAGCCACGCCCCTGGTTATGCAGAACTTTAAGGCTTAATATAATTTAAACAGGTGAGTTATAAAAAAAATTCACCCCCCTCACAGTTGTCAAGAAGGACAAAATAGTATATATAGTATATACAGCCCTAGTGTGTGCATGTGTGTGTATATATATACATATATATACTATGGCTGAACAATTAATCATTTTCAAATGAAAATTGCAATTTCATTAGCTAATCGTGAAGATGGCGATTAAAATGTAGGTTAATTGTACATCTGACCCGTTTTAAACAGTCATGCAGTTACATTCTGTTGTCGTCCTTGTGTGACAGACTAACCAATCACAAGCGCCATGCGCCTCCTGTTATGGTCCTACTCACCAATCAGAGCACAGGGCGTGTACATTTTACAACAACAAACCAAACTAGAGGAAAACGTGTTAATGGTGCCAGACGAACAGACACAGGCCGCCGTTTTGTCCGGCGTCAACTCGTACTGAAGTGTTTCAGCAGCGGCGTGTTTAGCCTACACGTGTCATTTTATGTGCTTCAACTACGGAGCCTGTTTCGTTGCGCTCGCCACAGGCTGCAGATCACACATGGAGCATTTCAGAATAAGAGCGTTTTGCCTGCCTGATTTTTCTGATTTGTTCAGTTGTCCTTGATTTTGTGCTTCTACCGTGGTTAAGTAGCTATGTAGATAAATTGTTTCTTTTGTCTTTTTTAACTGTGTTAACTGTTGACGTACAATTGGGAGTCTGCAAAGGGTGTTTTATTTTGAAAATCTACCAGAGTCTCTATGCCTTTCTGTGTCTGACTTCCTGCCTGGTTCATCTGCTCTGTGCTGCTTGACGTGGTCAAAAATAGACTGGCAGTGAATATTGAAGTTTAGCATAACTTCAATAAAAGAAATTGCAAATCGAATCGTTTTTCTGTTGTAAAGTTGGACGGGGGCTGAGACAATGTGCATATACTCATACCGGATATAAATATATCATTTATAGAACCACCACTACAAATATTAGAGGTAAAATGACATTTTAAGAGCTAAACATCTTGTGGACAGAGACAGCTGGAGTTTGATTCACCTTTTGGATCCAGCTTCTTGTGGTCATAACAGGAACTGCATCATCATCAGGAATGTGATGGACATTTAATGTGTTGAGCTGCAGAAAAGAGTCGGTGTTCATTTTAAAGTTAATTTATTAAGTGAATTACTCTGACATGAAACACTGATTGTAAATGTGAAGCGCTCGTCTGCTGACATGAATTGAAACATCTGCACCTGACAGAACAAACAGTGAGACGCTTCAGTGTGTTACAGGTTTAACCTGCGTGTCCTTCCTTCAGGTGACTGCAAGTACAAGTTCGGCCAGTGGGGATCCTGCGACGCCAACACCAACACCAAGAGCAGATCAGGAACGCTGAAGCGTGCGCTGTTCAACGCCGACTGTCTAGCCACCGTCAAGGTTACCAAACCCTGCTCCCCCAAAGTCAAGAAAACCAGAGGTGAGACCTGAAGGTTCCCAACATCACATCCACACAACATCTGTGTCAGAAAATACTGTCGTTTAATTTCTTAACTAACTCAAAAGTGATCTTAGTCAGACACTTTGAAGGCAGTGATGGATTTCCAGCCTGTTCACATTCCCAGGACATCAAATAGAGACTCTTTGTCACGTCCTTTGGCGTCTGGTACCAACGCACATGGCGGCCTGTAGCTTCACTAAAAGTAGGCCCAGTATAAATAACAGGAAAGTCCGAATAAGGAAAAGTCAGAAACTGGACTTTCAACCAGGAGACCGGTGTTTGTGTCACGTGTGAAACAAAAAGTCAACAAGTAACAGTTATTTTAAGCCAAACCAGAAACTTTTTTTTAAACCTGACCGAGTACTTTTGGCGGCTAAACATGACTAAATTGCAGTGTTTCGCAAAGTTAACTCATTTTTTTGTACATTTCAGTGTAACTGGACGTTGCATGTTTATTCTTGCTAGCTTGACCCCGGAGCCACGTGGTCTTGACCAAGCGTCTCTAAAGTTACCAAAACCATTGATGAACCATTTCTAATCCAGGTCAAAAAACATTCTTCAAACTTCCAGATCCTTTTACTGTAAAAGTATTAAATAATTTAAAAGTTTAAACATTTTCTTACAAAACAACAAAAATGTTGCAAATTTGAGCAGAAACATCTGGAAAAACTCAAAACAACCGTCATTTTAGACGAATGATCTACTGAAACAGTCTGACAGAATCATTAATCACACCTTTCATTTCCTTTTCTGTCTCCAGGGGACAAGAAGTCAAACTAACGGATGAACGGACACAGAAGATGGCAGATTCCCTTCTCTGCCTCCAGTTGAACAATCGTCTTCCATCCTTCATCAAACACAAAAGAAACAGAGAGACTCCTCCAAAACACGCCAACCACCTTCAGATTTTTATCCTCCTTTGACTTTTCTTCTTGTTTTACCGATTCTGATTCGATGTTCTTGTGTTTATTAAAATGCGGAAAGCTTTTCCAGAACCCTCCCTCTAGATAAGAATGAATAATAACTGCCCTGGTAGCTGATAGTTTGTTTTAACAGTGAGTTTCAGGTAGTCCTAAAAAGCTTTGACAGTAGCCGAAGTTAATGTTCCGGTCGGGAAATTCTCCTCAATGGTCCGGGACGTCAGGAACTGGACCGTAAAGAGTTCTGTTTAGAGTCACGTTTAAGATATGTAAAAAACAATAATTAGAAAGGCTTGGATGGATCTGTAACGGCAAAATCCAATATAAAATCTATTTTTTGAACTATAGATTGTTGCAAGATGAGACTTGTATAAATGAACAAATTAAATACTGTACATTGTTTTGGTGAAGAGTTTGTTGTTGAGTCTGTTCATTTGTGTAACGCGTAACTCAAACACATTATAATGCCACATGGTAACTACCACATAAACAGAATTCCACATTGACTTTGTTGGGATGTTAGGAAGCTTCTAGCATGTAATTTAATATCCATAACTATGTTTTCAGTGGTGTGTAAAGACCTTACATAATGAAGTTATGTTTTTATTACCTTAGATTGAGACATTTCTATCTACAGACACCGCGGCTCCTCTTACATGGGCATCGGCATGTTGCACCGCCATGTTTCTACAGTAGCCCAAACGGACAAACTGCTCTACAGAGCGCGTTACTTCACTACGATGAATACGTACGAAGAAGAAGAAGTAGCAGTCGTCGTCATCTGGTTTATTAGAAGTAAGAAAAGAAGTGAAATTTAGACAAATGGAGGAGCACACGTGTTATTTAGCATGTCTGGCTTCTCCTGCGCGCTTAGAAAACCTACACACTGAACCTTTAAAGGTTTCAGTGGCATCTAGTGGTGAGAGTTGTGAATTGCAACCAGTGGCTCAGTCACACCTCCCTTTGCAAGCGAGCAGGAGAAGCTACGGTGCTAAATAATACATGTCTAAATTTCACTTCTTTTCTTACTTCTAATAAACGTGACGACTTCTTCTTCATCGTAGTGATGTAACACGCCATTTGCCCGTTTGGGCTACTGTAGAAACATGGCGGCCAACATGGTGACGTCCATGTAAGAGGAGCCGCGGTGTATTTAGACAGAAATGTCTCATTCTAAGGTAATAAAAACATAACGGTTCATTATGTAACGTCTTTACACACCACTGAAAACAGTTATGGATCTTATATTGCATTTCTGTCTGTATATCCTCAGAAATATTACACGCTGGCCCTTTAAGTGTGACAGCAGTTGTTCACACATGGCATCCATTTAGCATTAGCATGTGTCCAGCATCCCTCCCTGACCACATGCCACCTTAAAAAGACATCCGTTAGCTCCGGCTAAGCTAACACGACACATGCTGCAGGGAGAGATGCTAACGCAGGCTGTAGGTTAGCTCTACAGGCGGAGCGAAAAGTGTCCCAGGAGAATAATCACTGTGTGTGAATTCTGTAGAAGTGAAAGACACGACCTGAGTCCGATTGTCAGGCTACGTTAGCATGTTAGCATGCCATAATAGAAGTAATCTTCAAATTACAGCCGAGGCTAACAGGAATGTGGTCACTTAGTTTTAGAGGCTTCCGAATAGAAAGTCAGAGGATTATTTAACATAAACATTAGTCCAAGGTTCAGACTTCCTGCAACAAGACGAGACGAGGAGACAAGAGAAAGGTACCAGAAGCCTGTGAACATGAAAACTGAAGGAGAGAAGTCAACTACAACTCCCAGGGTGCTTTTCAGCAGCACGCATCCAATCACAGAGATTGAAACTGACTGCAGCGACTCTGAGGTCAGTTCAGTAGCTCTGGTGCGACGTTTTGTGCACCTCTGATTCACAATGACGACTTCTTCGTGGCAACGTCAGCTGAGGCTCATGGGTATTGTAGTATTTAGAGCGGGAGACTCTAAGAGAGTCATTAATTAAAGTTTACAGCAGCAGCTTCAACCACTTCACAACTCCACGTTCTCAGTCCCATCTCGTGTCACGTGACCAACGGACCACAGGTGACCTTTACCTGGCAGACTGAGCTGCCACGCACCGTGTCAGCGGCAGCGCAGCAGGCCGCAGAAGGTCTTTCTGAAGGTGGCGTTACACAGAGCGTAGCAGCCGGGGTTGATGGCGCTGTTGATGTAACAGAGCCAGTATCCGATGGTCCACAGGACTTCGGGGATGCAGACGTGACAGAAGGCGGCGATGACGGCCATGATGTTGAACGGCGTCCACGTGAGGATGAAGGTCAGCAGGATGGCCAGGATGGTCTTGGTAACCCTCCCCTCCCTCGCCATCACTCGACGCTTCCGCCTCTCCTGAGACTTGAAGCTGGGACAGGCAGAGAACACCGCTGAGGCCGTCTTGTGGAGGTCGGTGTTGGACGAGGAGTCGTTTTCGATCTTGTTGTAGTCTTTGTCCGTGGCGTGGCGGGCAGCGGTCTGAGGGGGACCCCGCTGAGGAGACTGACTGACCCCGGCTGAGGTGTCACCAGGACTTCTGCACACTTTCTGGCTCCTTCTGGACTTTGGAGTGCTGGACTCTGATTGGTTCAGAGACAGATCAGAGGCTGGGTAACTGGTCACATGTCTCCGCCTGTTCAAAAGGAAGTCTTTTATGGACGGGCTGCATGTCCTGAGCGCGCCTCGCTCTGATCCGAGCGCGCTAAGTCGGCGGCGGCTGGCGTCAGACAGCCGGCTGTACAGGCCGATCATGACGAGCGCCGGCAGGTAAAAAGAAGGAAGCGTCGTCCCCAGAGTGACCGCCGGGCTGGCGAGGAGCTGGGTGTAACACTGTCCATCAGGGACCACACGTTGGCCCCCGGTGGTCTGCCAGCAGAGGATGGCGGGGGCCCATAAGACGAAGGACAGCAGCCAGGCGGCGCTGATCATCAGACCGGCCATCCTGCCCGTCCGCCGAGCCGGGTAGCTGAGCGGCCGTGTCATGCAGAGGTACCGATCCAAACTGATGATCAGCAGGTTCATGACGGAGGCGCTGCTCACCACGTGGTCCACCACGAGCCACAGGTCGCAGACGGCGGCCCCCAGGGGCCAGCGGCCCAGCAGCAGGTACAGCGTGTACAGGTTCATGGAGAGCAGGCCGATGATCAGGTCGGCTACCGCCAGGCTCAACAGGAAGTAGTTGTTGACGGTCCGCAGGCGGCGGTTCACTTTGATGGACAGGATCACCAGCGTGTTGCCGAGGACGGTGACCACGCTGAGGGAGGCGGTTAAAACGGCGATGAGGGTCAGCTGAGCCGCGCTGTACGGACACACCGCCGTGACCGGAGGCAGACAGGAGGCGTTAATGCAGGGGCGGAGCCAGGTGGAGGTGTTGAGGTCGGGTTCAGGTGCCATGTTTCCTGAAAACGCACAAACACACAGATTACTTAGAGTTATATTCCACACCGGGGCCTCTCCGGGAGCCACCGGGCGTCTCCGGGAGCCTCCGGGAGCCACCGGGCGTCTCCGGGAGCCTCCGGGCGTCTCCGGGAGCCTCCGGGCGTCTCCGGGTGTAGTCTGATGCCTTCAGGGTCTCAGAGGGAGCTGTGTTAAATCATCTTTTAACCTGACAAACATCATGTGTTCAGGACACAATTCAAACAGTTTGTCGTCTCTCGCTGTTGACTAACGTACCCTTTCTTTTTTTTAAGAAAGGGGAGGGGCTCAGGCTCTCACACAGAGAAGGGGGTTGCATTGTGGGTAATGTAGGCGGGCAGGATTTGTGGAATGAATAAAGATGATACCTCTGGTTCTGCTGCATTTTTAAAACCTGTCCATCGTGAGTCTCACAGAGAAGCGTGATGATAAAATCTCTGGAGGAGCGTTTTTATTTTTGTTGTGTTCATCATGTCCGAATCCGTCACGTTTCCTCTTTACACTGTTTCATTATGCTGCCGTAACCCAAACTGTCGGTGTTGACGGACGTGAAACTCCCACTGGGTAACAACTGGGTAACATTTTATTTTAAGGTAATTACACGCCTATTAGTGTTAATTAAACCACAATTATTCTCTTATTAGCTCTTATTAGAAACTTAATTAGTTTTAATAAAAGATAAAACATTCATTATTGGCTTTTAAGATATTTATATTTAATAAACCCTGCAAATGAGCATTGTTAATAGTTAATAAGAAAATTAATGAATTAAGGAATTATTATAAACCTCATAGTCATTAAACACCTTAACACTGTTAAGCCAATAATAATATAACTAACATTCATTAAGTGTCATTAATGTTAATAATGGACTTATGTTTATAAGCATCTCAAGTTATTATAAGATGCTTATTAACTCTTAATTACTGCTTATTACAAGATCCTTAAAATAAAGTGTTAGAAAACATCTGCTTCTTTGATTCAAAAGTCGGAAGCAACAAGAAGCCGGAGGACATGAAGATGGGAGGAGAGAATTCAACTACGACTCCCAGGGTGCATTTCAGCAGGAAACATCCAATCACAGAGCTTCAACACGAAAGGTCGCACTGCTGCGAGTTCAGGACATTAAATTTGTTCACTTTTAAAACTCTGGATCAGTTTTGGTTGCAGTCGGTGTCGAAAACTATTTGAATTTACGCCTCTGACGGTCTTCCAATTCTAAAACAACAATATTGCCAAATCTACAAATAAATTAAGAAAGCACATGTCGTTTTATACAGTTAATTACATTCTATTAATTAATGTAATGTTAATTACATATCTGACTCTTTTATCCAAAGCGACTTACACTTGCTGTACATGTCAGAGGTCGCACACCTCTCACACCACAGGCATGTGTCTTATCCACTGTTCCATCACCACTTTACTTACATTAAGAAAATAAAAGTGAGAGCTAAAAAAATTCTCTCTCAAATATATATATATATATATGAATTAAAAATAAAACAAAGTCTTCCTCTCCGTGGCAACAGAGGCTCATGGGTACTGTAGTGTGCAGAGACAGAACCGAGGTGTAAATAAATCTGTCGTTACCATACGTTCATAAAATCTTCAATATTTATAAATATTTGTCTATTTTATTCCAAACTGCAGATCGAGTGAATCTTTGTTGGTTAAAATTAGTAACCGAGATGTATCAGTGTTTTTTAAATATATTTTCTTATAGATATAATTTGTTTTATAGATTTAATATACAAGATATACGGTTGTTTTATGCTTTTTTTTAACCTCTTCTGTTGTCCAAGTTTAACTTCTGGTGTGGTTATTGAGTCTATTTGACTTGTTGCTGTTCTAATTTCTTGTTAAAGGAGGAAATTCAATAAACACACAATAAAAAAATTTAAAGATGTAATCCGTTTCTCAGAGTCTCGTTTTGTCTGAACAACTTTCCGAAACCCAGAGAGATTCAGAGAAAACATCTCAATTAATTAATTAACAATTAATCAAATTAGTTGCTGACTCTTTTTCTGTCGACCGACTAATTGATTTTGTTTCAGGTCACAAACAACCACAGAACCTCTAGCACACATATAATCTGAAAAAAGGGCCGATATGTAAAGTTCAGTCTTTTATTTTAAGAATTGATCTCAGATCTGTAAAATCTATTTCAACAGTAAATCTGACTGCTTCCTGTTAATTACCAACAGCCATTCTGTTAATCTGTCGCAGGATTAACAATCAAAGTCAGAACAGCTGCAACGATCAGTCGATTAACTGATGACAGAAAAATAACAGGTAACCGCTGTCATTATCAAATAGAGCTGCAACGATTGATTGATTAGTTGTCAACTATTACATTAATAACAATACTGATAATCGATTAATCGCATGTTTTTTTCCTCCTCTGTGACATTAAACTGAATACATTTTGAGGTGTTTGAGGACGTCACCTCTGCGTTTGGGGAAACACTGATGGACATTTTCTAAACCGAACAGCTGTGATGTTTGTTATTAACAATGAGCTTTGGGACTTGTTGGTCGGTCACTTTGGGCTCTGGGTAACTGTGACGGCAGAATCTTTACAAACCAATCAATCGATTCATGGAGTAAATAATCAGCAGATTGATCCAGAACAAAAAGAATCATCAGCTTCAGTCTGATACTAAATACTTTTTAAATTTGACAATAACGACGAGGAATAAATTATCTGAAAATAGTTCAACATTTTACCGTTTCAACACTTTAAGTCTTGATTACACTCACATACTTTCACTGGACGAACATTTTCACCACACTTTTACTTGTCATGGGGTATTTTTACTGTGGTAAAAGTACTTTTACTGCAGTAAAGAGTCTGAATACGTTCTCCACTTGTCGATAATTAAAAACTAAATTATTTTAACGACCACCAGAGGGCCCCAAACCTTAACTAGGAGCTCAAAGACTCCAGTGTTAAAGATCAACCTGCTGTCTCACCTGCTGCTGGTACTGGACCTACTGGTGCCGGACCTGCCGCTGATGTTGGTTCTGCTGGTGCTGGACCTGCTGATGTAGGTTCTGCTGGTGCTGGACCTACTGATGTTGGTTCTGCTGGTGCTGGACCTGCTGATGTAGGTTCTGCTGGTACTGGACCTACTGATGTTGGTTCTGCTGGTGCTGGACCTGCTGATTTAGGTTCTGCTGGTGCTGGACCTGCTGATTTAGGTTCTGCTGGTGCTGGACCTACTGGTGCCGGACCTGCCGCTGATGTTGGACTTGCTGATGTGGATTCTGCAGGTGCTGGACTTGATGCTCTCTCATCACCTCCTCAGCTGCGTCTCCTCCAGCAGCAGCAGTTAATATGTACCAGAGGAACCCCTCCCCCGTGTCTCCCTGCCTGACGTCACCCCTCCCCCGTGTCTCCCTGCCTGACGTCACCCTCCTGGTGACCCCTCCTCAGATCAGACTCACGTGGGCCGTAACGCCACATCACTCTGAGAGCAGAGCGAGCCCTGACTCCTTCTGTTCACCGTCAGTTTAACTTCCCTCCCTGCTGAGCCGTTAAGAGATCTGGATCCATAAAGGGGGTCCTGTGAAGGCTAAAGACCTTGTACCCAGTGATTCAGGATCTCTTTCCTGTTTTGGTGAGACTGCGTCTGAAATCACTTCCTGTTTGTCTGATCAGATCCCCTGAAAGAAAATCCACTAACGTAATGAAAACTGCTAACAATCCCACAATGCAATGCGTCACATTTGGCCGTCACATTACTCTCCAGTTTTGCTTTTAAGATGTTTTATTACAGAACATCTTTGAAACCGGACGGGATTACAGTGAAAACCACCGGACTCACCCGGCCTTTATTTGAGACGGGCTTTTAATTCCTTTCACACAAAAGTCTTGCTCGGCAAAGGCGGGAAATACGCTGCTGTTTGCATAAACAGTGGGGCTTTATAACATCACATTAGGAACAATCCACAGCTACGTTTTCCTGGATTTGTTTTAGGTTTTGGAAAGAGAATAAATCGTCCTTCTTTCAACCTCTCTGTGGAGCTGCTGTAACTATTACGAGTGCTACAGCGTTTATGTTGGAAAAATACAGCAATAAACGATAAAGATAGAAAATGAAGAAAATGTAGTTTTCATGGAGCGCCACCATAAAAGTGTCGGACCTCAGTCAGAGCCAGTCCCATACTGCGCTGTGATTGGCCAGCTCGCATAGGGTTCAGGTCTCATGAAGTGACTCCTGTGTTTATTTGTCGAAACATGAAGCCACACGGGGCCAGTAAACGGGACAGGCGTCTTAACTTAATGAACGAGTCTAAATTCGCTCCGCCATAGTTTCGAAATGAGCCGAAAATATTTTTACAATTCTCATGACATTACAGAGCTCTGACGTTGTGGGGGCGCTGCTGTGAGCTCGCACGCTCTGGCGTCCGACTCGAGACAACCACGTTTCTTTTGAGGTAACTACGGTAACTACGGTCTGTTTCTGTCACTCGTTTGTGAGGTAATAAGGCGTCTGTACAGGATGGAACTAAGATTAACTGGATCGTATTCACAGAAAGTATAAAACACATAACATGTGTCCATTAAAAGTAAAAACACACAATACATTTTTACATATTCTGTTTTCTATTCTTTGATTTGTTGGAAAAACATTATTTGTTGACTTTTGCTGCCGTTTCATCCCGATTTATAGCTATACAATGGGTTTATGATCAAATAGTTTATTAGAGCACAACACTGTTTACAAGTAGGGCTGGGCAATAAATCAATGATAATTATCGTAATATAATTTTCATCAACAACAATATAATAAATGTTCAATAACCCGTCATATAATAGTCGATTCAATTAATTTGAATCACGAACAAATTAGCACTTAATGTTTCTATTAAAATATTAATTTTGTTGAGGAAAAAGATTTTATCATAATAGTTTTGAATGTTCTCCCTCAGATTTGTGAAGTGATCCTCTGTTTGGCTTCAAGTGTTTGTGACGTTCTGACCATAAAGAAAAGTTTAACCACATTACTTAACCATCTGGTTTCTTCAATTTTCCCTCAGGAGCAAAAATCATCCTTTAAACTTGAAAAAAATAACGATTTGACGTATATCGTGATAATTATCGATATCGAAAGATGCCTTTTTGGCCACATCGCCCTATTTACAAAAGTTCAAAGTTCTTCATAGATTGGCTCTTAATTTTGCAACAAATGACAGCATTTGAACACCGGTTTCCCTTTTTGCTGGGGCCCCTGGAACCCCCTCAATTATGAGGGACTAAAAATGACATATCTATAAATGAATAAATAAATAATTAATGCAGAAATAAATTAAAATTAAATTTATTTTTGTTATAAAAAAAATTCTATTTCTGTATTTATTCATTTATAGACATGTCATTTTTAGTCCCTCATACTCAATGACCCCTGGGGGTCCCACGTTGAGAACCACTGGTCCAGCAGAACACTGGAGAATAATTTGTGTGTGGAGGTACAGCCCAAATGTTGTCAAGAATAAACTCACAGGTGACGCACAGAGGTGTTTGTCACAATATAATTTGATGCCTCGCCAACAATAAACGGCGACCCGCTCCAATTATGGGCACATTAAAATATTATCACTCCCTCTGAGATGTTTCAGCAGCACGCCACCTCCGTTAGTCTGCAAATCACTGATTATGAATATTTATTGTTATTTAAGTCGTTACAGTTTGTTGAAGGGCCGATTTGGCTTTTTAAACCCCTCCTAAAAATATAACTCTGATTAGATCTTTAACAGAAGCTGAACTTAGAGAGTTACTGAACTGAAAAGATGAACGAAGAACTAAAACTCAAGTTTTGCCCGATAATTTATTTATTAGCTATTGATCTACGAGACTACCTGAGTGTGTTCTCACATCAGTCTGCTGATAAACGCCGAGACAAACAAGTTTGTTGAAGAAGCTTCTCCACATTTTAAACACAAACACAGACAGCTGATCAGCTGAAAATGATCTTCAACAACTTGATCGGGTCACAGAAAAACTCTCAAAGCTCTTTAATTACATCACGTCTAAAAGTCAAAGCAAGGAATCGGAGCTGTACAGACTCCACAGGTGCACCCACGTTATTCACCAGCTGCGTGGTTGGACACGGCGGTGATCAGTTCATAATTCACAGGGGGGGGAGGGGCACAAGCCTCTCCCCACACCCCCCCACCCCCCAGAGAACCCAAACAAACACACACAAACAGTCAGTCTCTAAAATGTTCATTGATCAAGTAAAGCCAGGAGGAGCATTCAGATCAGCCTGTGTTTGTCTCTTACATGCAGCCGCCGCTGTCCTCGTCCAGGTCGCCGCGGAAACGAGATCCCTGATCTCACCTGGACTAACCTGCAGGAAACGAAGAGGGTTAAATAATAAAAAAAATAAAATAAAAAAGTAAACAGCTCCGTCTGGATCCACACGGTGTCTCTGCACGGCTCCAACCAGGGGCCCCCGCAACTATAACCCCGAAACGCACGCACACACAAACATTCAGTACACGCCCTGTGTGTGTGTGTGTGTGTGTGTGTGTGGCGAAGCACATGTGGAATAACAATAAAAAACTAATTAAAACCAGCAGAGCGTTGGCGGTTGGACAGGAAAAGGAGCACTTGATCCAAGAAATTCAAGTTTTCTTCTGCAGGTGTTTCAGGGAAAGAGGGAAGGCGGGTGGGGTCGCGGGTCAGGTGGGCGGGGTTTAGTGTGGAGGCCTTTCCCACCACAGGAACCTAACGAGCTTCAGGTTTACCCACCAGCTCTGGTTCTACTTTTGTTTGGCGAGATACAAAATCCTGACGCTCAGGTACCAGCTGGTCTGTCGGCGCCGCAGGACGCGTTTACATAAACGCGCGTCCTGCAAACTGAATGTTGTTGCGCATTAAAGCGCAAATCGTTAATATTTACAAAAAGACATTTCCAGGAGCGAATAACATTTCTCCTAAAGCTCCGCTCGCTTCAACGTTGTTTTGTTTCCTTCCGGAGCTTCGACAAATCTAATTTGACGCAAGCGAGCTTTGCGTCGAGTCCTGCTCCCTACTCTGCATCTGATTGGCTAATCATAACCAACGGAGGGAACGAGCACCGGCCAATCGGAGGCAGAGCTGTCGAAAGCCTGGCAGAAAATAAAAAACGCGCTTTCAACGGAACTGTACAGGAAACAAATATTTGTAGGTCATGTGACCCAGCAGCGTGTTTTCTGGCGGTGCGGAGCAGAGAGAGACCAGGACCAGGAGTCACCTGTCCCAAAGGACTCGGCCGGGTCTGGAGATCTGGTCTGGAGTCTTCAGATGTCAACATTCCTCGTTTGTCCCACAACAGAACAGGACGTGAACATGACGACATCCGTCCTGCCTTCGCCTTTTCAGCGACATTAATCGGAAGCGTTGGGCGGCGGAAAACAAGGCAGAACCAAGAACCCGGACTTTACAGGTTCAGGTTCCTGCAGTGGAAAAAAGACCAGGTTGCCCCCCTGACCGGCGGCAGAAAGGAGGTGCTACATGAGTCTCCCTCCCTCCCCACTACTACACACCACAACACACACACACACTCGCTCAGGAGCGCGCTCAGTCCGCACAGCTCGAGCCACGTTTATCCACAATATGTTCACATTTTCCCAGAGGTGGCTCGTTTGCTACCGAGCAGGTTTCACTTCTTCATTTGTGAAAGAACTTAACGTTGAAGCTCATTAAAAGACCGCAGCGGCGCCACTCGACCACTTTCAGCTCAAAATCACGTATATTTTACATCTACGATCTCAGTCTGGTGACTAAACCTCACGTTCAGACTCAAACCAGCCGTGAAGGCATCTCCTAACAGCCTGCCGTCTGCTTTTCCCTCATGTTCCTTCATCTCCATGAACTCTGTACCGTCCTGCTGCCCCACACGCTCACTACAGCGCCACACGTGGATTCATCCGCCGCTGAAAGTAGTGCCCAACAGATGCTCAGTGGGTTCGCAGCTGAGAGCCACCGACGGGAAGTCAGACATGTTTGCTGGTTCGGGTCTGAACATGTAGAGTAACGACATCCTTCTCCTCGGATCTGTTGATCCTGCAGGCCGCCGGTGGTGTTCTTTGATTTCTTTACAGTAACGAGTCGTGTAATCCATCCCAGCCAGTCAAACCTAAATCATCCCTCGCGGTAATGATGACGGCGACGCACATTAAAAAGAAAAACATTACAGTTCGCTTTAACGGATCCAACAGATTCATTTTCACACCAGACGGCGTTTCCTGCAGGAAAAACGCATCCAAACTGCGAAAGCACGGTGCAGCAGACGATCCAAACTGTTCTGCTAAATAAGGATTAGAACTGTAGTTTAGGTCAACAACTAAGCATCATCGTCATTATCAAACAATCTGCTGATTATTCTCTGGATCAACTCTTTAAGCTTTAAAAACATCAGAATATTGTGAAACCATCAAAACACAAAAATCTTTAATTTAAAGATGAATAAAAAGGAACAAATCGTCACATCTGAGAACCTTAGACCATCAAAATGTTTGACACCGACACTTTATGATTGACAGTCTCATCCGAGCGTCCGTTTAGTAGCTGTTCTGGAGCTTTCAATCATGTCACATGACCTTTCAAAGATCTTTTATGCACGCAAGTGTGGGGAAACACATGGAAATCTGCAGTTCTGGAGCTTTTAATCATATCACATGATCTTCTTCATGTACATAAAAGATCTTTTAAAGGCCATGTCACATGACTGAAAGCTCCAGAACAGCTACTAAACGGACCTTCAGGTGAGACAGATTCTGTGGTTTCGAAGGGTCAAGAAGAAACCGAACCTCAGCTGATACGATCCTGTAAGCCGTTGTGTCAGTTTGTGTTCACGTGTAGAGGAAAGACCTTTAGTTAGTGGGGTAGTGTTGCATTGTGGGTAATCTAGGCGTTAAAGGAGTGCTATGACGCTCAGCGGAGAGAAGTCTTTACTTTACTCTTGTAAATATATTTTCTTGTTTTCCTTTTAGCGTCTGTGAAGTCAAACTACATATCGTGACGTGCATTTCTCACGCAATCTGACCAGATAACGGCCCCCTGACTCTCTCGCCGCCGCCTCTGACTGTGGCTCTAGTGGTCGGAGACGCTGTTGTGTATTTTCAGCTTCAGCAAGAGTTTACTTCCAGACAGACACAAGCACACGTCCATCCACACTTTAGTGCTAGTAACCGGGTTGGGATGAGTTTTCTAAAGAGGGGTGGGGGTTCGGAGCGGGCCATGATGAATCCCTCCCCCAAACAGGAAATTTTTCTTCTCCTCCTCAGCCTTTAAAAAAGTTTCAAAACAAAACTGAAATGAAAATACTGATCAGACATGCAGATGTAAATTCAGCTCGTTCAGTCTCAGGTGTCCGTTGAGTCGTCGATGATTGATTTTCTGGGTGCTGGAGACGCGTAACGTCCTCCATTTAACTGCAGGGCGGCGACACAGAGTTCAGCCGCCGACACGATTTCTTGTTTTCAAACATCATAATTACACGGTACAAAAAAAAACAACAAAAAAAAAAAAACAGGCTTCAAAATAAAGAAGTGCTGAATTCACTTTTTTACACTTCAATCACTCACTATTTCACATTAAATGTCAACATCACATGGCACCGAATGCAGCACGTTGGAGTAAATGTGTGAGAGAAAGAGCAACTCCGCCCCCTCCCACCTGACCCCACCCCCGGGCGGCGAGGAGCTCAGCGCTAACCGGCCCCCGTTCAAGTAGAAACCCTTTCTGACGAGGAATGATCGCAGTTCAGCTTCAGTCCAGTTCTGTAAGTGCAGAGGAAGTGCACGACAACGCCACTGACGGTTCGGGGGTGTGGAGGGGTGAGACGGGCGTCTTGTGCCCCTTCTTTTCCAGACGGGAGACCCTGTGCAGAGTCGAAGGAGCACCCATTAGATACAGAGATGGAGATAAGGCTTTGAGGAGCATCCTTTTGCTAAACCCGTCGGTCAACTCTCTGCTTCTCTCGGCCAATAGAGAACTACCTGCTGTACGGGTCACCGGGGTAACTGTGGGGGCCGCCGCCCCCTCCGCCCCCGCTGGGGAGGGGACTGTGAGAGGAGGAGGAGGAGGAAGACAACAGCAGGGAGGAGGAGGGACCCGGCAGAGATTCGTCGTCTGTTCGACCCCCAACAAACACGTCGTCCATGTCCAGAGAGAGGCCGGAGGGCTGGGGGCCCGACAGCCCCTGGGGACCCCACATGGGGGCCAGCTGTTCAGACGGGTCGGAAGCCTGGGGAGGGGCGTAGGTTTGGGTCTGGGTGATGAGGAGAGGACCCGAGGAGGTGGAGGGGGCCGTCACGGTGGGGTCAGCCGCAGGCCTGGAGGCCCCCATGCCCGTCTGGGAGCCGCGGTGGATTCGGTGACTGACGATGATGTTGTTTCCGAACCCGCCCATGGAGGCCATGGTGGTGCTCTGCTCCCGCTGGACCACGGCGGTCATCCCGCCCTCAGCGATCAGCCTGCGGATTCGCGCCAGGGCGTCTTCACCCGAACCGAACTCGGGAGACTCTCCTGGAGAAACGAGAGCGACAACAGAGGACACGTCAACACAAACACTCAGTCAGACACAGTTTACCCTTCAGGCTCTCAGAGATCCGACACTCCAGTTCTCAGACTTGGACACGGAACTTTTCTTTGGTCAAAGTTTTGTCCGTTAAGGCGGCAGCCGATCCGAAACTCACGGGTCAGATGATTTTCGGATCAGCAAAAAAAAAAAAAAAAAAAGAGCTGCTTCGGCTCTGATGTAGCTGCCTCTCTCTGTCTCTAATCAATGTCCCGCCCACAGCTGGTGGTTACACATCACGAGTAACAGCCTATCGGCACTGAAGGCTGCTGTGCTTCAAAGAGGCTGAGCTGCGAGTCCGACGGGGTTTCACTCAACGGAGGAGACGGCTTTTAAATCAGTCGCTGACCCCGTCAATGCCCGTCTGTCTTTTCAATCGATTATTACTTCAAAAACACGACGACGGTTGAAGTCTGCAGTGAATCTGCTGTTCACCTGCGTGTCGAACCGTATGTGTTGGGGGGGGGGGGGGGCGCGTACAGATCACCACTGGTTCCCATAGTGCTTTGGGGGATGTAAACAGGAAGTATAATTTTCCACGGAGTCGCTTCAGATGCACAGACTTCCCTCTCTTTTACATTCAGTTTGGTGGCTGGAACTGACCGGCTGATTCTCAAAGATCTTTAGGAAATCCTGAGCAGCTCTAGTGGAACATGTTGAGGGGAGATGAAAAATGGGTTTGACCGACAGCTTCACACGTTAGAGACGACTTTGTGTTGGTGATCAGTTTGAAAGGTAAGCTAGTGAAACTATTATAATTCAGTACGTCTGTAATCGTTGCATCGGAGAGGTGGCTGTTCCCAAAATCCTTTAAAAATAGATTCAAAAGAGATTCATCACATTCAAGTAACTTACAGTGATGCATGATAATATGCATGATTACACAGGATGGTTTTGTCTTTAAGGTGTTTTAGAGAAGTTGGGAGTCTGTAGCAGAGCTCAACGAATAAAAACAACCTTTATATAATCCTGATAAGGGAATGAAGCTCTGCAGCTGAGCCGTGATTAGGTTGAAGACAGGAAAGTGTTCAGACAGCTCTGCTCTCAAACCTCTCGCTTCTGTAGCACAGCTGTCAATAATCAGCCAATAACAGCTGATTCAATTACAGCTTCAACTCCACGCACGCAGCAGGAAGGAGTATGAAATGGAGAGGATTTTACAATTAGGGAACTAGTATGCAAATTTAGCAAATGCGCACGTGTATCAAGGAACAAACGGAGAATAAAGCTGCGTTAAACCCTCAGTGTGGCTGTGGAGCAGACAGCGGAGCAGTACCGGTGCTAGCGGCGGACGTGTTAGCATCTGCTGAAGCTTCAGCCTGGCTGCCGTCCTGAGCCCTGCTGGCCTGAGACGCCTCCAGCTGTGCAGCTCCGCTCGTGGACGGAGTCTCAGAAGGGACATCTGAGGAGAGAAGAAACACAGGTAGAGCAAAGTATTACACAGTTAGGAGCCGGTAGAGCAAAGTATTGTACAGGTATGTACTGGTATAAGCTGGTGTAAGTAGAGTTTCAGTACTGGGTTTTGGCTGGGAGACGCTGGGCTCTGATAGGTCCCTCTCTGTTTGTGTCTCAGCGTTCTGCAGCTGGATGATTGGCGTCTGGGTTCCTTGTGATGTCACTGAAGGGGTGGGGTGTCGGGGCTGAAGACCAATCGCGTTCATCAAACCCATGTCTCTGTCCAGCCTCCAGCCAGAGCGGTTTGGCCTAAAACAACGTCACAGAACAAGAACTCGTACGTTAGTACAGCACAAAACACGCCGCTCGTCCCTTCTGATTAAAGTAAAGTGATTTAAGACCATCAGGCTTAAATCACTTTACGAGGCAAACGTTGCAAAAGGTAATACTGAAACTAAATGATCTCGACAGGCTCAGATGATCCAAGTGTTCAAACTCAAGCTACACAAAATTTGGTTTAGATGCGTCACACCAGACACTAACTACAGTTGTTTTCCTGACTATATTCTAAAGGTTTTTACAGTGGAGTTAGTTTACACACCATCTTTAGTCTGAATTATAACAACATTTTATTCCCAAAAACATGTTGAATTATTTTTTTCTATTCCTATTAGCCTAGTATTTTCTGATTTATGATGTAATAAAAAGAGATCTCCAAAATCCCGTCTGTTTTATTTTTGTTTACACATCAGACTCAAATGTTTTTACAATCATTTTAAACCTGACTTAATCCAGAGTTCAGATTTCAATTCTGTAAAGATGCAAGTTAGCCCCTATTTTATTAGATACTGCCTCATTTGCATATTTAAAGATACAATTTCATCAAACCTGTAATACCAGAAAGTATTGTTTCAATGTGAGTAACCACCTCGGAAAGTTTCACGGTGATATCTGTTTCTTTCCTATTCTCCTGCAGTGTCTCACCTTCAGCATCCAAATGTTGTAAACACAACTAATCCAGACTAACCCGGTGTGATCAGCTAAAATAATCCAAATTATTCTCTTGCAACTACCTTGGTTCTCTGACCTCAGGCAGAGGTTTGATTTGTTAATTATTGATGAAGTTACTTTGAATAACAGTGTTCTCTTATTTTGAAATAAAGGCAAGTACAAGTTTTCTGGTTTGGCCTCATGTGTGACAGCAGGACGGAGTTTAGAGTAGAGGAAGAGAGGGTTCTCACCCTGGTCTGTCAGATCCTCGGGTCCGGCTGGTTCCACTGTTGTTGACAGAGAATAAAGGCTCGCTGTTCGACTCTGCGGGGCTCTCGCCGTCGCTTCGATAGAACCTAAACACACACACACACACACACACACACACACATTAATTCACTTCCATTCAGGAAGTCTTAAAAGCAGAGGAGGGATTTCTTCGTGGAATCACACAGTCCACGACCTCATTAAAAGAGCTAATTGACCATCTCCAATCAATGGTCTTCCTGTTCAGATTGAGCCTTAGGATAATCACATCAGCTACCGTCTCGTTAGGGAGGCTGAGGAAGAGAAGCTCCCTGCAGCGCAGAACCAAATCCAACCAACCAGACGGACGGCTGGAGTCAAGGTAACGTATTTACTCATTCATTATGGTTCAAGAGCAGCACTTTATCTTCGAGTTAGTGTTGAAGCCAAGTCAGAGAAAGATGCACAAAGACTCCCAGGTGATAAAGAAAATTAAATCAGTCTTCGATCACCAGGACCCGTGTTGGTCAAACATCACAGAGAAGAAAATCCCTCCTAACTGGCAAGCTTTTCATTTTATATTTACAAACCTGGTCAAACCACATGAGTGCACATAATTTCATTTCTTTCTTTATTTCAGGTTATAACTCGAGCTGGGCAGTGTGGCCAAAAATGTGATCAAGACAAAAAACATTTCATATCATTCGATACCGACAATTATCACGATAAATTGTTATTTATTTCTATTTTAAAGGCAGATTTTTGCTCCTGACTGAAAACTGAAGAAACCAGATGGAAAATTAATTGGTTAAACTTTTCTCTATGGTCAGAATGGGACAAACACTTGATGCCAAAAAGTGAATCACTCAACAAATCTGTGGGAGAACATTCAAAATTTTAACAAATATCGATATTTTTTCAGTCCCCTTTCTTCAACAAAATTATTTTAATAGAAGAATTAAGTGCAAATTTGAAAATGAATTAAAACAAATATTTATTGACGATATATTGAACATTTATTATATATTGAGGAAAATTATATTGTGATAATTATCATTATTGTTCCAACACACAGTTTTACACAAAATATGAGCTGCAATCAGTAACGAGTGAGAAAACACACAAACGAGAAGAGAGAAGATCAATAGGGCTGGATTGGAATATTCAATCGTTGGGTACGCATTTGATTTTTAATTCTAGTACTCGAATACTGAGACCGCTCGCAGCAGTGAGGGTAAATGAAACTAAATGAAGCCCTCAGCTGTGTGGGAGCTCTTTAAACTGAGCGAGGACGACGGCAGTGTGGCAGCTACAACAACATAATGAAATCATTTAAATAATCATATTAGGCCAATTGTAGAAGAACATCCTTCAGTGTTTACCATTAATTAACGAGACCATGTCGGCCCGCCACAGTCTAATTTGCTCCGCCATTTTATTTTATTTACACATCTTCTAATAACATTTCAGACCTCTAACGTGTTTTGTGGGAGCTGCTGTGAGCTCGCTCGCTCACACACTTTAACATCCGACTCGACAACCACTTTTCTTTTGAGGTAACTACGGTAACGTTAACCGTCTGTGTCTCGTCTGTGAGAAGGAGATTAAACTAGCCGCACCTACATTTGGAGTGCGCACGTATTCAAGCCTTTACGGTAAGAGAAGCGGCCCAGAGCGAGCTGACAGGCAGGTTAGAGACTTTATCCTGTCAGTTTGTCTCTTTAGTATGAAGAGAGGCTGTGAAGTCTTCATGTTACGCCGGACGAGAACCACATACAACATTATTTATCAAAGGAGGAGGAAACACATGTGACAATGTCCGGTTTTCAAAATAAGGCGTCTGTACAGGATGGAAATAAGATTAATTGGATTATATTCACAGAAAGTATAAAACATATTATATGTGTCCATTAAAAGTAAAAACAACAACAACAAAATATTAGGAAATTTACTCATTCTATGTTCAGATTTTTTAGAACATTAAATACATTTGTTGCCGTTTCATCGCCTTCGAGCTCTACAATGGGTTTATGATCAAATAGTTTACTAGAGAACAACATTATTTACAAGAGTTCTTCATAGATTTTTTCTTAAATTTAGCACCAAATTAATGCATTTAACTTTAAAATGTACAAAATCCTCTTCTGGAAAAAGGCGCTCATCCCGCCTGCTCTGCTGCTAAACTATTCCCAGATTCTGCTCTGGACCTGCTCGGCTCAGACTCACAGCTCCGGTTCCCTCCTGCCACCAACCCGGTTCTGCAGCCTCTTCCACTTCTTCACTCTGCCTCACTCTTCTATGGCTCTTAAATAATCCTCTTTATCTAATTAAAGTCTCCTCCCTCTTTTTGTCTTGTGCTTGGTTTCTACAAGCTCAGCTGAAACAACGTTGTAAAACTAAACTTTGGTTTGGCTTTTTTAGACTACGCTGCAAGAATAAAGACATTCTCTCGCTCTCTCTCTGTGCCTTCTCTCTCCCTCACTCATGTCACTGCCAGAACTTTTTTGGCATCTTTCTTCTGCTGTTCTGCTTCTATCTATTAAATAAAAAGCTTTAGCTCGTGAAATGACAGCCTGCTTATCAACAGACATTTAAAAGAGGTCATATTCTGCTCATTTTCAGGTTCAGAATCTTATTTAGAGTTTGTACCAGAGCAGGTTTACATGGTTATATTGTTTGTCATACTGCACATTGCTGCAGCTCCTCTTTTCAGCCTGTGTTGAAGGCTTCGTTTTAGCTATGGAGTGATACATCTAGTCTCTAAATGATCTTTGTTGGGAGCTGCACATGCTCAGTTCCTAGTTAAGGACTACTAGCCAATCAGAAGCAGAGAAGGGCGGGTCAGCGAGAAGCCGGTAAACGGCTCGGGTTCAGCCGTACAACACGGACTGGAGCGAGAGTTTCAGAGCGGTGAGTTATTAATCTGTATCCATAAAGTTTTAACTGAGCTCTGTCTCTACATCACAGGAACAACTTTCTGTCCACTGACTGCCTGGAGGGTAGCTAGTGTTTGGAAGGGAGAGGAGAGCTGTGTGCTGCAGCTCGCTGTTTCTGAGTAGCTGCTCCGTGAGGGTTATATGAGGTGCGTTTAGCTTTCGGGAAGCGTCTGGACTACAAACGAGCTGTTTTCAGTTCAGAGCAGAGTTTTCTGTGGGAGATGGGAACTCACTTTGGGCTGGACTTTGGGCTTTTTCACTTTGCAAACCTGTTACATGCACAAAAAAGGAATATAACTCAATAAAGGAGAGAGGAAAACCACCTCTTAACGTGACAGATTTTTCAGCACGTATAATTTATTCTGTAGTTATTTGACCATAGAGATAAAACTTGATGCCATTTTCTGCATTACGACTTCAATCCTCATGTAATGCTCTGAAAATTTGTCAGAAAACAGCATCATAATTTCTACTTTGTCACGCCGTCCCCCAGACGCCGTCTGTTTGGGGGGAAATTTCTGAAACAACTTTTCTGAGGTAGGAGTGGTTTTAGCCCCAGATAAACTCTGCGACGCTGGATAAACACGGGCCCAGAACTCACAGAAAGCATATAGTCAAATCCTCCACGTGTCTCTGGATAGCAATAAAAACATGATTTGCAATACAAGCATTTAAAGAGCTCTAGTGTCACACAGCTGGGAGACTCACACAGGCCGGCAGATGACCAGGTCTCCCTTGTTGGTTCCATAAGCCAGACCCATTCCTGGATCCGGCAGCCAGCGAGCAGAGTTGATACTGACGTGGCGCCTCTGGTCTGGAGCCATCGGGTAAACCACGTTGAACACCATCTGAAAACACAGCACCAGCACGTTCAATCAACACACAGTGACAAGACACAGATATCCAACACACCGCAGCGAACACCAGCTGACTCTGGGAGGAGGTGCACTTTAAAGAGAATCTCAAGGCTGAAAACTCAAAGTAGTTTGTAAGCAATTTTCTGAGACAGAGAAATATAAAACATAAGAGTTTGCAATTACCAGTGAGTTTATGCATTTTAGGGCTAAAAATTATGATTAAAAATCGCTGTACAGTAATACACAGTATATCGTCTAGTGATATTAGTTTGTGGCCTGCTCCAGAAAGCAACTAACAAATAGTAAAATACACGAGAATAAAAGACACCAAAAGGTATTTAATATTTTTTTTAAAAGAAACAATACGGGGGACAAATTAAAGGAAAATGAGTGGAGAAACATAACGAACGCAGACGCTTCCACACGGACACACTGCAGGGTGCAATTAAGCAATTAACATCCAGTGATCAGGGTTCCCACTCTTTTCAGATCTTTTTCAGTCATGCTCTAACATGTTCCTCTCTGCGGACGTCTGACTTTACAGACGTGCAGTCTACGGCTATAACTTATCAAATCATCTGTTACATGTGTAGAAATGATGACAAAGTGATCGCGCCTTGTTATTACGCTATGTTTTAATATTGTGATTGTATTTTTTTTAAAAGTCCTTTGAGTTCTGTGCTTATGCTTTTCTGATAATTATATTTTAACCACTGCTGCCTGAACACCAGTAACTGAACAGAGGATCGTTACACCTCTACTAACGAACCAGTCATTAGTGTTGTAGTACTTTTTTGATGGTCTTGTCTCAGTCTCAGACATTGAGGACTTGGGATTTTATTTCACGACCAGTCAAAACCATAACTTTGGGAATATCAACAAATTTTGCATTGTCTGATTTATTTGTTAACATCCAAACTTTGATTGGATGTAAAACTCATTGTTTCAAATGCAACAAATAACCCTAATTAAAAATGTGTTGTTCCCGTTAACGACTGTCCCCGCGATGGTCAGCATGGAAAAGGAGCGTTGAATAAAGATGCTGACGTTGATTTCAGCTCTTAGTGTTTTTAATGGGAATGTGGATCTTTCAGATCAATCTGAGAAGTTCCTCTGATCTCGTTCCACTGGTCTTGGTCTCAGCCCCTAAAAGTCTTGATCTTGTCTCGGTAAACTCTGGACTTGGCGTCGACTCTGTCTCGCCCTCCCTCGTTCTTGGTCTCGACCAGGGATGCAGCGATTACCAGATTTCACTATTAACCGTTACATCCTGTTGCCTCCTCCTGTCTGTGTTGAGAAAATGATGCCAGGTGTAAAACACTAACAAACATCAGGAGCTTCTAGACTTTCAGGATCATTTTCACTAAAACATGTACAGATGAGAGTTGATGACAGTAACAGAACAGTTTATTCCCTTCCCTTATAACAATTTCCCCAGAGAGATAAATGAAGTTAATATTCCTCTTAGCCTACATTAATTATACTTACATATAATAAAATTATAAAAATGTAATTGTTAATGTATTTAAATATTAAAAATCTACTTATTACTAGTGTTGTGAAATTAATTAATGCATAATAATTGTAATAATCTTGAAACCGTGATTATTTCTCTGACAATAATCATACCTACAAAATCTGTCATCATTGCATCCCTAGTCTGGACTTGGTCCAAGTCCCTAGAAGCCTTGGTCTTGACTTAGTCTCGGTTTGGGCGGTCTTGATGACAACACTACCAGTCACATCCATCACCTTGATAACGACCCCACAGAGGTTAAAATAGCTGGGACCCCCTGCAATTTAGTCAGAACTGAAGAAACCTCTTTAATAAAACACGAAACATCTTCAGGTGTCTTCAAACAAGTCCAGCTAGCCTTGATTTTAACCCACCTCGAATAATCTGAGATTGATAAAACGACGACAGCCGATGGGTTATGGACAGACCTGCATGCAAATGTGATTCTTCAGTACTACTCGGATTAAAAACGGAAACCAGAACGCTGCCCTGACCTTCAGATTCTGCATTCTTATGCAGATATCGGTTTACAGATATCAACACAAGATAGAATAAACCACCTGAAATAAAGCAGAGCTTAGGTGCTCCTTCCTCACTCTGTCTGCACAGTGAGTCATGCTGTTAGAATCACTTCAGTATTAGCAGTTTAATTAACAGTGCTGCTGTCGAATGCTGCTGCCGGTCAATAACAGTGAAGTGGTCGTGCCGTCAGTGCTGCCTCACCCTGATGGAAGTCTCTCCACCGTGAGGCTGCTGCAGGCGGAAGACTTGCGCCACCATGTGGTCGGTGGTGGGATGCAGCAGGATCCTGCGAGAGGCCAGGCCAACCATCACATAGCAGCCCATCGGAGACAAGCTAACAGAGATGGCATTTGGACCTGTTCAAGAAAAAAACAACACTTTCCTTACAGAAATCTGACTGGTAGCATTTACACAACAAAGTTATGAACTATTATCCTTTTGGATTCAGACATTTCTGCACAATAAAGTCCATAAAACTGCAACTTCAAACTAATTCTAATATCTGCCTACGCTTGGCTTTCACTGTGAACACACAGTATTTACAGCGTTTGTTGATAGAGGGTGAACTTTAGAGGCATACTGTACCGAATCTCTTGGTGTAGAGCATCTCTCCCAGGTTGTGGGGAGCCAGAGAGTAGATGGCCAGGATGCCCTCGTCTGGGAAACCCCGCTGACTGCTGGGGATGAAGACAGCCAGCAGCTGACCGTCTGCAGAAATGTCGCAACTCGCGTCGTTGTAGATCTTACAGTTTGGCACCAGAACGTTGACTGAGGCTGGACAGGAGACAAAAGGTCAGTCAGTCTTTACCATCTTATGTTAAAATCAAAGTGCACTGGCCGAGAAGTACTCCAGCACATTACGCCTGTGAGACTGTGATTTGTTGTTTTTACGCAGATTAAACAACAGGGATGACGTGTTAGTCAGATTTTCCCTAATGTAGAACTTTTCCTTTAAGGATTAGCAGCTGTTTGAGGGAGGGTGACGCCGCTGCACCCAGTCAAGGTGAGGTAAACTACACAGGACAGCACCGCCTCTCTCAAGAACAAAAATACACTAATGGGAATACGTATAAAAAAATTTTAAAAAAGCCCTTATTTCAGTGTCTGACCAACACCCAATAATGCTGCACCAACAGTTACATCTCAGTAGAGCTGCAGCTATCGATGACGTCCGTAATTGGGTAAGAAATACTTGTGCTTTATTAAGGAGCAATAGTAAATACGCTAAAGAGAAAATGAGACAGGTCTCTTGAAATTAACAACTAACTTTGGATTTCTTAAACTGCACCGTCAAAACTGAACCCATTTTAGTGCCATATTACTTTTTGGGTTTTAAAAAACTAACTTTCTGAAATGCAAAAACAAACCTTTTGGTTTCAAATAGGTTTATACTTAAGTTTCAGGACCAGAAGTTTCAACCTAACTACAGTCTTTGTGGCCTTTGTGGCCTTTGTAGGAGGCAAAAATGAGTGGACAGGAAGTGGGACTATCAGAATAATAAACGGACTGTAATGTTCTGCTTTCTGCTGAGATACATGAATAAAGTTCAGCTTATTTTCTGTGGTTAAAATCTGGAAGAAAACCTTAACTAACCAGCCACCACACAGATTTACATTCTTAACTGACCATTTCATTTAATTAACGTAGCCTACATTCTTTACAAGCTGTCAGATCAGACCAAAGGCGATCTGAACCGTCTGAGCGCACACAGCGTAAATCGAGTTACTTGAGGAATCGTTTCAACCCAAACCAAAGTGAAAAGTAAGGAGTTGTTGTACCATTGCTGATCTCAGGCAGATCAAATTTGGTGAAGTCCCACCACTGCAGACGGTAGGTAGTGTTAGCGATGTTGCTGGCGACCGCAGACTGACCATCTCCGATCGATGCACCTGAGGAAAACAACAGTAAACACTCAGCGTTAAACAGGCGGGATATTTATACATCAGTCAGCAAGACTTTAGCACTGAATTTTCAATCAATACATGGTGAGGAAACGTAACAACCTGCACCAAACCCTGTCAACATTTGGCTTGTAGCTGGTGGCTATTTTCAGCAAAGTGTGTGTATTTACCGGCGAGTACTCTGTTGACAGAGGAGTGTGTGGCCAGGCCAGGCTGACCTCTTTCATGGAAGATCCCAGCGTAGGGCAGGTACTCCGGCAGGAGGAAACGCCTGGAGGAGAACAGGACAAAAACAAAACCATAAATGACTTATGGATTAGGGCAGAACAATTAATTGCAGTTGCGATATTATCGCGATGTGATAAAACAAGATTTTCTAATCGCAAAGGCTGCGATTACTTAAATTTTATAGTGTCACACAGGGAATGAAAGTAGTGCCCGCCACCCGCGGGTAACTTGGTGGTGACTTTGACGGACAGGAAAAATACCCAACAGAAAGACGCGTGCAGTAAGGTAAGCGTATTGTGGCGATCGGCGCCAGCGTCACGCACACGGCCACCAGTCAGCTCAGGAAACATCTTTTTTTAGTTTTAAGTCCTACAGAGGCCCGGTCTGTTCCGAGTTACAGCCAGCGCGCTGCTGACCAGCATCGGAGGCTGCGGGGGAACTCTGGTGTTATCGGATAATTACTAAGCTTGTCTATTAAACACGAGAGGCTTCACTTAGTTTAAGGTTCAATTCAAAAGTTGGCCAATGAAAATAAAACCGGAGTATTTTTTTGTTTGCTTCCTGGGATACAGAGAGACTCCTGGGAGACTCATTAATTGCTGGTTGAACTGTGGGTTTGTATTGAGCGCTTACTGTATAACACACTGTGGTGAACTTAAGTGTTTCTTGTGGTCTGTAGGCCGACCTGATGATATTATACCCTATATATTAAAATCTGATATTTCTGCATCACCATTAATCATAACACAGGCCTGACTGACAAGAAACAACAGTGTATGTTTAATCTATCTAATATTGTGTTGGTCAGACTATAAACTGATTTACTGCTTGTCCATTTTGAATGATACAGAAGGTAAAGAGCTTAAAAATGAATCGCATATTAAATCGCAATATTAGTTAAAAAAATAAAAAATAAATAAAAAAAATAAAAATCGCACTAAGATTTTCCAAAATCTTTTAGCCCTACTTATGGATTTAAATTCCGCACACGTAACAATAAAAACTAAACATGCTCATCCAGGGCTATAAAGTACACGTTCAGGTATTCCTTCATCTTCTGAACTCCGGGGACTGACAGTTTGGAAAGGGTCTGAAGGCTTTTCTGCACAGAGGAAGCAGAAAGAGTTAAAGTTAGGATTAGACCTTAGAGCTGACTCACCGCGGGACAAAGCGACCCAGCGAGGGCGCAGACATCCTGGCGTTACGTGGCGTCCTGTGCCTCGCTCGGTCTCCATTATCACTGGAAAAGAAGAAAATGGTGAGGTCACACAGAACATGATGCATTGGGTTTAGTACACAGTGCAGGTTACACGCTGTGAACGACGTCCCTTTAGTGCAGATAAACAAAAGAAATAAACAAAACTATAGAAAAGAACAATTATTTCCTAACAAACTGTACTGGTTGTGCTGAAAATGTAGGAATACACATTTAAAAGGTGAGTGAGATGTGTTGAAGGACAGTTTCTGTTTAAATTCTGCTGAATCCAATGTCTTCATGTTAAGGTGAAGTTGAAGCGACGCTAACACGATGCTTCAGCAGTTAAAGTAAAGTGTTGAAGAAGCTGACGACATCCCTCAGACACTTTAACAACAGTTAGACCTAATAACTGATGTCCAGAGACGATCTAAGGATCAGTGTAATCACCTTGGTGTGGTGAAGAAAACAAAATAGAGATCAAAATCGCGACACAAACGTCCACGATCTGGAGTCGCGGATCCGACAGAGCTCTCTCTCAGAGGCTATTTGTATTAACAGTAGGTTGTTGTAGGTAATTTTCCGCCTTAGATTAGTGTTAATTTACTAGAATCTGCCCTTCTCACACACCTCTGGTCTCTCACGGCAACATGCGGGCTGGCTCCGCCTCTTTCTGTCTCTCTCTCCCTGTATGTGTCTCTGCTGACTTTCTCCATCAGCAGTACGTTTCATAAGGTCGCCCTGTTTAATAAATTCACCTGCGATTCAGTTTTCAAGTGCGCCGCATGTGGATCGAAACTGAAACTGCAGTGGTGCGTTCACTGTCGCACCGTAATATAACATTTCCTGCGTGTCCGGTGACATAATATCAGATGACCTCTCCCTCACTGTTTCTCTGCAAAATGCTAAAGTGGCACCTGCCAAATATACTTTGGCAGGTGCCACTTTACCTGTCCGGCCAGACCAAGTAAAGTATATGTTGAAAACACATAAGTTAGTGCAAGCTGTAGGCCTTTAGGCTATTTTGTAAATATTACACCTTATAAACCCCTTTTTCAACAATACGCCAAGGAAAAAAGGTTGGGAACCACTGAGGAAGAGAATGTTATCTCTTTTCAGTGTTTTCCCACACAAAGGCTTTATTTGGGCGGGCTGCCCAGGTATTTTAAGAGCCGCCTGAGTAAATTTGGCGACGCATTTTACAATCGTTTTTGATTGCAGCACTGCAAAGAGGATATTTGCTCTGTACCTCTCTCACTCGCTCGTTCACACATTGACAACGGACCCGTCTGTGCATTGAATGGTTAGTATCATAAAAACAGCTGCACAAATCTGTCCAACACAACGCCGTCAATGTCGGAGACCCACCTTCAAAGAAATGAATAGCAACCATGTAAGGAGCCGAGCCAACACGGAGAGTTAAAGATTACAGCTGTCGAAGTTGGCACGCTGTACATAGCTGGTAGTCAATGGGTGCGTTCGAGATGACAGCTGCTGACTTTCACCGACTTGATAATGTAACGTGATCTGCGGACGACTGCAGGTGTGGAGTATAGAAACAGCGCCGACAAGTCAGACACAATCTACCTCCGGTAGACTGCGTGAGCTTCCTGTGAGCTTAGAACAATGACCAGGCAAAAGCTGGTTCCAACTTCGTGCAGCCAGAGAAAAGCAACAGCGTGCATGCCTGCCGAGAATTGCATGCACCTTGCGTGTGCCAACGCTCTTTTATGCTGGGAAAAGATGCAGATGCAGATCTCGGCAGGTCGTCTACAACATGTGTTCAGTTGAATTATGCATCCATCCGTTTAGAACCTTTTCAGAGCGCATATTTTTGCTAAATCTCAAGGAATGCTACTTCTACTAAGTGTAATAAAATATTAACAACTCTAAAAACTCATTAAATATATACTTCCAATAAGGGCTGACCCCCAATAGTCGAAGATTCGATGCTTCGATGGGCGGAGCCTGATTCGACTGTCAATCTCACAGACGGAGCTTCGCAGCGAAACAAGGGTCACGGCATCTTGGCGATATGGGGGTGCTCAACGTCTGATTTTACACAGAACTACCAGTTTTCTTCCAATAAGTTAATATACAGCCTATTACAATATACATTTCAAGGTTTAATGCTGTAAACAAACATGTAAAAAGAATAAAACTTGGCGGAAGAGGAACACTCGCTGTAGAGACGGAGCCCCGACTTCACTGGTGTCGTGCCGAGTTGTCGCATCTCGCGGGACTTTCCTGATAATTTATCACCGTTGATGAACCACACAAGGAATATTTTATCATTTTTAAATAGCTGTCAACTTGAAATAGACCCGCGAGGAACCGCGGCGAGAGAGAGAGGAAAGATGTCTATGAAGATTCTCAGTCATCCAGGTCATAGTTATCCAACGAAGGTTAAAATGAAGGGCAACTGGACTTGGTTGAAGCTACTGGAAGACGTTTCGTCCCTCATCCAAAGGACTTCTTCAGTTCTCAGAACTTCTTCAGTTCTCAGAACTGAAGAAGTCCTTTGGATAAGGGACGAAACGTCTTCCAAGTCCAGTTGCCCTTCATTTTAACCTTCGTTGGAGAGAGAGGAAAGGTTCTTCAAAAAGCCTCAGTTTAGCTGGAAATTTACAGAGTAAGTTGAATGAATAGAGACTGCAGCTCTGCAGATTCTCAAGATCAAAGTGGAGCTACCGTGTATAACACCACCCCCCCCAGCGCACAAAAACACACATGATTCAACTATCAGTCGACTGTAGGCAGGACTTGACGATTCTGATTGGACTCTGTAAATCCTTAGTCGGGGACAGCCCTAGTTTGAATCATTTAACACCATTGATGAACCCCACAAAGATTATTATAGCGTTTAAAAGCAGTATTTGGAAGTGCATGCAATTCTCGGCAGGCATGCGATAAACACAAGAGATGAAACTCACTCCAGCTCCTCAAAGTCCACATCGCTATTATCCATGGAGTTGGACGGGTTGCTGGCAGGGCTGTCGGATGAAGTCGACATGGCCCGTAGGCGGTTCTGCTGATAGCGAAGTGAACGCTGACGAATGCTGTCTCGCCTCGACAGATACTGGATCATTCTCTGGGCGTAGTAAGCAGCTGGAGAAAGCCTGGACAGCAGAGCACGAGTTTAACACATGACTGAAATCGCTCTGTTTCAAATCTCCTGATCCCCGTTGCTCGTCTCATTATACCAAAACGGAGGCCAAACCCAAACTTGTTTTTTGCTTTAACCCCCAGTGTCCCATCTAATCTCAGAAAGAGTGTTTTCATGGGGGAGAGAGCCCCGTCTATAAACTCAGAGACCCCTGGCTTTCTGCCCTGGCACAGGAAGCCCTTCTTTTATCCTCTGTTATGAGAAGTGTGTTGAACTGCAGAGCCTGTGCCGAGGGCAATAATTTAAAGCTGACACTTGGCTGGGAAGTCAAAGAGAAGTCCTACATCCGCGTCTGAAAATTGTTCAAGTAATTACAAGGTTGTATGAACTTGTAAAACAGAGGCAGCTCTGAGTCGGCCTTTCCAACTACTGTTACTGCTGACTATGCAGTTCATAAAATGACAGGGCACAAGCTCTTCATCCCGCAAAGGATTCAGTCCAAACAGAAAATGGCCACCACTAGAAATCCCAGAAACATCTTTAATAATGTTTGAAAGACTATTCAGGCCACAGCCAGCAGGAAATACTGTACCTGGCTGGCTGGAGGTAACTGTAGCGTATTAGTGTACCTGGCTGGATGGGGGTAACTGTAGCGTATTAGTGTACCTGGCTAGATGGGGGTAACTGTAGCGTATTAGTGTACCTGGCTGGCTGGGGGTAACTGTAGCGTATTAGTGTACCTGGCTGGCTGGGGGTAACTGTAGCGTATTACTGTACCTGGCTAGATGGGGGTAACTGTAGCGTATTACTGTACCTGGCTAGATGGGGGTAACTGTAGCGTATTAGTGTACCTGGCTAGATGGGGGTAACTGTAGTGTATTACTGTACCTGGCTGGATGGGGGTAACTGTAGTGTATTAGTGTACCTGGCTAGATGGGGGTAACTGTAGCGTATTAGTGTACCTGGCTAGATGGGGGTAACTGTAGCGTATTAGTGTACCTGGCTAGATGGGGGTAACTGTAGCGTATTAGTGTACCTGGCTGGATGGGGGTAACTGTAGCGTATTACTGTACCTGGCTGGATGGGGGTAACTGTAGCGTATTAGTGTACCTGGCTGGATGGGGGTAACTGTAGCGTATTACTGTACCTGGCTGGATGGGGGTAACTGTAGCGTATTAGTGTACCTGGCTGGATGGGGGTAACTGTAGCGTATTACTGTACCTGGCTGGATGGGGGTAACTGTAGCGTATTAGTGTACCTGGCTGGCTGGGGGTAACTGTAGCGTATTAGTGTACCTGGCTGGCTGGGGGTAACTGTAGCGTATTAGTGTACCTGGCTGGCTGGGGGTAACTGTAGCGTATTAGTGTACCTGGCTGGCTGGGGGTAACTGTAGCGTATTAGTGTACCTGGCTGGCTGGGGGTAACTGTAGCGTATTAGTGTACCTGGCTGGATGGGGGTAACTGTAGCGTATTAGTGTACCTGGCTAGATGGGGGTAACTGTAGCGTATTAGTGTACCTGGCTAGATGGGGGTAACTGTAGCGTATTAGTGTACCTGGCTGGATGGGGGTAACTGTAGCGTATTACTGTACCTGGCTGGATGGGGGTAACTGTAGCGTATTAGTGTACCTGGCTGGATGGGGGTAACTGTAGCGTATTAGTGTACCTGGCTGGATGGGGGTAACTGTAGCGTATTACTGTACCTGGCTGGATGGGGGTAACTGTAGCGTATTACTGTACCTGGCTGGATGGGGGTAACTGTAGCGTATTACTGTACCTGGCTGGATGGGGGTAACTGTAGCGTATTAGTGTACCTGGCTAGATGGGGGTAACTGTAGCGTATTAGTGTACCTGGCTAGATGGGGGTAACTGTAGTGTATTACTGTACCTGGCTGGATGGGGGTAACTGTAGCGTATTAGTGTACCTGGCTAGATGGGGGTAACTGTAGCGTATTAGTGTACCTGGCTGGCTGGGGGTAACTGTAGTGTATTACTGTACCTGGCTGGATGGGGGTAACTGTAGTGTATTAGTGTACCTGGCTAGATGGGGGTAACTGTAGCGTATTAGTGTACCTGGCTAGATGGGGGTAACTGTAGCGTATTAGTGTACCTGGCTGGATGGGGGTAACTGTAGCGTATTAGTGTACCTGGCTGGATGGGGGTAACTGTAGCGTATTACTGTACCTGGCTGGATGGGGGTAACTGTAGCGTATTAGTGTACCTGGCTAGATGGGGGTAACTGTAGCGTATTAGTGTACCTGGCTGGATCGGGGTAACTGTAGCGTATTACTGTACCTGGCTGGATCGGGGTAACTGTAGCGTATTACTGTACCTGGCTAGATGGGGGTAACTGTAGTGTATTAGTGTACCTGGCTGGATGGGGGTAACTGTAGTGTATTACTGTACCTGGCTGGATGGGGGTAACTGTAGTGTATTACTGTACCTGGCTGGATGGGGGTAACTGTAGTGTATTAGTGTACCTGGCTGGATGGGGGTAACTGTAGCGTATTAGTGTACCTGGCTGGATGGGGGTAACTGTAGTGTATTAGCGTACCTGGCTGGATGGGGGTAACTGTAGTGTATTACTGTACCTGGCTGGATGGGGGTAACTGTAGTGTATTACTGTACCTGGCTGGATGGGGGTAACTGTAGTGTATTAGTGTACCTGGCTGGATGGGGGTAACTGTAGTGTATTAGTGTACCTGGCTGGATCGGGGTAACTGTAGTGTATTAGCGTACCTGGCTGGATGGGGGTAACTGTAGTGTATTAGTGTACCTGGCTGGATCGGGGTAAATGGGGTGGTCTCTCGATCCTGACATGTCATAGCGAGACAACGATAACAGAGATGATTCCAACAGTCGTCTGTATGAAAGAAACAGACGGACAGATGTTACAGGCAGAGATAATTACTGAATATAATCATCTGGATAAATGTTAATATTTAAACTTACCCTGTGACTAAAAGCAGATGCTCAACAGCATGTCAGCCAACCAATGGTTGACAGGCTGTGAAACAGAGACCTCTCCCTCGCCCCAAACTAAGATTAACCCAAAGATATAAATGTCTACTATATATAAATGTCTGTTACCACAAAGGTGGTAAAACTTGAATTTCAAACTTCACTTTCTCAGTGATTTTTCTGTATTCAAAGAATCTTAGCCACTGACAATGAAAGTGATGACACAAAGGGATCATACCTCCTCAGCGAGTCCTCATCTGGGGGGTCTACAGGCATTTCTTGGCTTAAGGCCTCCGGTGGCTCTGCCGACCTGCCGACAGCAGCCTGCCGGTACACTCTCTCCCACTGCGCTGTGTCCTGGTTGTACACCAGCCCCACTGTCTGCTCTCCAGCCTGGCTGGGGGTCGGGGCTATCGGGAAGGACACCGTTCCTCCACCGTGGGGAGGCGGCTGCTCGCTGGGCACTGGTGGCGCCCTCCTCTCTGGGGGTTGGGCTTCTACTGTCCTCCTTCCATCCTCAGGCTGCCAAGGGGAAGAAGGAGGAAAGGAGGGGGAAGAGGAGGAGGGCTCCAGAGTGGAGGCCGAGGTGGAGGAGGCCTGGTTGGTGCGCTCCCAGCGCTGAGAGTCATGGTTAAAGGTCAGCAGGTTGTGGCATGCCCGGCAGCGGTTCAGATGGCCTCGGGAGGCCGGGGGAGGGATATTGTTCTCCAGGCTGTTGGAGGTAGGAGGAGGAGGGAGAGGAGGCTGGTAGTGGATTATAGTAGGGGAGGAGGTGGAGGAAGTTGAGGAAGGTCCAGGTCTCTCTGGGTCCATGTTATTATTGAGCAACTCCTGGCTCTGCTCCTGACTTCCATCCGCCATGCTGCCCCCTAACGGGGGCTCCAGGTCCTGCATGCGGTCAAACTCCATGAAGTAGCGGCTCAGGTTGCACTGCAGCACGTTGCGGAAGGAGGCCGTGTTGCTGCGAGAGCCATCCCAGAATGGATGATGCCCGCTGCTTGTACCGGAACCATCTCGGGCCCCGGGCTCTCCTTGCTGGGGGAAACCCCGTCCTTCGGAGGCAGAGGTGTAGACAGGGGACTGAGAGGAGCCGTCCTGCTGACGGAGCACTGACAGGAGGCTGATTGAGGAAGAGGAGGTTCTGGGAGGGAGCATACCTAAACCAACTCCACCCTCCCTCATACTTAGCAGGTTGCGTGTCCAGTCGGGTCCTGGTCTGGAGGTGGAGTGCGGCTCGACGCCGCTCGGTGCGGTGGGATTAAGAGAAGTGCCAGCGCTGTAGTAGACCGAGGTAAAGGCAGAGGGTCGTTCTGAGGGCTGTCTGGGCTCCGTACGGGCCGAAGAGAAAGTGGAAGCCGGGGTAGGCTGAGGAGTTTCAGAGGACACCCTGGGATCAGAGGGCGTCGCATTAGCAGCCAGGGAACTGTTGCGATTGACGGAGCAGCGACTACATAGACAAACCATGCCGAGGTGCTGGGTGCAGCCCGGGAAGGGAGGTCCGCGTTCAGAGGTGGGGTACTGGGCCAGAGGCATGCTGGGAGACTCTCCGACATTGCTTCCATTTTCACCCAGAGGGCGTGGCTGCTCCCCCGCCGCCTGAGCCCCAGGAGAGCGTGACGACAAGATGTGGAGGAAATTGTGGAGGATGGGTGTGCGGCGAACCGGCTGGGAAGGCAGGAAAGAGCGCTGGCGGAAGTGAGGCATCTCAACACTGTCCATAGGAACCTCCGAGTCCTCCTCGCTCTGAAAGACAGAAACCGCTCTGAGAACTCCACTCACCTCTCTGATTAACGACAGAAACACATCAACGGTGCTCACCTGCTGGTTGGACGGATTCACTATCGCCGTCAGTAGGTTGTGACCAAGAGGATCAAACCTCACCAACCTGAAAGGAACAAGTGAACAAATAAATGACAACGTAAAACACAAGGATCTGTTGATGTGCTTTTTAATTGGTATTCAAACATATAAAGGCCAGACGCTACTAAAAAATTAATGAACAGAACACTTTCTATTTTTTGAAAAAAAAAAAAAATTCCAATTCTTCACAAACACATCCTGAAGTTTTTTCATATTAAAAGCTTACATAAAAAGGGAAAGGCGGCATCACTTTCAATGCCGATACCCGTCAAAAGCTGACCTGCCTGTGTCCTCTGTGGACATGGACATTATAGTGAATTTATCAAGATTATGGAAACATGGAGGAAGTGTTGAGTTTGTATTAACTGGAGAAATAAAGGCCTGGTTCTTACACAAGCCTCTCCAACATTGGGTTGGGTATCAAGGATCAGTTCAAAGTTGAGACAGTTACCAAGTTTCAAAGAACCGCGGACTCGTTAATACCCGTGCATTTGGATCCTGCTCCTCGGTTCCTAATTTCCTGCATATCTCAGCTCCTGACTGAACTGCAGTGAGCATTTTACAGCCCAACCAAGTGTCTATTAGGGCGCTTTCACACCTGTAGCTCGGTTCATTTGGTCTGGACCAAGTGAAAAAATATTATACGCTGTTGCATTTTAGTTCTGGTCCGGTTAATGTTCACACTGCAGTTTTACAAACGAAGTTTTGGCGACTGTCATCCTGCAACATCAGGACCCACGCGGGGAAATCAAACTCCGGTGACTGACAGACGTTTATGCAGCACTTTAACGCTTCTGGTCTGTCTCACAAAGAGCTCACAAACCGCACCAAGGGGGGAAACAAACTCTAGCGCGATTCAACCGAACTGAATGAGGCAGGTGTGAAAGCCCCCTTATCTGCCAGGATTTGCTACGCCGACTTAACGTCACCTCATTTGTTAAGTCAACAAAGAAGGAAGAAGAGAGTCCTTCCGTTTCCAGTCCTGGACCATGGCGGACCGCAGCAATGCTCCAAAGTTTGACTTAGCTTTACCAAAAACCTGCAACAGCTGCAGTCAGGAGGTTTGGTGCGAGGGAGGAAGCATCTCCGACATGCTGAAGCGTTTCCTTCAACACGGCGTGAATCTGAAGGAACCCGCCGTGTTCAACGTGTCGCGCTCTCCCAGCCTCAACGACGCCCCAGATCCAGCTAACGCTAACAGTAGCAACGACTCCAGTACAAAACACAGGTGAGCTGACGTTCACCTTTTATACTGAAGGGAAACCAATGATGGCTACAGATGAGACGAGTCCCAGAGACGCCGCTCTAGGACAGAGACTCCTTTCACTTTAGAGACACGAAGGGGAAGAGGAGGAAGGTGGTGACGGGGTTGGAGTCCGAAGCGGATTCCTTAAGTAGAATCAATACAACTGAAACGATACCCAGCCCTAGCCCCACATAAACGCCTTGTTCTCTCTGTCACTGAGGTAAATAAAAATGTATTTAGAAGTGAGGCTACTTTAGTTTTTAGAGAATTCAAGAATTCTAAACCAGATTTGCAGTTTATGTTCATGCAAGCGTGAGCAGCGTCCACCACAGTGGAGGAATGTTGTTGGTACAGTGCGGTGGAGTGAAACGTGCCGACTCTTCACCGGCTAACTCTTCTCTAAAGTCACCGCGGTGGACTCGTGGTGTCAGCACAGGTGCTCTGTCAAACCCACCGGACTCTCTCCGTGTCACTGCCCGTCTTGACCACGGCGAAGGGCTCCGGTCGGCTCCAGTCCCAGAAGTGGAGCTCGTTGTTGGTGGCGATGAGGAGCAGCTGAGCCGTCGGGTGGAAAGCCAAGGACGCAATGGCAACGTTGCTCTCTGTAAACCAGCTCTCACTGCCGCCCTGCAGGAACAGCACATACTCTCATTTCAGCATCACCGCGGATAATCAAAAACACGTCTATTTAAACATTAAAAATTGCTTTTTTCGATTACTTTATTTCAAGCAAGCAAGAGGTTTTATATTTCACTCGTCACCTCATTACGTGAAAGGCTTCAGAAGACCAAACCGTGCATCTTAAACAGCTGTGATGGGCAATATCAGGCCAAAAGCAGCAAATCTAATCATTTATTTTTATTACATACATTTCTTGATTGATCATTTGGTCTATAAAAATGCACATCACAGTATCCTGCAGTTCAAGGTGACGTCATCTAATGTCTTGTTTTGTCCGATCAACAGTCCAAAACCCAAAGATACTCAGATTACTAAAAGACCAAGAACAGAAGCACAATCTTACATGTGAGAACTTGGAACCGTGCAACAGCATTTACATTTTTACTCGATTAACTGACTTATTATTGGAGCCTGAAAATGAAACCTAAAAGACAAAATGGACGGAGGTAAAGATCGATACTGCATCACGTTGTACTTCACAGGGCAACATTATTTGGTGTACCACCTTCACTACGTCAGTTACTCACATGCAGGTCCCAGATACGGACTTCGCCGTCAAGGCACCCGGAAGCCACCAGGCCGGGGATTGTGGGGTGAAAGGTCACGCACCAGGGGGTTCTGCGGTGGCCCACTAAGGAATGTAGGCACTTTCCAGTCTTCACCTCCGTTATGTAAATGTTGTGGTTGACATGCGTGGAAGCCATGAGGGTCCTATGAGAAGCAAAGAGTTCACGGTGCTTTCATTTCTTTATTTTTGCTAACCCAGGTGCTAAAAGCTGCTGAAATACTGAGGCTCCACCCACGCTCCTACGTCTTCGTTTTAAAACTCAGACCTTCTGCTGCGTCTCCGCCTCCCGTCCAGACTAAAACGGCCAATCTGGACACCTGAAATGTGTAAGTGTGAAAACGCTGCGGACCCCGTTTTGGTTTTAATCTCCGGTGTAGCGTGTTAGAGCTGACAGGTGCAAACGATGACGCTCACGTTTGGCTTCCTGATTGGCTCTTATCAGTCATGCAAAGCAGAAACACGATGCTGCTGACAGTTTTATTAAAATGCTCTGTCCTGTGTAAATAACACTTCTACACTTGTCCTCTGCATATCGCCGTATTTACTTTGCGGCGACTCCCAGCCTGTTTCCCGCCGCCACAGCCTCTTTGTCCTCTCGTGTTTAATACAGACGGCGATGAGATCTGATAAGCAGCTTAAATGATGGAGCGGACAGAGATCGCTTTAAAAGAAAAACGGAGTAGTGTGGAAGGAGCCTCACTGTACTGTATTTACTACAAATTCAGTCTGACCGACTTCCAGGTCAAATCAAAATATTTCCAGAGAGAATTCTGAAATATCGTCTACTTTTATTAAGTGTGGGAGGACGAACTCACCTGTCGGGGCTGAACGCCAGCAGGAACGTTGACCGAGGGCTGTCCGGCAGCTCCACTTTCTGTCAGGGACACAAAAGCATCAGGGAATCAAAACTATGCAGTAGTTCTTATAAAAAGGGAAGAGAACAGCATCAGGGCGGCTGTAGACTGTTTATCGGTAAACTCGTTGGTAGCTCGTTCCACCATCGTGGTGTCACAGATGAGAACAGGGACTGAGGTTGCTTCGTGTGAAGGGATGGCAGAGCCAGGCGGCGTTTGTTGGAGGAGCGTAGTGGCCCAGAAGGAACGTAGCCTTGGACTGTTGAGTTTATATAGATGGTGCAGAGCCAAATAACTAAGAGAACTAACATGATTATCTTTATCTTTCTGAGGAGGGAATATTGGTACAATCAGTACAGAACAGTCCAGCAAACAGCAGTCACCACTCACTGTATTTGACAGCAGACTTAAAGAACTGTAAAATCCACAGTAAAGTGACTCAGGTCCCTAAGATTTCCACTGCGCGGCAGGGCTGGACAATAAAACAACAATAAGAACTATCGCAATATAATTTCTCTCAATAACAATATCACAAATCTTGATCTTAATGATTATCATGCACCTTAGAGACTTTGCCGTGGATTGGGCGTATTCAGAAGAAAACACCAGAGTGATTTTTTGTGACCAAATGTCTAGATTTTTTTTCTGGGTTATTAACGTGATGCTGTTGTGTTTCCTAAGTTAATTTCAGCTTCAACCGCAGTGGAACAAGTCGGGATGAAATCTAAAATATTTTATGAAGCGGTGTGTATTAATACTTCTCCTCAGTAACACTGAGTACAGATGTGATGTGTAGTCCACGTGCAGGGCGACCTCGAGTTAACCACCAACTAAACCTGCTCGGAGCAGTTTAGAGATGCGGCGTAAATTGCCATGGCAACAGACCTCGGGTGACAACTATCCACCTTTCGTAGTGCGGGTTAATCAGGAAGTTCCACCTGACGTTACCTGGATAAGACGGTTACCTCGCTTGGTAGTACAGGCCACTGGTGTTATCAGAATTGTTTTGAATGTTCTACCTCAGATTTGTGAAGGGATCCACTGTTCTGTTCTGACCATAAAAGAAGAGTTTAAACCACAATTAACCATCAGGTCTCCTAAACTTTCACTCAGGAGCAAAAATCAGCCTTTAAACTCAAAAGAAAAAATTATTTGACATTTATCGTGATAATTATTGATATTAAAATGATGACATTTTTTTATCGTGACAACATTTTTGGCCACGTCGTCCAGCCCTACTCTGCGGTTTACTCATTTAGCTGACGCTTTTATCTGAAGGGCTGGACGATTTCACCTAAAATTATAACGATTAATTGAACATTTCACCTCAATTACGATTATTGAACTATTATTTTGTTTTTTTTCCCCTGACAAGGTTTGTACTGTAAAACTGCTCAACTATAAGCTTGGGTTTATTTACTCAGATTTCACAAATCCATTATCTAAATGTTTATCAAAAATGTAAGGGTGACGTGCACATTACAGACATGGTCCCCCTATATTCGGCGAATGAGAGAGAGCGAGCGGCAGAAAGTGACGCTGAAAGCGAGCGAGTAAATAAGCTGGCAGTCTGGCAGTAAATGTCACAGTGTGTCCGTTATTAAGTCAGTTGTTTCCACAACTGCTTTTCTAACGTAAGGCCATTAGCGCTGGCTAGCATCTCCCTGAGCTTCAGACTCAGGTATGAAGTATGAGCAGGACCGGACGGATCACATGACTACACACGCTGTGTTTCAAGGGCAAAGTGGCATCAACACGCACAATATGAACAGGATTAAAAAGGGCTCTGAATTTTGGTTTCAATTACTTTTCAATTAATTGTCCAGCCCTAGTCAGAGGTCACACGCCTCTGAAGTGTCATATTGGTAGATGTGTCACAGCGGGAGTCGAACCGAGGCCTCTTACATCAGAGGCATGTGTCTTGTCCACTGTCCCCCAAACCTGATAATAAAAATGGAATCAGCTGTTTATCAGTTTTTTCCAAGCATTATAAGCGTCTTTTTCACAGCACTTAATTATCATTAAGCTAGTAATAACCTATAGATAGGGGACAATTCACAGTACAAGTACTGCAACAATACTTCATGTGCGACTACATTTTTTTCTTGGTCGATCTGGTGCACTGAATCTTTCACAGGAAATATTTCTGTGGGCAGCATCTATCTGGGAGTCAGAGCGTTCAGCTATCAAGCTCCTCTCCTGTGGAACCAGGTTCCAGTTTGGGTTCAGGAGGCAGACACCATCTCCACATTTAAGAGTAGGCTTAAGACTTTCCTCTTTGATAAAGCTTATAGTTAGGGCTGGCTCAGGTGAGTCCTGAACCATCCCTTAGTTATGCTGCTATAGGCCTAGACTGCCGGGGGATTTCCCATGATGCACTGAGCTCCTCTCTCCTCTACTTTCTCTCCCTCTGTATGCAACCTCATCCCATTATTGCATGTTACTAACACAACTTCTCCCCTTTCCGGTAGTCTTGTGCTTTCTCGTCTCTCTCCTCTCTCCTCCTGTCACTTCCTGCAGGTGTTTCTGGCTCTGGAGCTGTGGAGTCTGGATCTGTGGTTGCGGGTCACCTGCTGCCCCCGTGTTCCTGCTCGACACCCTCTGCTGCAACGACTATTGTTGCTGGTCCTATTGTTATTATAATAATTACCACTACTATAAATATCTGTACCATTTTTCATTTAGTCTATAGCAACATCACCTTTACTGTCTGTACCTCTGTGTGTATATTGTGTAGTCTCTCTCTCTCTCATCGAGGCAGATGGCCGCCCACCCTGAGCCATGGTTCTGCTCGAGGTTTCTGCCTCTTAAAGGAAGTTTTCCTTGCCTCTGTCTCCTAGTGCTGCTCTTGGTGGGAACTGTTGGGCTTCTGTAAATATCATCACAGAGTACGGTCTAGACCTGCTCTTTATGAAAAGCGCTGTGAGATAACTGTTGTTGTGATTTGGCGCTTTATAAATAAAATTGAATCAATCTCTGTGTGTCTGTTTTCCACAAAACCCACTTGTGAAAGAAGGTGAGAGTAATGAGGTTTCTATGTTCCACTGAGCCCGCTAACTTCCTGTTAGTTATCAAACTGACAGTGAGACGTCGCAGGAGTTGTGATGCTGAAAAGAAGTTTTTAAGTTTGTTTGGCCGCCAGTAACACAGGCTTCAAAGCACGGAGCACTTCCTGGGAGCTTTTCTATCTGAGAGCAGCACACGCTTTTGAGTCATCTTGAGTGTTTTGAATTTTCACTTTCTCATTTTAAACATCAGCACTGTTTAAGTTTTGTTTTACAATAATAAAGTTTTGACCATTTTCTGAATACATAACTCTTGAATACCAGAATGAGGAATTCCTCCAGAAGTGAGTCTCAACCCAACTCATGTTGTTTCAGCAGACACACACCTGACTCTGCCATTTCATCCAGCGGACTTTCTCCTCCACCAGCAGCTGCAGGAGCCTCTGGGAGCCAAAGGTCTGGGAGCCTCGCTCCCGGCTGGACAGGATCCGGACCGAGTTCCTCTGACGGGACGCCATGTTGTTACCGGAGGCCTTGGCTAATTGGCTGCTCACTCCCGCTGCTGCCAGTCCGTTGCCATGCAGAGTCTAGGCTGAGGGAGAGCAGGGCAGTGGTTCAGTGTGAATACATATTAGAGGAAGTTGGCCGCAGTGTCGTGAGCACGGGTCACGTTGCTTAATAAACACCACACAAAGAAAACACTAGAAAACACAGTACTGGGATATGTAGTTCATTTGTGAGGGTGGCACTTGGTCGGTCAAAACAAAACTCATTTATTTATATATAAAGTGGTTCTGTAGCAATCCGGATAATCACAGGACCTTTAAATAAAAAGCATTAAAACGTTGAAGTAGCTCTGCAACAGTGATTTGGGTGATACCTGTAAAGCTTTCTGAGTTAGTGCTGAAGGTTTCTTAAAAAACGTGTCACCACACAAAGATATTAATCTCGGATGCCAGTTTTGTAAACAATTGCCCAACCTGTCTACAAACTCAATCTGTTAGTTGACTGACGGCAAATTAATCTGCAGCTATTTCTGTAATAATTAGGCTAACTGAAGTTTAGATCATAGTTAATGGCACCGGGCGGGGGGGGGGGGGGGGGGCTGATAGGACACTGAGCTCAGCAGGTGAAGTACTGAGCTCACAGCTCACGACTTGTTACTTTACATTTCGCTGAAATTCAGCCGTGTGTTGCAGTCGGGAGATGCAGTGACTTAAACATATAGCGAGTAAAAAAATAATATAACTAAGTATAATATGTGATTTGTTAAGCTGTGAGGAAAAGTCCGTTAGGCACGCAGTGTAAAGTGCAGCAGACTTAAGCTAATAATGGTGACCAGCAGGTTGTAGCAGTTATAACCCAGTCATCTTGGCTCGAGCTGAACTAAACGAGGGTCTGAGGGGGAATTTAGGCTTTTTTTTGTATGGACCACATGATTAATCAAAATAATTAGTAAGTAAGTAAAATAATCAGCATCTGCAAACACGCTGCAGGAATGTGAGCTAGTTAAAATGAACGTGAGGCAGTTCTTACAGCCTGTAGTTAGTATTTAAAATGAATGTAGTAGGCCTGAGTTTAGTTCCAGTGAAGTTGCTCAGGGGATCACACGGACGTCCCAGAACCCAGAGAGAGCAGCTCTGGGACGCAGCACGCCACAAGCAGCTTTCACATGTTGCCATGTCATTTCATTTTAACACATCTGTGACGTCTGATGGAAGCAGGACTGTTAACGTTTGGATCTCCAGGCTGGTTAAAAAATCCAGGCCAAGCTCAAGCTAATGAGGTACAATCTCTCAACAGCTTCAATCGCTGATCCCACCTGCTTCAGCCGAGCTCGCGGTCACACTGCTCGGTTCCCACTGTGCATGTTTGGAATTTTTGGATCAGTATGAATGTGGAGGACAGCGAGGCCGAGAGAGAGAGTTCAATTAGTTTCCACTGGGAAAAATAAAAGGAGAAGAAAAGAGTAACCCAAGCACCTTCACAAGAAGTACGGCTGCAACTGACCATCATTTCCATGATCGATCAATATGTTTGATTAATATCATAACTGTTTGGGCTGTAAAAACAGCAGAATTTTTTTTCCCCCCGGTCAAAAGTCCAAAACTAAAAAGATGTTTAAAATTCTAACTGAAATGATTAGTCAATAATCAATTAATCATGAGGCATTTTTCCAGCACAAATACCACAAACACTCTGCAGTCCCAGCTCATTAGGTGTGAGAATATTCTGCTTTTCTGCCTCTTTTGTGACAACGCTGAAGTTAGCTTCCGATTCAGACAGATAAGGCAAAAGTGAAGGGAAATCGCTTTTTATTTAACACGTTCTTTTGAGATTGAGGTTCTTGGACTGATGTTTGAACAAAACAAGCAAACTGAAGACAGAATATAATCGTTAGATTATTAAAGAAAAAAATCCATACTCTTAAAACACCAACATCACAGCCAGAGAGTTTTTTTGCTCTCCACACATCTTAAATTAAAATGTTTACACCACCTTTATTCATTCACACTATATAATGCAAAACTGCAGTACAACCAAAACCTCCATCCAAATAATACATGTTTCCTGAATACTGACAGCAAAACCAAATTGGTGCAATAAGATGAACTATCCACAGTAACCACCACAAACATATAATCTGACATAAAACAAAGGGAGGTTTAAATGATCCCTTCCAATAGCAACATCAATGCTAATAATAGTTCTCTCTAACCCTTACCTCATCAGTGGGCAGCTTAATACTATCAAACGTGATATAGGTGTCTAAAAGTGTGATTAATATAAGACATAAAGCCAGTTTAGATGCACGCCACACCAAAATAAACAGTTAGCTTTGAATATATGACGAACAAACAGATGCCAATTTGTTCCTGGCAGCAGTTTATATGTTAGCCTGCTAGCTAGATGTGTAACCTTACTTTTGTTTAGCAGAGCAGTTAATACTCTGGCTAATGTGCCAACCCAGATACACGATGATGTTTTGAAAACCATTATCGACCCCCTAAAATCTTAATTTATGTGATGTTAGCTAGCCTTTTAAAGCCGTTCTGAGGCAGCTAACCGAGGAGCTAAATTAGCTCATTCCGGACATAGTTACCAAGCCAACGATCTGGAAAACAAAGCGCCAGGGATTTTGGGATTTTAATAAGATTGAGGTGAATTTACAGGCATAAATATATTATTGACGTATGATTTAAACAATACTGATGGTGAAAAAAATCAATAAAACCGAGCTGTACGGCCTACCTTCCTTTATCGAGTCGCTGTCCGGCTGTGCCATCATAGGCGTTGCTAACAGGCTATATGGAGTTAGCTATGCTAGGTAGTTAGCTCGGCCAAAAACGGAAAATGTGGCCGCTGCAAATAAAAATAATCTGCCTAACGTTAACATGTGATTTACGGTTATTCTAATGCGCAGCGTCAACTGGAATCAGTGGACAACTTTCATGTTATCTGAGGGATGTGAGGACAAAATGTTTTCCAAGGCATCGGTCCAATGTTTTACTAGCTGCCCGACGCCTAAACTGCTACTGCGTAACTAGCTAACTGCTAGTTAGCCACACACAGGCTTATCAACAGAGCACCGATTACAACTAATCGAACGCACCTTAGCTCGACTTTCCGTTCACTAAAATTAAATGTTTTTATGGTGTAGTCCAGCAACCAAATTAAAAAGTATTCTCAGTACTTCTATAATTGTTTTAGTGTGTTTGAAGATCAATTAAATCCACCGTGGAATCCCATAATTAGTAGCAAGAGGCGACTCTTACATCAACTACAAATCCTGGAAATAGTTGCTTTTTTTCTCTCAGGGTCAATTTTTTATTTTACTGAAGAAATAAGACTGAAGCCAGCAAATCTATTCCAACCATTTACAGGACAATCACTGATAATAATATTCAGTCATTACAAGCTAAAAACAAACAAATAAATAAAAATGAACTTTAACACATTTAAAAAAAGAAAATTAACATGTTAGTGTCTAGTATTAGAAGTATTATGTAAACTTGTGTTTTATTGTGTCAAATTCTTCATCAGCAAATGTTGCAAAAATAGAAAATAAAACCTATGTTAAGTAAAAATATCCACCAAGTTATTAATATTGTAATATTCATGATCAACATCGTAAAATAACATTTAGTCAACATCATGCAACCCTATTTACTCCACAGGAGAGGAGCCTGATAGATAAAGGCTCTGGCTGCCATTCTACTTTCTAGTAGAAGTACTTGTCTGTAACATTATAAGTGAAATACTTTGTTTTGCTGCCCACGGAGGTCTGAAGACCGCAGTTCGTCTTTCCTGCTGAGCTCTGCAGTTTTCCTGCAGTGAAGCTGACAGACGTTCGTCCTCACACACACACAAACACGCACGCGCACACACACACACACACACACACACACACACACACACACTATGTGTGTAGAAATGCTCAGAAGAGTTTTAACCCATGAACCCAAAATACTTCATGGGGTTTTTGTCAGTTTGTTTTTTATATTTCGCATTTTTCCCTTTGATACTGAATTTTTAGTTGTTTTGTTTATTAATATATAGTTGCTTCTTTGTTGATCCTAAACATAAAGTTACTTCTACATACTATTGAGCTATGGCACACACACACAAACACACACTTTTACTGTTTTATTTATTTTAATTTTTAATATCCATTCATTCATCGTCAACCGCCTATCCTGCGTACAGGGTCGCGGGGGGCTGGAGCCAATCCCAGCTGCCATCGGGTGAAAGGCGGGGTACACCCTGGACAGGTCGCCAGTCCATTGCAGGGCCACACAGACCGACAACCACTCACACTCACACGGGCAGAACATGTAGACTCCACACAGAAAGACCTTCTTCCTGTGAGGCCACAGCGATATCCACCGGACTATATTTATATTTAATATTTTTATGTTAATTGATTTATTTTATTTATTATTTTTTAAAACACACAAACACACACTTTTACTGTTTTATTTACTTTATTTTAAATATTTTTATTTTATTTATTTATTTTTTGTTCAATTTTCTTTTTAATGAACTGTAGGAAATCAATTGTTCTTTTTATTATATTTTTAAGCTTTGGCAATATTGTTGTTTGACATTCATGCCAATAAAGCTGAATTAAAGTGAAACTGAATTGTTAACCAGTGCTGCTGTCTGCACAGTCACACTGTAACAACATACATTTACTCAGGTTCTGTATTCACATAAAATATTAAGGTACTTTACTTTAGAGTATTATACGAACCTCATAGGTGTCGTTTACACTGGGGACGCTGTGGAACAGCCCCACCACTATTTGAAATGGCTAATTTTGAAAGCATAATTTGTTAAAAATGTTCTGCAAAAACAGCTTGCAACAAGAAATGTTAAATAACAAATGAAAATGCTTTAAAGAAAGGTTTATTCACACAATAACAAAACATGCAATGGAAAGTAAATAAGAAAGAAACAAATGTGCTATTTGCAGGTTGAGAGGATCACTGATGTCGTATGTGAGCTTTTTGTAAAATGGCTTTACTGTTGAGGTCAGAGAGTCTGGGGGTGGAGAGCCCAATTACTTTGGAGGCTTTGTTTGTACTGCGTGTCAGTTTGTTGTTCATAAAAAATCAGGCCAGCCAGCTTCTACAGGCCGTGGTTATCTCTCGCCTCGACTACTGCGATGCCCTCCCGGCGGGTCTTCCAGCTTGTGCAGTGAAACCCCAACAGATGGTTGAGAGGCAGCATCTGGTTTTCAACTCATCTCTGCAGAGAACACTTCCTCTAACCTCTAACATGTACTTCCTGTGCTCTTCTTCTTCTGTCTCCTTTCAATTCTCTTGTATTGATTGCACTATTTATTAACTCTTACTTCTTCCCCATTGAGGCGCTAACAGCTCTTCTTACTAGTATCTACTGTCTCTTGTAGATCTCTTACTGTATTGATGCTTGTCTGTTGTTCCTCAAATGTAAGCTGGTTTGGATAAAAGCCAAACGAGTAAATGTAAATGTTCCTATTGGGCACAGTGAGAATGTTGGAGTATTCTTTATTCAGCAGCAGAAGGGGGACAGTTTACTGTCCAGCGTGAGTCCTTGGTTATTGATGCTGCGGGGGTGTGGGTGTAGTTGCGGGCTGTGCGGTTGGTGTGCTGTCCTTTTGTTTTTGCCACATTCAGCTGAAGATGGTTATTTGAGCACCAGTACCGTGAAGTGAGAGACTTATACTTCCACTCAACTACATTTCAGAAGTTACTACTGTACTTTGTACTGCACTACACACAAGAACAGGTTCTACACACGGACCATCACTCTGTTGGAAACCTCCACCTTTTTCCAGGAAAAACACCTAAAATAACAAACCCAAAATGAATCAGGAATATCTCCTCAACCATTGGGCCTAGATGCATAATTCTGGTCTCCTTTGAAAGGTCAGAAGCAAAGGAATATAAACACATTAACATATTTATTTTACATTTACAGACTAAATGGAGATACATATATTTTCATCCTCTTCTGGTAAAAAAGCTACATTTTTAATGCCATAAATCATCATCAAATAGATTATAATGCAACTGAATATCTTCTAATACAACTGGAATACAACTGTAACTGTAAATGTGATGAAAATAAACTAAAATACAACAGTTATCACACAATTTATTTTAAATATACCAGGTGAATGTCCATGTTTTGGCCATATTTACTGTCTAAATGTTAACTTTTATTGGGAGTTTCTTTAAAACTCTATTTATGTCCATGCAACCAAAAACCATAAAGTTTCCAAAGCACTGAAATATTGATAAAAACAGTGAATATTGATCAATATTCCTGTGAGCGAAAGCACTCCCGTGCTTTACAGGCGCATGTACAGCGCACACAGAGTGATTTATGTTGTGATATAAGTTCATTTAGATGCTTGGTGTTTGATGTGGATAAAAATGGTTGGTTTGAGGTTCTGGCTGAGCCTCCTAGCTTCACGGAGGTATGTGACATGTTTAGGGTGACAAAATACTACATCAGACATCGAAAATCGATGTATGCTTAACTGCTTGAGCAGCATCAGACAGTTGGTTAAGTGACGACTACCTGCTGTTGAACACAGATAAGACAGAAACACTAATTATCACCCCTGAAAGCAGCATCCTTCAGATGAAGCAGCATGTTGGTGCCTTAAGCTCGTCTGTCCAGTCGAGCCTCAGGACCTTAGATTTTGTTTTTGATTGAGCGACGTCTTTGGAGTACCTCTCTAAACAATTAGTTAGAAACTGCTTCCTCCAGCTGAGGAATATTTTTTCCAGTCTAAGACCACTGGTGCTACAGGCTGAATCGGAGATGATCATTTATGCTTTTGTTTCTTTATCAGAACTGCTAGAGTTTTAACCAGGACTCCTAAAGTTCTGAGATCTCCAGTTCTGAGATCACTTCACTGACTTCCTGTGAATAAGAGAATCAGGAAAATGTAATTCACGTTAACGGTCTCTTTAACAGGGCTGATAAGTTTGTCTAGCAAACAGGCTTAAAACTAAATGTACTCTCCAGAGAAAGTGAACAGCCGACTCCTAAAAAGTTTTTTCAACGTCGCTGGTTAAACTTACACAGTGCCGAGGGTGCGAGTCACTCTAGCCTGATTGACAGGTTGCCATGGTAATGACTTGTCAATCATAGATAATCCCACCCTGAAGCATACTCTGTTGAAGAAGACTTGAAACTAGCGACTGAGACCATAAACTGTTTACTGAGGGAATAAATCCATTATGTCTTATGGAACCAGACTTCTTTTGCAAACAGAAGTGTCGCCCCCTGCTGGCCGTTAGAGAGAATGTAGGTTTAAGGGATTTGTTTGTTTTAAAATAGTTGGATCACTATTTTAAAGGTTTAGTGTGTAAGATTTAGTGGCATCTAGTGGTGAGGGTTGTGAATTGCAACCATCTGTCCAGTCTACCACTGCCCCCCTAACCTTTTAAAGAGCGCAGGACAGCTACGGTGGCTGACAACAGCACAAAAGGTGTCTCTTCTGAGACAGCAGAGAGTGGCCAGTCAAGAAATGAGGTTTCTTCAGGTGTATTTATTAAGAAATTATATTTACTTAATTATTCAATAAAACCTTATGTTAATGTGACTTGGCCACTGACAGACAACATGGAAAATGTCAAACACTGACAATGTGAAACACTGTCACTGTTTCTGCACCGCAGTCCTTTATAAACCACACATTAGATAAAGGTTAGACAAACACTGACAAGAGAAACACGTTCATTCTCTCTGTGATTATGGACCCTCGCCAAAACTGCCCGCCAACAATAATATCTGGCCCGCTGCCAGATTATGGTGCTTTGATAGCTGCTGAAATAGATTTCAGTCATGACAGCTACAGTTACTCACATCATCACTTCCTCTTTAGTGGAAAATAAAACCTGCAAAATAAAAGCACGAGGAGTTTGTTTATTGTAATGCTTTATTTGGAGTTGAACTGAGTTTTTATTTTGAAAAATTGTTACTGAAGCTAACATCACTGAGGCTAACATCACTGAAGCTAATGTCACTGACATCACTGAAGCTAACGTTACTGAAGCTAATGTTACTGAAGCTAACATCACTGAAGCTAACGTTACTGAAGCTAATGTCACTGACATCACTGAAGCTAATGTCACTGACATCACTGAAGCTAACGTTACTGAAGCTAATGTTACTGAAGCTAACATCACTGAAGCTAACGTTACTGAAGCTAATGTCACTGACATCACTGAAGCTAACGTTACTGAAGCTAATGTCACTGACATCACTGGCACTAATGTCACTGAAGCTAACGTTACTGAAGCTAATGTCACTGACACTGAAACTAACGTCACTGAGGCTAATGTTACTGAAGCTAATGTCACTGACACTGAAACTAACGTCACTGAGGCTAATGTTACTGAAGCTAATGTCACTGACACTGAAACTAACGTCACTGAGGCTAATGTTACTGAAGCTAATGTCACTGACACTGAAACTAACGTCACTGAGGCTAATGTTACTGAAGCTAACATCACTGAAGCTAACGTTACTGAAGCTAATGTCACTGACACTAACGTCACTGACACTAACGTCACTGAGGCTAACATTGCTGAAGGTAATGTCACTGACACTAACGTCACTGAGGCTAACGTTGCTGAAGGTAATGTCACTGACACTGACATCACTGAGGCTAACGTTACTGAAGCTAATGTCACTGACACTGAAACTAACGTCACTGAGGCTAATGATACTGAAGCTAACATCACTGACACTGAAACTGACATCACTGAAGCTAACGTTACTGAAGCTAATGTCACCTACGCTAACGTCACTGAGGCTAACGTTGCTGAAGCTAATGTCACTGACATCACTGGCACTAATGTCACTGACATCACTGAAGCTAATGTCACTGACATCACTGGCACTAATGTCACTGAAGCTAACGTTGCTGAAGCTAATGTTACTGACACTGACATCACTGAAGCTAACGTTACTGAAGCTAATGTCACTGACATCACTGGCACTAATGTCACTGAAGCTAACGTTACTGAAGCTAATGTCACTGACACTGAAACTAACGTCACTGAGGCTAATGTCACTGACATCACTGAAGCTAATGTTGCTGAAGCTAATGTCACTGACATCACTGAAGCTAATGTTGCTGAAGCTAATGTCACTGACATCACTGAAGCTAACGTTACTGAAGCTAATGTCACTGACACTAACATCACTGACACTAACATCACTGACACTAACGTCACGGAGGCTAATGTTGCTGAAGCTAATGTCACTGACATCACTGAAGCTAACGTTACTGACGCTAACATCACTGACACTAACATCACTGAAGCTAATATTACTGAAGCTAATGTCACTGACACTGACACTAACGTCACGGAGGCTAACGTTGCTGAAGCTAATGTCACTGACATCACTGAGGCTAACGTTGCTGAAGCTAATGTCACTGACATCACTGAAGCTAACATTACTGAAGCTAATGTCACTGAAGCTAACGTTACTGAAGCTAACGTTACTGAAGCTAATGTTACTGAAGCTAACATCACTGAAGCTAACGTTACTGAAGCTAATGTCACTGACATCACTGGCACTAATGTCACTGAAGCTAACGTTACTGAAGCTAATGTCACTGACACTGAAACTAACGTCACTGAGGCTAATGTTACTGAAGCTAATGTCACTGACACTGAAACTAACGTCACTGAGGCTAATGTTACTGAAGCTAATGTCACTGACACTGAAACTAACGTCACTGAGGCTAATGTTACTGAAGCTAACATCACTGAAGCTAACGTTACTGAAGCTAATGTCACTGACACTAACGTCACTGACACTAACGTCACTGAGGCTAACATTGCTGAAGGTAATGTCACTGACACTAACGTCACTGAGGCTAACGTTGCTGAAGGTAATGTCACTGACACTGACATCACTGAGGCTAACGTTACTGAAGCTAATGTCACTGACACTGAAACTAACGTCACTGAGGCTAATGATACTGAAGCTAACATCACTGACACTGAAACTGACATCACTGAAGCTAACGTTACTGAAGCTAATGTCACCTACGCTAACGTCACTGAGGCTAACGTTGCTGAAGCTAATGTCACTGACATCACTGGCACTAATGTCACTGACATCACTGAAGCTAATGTCACTGACATCACTGGCACTAATGTCACTGAAGCTAACGTTGCTGAAGCTAATGTTACTGACACTGACATCACTGAAGCTAACGTTACTGAAGCTAATGTCACTGACATCACTGGCACTAATGTCACTGAAGCTAACGTTACTGAAGCTAATGTCACTGACACTGAAACTAACGTCACTGAGGCTAATGTCACTGACATCACTGAAGCTAATGTTGCTGAAGCTAATGTCACTGACATCACTGAAGCTAATGTTGCTGAAGCTAATGTCACTGACATCACTGAAGCTAACGTTACTGAAGCTAATGTCACTGACACTAACATCACTGACACTAACATCACTGACACTAACGTCACGGAGGCTAATGTTGCTGAAGCTAATGTCACTGACATCACTGAAGCTAACGTTACTGACGCTAACATCACTGACACTAACATCACTGAAGCTAACATTACTGAAGCTAATGTCACTGACACTGACACTAACGTCACGGAGGCTAACGTTGCTGAAGCTAATGTCACTGACATCACTGAGGCTAACGTTGCTGAAGCTAATGTCACTGACATCACTGAAGCTAACATTACTGAAGCTAATGTCACTGAAGCTAACGTTACTGAAGCTAACGTTACTGAAGCTAATGTTACTGAAGCTAACATCACTGAAGCTAACGTTACTGAAGCTAATGTCACTGACATCACTGGCACTAATGTCACTGAAGCTAACGTTACTGAAGCTAATGTTACTGAAGCTAACATCACTGAGGCTAACATCACTGAAGCTAATGTCACTGACATCACTGAAGCTAACGTTACTGAAGCTAATGTTACTGAAGCTAACATCACTGAAGCTAACGTTACTGAAGCTAATGTCACTGACATCACTGAAGCTAACGTTACTGAAGCTAATGTCACTGACATCACTGAAGCTAACGTTACTGAAGCTAATGTTACTGAAGCTAACATCACTGAAGCTAACGTTACTGAAGCTAATGTCACTGACGCTAACGTCACTGAGGCTAACGTTGCTGAAGGTAATGTCACTTACATCACTGAAGCTAACGTTACGGAAGCTAATGTTACTGAAGCTAAACTCACTGACACTGACATCACTGAAGCTAACGTTACTGAAGCTAATGTCACTGACACTAACGTCACTGAGGCTAACGTTGCTGAAGGTAATGTCACTGACACTAACGTCACTGAGGCTAACGTTGCTGAAGGTAATGTCACTGACACTAACGTCACTGAGGCTAACGTTGCTGAAGGTAATGTCACTGACACTGATATCACTGAGGCTAACGTTACTGAAGCTAATGTCACTGACACTGAAACTAACGTCACTGAGGCTAATGATACTGAAGCTAACATCACTGACACTGAAACTGACATCACTGAAGCTAACGTTACTGAGGCTAATGTTACTGAAGCTAACATCACTGACACTGACATCACTGAAGCTAACGTTACTGAAGCTAATGTCACTGACACGTCACTGAGGCTAACGTTGCTGAAGGTAATGTCACTGACACTAACGTCACTGAAGCTAACGTTGCTGAAGCTAATGTCACTGACATCACTGAAGCTAACGTTACTGAAGCTAATGTCACTGACATCACTGGCACTAATGTCACTGAAGCTAATGTCACTGAGGCTAATGTTACTGAAGCTAACATCACTGAAGCTAATGTCACTGAAGCTAACGTTACTGAAGCTAATGTCACTGACATCACTGAAGCTAACGTTACTGAAGCTAACATCACTGAAGCTAACGTTACTGAAGCTAATGTCACTGACGCTATCGTCACTGAGGCTAACGTTACTGAAGCTAATGTCACTGACACTGAAACTAACGTCACTGAGGCTAATGTTACTGAAGCTAATGTCACTGACACTGAAACTAACGTCACTGAGGCTAATGTTACTGAAGCTAAACTCACTGACACTAACGTCACTGACACTAACGTCACTGAGGCTAACGTTGCTGAAGGTAATGTCACTGACACTAACGTCACTGAGGCTAACGTTGCTGAAGGTAATGTCACTGACACTGATATCACTGAGGCTAACGTTACTGAAGCTAATGTCACTGACACTGAAACTAACGTCACTGAGGCTAATGATACTGAAGCTAACATCACTGACACTGAAACTGACATCACTGAAGCTAACGTTACTGAGGCTAATGTTACTGAAGCTAACATCACTGACACTGACATCACTGAAGCTAACGTTACTGAAGCTAATGTCACTGACACGTCACTGAGGCTAACGTTGCTGAAGGTAATGTCACTGACACTAACGTCACTGAAGCTAACGTTGCTGAAGCTAATGTCACTGACATCACTGAAGCTAACGTTACTGAAGCTAATGTCACTGACATCACTGGCACTAATGTCACTGAAGCTAATGTCACTGAGGCTAATGTTACTGAAGCTAACATCACTGAAGCTAACATCACTGAAGCTAACGTTACTGAAGCTAATGTCACTGACATCACTGAAGCTAACGTTACTGAAGCTAACATCACTGAAGCTAACGTTACTGAAGCTAATGTCACTGACGCTATCGTCACTGAGGCTAACGTTACTGAAGCTAATGTCACTGACACTGAAACTAACGTCACTGAGGCTAATGTTACTGAAGCTAATGTCACTGACACTGAAACTAACGTCACTGAGGCTAATGTTACTGAAGCTAAACTCACTGACACTAACGTCACTGACACTAACGTCACTGAGGCTAACGTTGCTGAAGGTAATGTCAATGACACTAACGCTGCTGAAGCTAATGTCACTGACATCACTGAAGCTAACGTTACTGAAGCCAATGTCACTGACATCACTGGCACTAATGTCACTGAAGCTAACGTTACTGAAGCTAATGTCACTGACACTGAAACTAACGTCACTGAGGCTAATGTTACTGAAGCTAATGTCACTGACACTGAAACTAACGTCACTGAGGCTAATGTTACTGAAGCTAACATCACTGAAGCTAACGTTGCTGAAGCTAATGTCACTGACATCACTGAAGCTAACGTTACTGAAGCTAATGTCACTGACATCACTGAAGCTAACGTTACTGAAGCTAATGTCACTGACATCACTGAAGCTAACATCACTGAAGCTAACGTTACTGAAGCTAATGTCACTGACATCACTGAAGCTAACGTTACTGAAGCTAATGTTACTGAAGCTAACATCACTGAAGCTAACGTTACTGAAGCTAATGTCACTGACGCTAACGTCACTGAGGCTAACGTTGCTGAAGGTAATGTCACTGACATCACTGAAGCTAACGTTACTGAAGCTAATGTCACTGACACTGAAACTAACGTCACTGAGGCTAATGTTACTGAAGCTAAACTCACTGACACTGACATCACTGAAGCTAACGTTACTGAAGCTAATGTCACTGACACTAACGTCACTGAGGCTAACGTTGCTGAAGGTAATGTCACTGACACTAACGTCACTGAGGCTAACGTTGCTGAAGGTAATGTCACTGACACTGATATCACTGAGGCTAACGTTACTGAAGCTAATGTCACTGACACTGAAACTAACGTCACTGAGGCTAATGATACTGAAGCTAACATCACTGACACTGAAACTGACATCACTGAAGCTAACGTTACTGAGGCTAATGTTACTGAAGCTAACATCACTGACACTGACATCACTGAAGCTAACGTTACTGAAGCTAATGTCACTGACACGTCACTGAGGCTAACGTTGCTGAAGGTAATGTCACTGACACTAACGTCACTGAAGCTAACGTTGCTGAAGCTAATGTCACTGACATCACTGAAGCTAACGTTACTGAAGCTAATGTCACTGACATCACTGGCACTAATGTCACTGAAGCTAATGTCACTGAGGCTAATGTTACTGAAGCTAACATCACTGAAGCTAACGTTACTGAAGCTAATGTCACTGACATCACTGAAGCTAACGTTACTGAAGCTAATGTCACTGACATCACTGAAGCTAAAGTTACTGAAGCTAATGTCACTGACATCACTGAAGCTAACATCACTGAAGCTAACGTTACTGAAGCTAATGTCACTGACATCACTGACACCAACGTCACTGAAGCTAACGTTACTGAAGCTAATGTCACTGACATCACTGACACCAACGTCACTGAAGCTAACGTTGTAACATAGTTAATTGAGCGGTTTCACACAATTCAAAATGGATCTAAACATTAGTTGTCTCTCGACGTTGACTACCGTACATAATAAGGTCCCATGGGGCGGGAGACGAAGGGGAGGGACTTAGGATCCCTAAAATGTAGGGAATTACGAAGTATATGTGGAGGAGAGAGGTTCAATGAAAGTTAAGTTAGAACTGAGATCAGAGAGAATCATCCTTTAATGAAAGAAAACAGGTATCACCTGATTCATACATGAGTCATCACAGGATCTACAGATACATAATGTAAATGACGTGTCAGCAGTTAAACCGGTGCATATAGGATTTAACAGCTACCACGATGGGGAATCTTCTACTGTCCAACAAACAGCCAGGGAACGAGGCAGAAAAACGAAACAGACTGTTATGAAGGAAAAACACCAACATGGTATAAAGGCAGAAACACAGCAGGAGGTGTGCTGAACAGCAGGTGACCTCCTCAGAAGTTTTCCTTGTAGAATTTGAAGCCGAAGTGTTCGCACTGAGCTTTGATGACTTTGGCCAGCGCAGGAGCGCCGCAGTAAAACACGTGGACTTTGCCTTTCTTCTCCTCAGACACTTTCTGAAAGACCTGATGCACAACAACAACAACATGTTTGAAATGCAACAAACAACAACAAGAATTACATTTACTTTGAACAACCATTAGTGGAATAAATACCAGTGTGCTTCACAGCTGTACAGCAGTCCTATTGATCAGAAAGTGAACCCTCTCTTTGAAGCAACATTAAATGAGGAAAAGACGAAATATTAGGCCTGACCTAAAAATTGAAGTTTAAAGCCCCAGATGTACTTGCTGTTAACCATCCTTTGGAGTGTAGGTTGTGCACATCTCCAGAAATTAACGCTATGCGTCCGCGAGATGCAATTCAGCACATGAACGTTGGGACAGTACATCGATCTGACCGGCAGGTCAGCAGGACTCCACTGTTACAGACACAAGCCCAGGTGGTGAATGTCTGCACTGGGTTGGCCAACCGCCATTAAATGCAGAAGGTCAGCAGCAGACTTATAAAAGGAGATTTATGGCGGGATGTTTACAGTAAAACTCCTTGAGCTAGTCTGCAATTACCAAGATCGTTTTGATGCCTCATTAAAATCAAAACCTCCTTGAGTGACACTGTGTTTGGTTGGTTTATGTTGTGCAAATTCGGAGGTTGTCAAGGAAAGTAATCCGGTGTCGGCGAGGGATGATCCGACCCTGATCTGCCCCCTGGAAAATTCATATATTCATATATAGTGGATACATTTAAAGATAGTAAACTGCAGCTTCTGAGGACACAGCAATAGCCTACAGATTGTTTGATTGTATATATAGATTGTATTAGTTTTAGCCTGTGGCAAAACATTTGTATTGAATGTTGATTAATGTTTCTCCGTCACTTAGCAAATAAACAATACATTTTTAAATATGGGGTTTAAGTAGTCATGTGACTTTGACAACACAGGTTTAAAGCTGTCTAATGCCAACCACATAGTAGAGGAGAACTGAGCTGTCTACATATAGCTTGTTAGCTTAGCTCGTTACGCTAATTAGCCAGATACGAGCAGCCCCAAGCTGCTAACGATGCAAAGTTAACGGGAGATAGTGTGTTCTAACCGCAGCTTTTAAGGAGTCAAAGAGAGAAGCCAAAATGTATTAGATTAACCTTAGTGTTAGACATTAGGGTGATAATGCTTCGAAGAAAAGGCATCTGTGTGAAGTTGTAAGTAAAGGCTCAGCTCTCAGTTAGCTGACGTTATGTTCACGGTGAATTAAAACTTTAAAATAAATAAACGGGCGATGTGAGATTTAGCTACATCCTGTAACGGAGTCACTGTTCAGTTAGATACTACTCAGATACTATTTTAAGTGGTTGCACCTGATCCCGATGGACAAGAAAGGTTTAAAGGCAGAGAGCCGAGAGGGGAGCGGCTGCGGAGTTCTGCCTGAAACTGTCACACCGAGGAGAGCCGTGCACCTCCAAGTGTTACTGTTTAAAAACAATAACGTAACACTATTCTTTGTGGGGTTCATCAGTGGGGATGATTGATTCAAAGTACATATTAAACGCAGTTTAGAGTCATCAGTAAGTTATTACACTTAGTAGATGTTGCATTCCCTGACATTCAGCAAACACTCTGAGGTGATAACTGCGTTTGATCAGCGACGTTTCTGATAAGGAGCTTAAGAGGTGGAACAGATGTTGTTCTACCTGCAGAGATTTGCATCCACCTTTTTGTCAGAATATAATGCGCGTTATGCCTGCAGACAGGTAGCTGGGCAGTAACTAGGGCGATGGTTTAGTTAAGGCGAGAAAGTAGCTGTGTGAGAGCCGCCTCTGAGTTTGTTTGGTGGGTTAGAATTTACCAAAAAAGTAGTACAGTACAAGAAGAAATATAAAATAAGATCCTTATAATAAACATTCAATAAGATCTGACTTGAGTAGTCAACAGGTGTCCAGCAGAAAACTGTATATTGCACATATTAGTAAACGGTGTATTTCACATTGCCACCCCTAATTACTGTCACATGCCAGAAAGGTTATCATGCTGATGCGATCTCAGAGTTCAGCAGCTTTATGGCTCTTTGGAAGAAGCTGCTCAACTGTCTACCCATTGTCGTCTTTACAGGTGCCAGAGGAGCTGATTGCAGAACCTTCCAGATGTGATTTGCTGTGTCCAGCTCTTCAGGAGAGAACAGCTCCAGCTTCCAGCTCTACAACTCCTGCTTTGTGCAGGCTTTTCTTTTTATTCACAACACCTAAACACTACTGATGTGAAATTATGGTGCTGGGTTCTTATCAACAGATTCTATCTGTCTTACAACACATTTCAAGTCATACAAAACTACCTTTACATTTGTAACCTTTTAATGTTGATGTTTTCATGAATGCAAGACAAGAGTTTTCATTAGGAATAAACATTTAGGAATACTTTGCTATAAAATGTATCAGACTAATTATACATAATAAAATCATTCTTCATTCATCATCAGTTTCATATTTTAATTTTAAATAGTGTGATCTAAACTTAACAATATATTATAGTTAACAGCTGTAAATGAAAATATTAAGATGTTACTTATAGGCTAACATTTTACATATGTTGGTAGAAAGTAAAAAAATGAAAGGTTGATGTTATATACGGTTTTATTTTGACATTTCTTTAAGAGACAAATGTGACATTGACTATCAAGTTACTCTGTTGTGGAAAAACAAAGAATTATCTGCACACTGAATAGTTTTGAAGCCCTGTAGGAGGTGTCATTTATTGCGACCTCTGAGAAGCTCTTGTGTGGTTTACATAGTATAGACTCACCTATTTACTACATGTGCATTCGGTCAGCTCTGAGACCTCAGAGTTTGCAAGGTCACAATAAAAACCAGCTAGTGGGATTTAAAATTACTCTGTGCAGATCATTCTTTGTTTCCCACATTACGCTGTGTTTAAACTAGACTTATATCAGAGCAGCAAACAAGGCACTCTTCAGAAACTTCAGGCTCTGTTATACAGTATATGGGTACTGGGTGTAGACAATATTGGACAATACTTAAAAGTCAAAGTAAACAGAAGGAGAGAACGCCTTTCCACGTCTGTCCACCCCATCAACACAATGAGGACTCCAGGTCTCTGCAGCTCTCTGGCAGCAGGTGGGACATGTGATCCACAGTGTGACTCTGGGAGGAAAATGTGTAATAAATTCTTCAGGTGATAAAAAATATAAAGTAAATACAGATGAGTCTTTCAAACACTTTTTTTCCTTTCATCTTGATGAATACGGTTTACAGCTCATGGAAATAAAAACTCCACTATCTTAAAATGTAGTAAAATTTTAGAATAAAGACATTTCAGTATTATAAATGATACAGAAATGTATACTAGAGAAGAGCTCTCTAATCAGCTACTTCACTCAAAACACCTGCAAAGGTTTCTGAAGCCTGTAATCTCTCAGTCTGGTTCTGGTGCCTTTAAATGTTTTTGTGTTGTCCTTTAAGTAGCCAAGACTAGTAACATTATTTCAGACTCAAAGTTTAAGCTTTCAGTAGCAGATGTGGAGGCATCAGAACCTCAACAAGAATCTTATTACAAATATAAAAAGTATCTTTCTCTCTCAAATGTCCTATTCCAGACAATAATCCCACACAGCCCTGCCGACAGCAGCAACGTTACTCAAAATATGGGGAATTAATTAACGTGATAACAGCGATGGCTACAAGTTACAAGTTATACAGCTTCCATCATGTAACTAAGGACTCTACCGCTAACGTTAGCTTATTACATTTCTTACAAGTAACATACTGAGGTGACGTCTCGTAACCGCTCCTAACCAACAGTATGTAAAAGGGTTAACCGATTTGCTTCAAATTGTTCGTTTGAGCTGTAATGTTAAGTAAACTTAAGGCAATTAATAACTGATTCATAGTTATCTGTTAACGTTGGTCTCAACAAAATCTAACGTTAAATAATAACGTAACTAAAAAATAACGTTACCACATTTATATATTAAAAAGCATTTAAAACCTTGTGAAGTATAATGTCAACAACAGATATGTGTTATTTTAATATTTTCCGGTGTCTTACCTTGACTGTGAGCTGGTAACGACCATAAACTGGTAACACGGCCACAGGTTCCAACCTCCACCGTACAGCACCGGCGGTTTAGAAGCTACCTTTGCAGAGTAGCATATAGCATCAGCTCCTTAGAGGGAGCTAACTCGGTCACGTCGAGCTAGGCGTGAGTGGTTTCAGCAACACGTCACCTCAGCTCCACCTACGACCCGCCTCTTGGCCCATTTTTGGTTATCCGGGAGTGACCCGCCAATTTTGAGCTTCAAAATGGCTCTTCAGAAACCAACGGGTGACGTCACGGACGCTACGTCCATTTTATATACAGTCTATGCGCATGTCTGATATTTAGCTATCACATACTGTATATAGTTTCACATAGTGTATATATTTTTGTATCAACCAATGAGAGTGAGCTGAGCAGGAAGTGTCCCCAGCGTGTTGTGTATCTGCTCTATAAAATGTAGAAACCTACTGATTCCCTCTTCTCAGGCTCGAGTTCAACCACAGTTTGATTCTCTTTTGTTTTTCTGTGTAAAACTCAGCACACGAGGTCAACCAGCTGACGACAACAGTCTACCTCCATGTTTGTTTCTGTCTGAAGTCACGTTTGATCACGCGAGATGTGTGTGAAGGTTCTCAGTTATCCACAGAAGGTTAAAGTCAAGGGCAACTGCACTTGGTTGAAGATACTAGAAGATGTTTCGTCTCTCATCCAAGACTCCTTAAGTTCCGACTCACTGGTAGGGAAACTCCGCTATTTAACCTCTGTGGAGTTCTTAGCTAGGATTATCTATACCGCTGGTTCGTTAGTGTTCCTTTGACTTTAACCTTCTTCGGACACGCGAGATTTTGTGAGATCTCAAATCCCCGGAACCGCCACTCTGAAAGCGTTTAGTATAAACGCAGAGTGTGTGGTCCTGCGTCTGGACGGAACCGTCTGGTGTGTGTGTGGTTAGGAATAAAATATTTATACTCTCTATTATGCAAATTCAATTACATTTAACACAGTCAATGAATGCATTGGTCAATCAATAGAGGATTGATCAACAACAATAGTTTGATTATCTGTAGATTGTTTCGGTCATTAATCGAGCAAACATGCTCAACATCCTCTGTTTTATATCTCAGCGAACGGAACAAGACCTTTAGAGACGTCACTTAGTGATTGACATGTGTCACAGTGTTAATCAATTAATAAAACTAGTACACAGATTCATCAATAATGAAACTAATCGTTAGGAACAGCCCTACAGTATACAAATCCGTGTATGGTTCATTCTTTCATTATTTCGTTTCAAAAAACCAAGTTGTTTTTTCTGTTTTAAAACCAAAACGGAAAACCAAAAAACAGACATCTGTTTTGTTTGATGATTTGTGTAGCTTCGTGTGTTCCACTTTGGGCGATGGCGGTGCCTGATTAAATGTAATAAAGACGAGCTTGAACATCAACATAAGCGGGTTTTTAGTTAGAAAATCAGGACATTATAATAGCCTACAGCTGCAGTATATAATACTGGCTAAATGTTCAGTTTGGAACTCACTAGCAGCTGGAACAGGACGCTTTCCTGAGGATCCTGCAGTTTTTAAGATTTCTTCAGTATCAAATTAACTCAGTGATAGTTGTCAGTACATCCAATGGTACACAGCAAACACGAACTGTTATTAGGTAAATCGGCGAGCTGTATATTAATGAATCATACACAGAATAAAATGTTGAGTAATATCCGTTCAGCTTCTCTGCACTGTTTTCACCTGACCTTTATTTTCTTTGTGAGATGGAAGAATATAGAAAGTTGCGGCGCTGCGGAGAGCCTCCAGCTGCAGGAACACATGGATTATGTAAAATCAGGAGCTCAGACTTCATCCAGCCAGAGGGAACGACCACTGAGCGTCCAGAGCGCCGGTTCCCCTGGCAACACGACCCATAGTCGGGCTAACGGAGGGAGAGCGGGGGGCTGGAGCGTACAGGGCGAGGGAGAGGAGGTCGCAGCCTGGCCGGAGCCTCGAGAAAGAAACCCATGATAAACATATTCAGGTATTTTCTTAGATCGCTCAGGTAACCAGCTGCTTCAGATCAGCCCAAAACAAAATGCTTCCTTGATGCTGACGTAGAATTTTGAGTGTTCGAGTTTCTGTAATACAGTGCTCACTTCTACAATCATATTCCCCACAGTTGATATGTGATGCGACCTGAAAAGAAATAGCCTTATATAAAATTAAAGTGCGTTACAAACTCTGATAGGCCCTGATCATGCATCGAGTCGGGGATAGAAGATAGAACAAAATGCAGCTCCTTTGTTTCCGTCATGGGTTTAAAACAGAAAAACAAAACAGATGTCTGGTTTTTGGTTTTTCCATTTTGGATTTAAAACAGAAAAAAATAAAAAAACAAGTCCTTTTCTTTTTTTCCCGATTTGGTTTTGAAACGAAATAATGAAAGAACGAACATGGATTTATAGAGTATATGTATTATATATCATTACATTAGAAATTTGCATGAAGTCTCCTATTGTGGGAGTAAAGTGAACGACAGCACATGACGGTGTGTCCTCACCTTCCCCCACTCGGGTCGTCCAGGTTGGGTTCTGGTCCTCAGTCCAGTGATGGAGTCCACCTTCTCCTTCTTGGCCAGAAGGTCCAGCGCCATCTGCAGGCCGATGGCCTTCATGTCGTTCTTACCGAGAGCTGACGTCATGTACATGTGCATCTCCAGGAAGCGGCCTGACAGGCGACAGACAGAGCTGTTATTATCCTGATCAGCCGTCTAACATGGCTTCCTTCACGCATCACTCTGTCCCACCTTCTGGCTCTTCGTCAGCCTGGTCCATCTCCAGTTTGGTCAGTAAGCTGACAAACCATTCGAATGACTTCTGGTCTCTGTTGATCCAGATGAAGTCGACCTGCAGGGTCCAAAATCAGAAACGGCTTTATTTCCAAGTAGTTTTTAGACGTACAAAGTATTTGATTGTGGCGGCCTAAAATACCCGAGTTTGCAGCAGCTTTGCTAAAAAAAAAATGCCATGAAAGTTGCGCTTTTTTTTTACAATGAAATTGTGGAAATAAGTGACAACCGCCCTCCGGGACATGGCGGGCCTAACCTGTTGTATTTGGTTTTTGGGGTGGGAGTGAAGTGAAGAGTGAATGTGGTGCCCTCTCCTGGCTGATGAAGTCATTGTTGATGACGATGGTCAATAACCTACTACAGGGAAACTCAGCTATTTAACCTCTGTGGGGTTGTTGTCAAGATCATCTGTACCGCTGGTTCGTTAGTTCTCCTGGCTGTTGTTACGACAGTCGTTAGAACCACCCGAGGCCAAGTCTGAACGACCATCGTTGGTATCTTCACCTAAGGCCAAGAGGTGATGAAAGGACAGCATTGTAAGTGGGGGATAAGTGGCGGCGTAGACAACCTCCTCTGTTCAGGGACGGCTTCTCAGCCCTGGTGTAGATGCTTCCTTGACACCTCTTTCAAACCATCCATCCTCTCTAAAATGTGCACCTGGTGGTCCTCAAATAAGAGTCCTCTGCCCTTCAGATGTTAATGAACTGCTGGGTTCATCACTTCCCTGGAAACTAAACAATCGTTCACTCTTGGCCAACGATGGTCCTTCAGACAGCCTGGAGCAATAACGAACCAGCGGTATCGATCATCTTCACCCCACAGAGGCTGAAAAGCTGAGTTTCCCTACCAGTCAGTCAGAGCCGAAGAAGTCTCTAGGATGAAGGATGAAACTTCTTCTAGTAAGATGAACCAAGTTGCCCCTGATTTTAACCACCCTTGGATAACTATGACCTGGATGACTGAGAACCTTTATAGACATTTTTCAATAAATGGCCATGATAGGTCAGATTTGTGGTGCAAGTCATGCTGAATTCACAGGGAGTTGAATTTGTGTTAATAGGTGTTATCGCAACATCACGCAATCCTAAAGGAACTGATTAACTTCTGTTCACATCGAATACATTTTATTAAGCTCCATGTGTGTAACTGCACATCCCCGATAACTGGTGTTTTCTTACTTTGCGTAACTTCATGTCGCTGTCTTTGATGTTCTCACACCACGAGTAGCTGCAGTTGGGACAGTTCTGCTTCCTCATGCGGTATCTGAAGGAAACAAACCACATCAGCTTACAGGACTTCACTCAGGCCCCATCCACGCTACTCCGTTTCAGTTTAAAAATGTTTGAGTTTTAAAACGACTACGATCTCCGTCCACAGAAGCGTTTTAGCTACATTAAATTTAAAATTAAAACGCACAGCTAGTGGCCGTTCAGGTACACTGGCCATGCGCATGCCGTTGTAAACATGAAGCAGATGGTTTGTTCTGTAGTTACAGAAGATTTGGTGAAAGAATAAAGTACTGCAGACGAAGAACCAGATTCTATTTTGCATGGACCAATAACGAGCTGGTACTGTTACTGAATGTAACACGGGACTCAAGAGAGACTGTGGCGTGCGAGCTGTGTTACTAGTCTTGTAAAATGCCTTCAGCAATATCATTAATTCGTTTTACCTCAGTCACAGATGCCAACACACTCGGCTTAATAAAGGCAATGATCAAGCTGCGGTCAGCGATCGATTTTTGTTTGTTTTACTGGGCTATGGGTAAAATTGTATTTGATCACAGAGCTGGGCGCAGCGCATATATTCACTCAGCACCTCCTCTCGCTCTCTCTCCCTCTCTCTCTCGCCACAGTTTCGCTGTCATTCTGTGGGAAACCCTGTGTTTAATGTTTACAAACAATAATTGGGATTCATGTTGACGAATGTTGGCAGGAGGGAGAGTGTGAGCATTCTCACTGTAACAACCCTGTCCATTATTTGGTGACTGGTGCCCTACAGGCCTTTTTGCTATGTTGGTTATGAAGTAATATATTTCACCGTGCTGTCCACCTTATGATGGCCTGCATTAAAGCAACACGGGGGGCAGAGTCAGAGATGCGCTTTTTGTAGTCCATCTTCAGGACATTGTAGTTTCATCACGGCAGGTCACGTCAGTAAAATCCAGGATTGCGTCATTACGTCACCTAGAAAAGAGCAGTCGGATTCTCCTTCACTTCTTTCCTTGACCTCATGACGTTTTCCATTGAGTTCAAGGAAAGGTGGTAAGGAAATGAGATTTTTTTTGACATTTCGGACGCAGCGATGGTCTTTCCAGCTACTCATCTGAAGCATGCTGGGAGATGTAGTTCCGCCCACTTCCCTCGATGAACCAGGATTCTTGAGAAAGGGAGGTGTAGGCGGCGGTGCTTGACCTGCCGACCCTGCACAATGGACAGATGTCTGGTATCTTACCGGTACATGATGCTTTGCAGGATGGAGGCGAACGGCGTGATCCCGATCCCTGCCCCGATCAGGACGGCATGTTCAGAGGCAAAGATCTGTCTCGTAGGTGTCCCGTACGGTCCGTCTACGTAACACTGACACATAACACAGAATACTATTAAACAACATGTTGACATCGCTAGAGGGAGGATACCTCACCAAGCAGAGGTGTGTATACATGGTATTTATCCAAAGACTTTGTGCTCCTGCAGGAGGATGTTAGCTTTGTCTGTGAATGGGTGGAGGAGATGGCATCTGGTACTGTATTACAGAACCAGAGGAAAGGCAGGAGTATTTGAGAAAGTGTGGGAAGTTTCTGGTGCCTAGTGCAGACTACACGACTCTCAGCGTCTGCAGGTCACTGTGCTGCTGTTGTTGTGGTGCTCGCACTACGTGACTGATCGTAACCAGGAGGTCACACACTACACGAGCTGACAACGACTCTGTCACCCGACGATTCTTTTTGGTCTACAAACCAGGTTTTGTTAAGAAAACATACGTGAAAAGTGCATTCTGCAGCATGGAAGGAAAAGAAACATATTTCTGCAGTAAACACATTGGACTATATTATATATTATATAATAATATGTTAATATGAAGGCCGACAGAGCAGCTGGTCATCGGTTGATCCTACAGTGAAATTGTTCATTTTAGATCTGAAAATGTCTGGTTTGGTGACGTACATGTGACCCAACTGCAAAATTCAATAAAAATATTACAGAAAACCCATGTTTTAGATTTACATTATTAACAGTCATTATGAGAGTTTTATATTGTATAATCTTTAAAATGTTAATTTGTAGAAGAAGTGTCTTTTGGTCTTTACAGTGTCAAGTTAATTTTAAGACTTTATAAAACCTTTTTAATACCACCTAGGATGAAATTTAATACCATTAACTTCACTGCTGTATAACGGAAAATCTGTATGAATTATATTAGATAATTATTTACAAAATTACGTGAATTTAATAAAATATTTTATTATAATACATTAATATTTAACACACTATAGATTATTGGGGTGTGTTTATACTTTGATAAGATAAAATGAATCAAGGACGTCACTTTGTGTTGAGACATAACGGTTCAGATTAGGGGTGTGACGATACACATATTGGGTTCACGAGAACAAAACAAGAAGATATTTCAGCACTATTTGATGAAATATTCAACGCTAAAATATAACAATGGGGGTCTGGAGGTCCCCTAGAAAGTTTTGAGCGCTAAACACTTAATTTCCTGCATTCTGGAGACAAATTTCTGCACCAATTTATGGGAGAATTGTCTTTATTTATATAAAGTGATTCAGGTGACAATTTAAAGAATATAATGCAGTACTCAGCAGCTTGTCTTTTTAGCTTATCAAACTTTTTTTGGACAATGCTCATTTGTTTCTTCTATATTTAAATTGCCTTGCATGTTTTCTTATTGTGCAAATAAACCTTTCTCAAAGTATTTTCATTTGTTTTTATAACATTTCTTGTTGCAAGCCATTTTCAGAACATATTTAACAAATGCTTTAAAGAGGTGGTATTCTGCTCATTTTCAGGTTCATAATCTTATTTAGAGGTTGTACCAGAGCAGGTTTACATGGTTATATTGTTTGTCATACTGCACATTGCTGCAGCTCCTCTTTTCAGCCTGTGTTGAAGGCTTCGTTTTAGCTATGGAGTGATACATCTTGTCTCTACATGATCTTTGTTGGGAGCTGCACATGCTCAGTTTCTAGTTAAGGACTACTAGCCAATCAGAAGCAGAGAAGGGCGGGTCAGCGAGAAGCCGGTAAACAGCTCGGGTTCAGCCGTACATGTTGCCGACCGGCTCGGCAACACGGACTGGAGCGAGAGTTTCAGAGCGGTGAGTTATTAATCTGTATCCATAAAGTTTTAACTGAGCTCTGTCTCTACATCACAGGAACAACTTTCTGTCCACTGACTGCCTGGAGGGTAGCTAGTGTTTGGAAGGGAGAGGAGAGCTGTGTGCTGCAGCTCGCTGTTTCTGAGGGCGTGTCGGAGGAGCCGCTTGGCGAGTGTCATGACACGTATTTACTTGTCACATCACAAGAAAGGGAAGTAAAGTCTGGACTACAAACGAGCTGTTTTCAGTTCAGAGCAGAGTTTTCTGTGGGAGATGGGAACTCCCTTTGGGCTTTTTCACTTTGCAAACCTGTTACATGCACAAAAAAAGATATAAACGGAGAGGGGAGAAAAGCAGAAAAGCAGAATACTACCTCTTTAAAAAAAGTGATGTCCCCAGTATCCACAGTGTAAATGACACCTATGAAATTAATCAAATATTTGTGCACTAAGAACTCTTAAGTGGTGAAATCAAAAATACAAACAAATTAAGGTAATGTGATGTAATATAAAACACACAAAGTATTCATCTATGACGTTACGGGATTGATTAAATCCTACGAAAGGACAAGAAAAAATTTTATACTTTGTAAATGAAATTTAAGACTTTTTTAATACTTCTAAGGTCCGCGGGTACCCTGATTATAAGTAAATGTGCTTTAAACATCCAGCATAATGAAATATTGTTTTTGTAAATGCACTGATGCTAAGCTAACGCGTTGTTTGCTCACCTTGATGTTACAGAACCTGTGATTCTCACCGAACTTGACAGAAACCTGCAGGTCAGAAAGGAGAACCGGTTCACGGCAGAGAAAGTCGGTCTGATGTGTGTTAATAAACTGAGGACTCATTTGTTGACCTCTTTGAGCGGAGGAGCCTCTCCTCTCTCCGCCGGCCCCTGCTCGTCTGGAAGAGGCTCGGCTGGCCCCTGAGATTCAGACTTCGGGGCCGCGGCCTCTTCGGACCGCGAGCCATTCTGACGGTACATCATCAGCTCGATGGCGCCGTCCTCATTAGAAGCTACTCCTCCGCTACTGTTTGTGGAGCTGAACAACTCCTCCTGTAAGGAGATCACAGGTTAGACAGACGGGACGTGAAATATTACCTGACAGAGACAGAAAGGTGTGTGATGGACCTGGGTCTTCATCAGGTGTCTCCGGTTCCTCAGGCTCGTGGCCAACCTCTTGGGACTGACCTCCGGGCTCTCTGCCTGTCTGAAGTACTCGTACAGGCGGTTGGTCCACTGACCCATCGAGCGGATGTGAAGCCACAGAACATCTGCAGGTCAAAGGTCACAGCAGTGAACTTTGAAACTGGGCTACTGGCGGCTGAGCACAATGTTATCTTCAGATTAATGCCTCAGCTGAGGATCCTCACGGCGTGCAACAAGAACCGAGCTTTGCCGACCAGCATTCACTACATCAGTAAACTTAACCAAACTGAAGAAGCAAAGGCTAAAACTGACAGAGCGACAGGCTGACAGACATATAGACAGTCTTTATTTAACCTAACTGTAACCCGATTCTAACCTGAACCCTGAATCCAAGTCTTGACCCTCAAAAGTCCAAAAAGAGCTTCTTGTTGCCTCCGACAGGCTTAGACCGTCATACCAGGTGGAAATAAAGTCTTGCTAGTAGCTTCTCTACATCGTTTCCATTCCTGCTGCAACATGTTGTCAGACACCTGGTGCAAAGCTGTGTTCACACTGAAAGCAAATCCAGCGTTTCGGGCAGCTTGATTACACACAAAGTCAATGCAAAGTTGTGAATTCGCTTCGGGCGGTGCGGAAGATGCGTTTGTTGCGACATTCGCTGGTTCGCTCGAGTTCAAATCTTTAAGCTTGAGCAAGAAATTCGCTTGACGAATTCCGGACGTCACCGACGGAGAGCTGCCAAATCACAGGAAGAAAGAGGCGGGAGCAGCGCTGCAGCTTTCGGACAAATAAACCCCCGCAGTCTGTCTGTATTCTGCTCTGACAGCTACGCTGTTTACCCGCGGGAGGAGCTCGGAGTTAACTGCTTTTATTAGATTAACTTTTTACAGTTGGACAATGACCCGAAGCAGACTGCCAAAGTGGTTACAAAGTGGATTAAGGATAACAAAGTCAGTGTCTTGGAGTGGCCATCACAAAGCCCTGATCTCAATATGGGCAGCAAGGCGGCTACAAACTTGGCTCAGTTACACCAGTTCTTTCAGGAGGAATGAGCCAAAAGTCCTGCCAACTATTGTGAGAAGCTTGTGGAAGGATATCCAAAACGTTTGACCCAAGTCATACAGTTTAAAGGCAAAGGTACCAAATACTAATGAAATGTATGTAAACGTCTGACTCTGATGAAGGTAATAAAAAAAAATCTAAAGTCTAAATATATCCTTGAAAAGGGATTGTCTGATTTCATGTCTGACAGTGAGGAAAAAAGCATATGTGTCTTTTATATAGTGCATATATATATATATATATATATATATATATATATATATAGGATTCTATTTATTTGTGTTCATCACTTTAATGCTGCAGCTGGTGAAGCTCATTTTAATCAGCTTCATCTATAATAATACATAATCATTTAAAATATTATATTTGGGTTAATAAAAAGATAAAGATAAAGATAGTGCAGTAAATTGGACAATATTTCCCTCTGAGAGTAGAAGTATAAGGTAGCAGACAGTGGAAATACTCAGGTAAAGTACAAGTACATCAAAGTGGTAGTGAGGCACAGCGCCTGATTTAAGGTGAGGTGTACCTGACTGCTCCGGAGCGCTGCTGATGGTGAACGGATGCCACTCGTACTTGGCGATCACGGGGATGTTGATGTAGACGTAATCTCCAGGTTTGAAATGGAAGAACTGAGGACGTTTGATCACCAGGTGGGTCACCTGCACGGAAAAACACAGCAACACACCACGCAGACGTGTCAGACCTTCATGGAGACATCATGCTGTTCCTGAAGCTTTCCACGCTGACAGAACGATAATATCCAGCTGTGAACCTGTGAACACCTTCTTAGGAGAAAAGGGGGGACTGGAGAGCTCACTGACTGATCTGGAGCCTTTCCCATAACTCCCACCTTTAGATCTTGAATCTTGGTTCGATTATGCAAAAGATTTGAAATTAACCAATGACAGCTGTCCATCTTTTCGAGGTGACCTCGAGATGTCTTTGCCCAAGTTTTCTCGACGTTGGTCTGTTTGTACAATTAAAGGCTGCAGATCAATCAGTGTGATCAATGCCAGCAGCCTGCTGAGTGACTGAAGCTAAGCAGGTTTGCGCTTGGCCAGTACCTGGATGGGAGACCTCCTGGGAAAACTAAGTTGCTGCTGGAGAAGGTGTTGGTGGGCCAGTAGGGGGCAGTCTTCCCTCTGGTCCTAATAATAGCTGCGTTCGAGATGACGGCGGCTAACTTTCGCCAACTTGATGGTCTAACATGAGCTGCAGGTGACTGCAGGGGCGGGATATAAAAACGGCGCCGTCAAGTCGGACACATTCTACCTGCAGCAGCTTACTGTGAGCTGAGATCACCGTCTTGCTCCTAAGAGGTTTTAATGTCATGTGACATAGTGACGTTTTGCAGTGCACAATTTCCAATCAGCATGCCTTATTTTAAGTCCAGCATGCATCACGTTAAGTCAGCGCTGCGCAGCGCCACATGAAGTCAAACGCACCTAATGAGATCCCAGTGCAGTGATGGGGACGGAGTCCGCGGTATAGAATACAAATATGAAATAATTTACAAAATGATATAGGCTAAGTTTAATTTAACTCACATTTCAGTGAGAAACAATAAAAATATACATTTACAAACATTATTTGAAAACATATTAAAGCTAACATAAAATTCACAATGTGGCTCTGTGAGGAAACCCCCTGCTTCCCCCCTCCCAGCGCACTTTCACGTTAGTACGTGCATGAAATAACTTTGAGTTAGCGGGAGATTCCTGGCTGGAGTGCACACATCAAAACAAAGCAGGCAGCTCAGAACGCTCCAAAATGGACATTAGAAAATGGTTCCAAACCCGAGCTGCTTCATCCTCGCCTATAAACCCAACTCTGAATCTCAAATGACTGTAAGTTCTACAACATCCACACGTCGATAAACGAGTCTGGCTAACATCGTTGTCCAAACATCACAAAACGCTTAAGGCCCACTCACTGGCCTTGGTATTTGGCGCGACCTGCAAAATTTTGTTCTCCTCTCTCAAAAATGTGTTCTCAGAACACGGAAGCGCTTCACGCCAGACTAGTTCAACGTTCTCAAGAAGTTCCAGTCAGCTCACAAGCGGCGTCTTCAGCTCTTCTAACTCTGAGTTCAATTTAAAGTTTCATGTAGGCCGGTTGTTAGTGTGTTTATCTAACTGGTATTATGTAGCCTACTGTCAAAGTGCACTATTGTTGTGATGAGACCATCAATTTAGTATTTAGTTCATTTGTTTCAGTTGTGCGCTGTCCATTGTCCTGAAACGTCCCTCCCGCTGTGGAGAAACATCTGTTTTATTTATTTTTGATAATGGAGATTGTAGAATCACCTGTGCTGTTGCTCTGCTTTTTCAGTAGTAGCCTAGTGTAAATGCTTATGCTAGAGCAAACTAGAATTAAGATGCGTCTCTCCTGTCAGTGAGATAGCAGCTAAACTACATGTGCGCTGCTAACTTTGTTTTTAGGACAGGGGTATCCAATTAAAATTCAAAGAGGTCCAGTTAGAGAAGAAAAGGTCCAGAACATCAACTTGCGTTATCATTCAGTAGCATAACGTACAGCCTAGTTGTATCAACATATATCTTTAGTCAACAACTGACTGTCAGATCAAATAAGTCAGTTTTCACATCAAACTTAAGGGATAACAAATAATCACTTCTCTAATAATAAATTCTAAATTTAAGTATTCCCCTGTACGCAGGATAAGCGATGGATGGATGGAAATGTAAGTATTCTAAAGGCTGCATTTGAAAAACATAATAATTATTTTATTTGTTGCTCATTTTCAGAATAAATAAAATAAAAAGTGTAGCTTTGGTGGCGGTTGAGATGAGTCCACTTCACTCTGAAGCACTCATGATAAAGCGTTATATAAATGTTATGCATTATTATTATTATCAGTCTCTTTTTGTCCCTCTGAAGTTTTCTGTCCTCGAACCAACAAGATCCTGATTCAGCTGCAACCCGCAGAAAGACGCACAAGAACCCTGTTTCAGGGACAGACTTCCTGTTTGCAGGTTACCTGTCACAGGTGTGTCTATAATTTTTGCCACGACAAGAGCTGCAAAATCTGTCTGCAGACTTAGAAGAAGTATTTTTAATGTGTTTCTTAGTGTTTTATAGATTTCAAGATAATTTCTAATTTAATTCTGGCAGCTGTGACGTCAGCTGGCTGCCTTGATTTACGCCGGGTCGAGAGTCTTTGTTCAGAATGAAAATTGAGTTGTTCTGAGGTCTCACACTGGCACGTCTGCAAAAACCCTCCTCTCTGAGGACAGAAGCTGCAATTTGGGGATGACACAAGTTTCACTATATTTATATTATAAAAGTACCTCATCTGCACATCAGAGGGGTGAATAAACCCCCACCCGTCCATCTTCTGTGACCAAATGACTTCTCAAAGAGGAAATCTCCCTCGGACCAATCACTGACGAGATGCTCACCTCTCTAAATGGACCGACCAATGACGTCGTGTCGTCTGTAACTCTGTAACAAACCGCCCGCGGGCGTCAGTCTGTGTTTGTGTTGGGCACCTTGGACGGCAGCAGGTTGACCTCCACGATGTAAAGACCTCCCATCCGAGAAACTGCGATTCCTACGATCTTCTCCAGCACGAAGACCAAACCGGGAACCACAAACCACTTCCAGAAGTTTGCACAGTGGATCACCAGCAGAATCCAGACCCACACGTAGGACAGGTGAGACCAGTAGAACACCTGGAGGACAGACGGTGCACAGCGTCACACAGCCGGCTGTTCGCAGGTCTGTCGTCACATGAAACCAGCGGTGTTGATGTTACTTTATTTTGAAAGTCGTCTGCGTCTGATGTTTGTGTCTAGCTTGCTTCCTGTTTAGTCTCGATTCTGTGTCTCACCTGTTGGTTCCCTCCCTGCTCGTTTGGCCCCGTCACCTTCTGCTTAATTGTTTTATCACCTCATTGTGTGCGTCTGCTAGACTCTGTGTCAATTCAATCTAGCTTTATCGGCATGAATGTAAAACAACAATATTAACAAAGCTACTAATAACTTACAAAAGAAGAATTCATTTTATACAATTCATTAAATAAAATAAATAAAACAGTAAAAGTGTTGCTGTGTGTTAAAAAATAATAATTTAAAAAACAAAATATTAAAAATAAAGTAATTAAAACAGTAAAAGTGTTTCTGTGTGTAAAAAATAAATAAATAAATAAAAACAAATGTTAAAAATATAAATAAATAAAACAGTAAGTGTTTGTGTGTGTTAAAAAATAAAACCAAAATATTAAATATAAAAATAAATAAAACAGTAAATGGGTGTGTGTTAACAGACAAAAAACAAACAAAAAAATCAGTATCAAATGTGAAATATGAATAAAACAACAATTACTAAAATAACAATGAAAATAATAATAATTTAAAAAATTTCTAGTCGGAGTTTCCACTGGTTGTCCTCAGTTCGTGGCATGAGGAGACAAATTTTGCTACAATGATTTGGTATTCCTGTCCTCTGTCTCTACCTGTCCTCAGTCTCTACCTGTCCTCTCAGTCTCTCTACCTGTCCTCAGTCTCTACCTGTCCTCTCAGTCTCTCTACCTGTCCTCAGTCTCTCTACCTGTCCTCAGTCTCTACCTGTCCTCTCAGTCTCTCTACCTGTCCTCAGTCTCTACCTGTCCTCTCAGTCTTTCTACCTGTCCTCAGTCTCTACCTGTCCTCTCAGTCTCTCTACCTGTCCTCAGTCTCTACCTGTCCTCTCAGTCTTTCTACCTGTCCTCAGTCTCTACCTGTCCTCTCAGTCTCTACCTGTCCTCAGTCTCTACCTGTCCTCTCAGTCTCTCTACCTGTCCTCAGTCTCTACCTGTCCTCTCAGTCTCTACCTGTCCTCAGTCTCTACCTGTCCTCTCAGTCTTTCTACCTGTCCTCAGTCTCTACCTGTCCTCAGTCTCTACCTCTCCTCAGTCTCTACCTGTCCTCAGTCTCTACCTGTCCTCTCAGTCTCTACCTGTCCTCAGTCTCTCTACTTGTCCTCAGTCTCTACCTGTCCTCTCAGTCTTTCTACCTGTCCTCAGTCTCTACCTGTCCTCAGTCTCTACCTGTCCTCTCAGTCTCTACCTGTCCTCAGTCTCTCTACTTGTCCTCAGTCTCTACCTGTCCTCTCAGTCTCTCTACCTGTCCTCTGTCTCTACTTGTCCTCTGGACTTTCTCATTACTTCCTTTTGTTTTTGTGGATTTCCTTGTTTGGTTTGGTCTCTCTCATGATGCCTGGACTTTATCTCTAAGTTACTCTTTATGTTTCGTTTCCATGTCATGCTGCCGTGTACGTGTCTGCAACATGGGCCGCGCCCCCCCCCCCCCCCCCCCCTTATCTAAGTGGGTGTAGATAATAACAGACTGACTGAGAAGAGCTGAAGTTTTATTTCTGTCGTTATTGCAGTAACTGAGCGTAGCCACAAGAGGGAGCCAAACACCGCACACACTGCAGGTGGACTGGAAACAGACGGGCAGTAAAAACAAGGTCACAGTGGGAGAACGTGGAGGAAGTGATGTTTTATCAGCAGAGAGAGGCTCAACAGTGAGGACTGAATATTTACCTACATTCTGAAAGAATGTAATGATCTGTTTTAAAAGAAAACACATTCTGTTTAAAGATGTTAATGTGAGGCACAGTGACACCAAGAGGGGACTGTAGTTACAGACTGCATATGATAGGGATTTATACTAACTGTGTCAGAGGCAGACGTGGACTCAAGTACTGCACTGAAGTACAAATTAGAGGTGTTTCATGCCACTTTCTCCTTCTGCTCCACCTCAGAGGGAGATCTTGTTCTTTTCACTACATTTATCTGACAGATTTTTACACATAAAACACATCAAGAGTTTATAAAATATGATGTTTTGTTATAAATTAAACTCCCCTGTATGGTCTCGGCCACCGTGCTGCAGCTCAGTTTCAGGGTCTATGCAATCTTTTATCCTTGGCAGGGGGCGGGAAGGCAGGAGCGAAATGGATTGTACTGGTCACATGACCTGCACAGGGTCTACTTAGCACACCTGTAAGTGTTTATGTATTTTACTGTGAGCATGAAGAAGCAATGGGCGAAACACTTTGCTCACAATAAAGGTAGTAAAGCCAGATCAGTGTGCGGTAGTTTGTTTTTTGACAAATAATCATGTACCCGCACTCGGCCCAATTAATTATTTTAATTATTTTATTTTATCCCACCTCTACCGATCCTTTTAACTTTTCAGGTGATTTCTTTATTGTGCTGATGTAGGAGTGTTTGCTTTAAGAGTTTGGTTTCATGATTCGAGAGGCTGCTGTCATTTTAAACGTTTCCATGGGCGCAGTAATGTCACAGCAACATTACTGGGACATGTATGCAGCAAAACTGAACTGTGATGGAGCTCAGGACTGATCAGGAGGACGGCTGCTGTACTCCAAACAGTTTCACTGGATGAACGTGGACTGTGTGCGAGACCTTTTGGACGCGGAGAAGAACACAGAACATTAATTAACGTTAGTTTCTGACTGATCCTGTCGGTGTGTCGGGAGACTTAAATATGAAGTTATGCTGCTGTGGAAATGCGCACAGCGTCTGATGCTTCACCTTATTTCATTTTATACATACATATAGTTACGGAGGTCTGGACCTCGGCGACCTCATCCGAACATGTTTGTAACCACGCTGTTCTGAAGGAAAGTGTGTCACAGTCGTGCCCTGCACGCATTTCTGCTGTGCAGCACCCCTAATCCAAAATGTCTGCCCGCACGCCTGAGCCTCGGCCATCTTCATGTAGAGCAACCCTTCTTTTTATCAGATCCTCAGAGTTCTTGTCCATGTTGCTCTTCCAGTGACCAGTGTGAGAGCGATAACACCTAATCTAACACACCTGCTCCCTGTTCACACCTGAGACCTTGTAACACTAACGAATCACATGACACCGGGGAGGGAAAATGGCTGATTGTGCCCAATTTGGGTATTTTCACTGTTGTTGCCAGCGGTTTAGATATTAACAGCTGTGTGATGTGTTATTTTGAGGGGACAGCAGCACGCTCACTACTTTACACTGTTATACAAGCTGCACGCTCACTACTTTACACTGTTATACAAGCTGTACGTTCACTACTTTACACTGTTATACAAGCTGCACGCTCACTACTTTACACTGTTATACAAGCTGCACGCTCACTACTTTACACTGTTATACGAGCTGCACGCTCACTACTTTACACTGTTATACGAGCTGCACGCTCACTACTTTACACTGTTATACGAGCTGCACGCTCACTACTTTACACTGTTATACAAGCTGCACGCTCACTACTTTACACTGTTATACGAGCTGCACGCTCACTACTTTACACTGTTATACAAGCTGCACGCTCACTACTTTACACTGTTATACAAGCTGCACGCTCACTACTTTACACTGTTATACGAGCTGCACGCTCACTACTTTACACTGTTATACGAGCTGTACGCTCACTACTTTACACTGTTATACAAGCTGCACGCTCACTACTTTACACTGTTATACGAGCTGCACGCTCACTACTTTACACTGTTATACGAGCTGTACGCTCACTACTTTACACTGTTATACGAGCTGTACGCTCACTACTTTACACTGTTATACGAGCTGCACGCTCACTACTTTACACTGTTATACGAGCTGCACGCTCACTACTTTACACTGTTATACGAGCTGCACGCTCACTACTTTACACTGTTATACAAGCTGTACGTTCACTACTTTACACTGTTATACGAGCTGCACGCTCACTACTTTACACTGTTATACAAGCTGTACGTTCACTACTTTACACTGTTATACGAGCTGCACGCTCACCACTTTACGCTGTTATACAAGCTGCACGCTCACTACTTTACACTGTTATACAAGCTGTACGCTCGCTACTTTACACTGTTATACGAGCTGCACGCTCGCTACTTTACACTGTTATACGAGCTGCACGCTCACTACTTTACACTGTTATACGAGCTGCACGCTCACTACTTTACACTGTTATACGAGCTGCACGCTCACTACTTTACACTGTTATACAAGCTGCACGCTCACTACTTTACGCTGTTATACAAGCTGTACGCTCACTACTTTACACTGTTATACAAGGTGTACGCTCACTACTTTACACAGTTATACAAGCTGCACGCTCACCACTTTACACTGTTATACAAGCTGCACGCTCACTACTTTACACGCTCACTACTTTACACTGTTATACGAGCTGCACGCTCACTACTTTACACTGTTATACGAGCTGCACGCTCACGACTTTACACTGTTATACGAGCTGCACGCTCACTACTTTACACTGGAGCAAAGGGTAATTTCTTCAGCGTTGTCATGAAAAGATAGAATCAGATATTTAACGTTTATAAGTACAGCTAGTATATTTGTTGATTGACAGAAATTTAATTGGCAACTATTCTGATAATCATTGAAGTCATTTTTCATGTCAAGACATTTAATGTGAAGATTTGCTGCTTCTCCTTTTGATTATTTTATTGTGTTTTAATCATTTTGAGGTTTGAACAAACACTGTGAAGGAGTCACTTTGGACTCTGGGTAACTGTGACTGCATTTTTCTCTATTTTCAGATTAATGGAGAAAATAATCAGCAGATTAATCCAGAATGAAAATAATCATTAATTGCAGTCTGATACCAAAAAACAACTACAGCAGTGAAATCCTGCTTTTACATGAACACATGAGGAATAATAATAATAATAACATATAATCTGTAATAGTACATTGTTCTAACTTTTAATACTTTCAGTACATTTTCCTGATTTTTGTTCTCCTCTTAAGTTACATTTTAATGCAGGACTATTACCTGTAACAGAGTATTTAAACAGTGAGGTATTAGTACTTTTACTTGCAGTAAGTAAAGGATCTGAATAGTAAGCGGCAGAATCAGCCTGCAGAGTCTTACCTCAAAGTGTCCGCTGCGTCGTACGAAGGTGCAGGAGCAGAGCACCATGAGGCAGATCAGCGCCTGCAGCACGACTCCGGTCACCGAGGCCGTCCCCTTCACCCAGCCGATGCCGGGCCTCGTGGTCAGCAGGAACTCCCACAGCCGGTACTCGCCGCTCTCCGCCAGCTGCGCTGAAACACACACGGACGCAGCGGCAACACGTCACACCTGCTTCCCCACACACTCGCTGCTCACCTGTGTCTGCAGGTTCGTGCGTTTGGACCAAAGTCCTTTTCAGCCTTCCACCACACAGTCATCAAAAACTACATTTTCTTACAAAAATCCATCATAAATAAATAAATGTGACCTCTTCCTGGTCACACTGTTTTAGTTTATTCTCTTCATCCCCTCCACTAAAAGCACCTGCTGCACCTGCGACTCTGTCTGTTCCGTCTGACTGAATAAAAACTAGAGAAATAAACATAATCCCAACACGTATCACAATTTAGCAGCATCAAAATAAAGAATAAAATAAGGATATTCACACTCGATTTGAGTTTGATTGATTGAGATAAAGACACACACTCCGGTCTACATCAGTGGAGCTGAGGTGGAGACAGTTTCAGCTTCCTGGGAATCAGCATCACAGAGAACCTGACATTCCCACGCCAAGTTCCTGGCAGCTTTTACAGAGGAGCAGTAGAAAGCATCCTGACTGGAAACATCACTAACATGCGATGTGCACGGCCCAGAACCGGCTCTGCAGCGGGGGATTCAAACTGCTCAGAAGATCATTGGTACCCATTTCCCAAGCATCAGTGTCACAAGTCATTGTTGTTATTTGCATCAAATTACTGTGATATTATAATTAATATTATGATTATTGTTTGATATTTGAACAATTGTTCCTTGGCAGGAAAATAAGAAGCAAGAAATTATTTGAATTTAAGATACATTTGTTTGTTTAATTGTAATGTTTATATGTGACTTTCAGCTTTGGCAACATTGTTCACTTAAACATTCGTGCCAATAAATAATATTGTATTGAACTGAAGTTAACTGGTGACTTTAAATTGCCCTTATGTGTGAGTGTGAGTGGCAGGGTGGCTCCCATACTAATAATATTATTATTAAACAGTGTCCTTTATCAAAGGTACTAATAAAACACCATGTAGTTTAACTTGCAGCTCTGCAGAATCAAAAACACACAGTTCTGAAAATGTAATTCTTTCAGGGATTTCGCAGCAGTCTGTCCACATAATTAATGATTTAAAGGGTAACGTCATTATTTATCAACCTGCATTAGGGCGGGACGATGCAGCCAAAAATGTTATCATGATAAAAAGTTTTATATCTTTCGATATCCCTAATTATCACGATAAGTATCAAATTGTTATTTCTTTCGAGTTTAAAGGCAGATTTTTGCTCCTGAGAGGAAGTTGAGGAAACCTGATGGTTACTTGTGGTTTATGGTCAGAACACTTGATGCCAAACAGTGGATCACTTCACAAATCTGAGGCAGAACATTCAACTATTCTGATAAAATCTTTGTCAACAAATATCCAGGAGGAAAATTAAGTTAAAGCTTTTTCCTCAACAAAATAAACATCTTAAAAAAAATAAATGATTCAAGTGAATAAAATCAAACGTTTATTGGACATTGTTATATTGTTATTGAAAGAAATTATATCGTGATAATTATTGTTAGTGTTTTATTGTCCCGCCCTGGATCTTACCTTCCAAAATTTTTTGTGTCTATGTGACAAATTGACATTTTGTACGTCCACGTGATTGTTTTTGCTGCTGACAGGCTCAGATTGTTATTACATGTGTCTGACAGCTTTGAGGAAAGGATCCCTACAGAGAGAGAGAGACCTTTGTTTAAAGAGTCAGATTCTTTTTGTTTCACCAGAAAACCTTCATAACCTTCATGTCCTCCCTTCATGAAAACATTTGACACTCAGTTTGTACCAAAGTTGAAGACGTGAGCGACGGTGTGCACCAGCGTGAAGCAGAGGATGGCGTAGCCCACGATCTGATGCAGCAGGATGTTCTGGTCCAGAGGTAAGACCCTCACCACCCAGGTCGCCCTCAGCCAGGTTAAACAGCGACGCAGCATCAGCACCTGCACACACACAGACACACAAGTTATATTTAAAAGTAGTACATTACCTCGCACATCTATAACAGGGGGTTCGGAGGGAAACAAGTAGAAACTCCTGCACGCTGTCTAACTTGCAAAAATTAGTTTATCCGCTGCAACGTTTCGGTGCTAGACCTTCATCAGGCAAAATCTTAGACAACGCTGACAGCTTAGAAACTTATTTTTGCAAATTAGACAGAGTGCGGGAGTTTCTTTGCATCATTTAATAAGCAGTAAAATCCATAATCCAATCAAGAGAGTGAAAACATCAACACATGAAGACATGGAGCAGAGGTTTGCTGTAAACGTTCCATCCAAACACACCTGGTGCATCAGCTCCAGAGCCGGATGTTACAAAGACTGAAGCTGTGCATCTCCATCACCGGAGGCCGATGCAACGCCAACAACACATTACAGATACATCTGAAGTGATCTGCGGCACGGTACGATTCACTCGTTACGATGCAGTGCGGTTTGACACGATTTGATTCACCATGATGTGATAGGACGCAACTGGACGACGCAAAATCATCCGATGCTATGCAATTCAATATGGCACAGAGAGTTTAATTTAATTTCTTTGGCTCTTCTAAAGCAAACAGTAAATCATTCATTAACTTAAAAACTTCCACTGATGAAGAATCTCATTTATGCAGCTTCTTTAAGACCTCTAAAAAACCAGCCTGACAAAAGATAAAATAAAACAGGGCCTGGACGTGTTTCCTGTTCTCCAGTTACACTTTTAGAAGCCCTCACACATTCAACAGTTTAAGACTTTCAGGAAGCTGCAGCACTTTGCTCCCCAGCCTTGCTAGGCGAGCTAGACTGTGAGCGTGGAGTCTTCAGTCTCTCTTGAAAAGTGTTGGCAAACACTGGATGCAAGGGCGTCGCTTTGTGTTGAAAAGCGGTGGCGACAAAGGAGCTCAGATTAGTGATTAGTGTGAAGAGACACTTCGCTTGCGAGATATCAAAGGTACGTGATATCAGGTTCAAGAAGAAAAGATCCTTAAACAGAGTTTTAAAGATTTCCTCAATGCCAACATACATGAGCGAGGAAACACTTAAACACTTTTAAATAATAAAAGGCCACAGGGCCTCTACTAATGATATATAAATCAACTGGATTTTACTGATGCAAAGAGCTCGAGTTCATCCCGAACTGTAACCAGTGCACACACACTGCAGATCAGTGAATCTTACGGATATGTATGCATGTACATAATGATAACAATAATAATGATAATTTCCTTCTGCATCCTTTGTCTCAATAAACTATTGTTTATAGCGTGTATATATGTGTTCTCTATACTGTAGCCTGTGTCTGATTTATTATTGTATTATTGTATAAGTCAGCACATCGTGAGCAATGTATGTATGTGTCCATAAAGCTAAAGATTCTGATTCTGATGTACTTCATTTTATAGCTTTTATAGTGTCTTTTATGCTGTTGTTCTGTGACGTGTGTGACTGAGCTCCCTCTGTGCGCCCTCCTTGAAATAAAACTGTTCTGTCGATCACGTGCAGATGTTTTCATGTGTAACAGGCACCAGCTGCACCACCTGTGCCGCCTCCTCGTACCATGACGAGGGTGCAGTTGAAGTTGAGACACTGTCCGCAGCCCTTGGCCACCATGAACCAGCCGCCGCCGTAACTGTGCTGCAGCATGGCCTCGGTGAACAGCAGCACGGTGAGGCCGGCGTACAGGCACAGGAACAGCAGCTTCCGGCTGTTGTTGTGCCAGTAGACCCGGGTCAGGTAACGTGGAGCGCGACGCTTCTTCTGCTCCACGTCAGGAGGCTTCAACCAGTTAGCAGCACTGAGGAGGAGAGGAGGGGCGAGAGAGGCAGAGGAAGAACAAGAGAGAGGGAGAGAGAGAGCAGAGGAATTAATGTTAACCCTAAAATACTCTTCTCTACAGGCCTTCAGTGTTTGGTGCAGCTGACCAGCGTTTTCATGATCAATCACTGTTAGTAAACCCGTACGGGGGGTTACGTCTCCACATGTCTTTCCAAAGAGATTCAGCTCACAGAGATATAAAACACAAGACCTGAGACTGCAGAAACTGAAACCACAGAGCGAGTGGAGTTTTTGTTTGATAACTTTATAAGGTCTCCACTAGACTATGTTGGAGTGGATCAGTCGTCTCTCCGTCGGTTACAGTCAGTCCAGAACGCAGCAGCTCCGCTTCTAACTGGAACTACAGAGCGTGAGCACATGACCCCGTTCCAGCCTCGCTCCACCGGCTTCCTGTCCGCTTTAGGATAGATTTTAAGATTTTGTTGCTCGTCTTTAAAATTTTAAATGGGTTGACACCTTCTTATTTATCAGACCTTTTACACGTCCGCACTCCGGTCAGAGCACTGAGCTCATCTAATCAGATGCTCCTCGTTGTCCCCTGATCCAGGTTAAAAACTAACGGTGACCGAGCCTTTTCAGTGGCTGCTCCTAACCTGTGGAACACTTTACCTGTTGAAATAAGAAATGCCAGACAGACTTCAAACACAGTTGAGTAGTGACATTTTAGACTGTTGTTATATTTGTTGTGTATTCTGAAACTGGAAAGCACTTTTGTCAACTAGGGTTGATTTTAAATGTGCTCTAGAAATACACTTGAATTTAATAAAGAACCGTCTAACATTTTGATGACTGATTATTAGACATTTTTCAAGCAGAAATCTCTCGTTTCCTTTGTCTTGTTTTGTAATTATAATTATTACAGTGGTGGAAACTAACTAAGTACATTTGCTCAAGTACTTAAGTACTTTACTTGAGTATTCCCATGTTATGCTACAGTACACTTCTACTTTGCTACATCTCAGAGGGAAAAAGTTTTTTTACTACATTTATTTGACAGCTGCAGGTAATTAATGATCCAATAATTAATAACACGAAGGAAGATGATTCTACAGAATGACACCTTTACTTTTGATGGTTTAAGTACACTGTGTTGATAATACTTCTGTACTTTTGCTTAGGTCAGATTCTGAATGCAGAACGTATCCTTGTAAAGGAGCATTTTATAGTGTGGTATAAATACACTGTGTAGCCAAAAGTACTGGGACACCCCTGTCTTAATACCTTTAGGAGGGGCTGTTTTTTCACGGTGTGGGGAACCTTAATGTTACAGCAGACAGTTTTAGACAGTAAACAGTTTGTGTTTGTCCTTTTCCTGTTCCAATACGACGGCACTCCCGTGCACAAAGCAGCTCCATTAAAAAATGCTTTTCAATGTTTGGTTTGGAAGAACTTGAGCGGCCTGCTCAGATCCCTCCCCTCAACCCTATAAACACCTTTGGGATGAACTAAAACAGAGACTGCGAGCCAGGATATCGTTCAACATCAGGGTCTGAACTCATAGATGTTCTTCCGGATAAACAGGGAAAAATTCCCACAGACAAACTCCAACATCTGCTAGAAAGCCGTCCCAGAAGAGAGGAAGCTGTTACAGCTGCAAAGGGAGAGCAGCTCCATATTAAAGCCCATGAATTTAGAACAGGATTTCATAAAAACAATGTGCATGTGTCCCAGTACTTTTGTCCCTGTGCTGCTGCTGCTGCTGCTGCGTTCGTCTCCACAGTTTGATTTTATTGTCTGGTCATTTATATGATCCAGACTTCCTGGGATCATTCAGACACGGTCATCATCAACAAACAGCGCAGGGTACTGACCTCATGAAACAGCCTGTCCCAGCAGATCTCCAACGATGGGAATGAAATAAAATAAACCCAGCCTTGCAGGAATTAAAATAATACACAAATATTAACACAAAGCCATCGGGATCTATTATTTATCTCTCATAACTTACTTTTTTCCTCCCGTTCAGAAATATGTTCAGCAAAGACGTGTTAAAAAGGGGTTCTATTAAAGTTCCATCCTCAAATCTAACTCTTCAGTAATCACTCTGAGGATCTACGAAACATCTTCTTCTTCTCCTTTGAACTCTTACTGAATTGACAATTGATCATTTTAATTATCTGATATTGTTTTATTTTACTTATTATACTCTCTTACTGTTTTTATCATAGTTTGTCCACCGTTTTTACTTTGTCGCTTGGTAAAGTTTATTAACATAAGCATGTTTGGTTAAAGTAGAATCAGTGAACTGTGTGTTGTGGGGATGAATCACAGGAACATTAAACACCAGGAGCAGCATGCAGACAGTAAATGTTGTGTGACCTGATGGTGAGGTTCTCCATCACCTCCGGGAAGTTCTCCAGCTCGGCCTTGAGCTCCTCGAAGGTGATGGCGCCGCTGCTGTCTTTATCGGCCGACTCGAACAGCGCCAGCGTCAGGTCGTCCAGCTTCTCCTCCGGCAGAGAGATGGCGCTCTCACGCAAACACGACTTCAGAACCGTTCGCAGCTCGTCTGGATCGATGGAGCCGCTGCCTGCGGGCAAAAAAACACCTTCTGTTACACTAAAAGAGCAAAGTCACATGACTTTCTGCAAACGTGAGGAGGAAAAACAAGCAACAGGGCTGCAACGAAAGATTCTTTTCATTAAGATGACGTCCTTAAATGTCTTGTTTTATCCACAAAGACATTCGGTTCACTGTCACAGAGGAGGAAAGACACCAGGAAATATTCACATTTAAGAAGCTGGATTTTTCTTTAAATAGAGCGGTCGCCCACTTCTCAGAAGGTCGGTGGTTCGATCCCCGGCTCTGCATGTCTGCCTGGGCAAGACACTGTGTGTGAATGAGTTCATTTCTGCTTCTGGTGAGCAGCTTAACCTCATCTATGCTCATCTGTGTGTAAAAGCGCTTTGAGTGGTCGTAAAGAGTAGAGTATTATCAAAATAGTTGGCAATTACTTGATAAATCGACTGATCGTTGCAGCTCTAACAAGTAACAGAATAGAACTGAACTCTGAAGTGGAAATAGACTTTTTGGCTGTCTGGAAGTTCAATAAAACTTTCAGACAGCAGCGATCAGCTGACATAACCAGCTGTACTTTTGTTCAAAGTACTATCAATATAGAGAGTTTATATTTAAACTGCATTAGGTCATGTAATCTTGGTGAGGCCTCATAACTACACATAACAAAGTTTTGGGATAATCTTTGTTTATCTTAATGTGTTTCTGAAAAGAAACCCAAAACGGTTGAAATATTTCTGTTGAAAAAAAACGATGAAAAACTGCAGCTAACAATTATTTTCATTATCGATTCATCTGTTGATTATTTTCTCGATTAATTAGTTAGGTCCAGAAAAATGTGAAAAATGTCGGTCAGTGTTGTCTTGTTTTGTCCACAACCCAGACACTGTAGCATAACAAGCTAGCATAGCTTGCAAACATTACAGTTTCAGAGGTTCAAAATTATTTTATTTCTATCTGCACACACAGAGGAAGCTTTGTTTTAGAGTAAGTAGTGTTCAAACAGTTTATGCTAAGCTAACAGAGGTTATTTACTGACTTAGTCAAATGTCATCAGCATAATGTTTTGTAATTTGAGGCATGTTTAATTTTTTAATTGTAATTTAAAATCCAGACTGACGTCTTTATTAAAACAGCATTTATTAAGTTTCAGGTCAGAGACGGCGCCCCGTGCTCCATATTACCTCTTTTACTCTAAACAGCTCAAAAGTTAGCTTGCTAACGTTAGCTTTGTCAGTTGGTTCAGTTAGCTAACAACAGTTTGTAAATATTTAGTAACAACTACTCTCTACTTAAGACCAATTAGTGAGCGGCAACCTGGTTTAATTTAGTGATGATAAGCTCCACGCGGGAAACTTTTTTTTACGTTAACATGACACTAAGTTTGAACCCGACTGCTACAGTTGTTTTTTTGGCTTTCCTGGAGTTAAGGGTTAAGGTTGAGTTCACCCTGCAGACGCCAAGTCTGAACAAAGCAGAAACCTCCGGGTCTGAAAGTGAAGCTAACGCGGAAGTAACTTAAACCTGCGTTCTCTCCAGCAGCCAGCAGGGGGCGACTCCACCGGCTGCAGAAAGAAGTGTGATTGTATAGAAGTCTCTGAGAAAATGTTTCTACTTGTCAGCTGATTTATTCCCTCAGTAAACACTTTCCTGATGAGTTTATGGTCTCAGTCGCTAGTTTCAAGTCTTCTTCAACACAGCATGATGTTCATTTAGTAAATTATGGTCCCATTTAGAGGAACAGAGACCAGGAAGCAGGGGAGGCTTTAGGACTCGTATCCGCTGCTCTGTGTACATTTAACCAGCGCCGCTGAAAAACCTTTCAGGAGTCGGCAGGTCATTTTTCTGTAAGTTATTTTCAGCCTGAACGTCTGGTTCCAAAAAAACAAGATGGCGACGGCCAAAATGCCAAACTGCCAAACTGCCAAACTGCAGGCTTCGCCCACTTCTTTCTACAGACTATGGTCTGAACAGCAGTCACATCAGCCTTATATAAAGTCTATATCTGTATAAACCATAGCTTTATATCATTTAATAGTTGTTACGATGGCGTTGAGTTCAAACTCCTGTGTGTCTATATGTGTGTGTGTTTGTTTGTTAAACTGGACCACTGACCGTCCACATCGTAGACCTGGAAGAGGAACCTGAGCTTGTCCGTCTCGCTGCCGTGGATCAGCAGGTCCAGAGCTTTCAGCAGCTCGTCCAGACTGATGGAGCTGCTGCCGTCCGAGTCAAACAGCGCGAAGAAGCGCTCGGCAAAGAACGACTGCACAGAACAAACACGTGATAACACAGACAGGTATCACAGCAAAGCTCAGCCTGTCAAACATCAACTCTTCTGTATTTCTATTTTATTCTACTTTATGCTTCTACTCCACCACATCTAAGAGGCAAATACTGCCCTTTTTACTGCACTTAATGCAATTTAACTGTATATAAAGTAGTTTAAAGTCACACTAGTTCCACCTGAAGCAGCTACAACAGTAAAATGCTGAACTTTTGTTTGCTGATACTTTAAGTACATGAGGTGATAATACTTGGTGTGTTTAATGCAGGACTTTTACTTGTAGTCTCTGAAATCCCGAAAGGTGATATTTTAGTTTTATCTTGTTTGCACATGTAAAAATATCACCTCATGGGACATCAGGGGCTCCATAAATAACAATTTGAGTATTTCCACACTGTTGTATTTGTACTTTTACTTCAGTAAAGAATATGAGTACTTCTTTCTCACATCTTTGACCTTGAGAGCCGCTTTAAACTCATCGATGTCGATCTCTTTGTCGTCTCCGGCGATGCTCTCAAACTGTCTGGTCATCCAGTCCAGCCAGCGGGCGTCCTCGTCCAGACTCATGCTGCTGCTGGAGGACACAAGCCAACCGTCTCAGTGCTGGGACTAAATCTCACACTGCTTCTTTCATGTATTAGCACCATTAGCACATCCCAGAGCCTTTAAATAAAGAACATGTTGAGGGTAGATTGGCCCTAACCCAGAATGAGGGGGGACGGCGAAAGGGGAGTTCCTCGGGGGTCAGTCCTGAGTTCAATAATTGTCCTTTTAACACGTTTTGTGTTGAAGTATGACAACGTAAATGTCTACATAAAAAGGAAATACATATCACAATGTCAATGTATTTCACTTTGTTTCTGTTTGCTTTGTTTTAATTTGGGCATTTTAAATGCTGATAGCAATTATAATATATCCTTTGCACCAACAGCAATTAATGTCCTAAATTGGCACTGAGCTCGAGCTGCTGCTCAGAAGCATCCTACAGTGATGAGGCTATTCAGTACTTTAAGACAAACAAATTAGATGTTGTACACAGTAACGGCTGATCTTGTTTTTGTCCATGTCTCATGTATGCATGCTTGTGTTTCTGTTTTTTAACCCTATTGCAAATCAAATTTCCCCTGGTGGGACAATAAAGATAGAACTGAATTGAAAACCGATGCAACATTTATAATTTCCCGTATCAAAACCAGACAGTAATATTTTGTTTTTGTCAGACCATCAGCCCAAAACCCAAAGAAACAAAGAAAAGCAGAAACTAAAATCAGAGAACATTTTCTGTTTGATAAAATGGCTAAAATGATGAATCAGTTATCAAGATAGTTGATTTATTTTGTGTCAATTGAATAACTGATTATTCAACTAATAGTTTAGCTTTGTAGAGGTTAAAAAAGTGAGTTTGTAGTGAAACCGAAACACATTGCAAACTGTAAACAAGTCCTACCTAGATGAAAGACATGATGACATTTAACTGCCACCTTCTGTCTGCTTTTGTTTTATTCATACAAAGTCCTTCAAAGTTCAGTGAATCTCACACAGACGCCACAGAGAGGTTGTGTTGGATGGAATCAGGAGAAGAAGCAGGCGGAGGCGTCCTGAGTTAGATCCAGTCTGTCATCACAGACTGAGGATGACTGCTCAAAAAAGAAATTGACCTACATTTTTTTTATATAATAACTGCAGTTCGGCAACTGTGCATTAAGAAACATAAAAAGACGCGTAGAAACAAGCCGCTCTCACTGGTCAAGTCGTCACATACAGTAGCTCACAAAGTGAGTGCACCCCTCACATCTGATCTAAAGAAATGACGCTTTACTACAATGTAAAGTAGTGAGTGTACAGCTTGTAGAACAGTGTAAATTTGCTGTCCCCTCAAAATAACAATAACAAAAGTGAGCACACCGCTAAGTGAAAATGTCCAAATTGGGCCCAAAGTGCCAATATTTTGTGGGGCCACCATTATTTTCCAGTGCTGCCTTAACCATCACCCCTCAGCTCCCCCAGGCTGCATGTCGAAGTGGGCAACATATTGCCGAATTGCCCCTGGCGGAATGTGTGTCTGTAAGTTTCTGTTTGTGAATGATTGTGTGTGAATGGTGAATGCAGATGTCGTGTGGTAGAAAAGACTAGAAAGGTGCTATACAAATACGGAGCATTTACATTTACCATCTCAACCAAATAAGTTTATATTGGACCCAATTTGGGCATTTTCATTAACGGCTGTGTGATGTGTTATTTTGAGGGGACAGTAAATTTACACTGTTATACAAGCTCACTACTTTACACTGGAGCAAAGTGTCTTTTCTTCAGTGTTGTTATGATATGGAATGTTTTTGTCGAGACTACATTGTGTCAGTTGGTGAACCCCTTAGCGTCATAGTTCAGCGCAGTGGGGGAAACCCTGTAGGGTCACTTCAGAGGATATTTAACAGTAAATTCAGAGTAAGGAGGTGTTTGGGGTGGACGGAGGGCCAGAAACTGGACTTTCAACCAGGAGACCGGCGTTCGTTTTCCATGTGAAACAAAAAGATTTAATGTTTTAATTATAGTAACTTATCCTATGTGAGTTAACTGACGTACGTTAATGTAGTAATTTTAACCCAAACCATGATCTTTTCTTCACCCTAAACTTAACCAAATTGCAGTGTGTGCCGTTTGAAAGTGCAGACGTTTCACAATGTTAACAAGTACTTTTATTTTGAAAATGTAAGTGGATGTTGCCTATTTATCATTACCCAGCAGGGCGTTAAAACGACATGGGGTCTGGACCAACAGCCATAAGTGACGAGTTGGGAGTGAGAACGTGTTGGTAGATATTAAAACTGAACAGATGTTGAACATCATTATAATATCATCTGTTGTCCTTTGGAAATGAGGTTAGAGAGTAAAGCTCAGAGCTCATGAGTTAAACTTTATCAACGTCTCTACCTTTTGGTTTATTTTGCACTGATGTTATATTTTGGTTTTAAGATTCTCTTGTTGAAGATGATGTTAAATGTTTTATTTCTTTCTGTTGAATGTTTTGTCAGTACTTCCAGCAGCGTACAACAATAATTGCTAATGAAATATGAACTGCAGCAGAAAATGGATGGAGGGATTAACTAATTGCATTTAATTAACATAACATTGACGTCCTGAACAACTCACAAGTTATTCCACAAACATCAACAGGCTACTGTTCGCCAGGAGACGACGGACTGTCAAACCATTCATTGCATTTTCACCAAATTTTTCCAGTAACACTCGCCATTTTGGGCCTCAGACATGAAGGCTGGGCTACAGATCTCTTTCCTCTTCTTGATGAAGACTAATATTCATTAATATCTAACAGCTAGTTTGCATCGGTGAAGTTTGTCCGAGTAGTAACTAGAGACTCCATTTACTCATTTAGCTGAGGCTTTGATCCAAAACGACTTGGAGCAACTAGGGTTAAGTGTCTTGGGATGTATCAGGGACACATTGGAGGATGCGTTGCAGTGGGGATTGAACTCCCAACTGTGGTCGAATTTTTTTTTATCTTCGCCGTTTTATACGGAAGCCCTAAGCGGCCATCGATTCACATCTTTATTTTTCTCCATTTACTGTTGACTGTTGTTTTCTTGTGATAACGGGATCATTACAGCCGTAATGAAATAAAACGTAGAGAAAATAAGAATATTAGATAATATTATTATATATCCAATATATTGAAATACAATTATTTTATTTTGTATATTCCCCTTAGCTTTGGCAACACTGTCGTTTTTAACATTCATGCCAATAAAGCAAATTTGGTTTCGACCTGACTTCTTTTCCCCAGAGCCCCCAGCGGCAGCAGTGCATGGATCATGTGTAAAATTCATCCAGCCAGAGGGAACAATCACCAACTGGTCAGAATTTTGCATCTAGGCCTGATGGTTGAGGAGTTACTACGGATTCATTTTGGTTTTGTCATTTTAGGCATTTTTCCTGGAAAAGGGTGTCTGTGCGCAACAGGATAAAATACAAAACCTTATTAAAAGCTTGGTTTAAAAGATGCGTTTTTAGGTGTTTTCTAAAAGTTTTCACAGAATCCAAGACACAGAATTCACCTCCTGTCTTAACGTGTGTTCTGGGGACAGGAGGTAAAACAGGAATAGTTAGTAACTAATAAATAAGTTCTAGCAGCTTTTAAATAGCAAAGTTTTAAGGATTAAATGTAAAAACGTCCCGCCATAAACTAAAACTCTTTCTGGAGCGACATCCATGTGAGCAGAGAACAGACCCCTGAGGAACCTCGCAGGTGATCGTCCTTTTCTTTTGCTTCGCTCTTTGTCTGCAGTCTGTCTCTCTGCGGCCGGAACATCTTATTCAGCGCGTTCTCTCACCCACGAGGCTCCGCTCAGCGCCAAAGGCCAACCTTCATGAACAGCTGAAGTCCTGCGGACGTCCCGCTGGATCCCCACAGAGACGATTATTGACGGACTGCAGAGACATTTAGGGATGTTTCCATAGAGATGTCAGCCACAGAGAGGGAACAACAACACGCATGTTCAGGTGTGATGAAGAAGTTTCAGATACTGATGAAGACTGAGCACAGCGTGGTTTCCTGAGCGCCCTGCTTCCTGCAGGTTTCCCTCTTGGCTCATCAGAAGCAGATCTGGAAGGTCAGCTGCTGACTCCACCTGCGTTTACCTCTTACATCTCGTAAAGTCTCCCTCCAGTGTATTTTGACATTTTTATGATATTTCATATTTTTCTGAATAACTTAATTTTGTGCTCAAAGTTGTGGAAGTTTTTAAAACGAGGTGATGACGTCTGACTATATCCACCTCCTCCAGGTGCACGGTCAGCGTCAGTCTGACAAACATAACACATACTGTAAGACAGCCAGTCAAGTTCCCTTGTATTCTGAAAATAATTGTATAGTTTAGTCATATGTCTGTGTTGGCGTGTCTGCCTGTCCGTCAGTTTGTCTTTGCAGCTAACGTTAATTGGCTGGGTGTGAGTTACCCCTAAGAATATTCTTCTCATGGCTGAAAATCAGCTGGAGCAACAAAGCTGAAACACACAGATCGTACGTCCACAACAGCTCCTTTTTCAGTGTTAGAACATATTCCACAAATATTAAGAATTCTGTATTTGCGGCTCTTAACGTCCCCTTTTCTACGTTTTTCTGAATCAGAATCAGAAATACTTTACTGATCCCCTCGTTGTTGCTGAACAAGGCGTTAAAGAAAATCGGAATAATAATAAAAATGTTGGAAAGTAGAAAATAAAGACCAGAAAATATAAAATCTAAATAGGAGTGAGGAAATATTCTACAGTATGTGACAGAAGTGTGGTGGCAGTAATAATGTACAGGTAATAAAGCACATTCAGCAACATTTCAAGGTCCAGTTAAGGAATGAAGAGTCAGAGTTTCTGAGTTGATCTAAACGTAAAGCTTCAAATCATTTTTCCCAGTTGTGAAGTAAAATAAACCACATTTACTACAAAATTAAAGGCAAAATAAAGATCAGACTGTAACAGCTCCCAGCATTAGGGCTGCAACAACAACTGTTTTCATTACTGATTAATCTGCTGATTATTTTCTCGATTAATTTGGTCTATAAAATATCAGCAAACAGTAAAGAAGGACCGTTATAACATCCTAAATGTCCTGTTTGGTTCAACAAACAGCCCCCAAAACCAGAAACATTCACTTTTCTGGGGTTAAAGACAAAGAAAATCAGCTAATTCTCACATTTGAGAACCTGGAACATCAGTTTAAACAATTAATTGATAACAGTAAAAGCAGAGGATGGGAGTTTTACCTGCTGCGTCCTCGGCGGGGTGATGTCTCTGTGTTCAGTCTTCTTCCCGTCCTCCTGGTCTGCAGACGTCCCGGTCTGAGTCAGCTGCAGCTGACAGGATGGAGCTGAACCTCCTCAGTGGGCAGACGGGGGACGCTGCAGGACGAGGACTCAGCAACACAGCAGGAGGAGGATAATGAACACAGCAGATAAAGAGGGTGCAGAGGCAGGAAAACTAAACACGACTACAGACAAAATCTACCACTAAAGATTGTTTTACTATCAACTAATCTGCAGATTCTTTTTCTTGATTACAGTAAAATTCAAAAGTATATCCAGGCTTTTATTTGCTTCAGTCACAGAACCCACTTGGCCTGTCTATTTATTTCAACCAGTGTGAGTATTAGATTACATTAGATTCAACTTTATTGTCATCGCGCATGTCACCAGGCACAAGCAACGAAATACAGGTAGCATCTAACCAGAAGTGCTTAACCTGTTGGAAACCTGCACCTTATTCCAGGAAAAACAACTCATACACCTAGAATGCAACTTCAACTGTAAATTTGATGAAAATAAACTAAAATACAAACAGTTATCATACAATATTTTTAAAATATATCAGGCAAATGTCCATATTTTGGCAATATTTACTGTTTAAGCAGTAATTAAATAAAATATGATACATTATTATACAAACTGCAAGATTATATATATATATGTCTACATGAATGTCTATTGCTACAGGTAAGTACAGGCTATGAACAGTTTCTAACTATGGTATGAATAACAATACAGTGTGAACAGTAGTGCAAAGGAGTGATTTACAGTATATACAGAATGTACAGTAGTTCTATAAAACTGATATACTTACTGATATAAAAATAGTCTTTTCTTCTCTCTTCTTTTCCATAACGGTAAATCTGAATTGTTTCTGTAAAATAAACTGAATGATTGAATTGTGGAGAATCTAACTGATATAACGATGTGCAGCATGTTCATTCTGACAAAGCAGGCGACCCGGTGGACTTTAAAGAGGTGGTATTCTGCTATTATAGTTATTATAGTTATTATTTCAGGTTCCTCATCTTATTTAGAGTTTGTACCAGAACAGGTTTACATGGTTATATTTTTGTCGTACTGCACATTGCTGCAGCTCCTTCGTTTTAGCTATGGAGTGATACATCTTGTCTCTAAATGATCTTTGTTGGGAGTTGCACATGCTCAGTTCCTAGTTAAGGACTACTAGCCAATCAGAAGCAGAGTAGGGCGGGTCGGCGAGAAGCCGGTAAACGGCTCGGGTTCAGCCGTCCGTGTTGCCGACCGGCTCAACAACACGGACTGGAGCGAGAGTTTCAGAGCGGTGAGTTATTAATCTGTATCCATAAAGTTTTAACTGAGCTCTGTCTCTACATCACAGGAACAACTTTCTGTCCACTGACTGCCTGGAGGGTAGCTAGTGTTTGGAAGGGAGAGGAGAGCTGTGTGCTGCAGCTCGCTGTTTCTGAGGAGCCGCTTGGCGAGCGTTAAATGAGGCGCGTTTAGCTTTCATCCCTGTGACGTCACAGGGATGAAAGGGAAGCGGCTGGACTACAAACGAGCTGTTTTCAGTTCAGAGTTTTCTGTGGGAGATGGGAACTCACTTTGGGCTTTTTCACTTGTTTGATAATCCAGTGTGACAATTTACCTGCCGATGGGGTCAAAGTGCACGCTCTCTCTTCAACAGTCTACAACTCCGTGATGAGATAAGACATGAAGATGTAATGAATACAAAATATGTGCCCCAGACTTCATTCTTTCATTTGGTATGACGTGTGTACCACTGTGACGTAGCAGTGTTTCCAACTAAGATTGAGTTGTAGCAGCGGAGGCGAAGCAAAATTTTTGTCTGAATATAAAACCCCAACACAACATGTCTCAGCAACATTACTCTTGAGTCCATGAGCATGCGATGCACATTAGAATAGCTTAAAACTTCAGTGTTTTCCCAGTTTAATGTGAGCTTTAGATTAATGTTTCGGTGCTGCTCGGGGTGGTCGGAGGGTTTGGGGTCCTCCCCTAAGAAACTTTTACGTTTTCCAATGACAAATATGTAATTTCACATCATAACTCTGAACAGAGACTTGGAAAAACACGAGCAGATAACAAACAGCCAACAGCCAAAGATCAGCCTGCTGGAGGAACTACAACCATTAGATCTGGAGAAAGTACTTTGGTTGGTTCTGATGCTCCACAGTGATTTTACAGTGAGGGCACAGCATGTTTTGGGCATCACCCCCTAAAACCCTGTTAATATGACCTCAGAATCATTTATCCTCCTCCTGATGTAACCTGTTACATGCACTAAAAGGTATATAACTCAATAAAGGAGAGGGAAAAAGCCAAAAAGCAGAATCCCACCTCTTGAAGAGGTTTTATACATCCACACAACTTCTATAACAACCAGACCAGGCTTCTAATCGAGACTCTGCCTTTAATTGAAGTCGTTTAGTTTATAAACCTTAGAAAACTGTTCTCAAAGCCCACGGTAAGGTCTGCTGAAGACCTCACTTTGTTCACCGTCATTTTATTATGCTATTTTAGATTATTCTGCATTTTTGCTTGTAAAATCACTGAAAAAACCCCCCAAAAGTATCTCTTTTTTGTAATAATTGACCAAAATAATCACAAAGAAAACCCCGCCCAGAAGCAAACAAACGACACACTAATAATAATAAAAACAAACACAAAAACTTAAATAATAAGAATAAATAAACATTGATTTAAACATTTCTTCTCATAATCATTAGTCTTCACTAAATAAAATAGTGCAAACAAAAATCTGCTGATAATCTTTTGTTGATCGACTAATCCAGCGAGTCCAGCGAGCAAGTGTGGTGCGCCCCTGGGGGTGAGCGAGCTGCCTCCAGGGGATGCGCGACAGGAAATATGTAATGGTGGTGTAGTAGTGGAATTTTTCATGAAATAAAAACCTGAATTGAAAACTTTCCTTTGTAAATGTAATTTTAAATTAAAAACGTTATTATTAATAGTGACCTCTCTCCTCTCACTGTACTTACAATCCTCATATGGATCCTCTTTAGTCCATATTATCTGTTCATGAGGCTGTAACAGGGCGTGATTTGTAAAAAAACAGAGAGGGGATGTTTTAAAATGTATTTTTTTTTTTGTCATGAAACCCCCCCCCCCCCTTCCTTCGCCCCGTACGCCACGCAGGTGAACTGTGGATTTATAGCAAAGTAACTATTTAGAGTAAATATCTAACGTTACATCGCGATCAGTGAAAAGAAGATGGTAGATGGTAGATCGCAGCCGATCACTGCAGAGCGATTCATGCGCTGCAGCCTGCGTACCAGATGGTGATGGGAGAGGGGAGGATGGACTCAATGATGGCGGCGCAGAAGAAGAAGCTCATGTTTAGGTCCCACTTGGGGTCCTGGGTGATGATGGCGCCCAGGAAGAGGAAGTGTGATGGGGTAAGGGCGTGGCCTTGACCATCTCCACTGTCTTCAGAGCTCCAGGTAGATCTGACTTCACCAGATCACCAGATGGTTGATCTCTCAACTGTAGGCAGACTCATCCCCACCGCAGATGAGCCCAATGAGGGCGGCGTCATCTGCAAACTTCAGGAGTCTGTCTGGCAGCTGGAGGTGCAGCTGTTGGTGTCCAGGTGCCAGATGTGTCTAGCCACAAGTTCCTGTTAACAGCCAGATATCAGACTATGAGGTTCTTGTATTGTGCCGATATCTAAAGCTCAGACACATCGAACCGCCTGAACCTGTTCACGTTTCCTCATCCCGTGGTGTCCAGCAGCCTAACGTTCCTATAAACACGTGTGTCGTCCGTTGCCAGACGCTCTGGACACACAGTTCAGACTACCTGTCCGTTCAGCTGAAGCACATTTTAATAAATAACACAGTTCCAACACAAGACTCGGTTCTTCTTTCATCCTGTTTATGAAGCTAAATAAAAGGTGCCCCCCCCCCACATATACAGAAAAACACTCTTTATTAGAGCACAATACAAAACATCATACAGGAAATCTCAAATATAAGGCACGCTTGTGAGACTTCTTTCCCTCCTATAGACAACACTGCAAAAATTATTCTGCAGGTGCGCTGAGACTCTCTTACACCCAAAATTAAATCAAACGGCTGCTGACCTGCCAGAGACCTGAAACTGCAGGAAACATCAGCAGCTGAAGACTCACTAACAAATCCCTCCTGCCGAAAATAAAACCCCAAGTCCATTAAATAACTGCAGTGCTTCAACACAGTACAAAAGGCAAATATTATTTTCACGTTCAAAAACAGGGCATTGTAACAGCTGACTTCATAATAGATGTGAGGACACGGTAACATTAAATAAGATCTGTAGTACAGTACAGTCCTCTCTAACAGGCAGCTACACTTCATCTTCAGGTGTTATTGAGACGTCCACGCGCTGCCTGTTTATCTGCCGACATGACAGGGACAGAAGCTCCGCCTCATCCTGAGCATGCATGTGGTGAAAACTGGGTTCAATCTGAATGTCAAAGTGAAACAGATCCTCTTTGAGGCGACTTCCACACAGCTGAGCTTTCAGCTGAATGCTAACATGCTGATATTTAGTGTTCACCGTCAGATGTCTTTAAGTTCTGCAGATATATGGTCAGAAACTAAAGTGGAGGACAGAGAGACGAGACGCGTTTCCACCAAGCTTTGCTCGGTGTTTAACCGACATTTGTTTTGACCTGCAAAATAACACGATCTGTTCTTCCTGAGCAGAGAAACCGCTGTTCAGTGACCGCATATTTGATAACCACCAAACACCTCAACATAAACCCCGTTCTCTGAGCAGCGAGTCGTCCCGCCCTGTCGGAGACGCTGCCTCATGCTGACTGAAGCAGAGAGGAGACGGGGGTTCGCTCCTGGTCCTGGTCCTGGTCCTGGTCCTCCATGATGGCCCGCAGAGCCTCCAGACCCTCCACAGTCACAGTCAGACTGCCGACCACCTCGCTGCTGTCCTCCACATCCAACACTGTAGACACACACACAGACACCGGGTGTGTTTAAGGCTTTTATATCGGACTCGTGACCTCAGTATCTGACCCCACGAGGGGTTAAGACGTGGTGTTAGTGTTCAGGCTAAGGCTGAAAATAGGTCTCTTGATAAAATCTTTTGGTATCTATAATTATCAGGATAAATGTCAAATCATTATTTCTTTCAGGTTTCAGGCTGATTTCTGCTCCTGACTGAAAGTTAATGTGGTTTTAAAATTTTCTATCGGGTCAGAATAAACTCTTGATGCCAAACAGTGGATCACTTCACAAATCTGAGGCAGATCATTTCAACAAATATGCACAAGTAAAATCTGTCGCTTTTCCTCAACAAAATTAATATCTTAGTAGAAAAATTAAAGTAATGATTTGTTTTTATCTTGATTAAAATAAATAAAATTTAACATTTATTAAAACATTTATTATTTTGATATTGAGGAAAATTATATCGAAATAATTGTTGTTGTTTTTAAATATAATTTTATTGGACAGGGAGGGGAGATGAGAGGCGAGGACTCAGCCTTTTAAATGGGGTGAACGCGGAAGTCCCTGAAACCTGCATTCTATCAAACGGCCAGCAGGGGGCGACTCTTCCAGCTCCGTTAGAAATAACGGCAAAATGTTTCTACTTGTCAGCTGATTTATTCCCTCAGGAAACACTTTCCTGATGAGTTTCTGGTCTCAGTCGCTAGTTTCAAGTCTTCTTCAACACAGCGTGATGTTCATTTAGTAAATTATGGTCCCGTTTATTTTAAAATAGACCACAAAGCAGAGTATGTTTCAGGGCGGGATTATCTATGATTGACAAGTCATATAGGGGAAACAGGGGAAGAAACGTGTGTGTGTGTGTGTGTGTGTGTGTGTGTGTGTGTGTGTGTGTGTGTGTGTGTGTGTGTGTGTGTGTGCGCGTGCGCGCGCTGACCCTTCAGGCTGGTCTCGGTCAGGTCTTGTTGCGTCTCCAGGATTTCGGGGATCCTGAGGTAGGCCACTCCCACGTCCTCGCACTCCCTCTCCTGCTCCTCTTCCTCCGGAGGTTCGCTCACCACCGTGAACCGGATTCTGCCCAACAACCACATTTATCATCAGTAATCTTTATTAATACTGTCAATAATCACTTACTAATGAGTTTTTTAGGCCTTTTCAGCCGTTATTCATGACAGGACGGCTCAACAGAGACAGGAAATGTGGGAGAGAGAGAGGAGACAACTTGCAGGAAAGGACAGCGGGTCGGACTCGAACCCGGGTCGCTGCGGCAAGGTCCTAGTCTTTCGTACACGGGACGCTGGGAGGCGAGCACTAGCGATGAGCTAGCATGCCCCCTTTGAAGACTTATTTTGACTTGAGAAATGTTGAGTTACTCTGAAGTTTTCAAAAGTAATATTTTTTTAATAAATATAAATTGCATTTATGTTTAAGGTGTCACGTGGAGGCAGAAATCTCAGAGCCAAATAAAACTGCATGACGAGATAGTGACAGTTCATATAATAACATCAACAACAACATATAATAAAATTTCTCAGCTCAGTAAACATTTACAAACTGGTAGAATTCATTAGAGGTGATTTCCAGCTGTGGTTCTGAGATCACCTCTGAATCCCACCACAACGTCTGTCTCCGGCTGTCTCCACGAGGAAAAACAACAACGCTGTGTTCTCCACCCACCTCTCCATGTCGGGGTTTCTGCCCTGCAGGACTCCCCTCAGCAGCCGCCGCCTCGCGCCGTTGTTCTCTGCGTCCACGGGAACGACTGAGGGCAGAACCACAAACACTTAGAACACAGAAAACAACGAGTTCTGCTTCTCAGGATCATAATGTTAATAAATATTTCACCATGAAACTGTTTGTGTTCAGACGTGTGCCAGCAGCCCAGTAAGGATCAGGTGTCTGGCTTCACTACGCTTTTTGTTTTTCATCTGTTGTTTCCGGCTTTATTCCTGAAACTCATGTTTCCTCTGACAGAAATACAGTCATTGGAAAAGGAAGACGGGGTTTTTGGATTCATGAGCAGCCGACCAGCCAGAGGAGAGAAAAGAGAGCCGGGATTGGAGCCATGTTAGGCCAGCTTGGACATAAATCGCACCTATAAAGCTTTCCCTTATTTTCTGTCATGTCTTTAATGTCCGCCACAGCCTCTTTGTCCTCCCGTGTTCCTCTCAGTTTCTTCAGCAGCTGCGGAATAGACACCGGCTTCCTGTTTACACCGGCACGCACATGCTCAGTGTACGTGAACGGTCACGTGATGTGCCTTTTCAGACATTTCAATACAGACAGAGATCAATTCTGATACGCAGCTAAAACGCTGCTGTGGATGGAGATCGTTCTCAACCACACAGTCAGTTCATTTTCTTCTTACGTGATATTAAAGCCAAAGAAAACAGCATTAAAAATCTGTCCTGTTCCAAATGATACAGCTCAGAAACTCCAGTTCAGGTTCCCCGGTTGTCAGTGTGATTTAAAAAACAAAATTGTTGGGATTTTCACAAAACTTTACAGCCTCGCCGTGTGCAGGTCCTTACCTTTGCTGTAGTTGAAGTTGATGCTCTTGCCCCGGGGGGGTTTGGGTAGAGACAGCGGGGTTTCCTCCGTGGGCAGATCCAGGAGGGAGTACTCCACAAACAGACGCACCACGCTGCCGTCCCTCGCCACCCGAGACTCCGGCCTCAAGCTCAGGGACAGAATTTCCACCCGCACTCGCTCGGAGGTCTGAGGACCAGCACAGGGACACGGGTTAGTTCAGTTATAGCACGCCATGCTGTGGAGAAACCGCTGTTCAGCTACTTCTGTGACCTTCGAATGACCATTGAATAAAATGCAGAGCAGCCCTCAGTCATTCTGTTGAGTCGACTACTGGAACGGTGTCTTTACAGGCCTCCCTATAAAATCAGACAGCTGCAGCCGATTCAGAACGCTGCTGCTCGAGTCCTCACGAAGTCTTTACACTGACTTCCTGTCTGCCAGAGAACTGGTTTTGAAATCCTGCTGTTGGTTTATAAAGCACTGAATGGTTTAGGACCACAATACATTTCTGATCTTCTGCTTCGTTATGAACCATCCGGACCTCTCAGGTCATCTGGGAGCAGGTCAGTTTTTCCCAGAAACCTGCTAAAACTGTCAGTTCTTATAAATCAACAATGAAGACTTTTTACCTCTGCCTTTAATTAAATCAAATTTAAAGCTGTAGATCAATATCGTACACTTCACTGTGAGTTTTACTGTTTTACCCTGTTTTTAGCTCCAATTTCATTTCTCCATTTCTTTTAGATTGATAACTTACACTGCACTGTAACTTTAACGGTCCTGTTACAGAAGCTAGAAGAGGTGGAAAAGGGTGATTTTTATTTTCTCTTTAACTCTGTATTTCCCTGTTACTTTTTTTTTTTATGTAAAGCACTTTGAATTATCTTGTTGTTGAAATGTGCTATACAAATAAACCTGACTTGCCTTCAGATCTGTTTCTCCTGTAGATCAACGTTTCTCATGTAATATTGAGGAGGAAACCTATGTAAAAGTAACAATAAACAATAAAATAATCATCCTTTATATTTTTATAGCCTCTTTCACGGGAACCAAGGGTGCTTTACACATAATTACAGAGACAGAACAACAAAAAGTCATTCCGGATTGAATGCCTTTGTGAAGAGGTGGGTTTTATAGGAGGTTTTTGAAAGTGTCCAGCTCTGTGGGGATGAGTTCCAGAGGGTGGGTGCTGCGATGCTGAAGGCTCTGTCCCCAAAAGTCCGGAGTCTGGTGTGGGGGACAGAGAGCAGGCCTCACAGCTGAGTTCTGGACATATCGCAGCCTGTCCAGGACCTTGCTGGTACAGGACACCATTGCAGTAGTCCAAGCGGGAAGTGATGACGGCATGGAAGAGTGAGTCTGAGAGTCAAGGTCGAAGTCTGGAGATGTTTTTGAGGTGGTAGAAGGCAGATTTGGTAATGAGTTTGACATGTGACTGGAATGAGAGGGTGGAGTCCAAAATGACACCAAGGTTGCGGACTTCTTGGGATGGGGAGATGGAGCAGCCATCCACTTTGAGGAGTAGATCAGCTACCCTCAGGAGCAGCGGCTTGGGAGCCACCACCATTACCTCCGTTTTGCTGCTGTTTAGTTTGAGTAGGTGAGATGACATCCAGGTTTTTATTTCATTCAGACAGTTAACAAGTGACAGAGGGGGAAGCGGAGTGGATGGTTTGGTGCTGATATACAGTTGTGTGTCATCAGCATAACAGTGGAAGCTGAGACCGTGGCAGTGGATTATCTGGCCAAGGGAAGCATGGTAATGGTGAAAAGGAGGGGTCCAAGCACAGGGCCTTGGGGCACACCTTGTTTGACTAGTAAATTAAATCAAGTCGCAGAGTACCATTTGACATCTGGAAACAAATACAGTGGAAAGACTTTCAGCTGTCTACACGTTTACTGCCAAAAAGCATACTATCTAAGGTACACCTGTTTGGCAAGAAACAGGCTACATGAAGAAGAAAGCAGGGAACGTTTTTATGATCTTACATAGACACAGAGAAAAACTGAAAGGCCACTACCTTTGTTTTTGTTGTTCACTGAAGACATTTGGGTTTCAGATCAAAAGATGAGACAAGAGTTCAGAATTTCAGCTCTCATTTCCTGGTATTACATACCATCCCTTTATTTGAACCCACCCATTTTTCAAGTGAGCACAACTATTGGAACATGTGACTGACTGATTTGTTGATGTTTCTGGTTGCCTTTTAGGCTGATTGTCCAAACATTAATAGCTCTACATGACTAGTCTAAGTTTTCATCCTTGGTTCAAACCTATAAAGACTGCATTTCCTGTTAAAGAGGATAAAGCAACACGAAGACCAGAGAGCTGTCTGTGGGAGAAAAGCAAGCCATCGTCAAGCTGAGAAAATCGACCAGAGCCATTGGACAAACATTGGGCACAGCAAGCACAACAATTAGGAACGTCCTGAAAAAGAAACTACTGGTGCACTGAGCAACAGACGTCCAACAGGTCGGCCAAGGAAATCTACAGTAGTTGATGACAGAAATATGGTGAGAGCTGTGAAGAAAACCCCCAAAACATCAGGAAGTGACATCAGCAACGACCTCCACAGTGCAGGGTGAAGGTATCACAATCCACTGTTGGAAGAAGACTCAGAGAGCAGAAATATAGAGGCCGCACCACAAGATGCAAACCACTCATCAGCAGCAAGAATCGCAAGGCCAGAGTGAAATTTGCAAAGCGGTACAGAGATGAGCCGCAAAAGTCCTGGAACACAATCTGCTGGACGGATGAGACCAAGATTAATCTGTAGCAAAGTGATGGAAAGGCCAAAGTGTGGAGAAAGAAAGGAACTGCTGATGATCCAGAGCGTACGAGCTCATCTGTGAAGCACGGTGGAGGTGATGTCACGGCCTGGGCTGCATGGCTGCTTCTGGAACAGGCTCATTAATATTTATTGATGATGGAACTGATGATGGTCGCAGCAGAATGAAGTCAGAAGTGTTTACAGAGAAATGCACTGAAACTAATGGGGAGGAAGTTTATCATGCAGCAGGACAACGAGCCAACCAACCAACAGTTTGGTGATGTCGATGGGTCGCAGGCTTGAGGCAGTTATTGCAAGCAAGCGTTACGCCACCAAATATTAAATGTTATTTACTTTAAGATGATTTGTTCCTTTGCTTTTGCTCACCTACGAATGCTGTGGTCTAATACAAAGGTATGTCTTGAGTTGTTTAACACATCTAGAAATTCTGAACTCTTGTCTCATCTTTTGATCTTAAACCCAAATGTCTTCAGTGAACAACAAAAACAAAGGAAGTGGCCTCACTGTTCCAATACTTTTGGAGGGGACTGTAGGTTTCAGCAGTGAAGCAGTCACCAGTTGGCCATGTGGTTTGCGTGGCTTTAGTTTGGTGGGGGTTATGTTGGGAACGGAAAAGGAGTCGCCCTTTAGACATTATTCCTGAAGGCGGAGCGAAAATGTCTTTGGCAAACCTGGTCAGTTACATCTCTATAAGGTTTTGGAATAGGCTAATTGTAAAATACTTGTAAAATAAACCAATTCAAGTAGCTCTGGGATTCCTGGGATATCACCAGGTTTCCAGATCCTGACAAAGAGGATATACAGTATCTCTCCTTAACTAATTAACTCAACTCCACCTTCATTTCTTGTATCTTTGTTATCTATAATCCCATGTAATCACCATATTGACTTATCATATATTTTTACATATTACTATTTTTGTATGCATAATAGAATCATTGAAATTAAGAAAGCATCCCTGCTGAGTCATGATTCAGTCTTCCCTCCTCTTTGTGTCTCTGTTTGGGGAAGTAACCTTTTTAAATGTGGCTCCTTTTCACCTCGATGATAAATGAATTAATTTTACTTCAGTAATAAACTCCTGGACTTTAATAGCTCCTGTGTTTCAGACGCTTTTCTGCTTATGTTCAAAATTTCTGCACGTTCAGAATCTCTCCCACATATCTCTGTGTTCTCTGACACGTCCAGAGAAAATTATAATCTTGCTAACGTCAGAAACATATAGAACAAGACTGACAGCATCATTTTATGAGAATTCATGATATTTTAAAAGTCGACCCTAGACTCTGCTGTGCATTACGTTATTGCTCCGCTGGTAGTTTCACTTTTAGACCGTTTGGAACCTAACTGAAACACTTGTGATCAGTCAGAAATCTCACCACTAACGTTCACTTCAGCGGCTCTGATAAAGTGCAGCTCACAGTCCGGAACAGAGCAAGGCTCCTCTTCAGCTTTTAAATGTTTATATTTCAAAACTCTACCAGCTGCGTTACCCCTTGTCGTCACAACTGTCAGGACTCAAAGCGCGAGAGTGGGTTCGCTCGATTACTGTCCCGGCGTAAGCTGGTGTCGCATCAGCTGGGCGGAGATGATTTAGTTATTAGTTTTTCACTGTGTGAGGAAATTGGTGTGTGGCGTGAAAGCGTGTGGAAAATATTAACTGAGTGAGTCTGATGCACACCCCTACTAGTTATCACGATGACATGATGAAAATGTCTGTTACGTCACGTTGTAGCCTGGAGGTCATGTCGCCCGGTAGTCAGGTCTCTCGCTCATGAACGATTCTAAATAAATGTAAACGTAAATGGCGGCCCCCCCCTATAAAACCGAAGGACATGTACTGTACAGATAATAACCCCAGCACCACCCCAGAGTATGAATGTGGTCATGGTTGGCACTTCTTAAACAAATGCTCGTCTTATGTCTTCTCACTGAATTCATTTAATAAATCTCCAATTAGTTCACTAATCTAAATTTTAAAACAAAGACGCTCTCCTTTAAGCTTCTCTAATGTGAAAACATGCCGGCTTCCTGCCAGTGTGGTAAATTAAATTTAAATTACTTACTTTTGGTCCGATAAATAAAACATTTTTTATCTATTTCTAACGTTCTAATAATAATTGGCAGGTTCATCAATAATGAAAATAATTGCTTGTTTGTCCGTCTCCTGTATAACGCCGGGCTTCAGCTGGACGTGTTAACAAACAGACAGAAACAACATACACAGAATAAAATCGAACTGAACCACAACAAAAACAAAACACCTTCACAAATCTCTCCACAATCAAAACACGAGTGCAGCTGAGTTTTCCAGAGCTGGAGATCAGCTCCGCTGTGCGCTCCCAGGATGCAACAGTCTTCCCCGTGTACTACCTGCACAGCGACTATACCCTCAGATCTGCGCAAGGTAAACGGACTCACTGACCTTCCTCCCCGTGGCCGGTCCATGAACAATGCAGTCATCGCTGTCGGACTGAGTCGATTCACTCTGATCCTCTTTGGCCGCTGGAGCCTCCTCAACATCTGCACGGGTCCGGACGGCGAGCAGGAGGGGAGGAAAAAACAACAACAGGAGTGAGTTAAACAATGGTGTGTTCTTTAAGAAGGAAATATAAAGTTGCAGCATCACAATGTTGACATGTTGAGTAGGCCGTGTCTCCGAGGGCTGTCATTAACATTTATGAAGCCCGCTCTAAAGATTATTGGCAGCCAAATTCAATATTAATGTCTGTTCTGCTCAGGAAGCATTGTTAGAAAGCAAACAAACACAAAATAAAACATTAGCACCTTAAAGACAGGGCGCAGGGCTCAGAACACCGGCAGGCTGCGAGAGTTAAAAACACTGTTTTGTGTCCACAGTGTGAAGCAAAATATAACAAGTGTGAACCAGAGGACCAACAAACAGCTGAAAAACATTTCAGTCACTCTTCTTCTTTTTGTTTACTAACCTTTATTTTCTTTAAAGTAAAAAAATTGCATACAAATGTACATAAATAAATAAATATGGTAATACAATATATATTTATATCTGACGTACTGCACATAATGTCTCAAGTGTGACCTCTATGATTGATAAACAGGTGGTGGTCCAGTTCATTACATTTACTCATGTAATGTTAACATACAAGCATCAACAAAGCATGAGAATGTGTGCTGAGAGATGCTTTATGTCTGTATTTTGTGTTTTCTTGTAAAGCTGCAGAACGGAGTCCAAAACAAATTTCCTTATCTCAAGCATCAAATACAGCACGAGATCTACAACTGACACACATATGGCAGTGGGGGTGGTAGAAGGAAAGGAAGGTGTTTTAGATAGTTCAACTCAGTGACGGCTCTTGGAAAGAAGCACTGTGTGTTCTCGGGGCTCTGTAGCGCCTCCCAGAAGACAACAACAGCATAACATTCATTTACATTATCTGACACTTTTCTCCAAAGCGATTTACAATTGCTCTACATGTCAGAGGTCGCACGCCTCTGGAGCAACGAGGGTTAAGCGTCTTGCTCAGGAACACAATGGTGAATGGGTCACAGTGGGGAATTAAACCCGGGTTTCTCACATCAAAGGCATGTGTCTTATCCACTGCTCCATCACCACCCACTCAGGAGGAAACGTGTATTAACCCAACAACGCTGACAGCCCACATCCAGAAGGATTTGAGCGCAGGACAGTCCCACGTTTGTTCAGATCACGATCAATACTTCCTCACCTTCTGTGATTTCCTCAGAGATCTCAGAGTCGTCGGAGCAGGACTGAGAGCTTGTTGGCAGCAGCTGTCCTTCAGAGAAGTGAGACTCTTCTTCCTCTTCCTCTGCGGCGCACTGAGGAGTCGCTTCTGACGCAACCTGCAAATACAAAATACTCAGTGTGATCACTGATGGATCAGCTGTGATTAAAAGAAAAACAACTGTTTATTTGGCACAGACTTTAATCAGTGCAGCCAGACAGCTGAGTGACTTTGGATTTGATGAGTAAAAAATATTCTGGGCTTCTGGTTTCTGTCTTGTTTCCTTTTGTGCAGTTTCCCCTGATGTAGAGTTACAGCCTACATTTGATCAACACGCTGCCGAAACTCTTATTTCTCTAATTCACATTTATTTTAAATGGCTCCACGTCTTTCATTATCAATCCTCTAATCCCACCTGAAAGAGAGTGTCCACAGAAAGCTGTTTATGTTATTATTTACAGGTGAGGTGAAGAATCTTATTTGCAGTTACAGATATCTGGTTTGACTGTAAGTTTACCTGTACGACAGGTGAGGACGCCGTCTCTCTGGGACCTGGAGAGGTCTTGTCCTCGACCTGACAAGAACAAAAACATTAAAACCGATTTTTCTGGTTGAAAATGATTTCCACTCATACCTACTGCAGGTTCCTCAGTCTCAGGTTAAAGCCTCTGTACGAAGGTTCTTTAAAATGAATAAAAACACGCACGCCGTTTTCCTTCAGCACGTGGTCATTTTGTGTTCCCGGATGTAGGTCTGTATTCTTTTTGAGGATTCTGCAGTAATATCTGGTAACGCTGTCAAAACTTATACACAGTTCTGCTTGTAGCAATGTGGTCGTTTCTCCTCACAGCAGGGGGTGAAGTCCAGCTGTTTAGAGAGGGACTCTTCATTCTTCATATGTGAGCATTTAGACTTCCGCCTTGGTGTCTGCGTCGCTCTGCAGTTACACTGTCAAAATGCTAGTTAGCGATGAGGTTTCTGTGTTCCACTGTGATGACTTCCCCCTACTGAGCCGGCCAACTTCCTGTTAACCCTCCGCTAACTTGAATGGGGGTAAAACGATAAGCGTGCGGCTTTCTAAATCTTCCGAATGTTATTGGACAGAATGGATCAAATTCTGAAAGTTAAACGAGGCGCGTGGGTTGTGATGCTCAAAAGATTGTTTTCACCGCTGCTTCTTTCACAATGTAAGTTAACGGGTAAATGTCTTGTTTGGACGCTAGTAAAACTGATTTCAGCACTTCCTGTGGGTTTGGAGGAAATGCGACGCCACCAAACCAACCAATCACAGTTCTTGTGATCTGCGTCGGCATGATGTGTAGTTACATTTTTTTGGGAAGGCTACGGCGTAGATTCGACACAGAAGTATAAACTGGCCTTCAGTCTGGTTCTGCTCTTTTAGAAACACAGAAAGTAAGACATGCATGAGCCACAATCTCACCTGGTCATTCGCAGCTGTGGGATCTACAAACGTGACCTTTTTGGCCATCATTCCCTCTTTTGTCTTCTGTCTGAGCTTTGGCAGCGGGGCCTGATGGTGAGAACACATTCAGATTAAGGAATATAGTTTGCAGGAATACACCTTTACAGGTAATTTCAGATGCCAACATATTAAAACTGTGCATTAGTGTAACTTTTTGATGGTCTTGGTCGAGTCACATTTGTACTCTGCCTTGTCTCGGACACTGAGGATTTTATTTCAAGACCATAACTTTGGGAATATCAATAAATTGCTTTTGCATCGTCTGATTTATTTGTTAACGTCCAAACTTTGATTGGATGTAAAACGTACTGCTTCAAATCCAACCAATAACCCTAATTAAAAATGTTTTGTTCCCGTTACATTCATTCATTTAGCCGACGCTTTTATCCAAAGCGACTTACAGCTGCTATACATGTCAGAGGTCACACGCCTCTGGAGCAACGAGGGGTTAAGTGTCTCGCCCAGGGACACAGTGGTGGATTGAACCCGAGTCTCTCACACCACAGGCATGTGTCTTATCCACCGTGACATCACCACCTCCGTTAACGACTGTCCCCACGATGGTTGGCTAAGCTTGGAAAAGGAGTGCTGGATAAAGATGTTGGTTTCAGCTCTAGGTGTCTGTATGTGGGTGTTTTAACGGGAATGTGGATTTTTTAGATCAATGTGAAAAGTACCTATGATCTCGTTTCCTGAAAGTCTCGGTCTCGTCTCGGTCTCGATAAACTCGGTCTTGACTACAACACTACTGTGCACTTTGAATAAGGAATTGCACGGACGTAACTCTGTGGGTATTCTGACCTTAGAGCTGACGGCTGCGACCTCAGGCAGAGAGGAGGAGAGATGGAAAAGGTCTTTGGCTTCCTCCTCTTCCTCCACGCTGTGCTGTTCCTGCTTTGGCTCAGCCGTTAACTTCTCTGTTGGGATGAACTCTGGCTCCTCCGCAGACATGACGCAGCCTGGTGGAGGGAGGTAAGGGGACGTCCACTGCAGCGCCACTGTAATATGGCCGGCGGGGAGTCCAGAGGGATCGGTCAGCTCAAACGCACCTGAAGGACAAACAAGAGAAATGGAACAAAACACTGAAAGAAGGAGGAGACAAAGACTAGACAGGGCCTCAATAATAAAATATTCACACCGAGCCGACGATGAGTCTGCAGAGTTCAGTTCAGTTTTCTTATGAGTGAGAAAGTCCTTAACCTCTGGGTCAGATTCTCAGAGATGAGTCTCTGTCCTCGTTATGAGAAGACGGATCCAGAGATTCTTCAGTTTGTGAGTGCAGCATTAAAAACCAGTGAAATGGAGCCACATTCAGCTCTTTCGTCATGTATTCCCGACTATTATGAACAGCAGAGAAGGTGAATTACGGCAGTTAGGTCAATCCATCACGTCTATATAAAGTCAGAGACAGAAATAAGATTTGGTTTGACTTTCTGTGGCTCGAACATCTGTCGTTTCTTTCACAGCAGACGTTTTGTCTTATCACAGTTCGTCAGCATCTCAGTGTAACACAGCATTAACGTCACCGTCTCACACAAACAGACGTGGGCGTATTAACGGCCAGACATTTTAGCATTTTGCTAAGAAACACAGAGGGAGATGTTGGACACGATGGCCTTGTTTGTACTGTACTGATCTTTATGAAGTTAGTGGACGTGGCCTTGGGTGCGAGCAGAGCGAGTGTAACTATTTGTTCATTAATCTGCCAATTATTGTCTCCGTTAATCTCATCAAGGTTTGGTCCATAAGACATCAAAAAAACTGATCAATCTCAGACTCCAAGATGACTTCTTCAAATGTCGTGCTGTCTCCAGCAAACATATTTAACTTACTATAACAAGAAAAGCAGCACATTATCAAATAGCTGCTGATTAATCTAAATGAATAAATGTAAATGTAAATAAACTCTCCTGACTTCAGGAGAACTGTTGAGCTGTGCTAACTTTTACTTTTCCACCAGGTAGTTTGCTAACTCCTTTAATCCACGTGGCTGCTCTTTAATCGCTTTTACAGGATCACTAAAATGTCAACAGGCGGAGCTTATTAACTGATCTACCGATGTGTTTGATGACAAAACCCTCGTTAGTAGGAAGGCTGTAGGCGATGTGACGCTGGATAATGTCTCGTTAGGTAACATGATGGAACAAAAGCATCCTGACGCAAGTCTCTGATAGGAGGAGACAAGAGATACATGAAAAACACGATGACGTCAGCTTTTGTTATTATTAGTGTTATTTTACCTCCATTATTAACTTTCCCGAGCAGAGTACGGGTTTCTGCCGGGGTCAGTGAGGGAGCACAGGAGGAGCCACCAGCTCTGGACACAACAGCTGCCTTTCTCTTCGCATTATTTGTCAGAGGACTTATTTTTCGCTGGATTGAGTATTTAGGATTTCCTAACCTGAGATAAGACAGGTTAGGTTCCTAAAAGTTAGTTAGGATTTGCTTCTGTAAAATCTTAAGACTCTTCCTGTCTTAACTTAAGACTTAAGATAGGGACTTGCTGTGACACGGCCCCTGGAGCAGGAGCCCTGACGCTGAGGCCTGGCACAGTAACACCTCACCTGTGATCCCCTTGTCCTGGGCCAGTGACAGCAGAGGTACCCGGGCCTTCCCCAGGTACGTGTCCATCTGCTCCTCTTTGTAGTCGAACACGTAGAACCGAAGGACCTCAGACCTCAGGTACCGGTCCAGATCTACATCCATCAGGACGGAGTAGGACTTGAGGTCGTCGAAGTCGGGGTCGCAGGAGTCGTGGACGGTGGCGGTCGGGTGGTCGGGGAAGTCAAAGACTTTGTAGACCACGTAGGGGCTCGGTAGCCGGGAGGTTCCTGGCTGCAGGTCTCGGCAGCGTTGGACGGTGACGTAGAGTTCGTTCAGACTGCCGCTGGGTGGCTGCGGCTGAAAGGAAAGATTTATCTGGAGGTTACATCGCTCTGCAGAAACGTGGAGACGGCAGGAGTCCCGGCGGCTTCTGAGAAGTACGCCGAAGAGTAAAATCTAGAAGTGGCGGTACTGCATTCGGGTGAGTACCACTTCAACCACTGGTTGTTCTAGGTAAGAGTTAAGAGACCATCACAGTAAAACTACCTGGGTTTCATGTTTGTAGCTCTGACGGTGGATTAATAAATTGCTAAGATCAGACAGGTCGTAAACAAACTCTGGGCTCAGTCAAAGTTATCTGGGAGAGAAAACATTTCTGAAACTGCCTGTTCCAAACATCCATCCCTGCCAAATGTGCTTCCTCACGGTGTTTCTGTGTAATGAGGAGTTTCAGTTTTACCTCCTGATGCAGTGGAAGCTAAGCTGACTGACTGGCTGCACGTGTTCGTTCCCGACACATCCTTGGTTAGCGATGTTGCCGCTTTCTGAGATTTCAGCTTTGGGGTTATTAAAAGCGCTTAGGATGCTCATTTGTGCCATCAACGCTACAGCACCCAACATCTCCCACCTCCGCAAATAGACGCTATTTTGATTGGACATAATGTTTATATATTTTATATATTTGATCCTGATAATCACTGATTATAATTAATACACTTATTTTACTTTGCACTGTATTGCCAATTTCCTCTATGGGGGGATCAACAAAGAAACATCTTAGCTTCTCTTATTATATTATTGTGTACGAACTACATTTTTATTATATCTGATAGAAACGATGGCTGTAGCCACAGACATAAAACCCAAGTTTTCCTTTAAATTACTAAAACATAACGTACCTGTGTGTCTTCTCTCGGTGTGGTGTTGATGTAGCTGACGGCCTTCACCTTCTCTTTATACAGACGGAGGGTCTCTGTCACGGGGATCTTCAGCCTCAGCCAGTAATCCACGGAGCCAAAGGACCACGCTGAATCAGATGTACCTGAGAAAGAGCAAACAGCTTTCAACTGCAAAGGTCAGTGCACGTCCGCGTTCTGCTCACTCGCTCATATATATATATGACCTGCTAGACTAAAGTCTATTCCAGACTCTGGAGAAGCGTCGATGTAGATCTGAGAATTTTCTTACAACTTTTAAAACACAACTTAAAATTCATCCTTTCAAACAGCGCCGGGCGATACGGCCAAAAATGTTAAATTTCATATCATTCAATATCGATAATTATCAGAATAAACGTCAATTCATTATTTCGTTCAGGTTTAAAGGCTGACTGTTGCTCCCGAGTAGGGCTGCAGGATATTGGCCGATTTATATTGCAATTTGAAAAATACAGGAATTTTCACACGATGACTTCAGTTGCTCTGTTTGAAAAGAATTAAGCATCCTAGAATTATTGGGGTGATTTTGTAGTGAAATAAAAATAAAATAGCTGATAAATGTATTTTTAGTCTGAAGACTTTTTGCTATCTGTCCTTTCTTGAGCTTTAATGCAGTAAACATATTTTGAACAAATGATTGAACACCGGCTGCCTGAGCAGTTTACAAAAGTTGCTTTTCTTTTGCAACCAGATCTACTGCTGCCGTGGTTTCCTCCTGTCCCTCACCTTTTTCCAAGTTGTTGTCGACAGCTAACGGGGGCGGGGCCTGCGCTGGTTGTTTGATAAACTGATTAAGATCAATACTGTGATTGGCGGTTGGCTGTAGATACAGAGTTTGCTTGTCAGAACAAACACTTGATGCCAAACAGTGGATCGCTTCACAAATCTGAACATTCAGAACTATTCTGCTAAAATCTGTTTTTAACAAATGTGCACGGGTAAAATTAAATAAAATCTTTCTTCAGTCTCTTTTTCTAAACAAAATAAATATCTTAATAAAAAAATAAAGTGCTGTTTCGTTCATTTATTGAACATTTGTTATTTAGGAAAATGATATTGTGCCAACTATCGCCATTGTTTTGTTGCCCAGCCCTACTTTAAAACTACCTTTTAACTAGAAAGTTGTTTTTATATTTTAACCACACTCACAGATTTAAAGGTCTCTTCTAGTGTTCTCTTTAATAAAAAAATCCTATCTTCTGTATACAGGGAAGCAAACTTCAGGAGGGAACAAGTGAGGGTTAAGTTCCTTTCTCAAGGTCAACAAGAGTGTTTTCTACTTCTCACAGCGTGCCTGGGGCTTTGACAGATACAAAACACTGTGTTGACCGGGTCGGCTCGCTCTGTGTCTGTTTTTCTTTGCCAGATTCTACTGCTACCTGCCAACAGGGATTGTTAGTTCGATCTAATCTCGCTCACCGACCAGCGGCATGCTGCCATGAACTCTTCCGTCGTGCTCGAGCAGCTGCTGCAGCCGAAGCTGCGCGGTCGCCACTGTCCTCCAGTCCAAACCCAGGGCCTGATGCAGCTCCACAGTCACAGAGCACCTGCGGAGATAGTCCAGGAACCGGTCGTCCATGCTCACCACGTACTTAGATGTGAACCCATATTTTGGTTTCTGGCCCGTCACCACCGGAGTGGAGTGCAGCTCAAAGAAATAGAAGGAGTAGGTACAGAAGGTGGAGGGTTCAGAGTCGCCCAGAGCGTCCAGGGCGGACGGAGAGAGCGTGGCGCCGACTATCTGAAGTTCAAGAAGGTTCTCTCCTCGCTCCAGCTGAAGAGTTTCATCCAACTCATCTGTCTCGTCTTCGTCTGTGATGTCTGGTTTGAGGACGTAGGTTTTGTTGCCGTAGGCGATGTCTCTGAGCTGAGCTGAGGAGCAGAAACAGAAAGTCTGAGTTAGAGATAATCACAGCTGACACAAAACCAAACAAGGATGATCACCTCTCACTACACAGGTACGCATCAAAAACATGTCTGTCATGAGATCTCTATGAAGATTCTCAGTCATCCAGGTCATAGTTGGCCAACGAAGGTTAAAATCAAGGGCAACTGGACTTGGTTGAAGATACTGGAAGACGTTTCGTCCCTCATCCAAAGGACTTCTTCAGTTCTTCAACTTTTGTCTCTGTCATGAGGTCTATCTAAAGTAAAGACGCGTGTGTTTGAGGAGCCGCTGGTTTCATCATCAGCTGATTCACTGCCGGAACTGAATTTGAAATGAAGCGGCAACCTCCTGCTCTCACGACTGAAGCCGATGCTGAAGCACCTTAAACCTGCATCCTCTCCAGCAGCCAGCAGGGGGCGACTCCAGCGGCTGCAGAAAGAAGTGTGATTGTATAGAAGTCTGTGAGAAAATGTTTCTACTTGTCAGCTGATTTATTCCCTCAGTAAACACTTTCCTGATGAGTTTCTGGTCTCAGTCACTAGTTTCAAGTCTTCTTCAACACAGCATGATGTTCATTTAGTAAATTATGGTCCCATTTAGGGGATCATTTTTATGCGGAGAGGTAAACCTGACCCCCGCGACCCCTGTACGCAGGACAAGCGGTTGACGATGGATGGATGGATGGAGGTAAACCTCACCGGCCGTTCACAGAGAGAAGCAGCGTCAGACAGTGAACCGCGAACAAGTGTCAGGTTTGTGAGTCTGCAGCTGTAACACTTGAGTTAAGTGACTAGTTTGATGTTATTAGGTCTCGCAATTAGAGACGTTCGGCTGATTCCGAGGTTCGTTTCCCTCCTGTGAAGCGCACAGTTTCAATACATCGGGTCTGAGCTTGCACCAAATGATCATCTCAGGGCGTTTTGCAGCTGATCTCAGCACATTAGTGGAATAAGAAGAGAGAATAATTGAGAAATATGGCGATAAAAATTAGAAAGACATGAGAGTAGAGAAAGATGAGGACATTTCCTCCTGATGACAAATATAACAAGCAGCCTATAGGTGCATCTGCTGTAAAATAGCTTAATATCGTGGAAAAGTTCATTTTCTTTCATAATTTAATTCAATAATACAATCTTATTAACATTTCAAGCCTTTTTTTCCCATTTCAATCTTGATGATTAGGGCTCATAGAATCAAAACTAATAATAGGCTAGTTTAATGAAAATCACTGTCCAATCACATCACATGTCTGAATCTCATAAATATCAACCGTCAGGTTAACCCCAACCCTTTTTGACCTTTATTGCACACATGAGACTAAAGTTATATACCACTATCTTTATTCATACAATGTGTGCAATGTGTGCAACTGTGACACAGAATTTCCCCTCTGGGATCAGTATTTCTGATTATGGTGGCATTTCCGCCTCAGTCTAACGGTGTTGCTATACGTTTTACACGCCACCAGATGCAACGGTGTTTGCTTAGCTTAAAGCCCCAAAGCTTCATAATGCTTCATCCAGTCATCACTACTTGCTATTGAAAAACACCAACCTGTGAGTTGGTTGATTTGACTGTTTGAGGGACTATTTTGTCACACAGATGAGTCACTAGGGAAGAGGAAGGACAAAGCAGGTGGATTAACTGCATTATGGTGATCCAGGGACTCCAGTAAAAATTAAATGTGAAAGCAGGTGAAATGGAAGAGGGACAAGAGATGAAAATGTGTTTAGAAGAAAGGAGTGAATGGAAGATGAGTAAAGGGAGCACAGATGCCAGAAGTAAATATAAGAGCATTTAATATTCTTTGCATCTTAAGTTTATGAGGAGTAGGGGTGAGAGAACAACGCCGGTGACCATGAAGGAGCTGAAATTCGTAAAGTAAATTAGGGATGCAAACTAGTCCTTTTAAGCTGACGAGGAGACGTTTTGTTTTGCATTTTAACGTGTAAATGAAATGCTTAGTAATTATCCAGAAATCACATAGAAAAAAAGATGCATGAAGATGAATCGATAATCGTTTTATAAATCGCATCACAGCCCAGATTGTGAGGTGCTTAAGAGATTCCCACCTCCAATGATGATCAGAAACTGTCAGACTATATTCCTACTGTACCTTGGTTATGTTAGCTAAAAATAGCACCATCAGATAAGTTTTGCCTCTCTTTAGTAGCCAGGAGTGAAAATGAGTGATCCTCAACATTTGTTGTGTTTTCGGTAAACTACAGTTAAACTACAATCAAATAAAAAATAGACTGTAGCTCTACAGGAGCATTATTTTCCCAGATAAGGTTTAGATTTTTAGGCAGTCTATCATCTCAAACAGCATGAAAATAGTGCATTTAGCCGGCTTAATGGGGAACAAATCTCCCCGGGGGTGCATGCCCCCTGGACACCCCTGGCTTTGGGCTAAGCCCCGAATGTTTGCAATGCCTGGCTCCTCCCCTGACGTGAATAACGGATGCACCTTGCCAACTAAGTAGCTAGCTCCACCCTCTCGTCCAAACGTGGTCACGTCTGGTTCCTGGTTGCAAAAGACCAAGATGGCGACGGCCAAAATGCCAAACTTGAGGCTTCAAAACGGCGGTCCACAAACCAACGGGTGACGTCAAGGCGGCTACGTCCTCTTCTTTTACACAGTGTGATATCAGCTCATTGTTTCTGTCTGTCCGGCTGCAGCTTTCCTGTTGTGGTTCACTCTCAAAGCTGCTCAACGTGACCGAGCAAAGACACCTCTTCAGCCTTCATCTTTTACCAGCGGTCAGTGAAGCACACACCAGAAGTCCAGCTCTGTGTGGTTCGATGTTTTTGCTGAAATGCACCATGGGAGTCGTAGTTGGCATCTCTCCTTCGTTTTAATGTCCACAGGCTTCTCAGACTTTTTACTTTTAATCAAAGAAGCAGATATTTTCTGACACAGTTGATCATCTGTTGTTTTGATTCAGCAGGAGAGTTTGACGTCCGTCAGAGACGTAAAGGGAGAGAACATCATCATCACGGGAGTGGTTACTCGTTCACCTGATTTGTGTTTGGATGGTGTTTGGGAACAATTGATTGGGAAATAAGTTGTTTTATCAGGGAGCTTTAGAGGAGCTGGTAGGTGGATTGTGTTGCATTTGCAGTGTACAAAGCCAGGCTAGCTGTTCCCCCAGTTTCCAGTCTTTATGCTAAGCTAAGCTAACCAGCTGCTGGCTGTAGCTTCACATTCTGAACACCTGACTCTCAGAGACGAAGATGATTTACCTAATATTTCTTTAGATTACTAAGACTAAAGATAAATAATCACATTTCCAACACTTGACAGTTACGTCACAGGTGTGGATCAACTGTTTGGTGTCCTCAGATGGTTTGTTTAAAGCCTGGATAAATAAATACCTTCCAGTTTCTTGATCTTCGCCGCCCTGGTGTCCAGCAGTTGGGCCTGTCGTCCCAGCTTCTGCTCGTACTCGACTCTGTCGGCGTCCATCTTCCTCAACACGGCCTCCAGCTCCGCCTCATTACCAGAGATTCAGAACAAAGCCCACTAAGCACTTACACTTCAGCCACTAAGGAGACTTTCTGCCGCATCAGATTTCATGAATGGCTTCAGTCACACACATGATTTACTCTCTTTCACCAGACTGAAGGTAGAAAGACACTGAAACAAGCATTTAGGTCTGGACTATACGCACAGACACAAAAAGAAAAGATAATGAAGGATAAATAAAAGAAAGGTAGAAAGTTTGCTGGTCTACATGTGAGCCCCTCCACCTTGTAGTCTTTGCAGATCTTGCTCTCCACGCTGAGGAGGTTTCTGGTCTTCTCCAGCTCCTGGATGGTTTCAGCGTGAGCGGCTCGTAGCTCTCGGACGGTGCTCGCAGTGTTGCCGCTCGCTCCCTCCTCCACCTCTTTCAGGAAGCCCAGATCTCCACTCTTCTGGGAGTTACGCGTCTAAGGGTGGGGACATTTAAAATTTAAAAAACCATCACGAAAACACAAATAAAACATTAAAAAAGTAAGTTGTAGCTCTGCTAGTCAATACTGCGTTCATATCATGCATTTAGTGAACTTTAAATGAAACGCTTCATTTCTTTATACATGCATTACCCCCAAAATCTCAAATAGCCTTTGAAATGTAAAATAAGAAATATCGATCCAACATTTTGACCTTTAAACAGCATCTTAGAGAGGATGACAGGACTTAGCATGAGAACTCCTGAATTGACTTGTAACGTTACATAAGGCTGAAATTCAGGCTTGGTGTTCTGTCGGGAGATGCATTTACTTAAACCATCGATGAGTACTGCAAAAATAAAAATAAGTATAAATAATATGTAATGTGTGAAGTGAAAGAGAAAGTTATAACTCCGTCATCTGAACGTAACTGGGCACAGCGGCTGAGAGGGGGTTTGGGCTGGAAAGGAAAAAGGTGCGCTGGATTTATAACACAAGACTAAACCAGAGCCTCATTGTGAAACAAACGGTATCACAATAATCGTTTTTGGTGGATGATCGATACGGGATTTTTAGTGGCTGATGCAGATATTTAGAGAGCAGGATGTATAATGCTGATTTTAAAACAAAGAAAAGTCCCATATAATCCAGTCTAATCTGCATGTTCTCTCGCCAGTAAGGTGTCATTTCAGATGAAGCTTTATTAATGAATGAAACAGAAACATAATTTGGGTTCTGCTGTAGATTTCAGAGCGACTTTGGTGTTTAAAGGAGAGCGGGGTACAACGGCATTACCCTCTACAGTATAAATATATATATATTTAGATCAGAGCTGCTGTCCTGTAGGATGATTAATCGGACAGAAAGTGCAGGTATCAGCTGAAGCCAACTATCTTAAAATGCCAGATATCGCCCTTCGTTGGACTAGCGACCTGTTCAGGGTGGACCCCGCCTTTCGCCCAATGTCAGCTGGGATTGGCTCCAGCCCTCCTGTGTGCAGGATAAGCGGTTGACGATGGATGGATGGATGGATAGATTAACTCTTATATTCATAATTGTTGGAAGCCAGAATCGTCACTGAAAATAAAATTTGATAAATCACACAGCCCTAATAAGTTGTATATATCCGTATCACAAATATATAGGTTTGTTGTTTATTAACAAACAAATCAATAACATTTAATCTAAAAAAAAAAGGAAGGTTTATTTCCCTACTTACCTTAATGAGCAGCAGCGCCTCGGTGAGTTCGGCCACGTCGTACTCACTCTCCTTTAAAGAACACAATATCAGTCAGATGAAGTGACCCTGAAGAACTACGAGTTTGTACATGCGTTCTGCAGAGAGGCCCGAGCTGCTGTGAAAGCCAGCTGTTTCTTTATGTGGAGAATTTAAAAAAGTCTGACTTGGTGCCGCCCAACAGACTGGCTGACAGCAATGCACAGTTCCCTCTCATAACTCAGAGAGGACCTCATGAAGCTGGATTAATACTTCTGTGATCAGGGGCTCTGCAGCTGAGCCACAGTTGTTCCTTCTCAAACATGTAACGCTGTAGCGACCACATGGACGCCACATGCAGACACCAGGAACTCTTGATTGGTCAGCTTCAGTTTCTGGTTCTGGTGGAGAAGACTGTTTAGAGCGAAGACATGATCCTATGTGTAATCGTATGTGAGTGAGATGGTCATACTCTCAGTGCTTGGTTCCCTCCTCTTCATCATCTGCACCCTTCCACTTGGATAGATCCTCCGCCGCCATGGCCTCCGTTTCCACTGCTACGCCGATGACACTCTACTTTTCATCTCTTCCAAAATCATCACCCACACCACCCTCAGCACTTGTCTCACAGACATAAAGTCTTAAATGCAACAGAACTTCCTCAAATTCAAATGCAATAAATCTGAAATCCTTCGGCCCTAACCCCCTCACCTAACCACTCTGGCCTCTCCCTGCCTCTCTGACCTCCTCCCCCGCCACACCTCCACTCGTTGGCTCAGGTCCATGGACGCAACAACACTAAAAACCAACAACCAACAAAGCGCCAGACTTGGGGTGGCAGGGCCTTTTTCTTTGCAGCACCCTCCCTCTGGAACTCCCTCCCTCACCGCATCCCACAGGCTAACTCCACGCCATCTTTCAAACAGGCCCTCAAAACCCCACCTTTTCAAGAACTAATAAATTCCTTCCACTGTCTCCCCTTTATTTCCTCTTTTAACCAATTACTTTCATTATTCTTCCTGTAAGAAGAGAGCAGCGCCATATAAATCTAATTCATTATTATTATTATTATTATTCGGTGATGAAACAAGGCCAACTTTCCTACCATCGCTCTGTATCACAAAGCACATGACAGCATGTAAAAAGTTAAAGCACGATGCATCAGGACACACCTATGTCCCGCGGTGATATCAACAGGTAAAGTCTGACACTGAACTATAAATCAAATCCCACACTGCAGGACTCCTAAATAACCCCTGACATTGAACATAAATCTTTCACTGCATCAGTTTTCACCAGAATTGTCTCTTTGTTGTAGAAACACTGCCATTAAAAGCAGTTGAAAGATAAGACAGTCACCAACACACCCAGTAGCTCCAGCTAGCAGAGTGTGAAACTACTGCTTTTGATGTTTGATGAAATTTAAACATTGTGTAAAATATGTCCACGTTCTTTGAGTCCGCTGCCTCTGTTCTGACCAGGGTTGGTCTCTAACATGAAAAACCAGGACAGGTGTGACCTAATAGGTTAACTCAGAGGTATAGAGGGTCTCCAACCATGGGACATGTGTGTTTTACTCCACCACCACTTTAAAATCTCACCCTGCTGTAGAATTTCAGACGGTCACGGAGCTCCTCCAGCTGCTGCTTCTGTTCCAGAAACTGGATATGAAGTTTCTTATTTTCCTCCGTCAGCTTCTCACTTGTATCTGAGAAAAAAAAACAACAACAATCACTTTGATGAGCAGCATGCAGCGCAGCTATAATATTCAAGTGAAGGAAGTAAAAGTACCTCGCTCAGCCTTGATTTTGTCGAGGATTTCGTTTTTGTCGACGAGGTCGGCCTGCAGCGCCGTCTCCAGCTGGGCGATCTGTAACTTCAGCTGCTGCTCCTGAATCTGCCACTTCTGTTCCCGAGACACGTCGAAGGCGCTGGAAACGTTTGGCGAGATGAGAGCGTGGAGAGCGAAAACATTTGATGGTCTGATCACCATCCAGCATGCTAACATGCGCTACTAAACAAAAGCTTTGTGGGTTCAAATGAAATCCTCTTAAATAAAGTGCTTGTTGGAAAATGGTCTGACATGTTAGGGAGCGGTGCAGCCTGAGGTCGAGGTCACCTTGTGATTGGTTGGATCAGAGTATTTGTGTTGGACGCAGTGGGACTTTGACATGTAGATGATAACCAGGGGTTTAAAAAGGAAAACTGCCCCATGGCTCAGTTGATGAATTGATGATTGGGAAAGATGGCTGAACAATTAATCTATATATTATAAAAGTCGCAGAAGGAACCTTTTAGTTCCATGGAAAAAGATCTGGGGACTTAAAAGTCCCGGGTACTTTTGGTCTAAAAGCCATCCAGACCTCTCAGGTGATCTGGGATCAGGTCTGCTTTCTGTCCCCAGAGTCCAAACTAAACCTGGAGAAGCAGCGCTCAGTTTTTATGCTCCGTATATCAGGAACAAACTCCCAGAAAACTGCAGGTCTGCTGAAACTGTCAGTTCTTTTAAATCAAGGCTTTTATTTTTACGTCTGCCTTTAATTAAATTAAAAGCTATAGATTGATAACTTTCACTGCACTGTAACTTTTACTGTCCTGTTTTATCCAGTTTTTATATTTCTCTCTTTTAAAAATTGTATTTCAATTACTTTTTTTTATTCCCCAACAATACGTTTATGTTTTGTGTAAAGCACCTTTAATTGCCTTGTTGTGAAAATGTGCAAATACACTTGCCTTAGTGGGAAGTGGACTGGAGGCCAATCATACGCATGTGTATCAGTCTTAAATAAAGGTAAACATGAAAGAAACTGAAGTGCTTACCTGTTGACCAGTTTCTCATTGTTCTCCTTCAGCTGGTCCCTCTCCTGCTCCAGTTCACTGATCTGCTCCTGCAACTAGAGAAAACACAGAGTCTGTCCTGTGGTTCCTCTCCAACCACAAGGTCCTGCCTGACCGTACGATCCAGCGGACTGACACCTCGCTGTCGGCCATCAATGTAAAGACAGACAGTGAGCAGGTTCAGACAAACTTCTGAGACTATAAAAAGCTTAATTTACATTTTAAATTCAGTTAGTGTGATCAGTTAATGAGCTGACAAAGAGCTTATGTATGAAGTTATGTTCTGTATTTAAGTTCGTGATGCATGATGTATTTTAAGCCGTATATTTTTACTGCCAATTATCATTACGGGCACAAATTACCGTTTCAGCAGCAGCTGGCAGAGCGAGGTTAATGCTGCAGACATGATGGGCCTGCTTATTTATCTTACTTAGGAATCAAAGTGATTTATAAACGTTTTTGTGTGTGAGGGCGGACGATCTGAGCTGCTAACAGTTAGTGAGTTAAACTACGTTCTGTGCTGCACTACATGATGATAAGCACGGGCCTGCTGCTTTCAGAACATTTCTGTCAGTAAGCTATGAAAGGGAGAAAACGTAAGCTTTCTTCAGGGGGCCAGATTTGGCCGCACAGCATCAGGACGCCATCTGTAAATCTCAAACACATCTCATTCATTGGGACTCTTTTCTCCAGAGCGAGTGTCAATAAGCGCATCCAAGCTGAGAAGGAACAACAAGAGCGAGACGAAGAATCGGAAGCGACAAAATGCAGCATATCCTGCTTTTTACCTGAGAAGCTGGAACCAGATAATCTTTAGCATCCCTGTGAGTGCAAAAATGGTTGAAATGATTAATCAATTATCAAAAAGTTGCCAATTAAATTTTGTTTGATTGATTAACCAATTAATTAACTGTTGCAGCTCTATGACGAGGAAACCCAGAATAATGCACATGTAAATATCTGTAACGTTGTTCGTTCTCTGCAAATAGTTGTATATATTCTTCTCTCTTCTTTTATTATTCTTATATAACTTGCATTGTTTATTCCATATTTATATATTTCTACATTTATCTATGTCCGCCGTATGTTTGTCTGCGTGTAGCACCTTATCACCAAAGCAAATTCCTCGTATGTGTAAAACACTACTTGGCAGTAAAGCTCCTTCTCATTCTGATTCTTCTGAGCTGAAGTCTGGAAAGGTGAGTTTTCAGCCACGGCTTGACCGAGATGAGAGACCACTTAACTGTCCTACAGCTTTGAACTGGATGAAGATGCAACAGAGAGACGTCTTCCAAACAAACAGGTTTTTGTGAGTAACCATGTTTGGGCCAGTCACCTGCTCCACCCTGATCTTAGATATGGTGGAACTCTGCAGCCGTTGCTCCAGGTCCAGGCTCTTCAGCCTCTCGTCTTTCAGCTGACCGGACAGCTCGTCCACTTTCGTCATCGCTGCATCGAGACTGACCTTCAGCGTCCTCTGACTCTGAAATCCACAAATTAACATTCAGAAAAAAACCTTCCGGATGACATATTTTAAAGGAGGAGTCTGGTAAAAGTACATATTTTCTTTATCTTTCTTCAAATCTCATGCTCAGACTCAAACCAGCTGTGAGCGTGTCTCCCAACGAGTCCTGGGACGTCTCACAGCCTGACGTGTCCTCTTCCTCATGTTCCTTCATCACCATGAACACTGTAGTTTAGACACCGTCCTGCTGCACAACACTACAGCACCACAAGTGGATTCATCCCCCAACAGATGCACTATTTCCTCCTGTCTGTCTGACAGAAACTGCAGCGAGCAGCTGTTTCAATAATTGATTGAGAATTTTAAAGGTGAAGCTGTACATCTGTTTAAAGATTTACGTCTTCAGGAGGAACCAATGGGCTGACAGCCACAGACAGGAAGTCAGAGAGGACTGAGAGACGCACTGACATGTTGCTGGTTTTAGTCTTTTCAAGGGATTTGTTGACGATAGAAGCTCCTCACCTCTTGTAGTTGTAGAAATCGTCCCTCCAGCTCTGTGACGCCGTTGGACCTGTCGGCCAGCTGCTTCTGCAGCTTGATCATCGTCACGTTGTTGTTGACGTGTGACCTGAGAGACAACAACAACAACAACAACACATGAGGCCATGAGGTGTTTGTTTACACAGTTCTCAAACACACAGATCCACAGCGTGTCCCACTCACTGTCCCAGAGAGAAGCAACAGACGGACGCAGTGCTGAAGCTAATTAGGAAACTCTGAACACAACATGTCCTCGTTAGGGCTGGACAATAAAACAATAACAATAACTTTTTTCAATAACAAATATTCAATAAACGTTTGATTTTATTCACTTGAATCATAAACGAATTAGGATTTAATTCCTCTATGAAGATATTTATTTTGTTTGTTGTTGAAAAAAGCTTTTACTTAATTTTCCTCGTGCATATTTGCTGACAAAGATTTTATCATAATTATTTTGAATGTTCTACCTCAGATTTGTGAAGTGATCCACTGCTTGGCCTCAAGTGTTGACCGTAAAGAAGTTTTAACCACAATTAACCATCAGGTTTCCTCAACATTCACTCAGGAGCAAAAATCAGCCTTAAAACTTGAAAGAAATAACAATTTGATTCTTGATTTTGATGGAAAGATATGAAACTTTTTATCGTGAGAACATTTTTGTCCGTATCGTCCAGCCCTAGTCCTGGTGTGTGTGTGTGTGTGTATCATACACTGACATGTAGCTGTGAATAAATATATGTAGGCGTATATTCAGCGTTCACATCCGTGTTGTGTTTTTAAGTCGTTCCATGTCTGTGACCTTCTAAGGAAAAAAGACACGACTGATTTTCGACTTTATAAAACATGCTGCTGATTGAGAAAATGGAGCAGACGGGGGGAGAGAAGGGCGGGGCCAGCCGGGGTGTTTACCTGAGGTGTAGGTGTGTGTGTCAGAGTGTGGGGAGAGGCAGGTCCAAAGCATACTTAAAAACAATAAGAATGTTCGTGGTCATTGAAATCTGCTTTCACAAGCTTCTATTATGTGAAAATTTGAGATTTATTTTGCTGGGCCAACGAACGATGACATCGCCGATCGGCCCAACCCTACTTCAAAGTGCTCGTTTTGTCCAAACAAACAAAATAAAAGCAGCAAATCATCTGAGAAGCTGGAACAAGACAATGTACGAGTAACGAGTATCAAAATAGTTAGTGAATAATTTATTTTAGGGAGCTTTATGTTTTCTGAATCGAGAGCCTGAGGACAGAGGGGGTCGTACGCTGAGCAGGCTGTAAAGCCCCTTGAGGCAAATGTGTGATTTGTGATATTGGGCTGTATAAATAAACATTATGTTGTTTTGTGGGATCAACTGACAGATGACATCTGGGGCCATTTATGCATGTAAATATTGTTTTTACAAACAGCTTTATTAAACTGTTCAAACTTTTGAGGAATTTGACAACGCTGACATTTCATTAATATAAATATAATATTAGTGTGTGTGGAGCATATTCCAGCATGGAGTCACTTCACTCCTTTTACCTCAGTTTGGAGGTCTGTTGCTGTCGGACCTGCAGAAGCCTCTCCTGATATTCTGCCTCCTTCTTCCTCAGTTCGTCCCTCAGCTGCTCCGAGACTCCCTCCATCTCCTCCATGTGGCTCCGCTGGAGCTCGATCACGTTCTCTCTGGCGCACAAAGAAAGCTCGCTGGTTAGCTTCGGTTATCTCAGCTTACTACAGATACAGCAAACTTACAACTGTCTCCAGTCACACGGCATTTCACATGAACACAAACACAGTGCAAAGAGTCGGGCACGTTCCCTGAAAGCTGTTAATTAATTACGCATTACATAATATTTTACTAATTAACCAGCAGAAAAAATAATGAGTTTACTTTACAACTTCACGGCCCCCCCCCACATTTCATATTCTGCATTTAACCCGTGTAGAAACAGGAAACGAGAGGTTTGACAAGCAGTTTGCAGGGATTTACAGTCAACTAAGTTAAAGTTAGCCTCTGTGACTGCACACGGCAGCTCTCCACAAGTCCTCACAGTGAAGCTGTGGGGTTCACACTTCAGCCACCACTGAACAAAACCAGCTGATTCACTTCTGTTGGCCTGTCGGTGGCTAACGTTAGCGAGCCAGCTGAGAACACACAACAAGTGAATTAAACGCTGGAGTTACCAGGTAGGAACTCTTCTCCTGCACCAAGCGAACACGTTCGGTCTGTCCTCTGAGATCAAACTGATCAAGCCGACCCCCAAGATGTTACTGTGATCTCGATATTTAGAGAGCATGGTGTATAATGCTGACATCAAAACAAAGAAAAAAGTTAAGTATAATTCCATTAATCTAACTTCCATGTTATTTTAATACGTAACGTGTTGTTTTAGATGTAACCTTTATTAATTAATGCACTAGCATCGTTCTACACTGACAAGGCTGCATGCAGATGCGTCCGCGTGGTAACATTAACATTTATTCATTTAGCTGACGCTTTTATCCAAAGTGACTTACAATCGCTATACATGTCAGAGGTCGCACGCCTCTGGAGCAACGAGGGGTTAAGTGTCTCAAACCCGGGTCTGTCACACCAAAGGCATGTGTCTTATCCACTGCTCCATTGCCGCCCATCACCAGACATATTCCCTATAGCTGAAGTTCAAATTGTAATCCCTTGCACTACTGTTACGGAAACTAACAGTGTTTTATTTTGATAAATGATCCGGAGTAAAGAAGTCTGTAAAGAGTTGCAGGAGAATGACCCTTTAATTTGAGATAAACATCCTCCGACTTTCAGAGAATATAAACGAGACAGATTTAAGCACAACTCTCAGGGTCAGAGGTTACAGACTTTGGTGATCGCGGTAAAATATGGATCAAAACTACAAAGAGTTTTCTTGATTATTCAGTGGAGCTTCAGCAATTAATCAAATAATAGCCAACTATTTTAATGATGGATTCGGCGGTTTGAGTCCTTTTATGAAGAAAAAACTAATTTCTCTGATTCCAGCTTCTTCAATGTGAATATTTTCTGGTTTCTGTGACAGTAAACTGAATCTCTTTGGGTTGTTAGGACGTCGCCTCGGGCTTTGGGAAACACGACATCGTTCACCATTTTATAGACCAAGCAACTAATCCATTCATCGAGAAAATAATGACAGATTAATCAGCACTGAAAGTTATTGTTAGCTGGAGCCCTGTTATTCACCACCGTGGTTAATCTGTGTCATGTCTAAACACAACGTGCAGGAGAGAAGAACTCTTGCTTCAGGTTAGATCTTGTTAGATAGGCTGAGACGCTGGGTGGGCGTCTCTGGCACAGCATTGTACTGGTTTGCCTCGTATTTGTCAAACAGGAAGTCCTGTGTGTCTATCAATAACTTTAAATCCACCTTTTCTCCTGTTTATTACGGTGCGCCCCAAGGATCAATCCTCGGACCTATTTTGTTTTCTATTTTGGCTTTGATCACCTTAGAAATATCGCAAGAATAAAACCTTAAATCTAAAATGCCAGAGATGCAGAAACTGTTATACATGCTTATATTTCGTCTCGCCTAGACTACTGCAACAGACATGTCTAAATAAAAAAAACTCAGCTGCTAGTTTATTAACCCAAACTAGGAAGTACAACCACATCACTCCGATTTAGATCTCTTTTGGCTCCCTCTCTGTTTTAGGATTGATTATAAGCTCTTATTGATTACTTTTAAAGCTCTTAATGGCCTGGCTCCAGAATATATCCATGACCTTTTAACCCCTTAAGATCCTGTGCGCAGCCCGAGAGCCTCCGGTAGGATCCCTGAGTCCAGAGTCCAGAGTCTAGAGGAGATAGAGCCTTTGCGGTTAAGGGCCCCAAGGCTCTGGAATTATCTGCCTGACGACATCAGGAAATCGGAGTCGGTATCTGATAGGCTAGCCCTCTTATTGTTGTAATTTCATTTTAATTTTATGCATGCTATGGCTTATTTTGTTGTTGACTTTCTAACCGTTATGATTTTAAATGTTTTTATCTGCTGTGAAAGCATTTTTTACTCTGTTTGATAAGTGCTCTACAAATAGAGTTATTATTATTATTATTATTACTACATGTGATGTTTAAACCAGCTGATTTAAAAGTGCTGGCTCTCTATTGGTCGTGTCTGATGGACGGACGCCGGGCGATGACGCGCAGCACTCACAGGTTGCGGATCTCGGCTCTCGCCTCCTCCAGCAGGCTGTGTCCGAATCGAGGTAAGAGGCCGGTCGGGGGTCTCCCACCTCCCTCCAAACTCCTGGTACCTGCAGGAGACAAAAGAGTTTGTCCACACAAGACATTACTGCAGTGGTGGTTCTATCCATGAGAGATATTAGCTGTAACGTAGCTCGGTAAGAGGTGAAGGAAAAACAATCAGCGAATCAGCAAATGAATCTGTGTACCCACAGCGCACTGACTGTTTCACAAAGATCGGTATTTAATGTTTTAAAGGGCCTGTGTAATATTGCTTTATGGATGTCTGACTAGGTCTGTTGTGTTTTTATGTTTTCTTACGTGTTTTCTTATGTGCACTTAATTTCGTTGTACTGTTGAAAAGATAATAAAGATATTCTATTTTATTTTACTAGACAATAACTAAGAAAAACTCTTGTCTGATTTTTTTCGGGACAAATAGGAGGACGTGAGAGACACAAAGAAGAGAGTTTCTTAGTAGTTACACAAATCAGACACATTTTAAATTTCAAAATCTATTTCAGTCTGTGGCCTTTTTTTTTTCCATTTCCTGTTTTTGCCTTGAGCATGAAATCAAAAGTAAGTAAAACAAGCTTGTTTTTTGGATCAGACGGACTCGGACTGAGCCAGACGGACTTGAAACATGAAAAAAATGAAAGATAGAAGCTAAAGCCTACCGATCACACAGTACATCCCCCAACGACTGAGACAAAAGACAAAAGATATTAAGGATCAGCTCATTATTTCATTATTACGGCCTTTAAAAGGAGAACAGTATGGTTTTATTACGTTACATTCAGTAGGAAGCTAACTAACATTACATTAGGAACAATCATGACAATCCACAACATTTTTGGATTTATTTTAGGTTTTGGAAAGAGAATAAATCGTCCTTTTCCTTTCAGCCTCTCTGGGTAGCGACTGTAACTTTTACTAGATGCCGCAGGAACAGCGTTTGACCAGATCTTGGAAAAATACAGCTGAAAAAAGCTAGAAAACGACGAGTCAATGGAGCGCAGCCATGAAAGTGTCAGACCTCAGTTAGGGCGAGTCCTATACTGCGCTGTGATTGGCCAGCTGTGTATTCGGGACGTGGCTTAGCGAAGGGTCATTTGAACATGAAAAGAACGAAAATGATACAGATTTCCATGATTACTTCATTACCATCACATCAATCACAACATGTGAATTTGTAAAAGTAGAATTTTGGTGCATATCGTGCCCAGCAAGCAAGAAGGGATCAACCGGACGCCACAGCCCGCTCTTACTTTGGCGACCCCCGGTTGGCCCGATGACGGCAGCTGCTCAAAGGTGAGAATTTAATGAAGATTAAGTAAAGTGAAATTAATGTCACGTGACTTAGGCTGGTGGTTTTGCCTCAGCGAATATGTCAGTGTGATCAATGTACCCGTCTGTTAAAACTGGATTAAATTTATTTTAAAACATGTTTTACATAATAAGATTTATTCTGATAAACATGTTATCTGTTCTACAAGTTCTCCTACACACATGCTGAGGTAAAAGTGTATAGAAAGCAGCATCCTTTCATACATCTCAGTGTTTTGTCTTGGACTTCTCAACCAAGACCTGGCCGGAGGCTGTGATGGAGTCACAGGGGCGACAGACTGTCGGGAGTTCTGCCGACATGGTGATTAGATTCTTTTTCATTTTGTGGTGAACTTGTGTGCAAGAACAAACCTACGTACATCATTACAGTGATCATCTAAAACCTTTACATATGAATATCTGGGACGAACTTTTTGGTCGTGTTTGGGAGGGAGAGGACGCGTCATCTCGCAGCTTCTTCAAGCCAGAGCTGACCCGTGACTGGACGTGGCCGTACGGCGTCGGCCTCCTGCTCTGAGAGTTGATGAGCTGCTGCTTGGCCACGAGGAGGCGCTGTTTCAGTCCCTCGTTCTCGGCCTGCAGACCCCGGACTTTCTCATGGAGCTCCTCTATCATCTCTTCCATCTCCACGTCACGTACCCTGGAGACCGGCTGGCCTCCCCCCACCGCCAGCTGCTCCATACGACCTCGGTCCTTCACCAGCCTCATCAGCTTTGTGGCCAGCCTGAAGGGTGGAGGCGGACAGGTGAGGATTAAAAGTCATGAGAAAACAGTTTTCTCGTGATGAAGGTTTTTACACAGCCTGTGAAAACGTCTCCGGAGGCTCTGGAAGAAGTTTGTCATAGTGATTTTAACGACAGCCGGTGTTGCAAAGCGGAGTTGTGGCCAATTTGAAGCCATCTAATTAAGCTGCAATGTGGGAGATGTAGGATCCTGTGTTTTTGGAGTTGGATCTCGAATGATCCATCGTGTTTTTAAGTGTGTCTTTTGTGAATCCCCAACTTCATGGAAGTGCAATAATAAATCTCTGTGGAGCAAAGTCATCTTGAACCTGCGGAGTTTTCTGTATTGACTTTTATGTTCTTTTTCTGTTGTTTTTGTTTTTCTTTGTAATTATATAAAGTATGAGAAATGTCATGTTTCTTCTGTGAAACCAAGAGCGAATATTTTATTGTTTAACTGTTAATATCATTGTATATTTGAATGTCTGACATATATTTAAAATTCAATAAAAATATTGTTAAAATAAAAGAATTTAAAAATGTATCTCTGGAGTAACCTTATAAGCGGAAAAAGGCAGTTCAAACTAGAAATAAATATACCATCATTTGGATGATTGATTAATTAATTGTTTTTAAAGCAAAAAGTTTGAAATGCGATGTGTCAGATCTTTGTAAACTGGATATCTTTGGGTTTCAGACTGTTGGTCAAACAAAACAAGCTGTTTATACAACTTTTCTTAAATATAATCTTTTAAATCCTAAATGTTTTTAAAGGTCGAAAATCTTGAAAACTGACCAAATCATAAGAAAGTCTTATTTTGCTCCGAGCACTTGAGAGATGTGTCTCAACCCATTAACAGTATTTCAAATGACGAAGATGAAGATGTTGCAACTCATGCGTGTGTGCGTCTCACTTCTTGATCTTGTCGTCCTGTTTGTGAATGTGTCCTTTGAGGTGCAGCGTCTCCTCATGGAGGCGCAGGAACCGGTCCTCCAGCTCCTCCCTGGACACCCGCGAGATGTCCTGTCGCGTCCGAGCATTTTGAAAGACTGATGGATCTGTCGCCATAAAATAAAACATAATTTTCAAGCACGAAGCTGTAAGTAAACAAACTGAAATTCTAAGATTAAAACACAAAATTCACGTGTGCACAGAAGCTACAAGTAACAGAGAAGAGAAAGATCTACTGAACAGAATACACTTAAAAAAGCACACAAATGCAGCAGGGTAAAAGTTCATAAGGTTGCTTGTGCAATGTGATTATCCTGAGGCTGAACTAAACTCCATTCATATTGTCTCCCTTTGTCTTCATACGAGACTTACAGTCACATCAGATGTAAGTCATTTATTTCATTGCAGCACAATTCAGCAATTAGTTTAACTACACAGCACATGTAGTTACTGTGTTTATATCTTCTGTTAGGACGCGCAGCCTGACAGACCTTGTGGACCGGCTGCAATCCGGGACAGGGTCACTGTGAGGTCTCTGACCGGCACATCTGCTGCTGTCTCATCAAGCAGAGTGGACATATTTCAACCTGAAACATTCAACATTTATATTCACCGTCACCATCAGCCAAACACTGGGTCTAGACCTACTATATTATAACATTATTTATAAACTATCTCTGGTGGAAAGTACACATGTACTATCAGCAAACAGTAAAAAGAACTCGTTATGCAAAGTGGTCCCATGTAGAATATTACAGTATTTTCTATGATTTCATTAGTATTACTACTGTCTCATCACCTTTTCAGCCACTTTATGCCAAACACTGGGTCTGTATCTAGCCCTAATTAAATTAATACAAAACGTTACGCATGGAGAAGAAAAGTTATGCCAAACTCCATCAAAAATCTGTTAGATTTACACAAATGTCTGTGTGGAAATAAAAAAACAAACAGGACAGAACAACATTTAGGATTATAACTGACAGCTTCGTCTTCTAATGGATTCGGCATACAAATGACAAACCAAGAGCCTTTCATTTTAATATTACCTAAAAATTTATTACGAAAGATTCGTTCCGCTAACATCGCAGTCAGATTTAATACTCCATCTAAAATATTCCTAAAGATGTGAAATTTCACTGGAATGCGTGCTGCTTGCTGTGTTGGATATTTGCCGAACTGAAAAGAGGCTTTTTACGGTTCTTCTTCAGTTTGGGGCCCGGTGTCTGAAGGACTTACTAACATCGTCTTTACCAGTTAACTAGAAAGCTGCCAGAATTTAAACGCAGTTTGGCGTCACATCCTCTTCACTGATTTAAAAATCATCTTAGATAAATAAAATAATTCAAACATCTGGGCGTAGCATAAGTAAACGTATCCCCGACGGTTAGAAATGTGTGTGTGGTAAAATAAACTCGAGAGGTTTTGTGTTTGTCGTTGTTTTTAATCAAATCAATTCATTCGAGTTTAACTTACTGTAGCTAACGTTAGCTCAGCTAGCTACACAAGGCTAACTGTTTCTTCTATGATAATATTCAACAGAATTGACGCATGTATCTGTCTGTATTAACAAAAACATGTTTACACGATTTTCATGCTCACTTTTTGCACATTTCTTACCTTTTACAACGACTTTATTCAGTCCAGAGTGACGGTTGCTAGTGAAAACATAACCGTTCGTCATGTCGTTATGACGGTACTGCGCATGTGCAGCATATGAGGAGATTTCTGGGAAATGAAGTCTTCTCTGAAATTAAAGGTCGTTGCTACTGTTGGTGCTTTTTACTTGCTCAATATGTATTTTTAAACTGTAATGGTCAAATGCACATATGTTATACACTACATTTTCCAGAAACTACTGGCTTTCACTCATAGGTGCAATTTACACCGGAGACGCTGGGGACATGTTCCCATCATTTTCTGAAAGCATCATTTGCTAAAACGCTCTGAAAATAGCTTGCAACGAGAAATTAATTAACTACTAAAGAGGATTATGGTCACACGTGAAAACATTATTTGAGTTCTGAATTTAAAGTCAGAATTCTGAGAAATAAAGACGAAGTTTAAACTCACAACTCAAATAAAATTCTTACGTAAAATTAAAGTTAGAATTCTGGCTTTTATCTCAGAACTCAGACTTTTAATTCAGACTTTTCTGAATTCTGAGATTAAACTCAGATCTCAAATTCACTTTTTCACATATGCCCGAATCCTCTTCCATAAAGGTTTATTTGCACAATAAGAAAACAATGCAATTTAAATAGGCTATAGAAGAAGCTGTGTTTCCACTAAAGGAACTATACCCCAGAACTGGGAACCTTTAGAGGAACTCAATGCGTTTCCACCGAAGGGACCAGGGTCTATATTTAGTTCAAGGGTTTTATTTTACCCCCCAAAAAGTCCCTGCTCGGGGGTTGTGCATTATCCCAAAAAAAGTAACTTAAGCTTAAAAAACCACCTGCTGATTACTGCATTATATTCAGTTATACTTTCTTATTTTGAATTGTCACCAGCCAGCTGAATTTTGTTTCCCTTTATATAATTAAAAACATTTCCACCATAAATTGGTGCAGAAAAGTTCCCCAGAATGCAGGAATTTAAGTGTTTATGGCTCAAAATGTCATATATATTTCAGCACTGAATATTTCTTCAAAATGGAGTTAAAATATCTTCTCGTCTTGCTCTCGTGCATCGTCTCGTCTCGTGAGCTAAGTGTATCCTCACAGCCCCAATCTGAGCCCCGATGTCCCTCCGCCACCTGCTTTCACTCCACAGATTCTTTATCACACTCAGACGTAACTGGAAAACACAACGTAAGCTTTAGATGTGAGTGAACGTGTGACTCTAACCTCTATTTTTTATTTTTTTACTTGTTCCTGTATTTTCATGTAAATTTCCATCACGTTTCTCCCTCATACGTCTCCTGTGTACATCCATCAGCTCCATTTCAGCTGCTTTACATCATCTTTCCCCCAGGACAACCTGTCTGAAGGGACTTGGGCCAATTTGAGGACTTGTGTCTGCCCTGACTTTGCATGTAGGCCTATTTATGAGCAGCGTGGCGGTGCGACGGCTCACTGGTACACATACATCCTGGGGAATCTGACAGGCACGCTGTCAGATGTCTGCCTTTCATGAATTGGCAATGGGTCTAATTTAGCAGCTTGAGATGACTGTGCTGGCTGGACAGAATGAGTTCAACCTGCATGTCAGGCTCATGGTTTTGCTACGTAGCGCTCGCTGGGCCGTGACAGTCTCCCATCACTGCTGCTTCTCCCAGCCGTGACCTTTGACCCCTCCCCACGTCTCTTTAGGCTGGGATGGTGCTGTATGAGCCGGCGGCCCGGCCGGCGATGGAGCGAAATGTGCGTCTTGTCAGCAGATTGTCAGAGAGTCAGCCTGTCGTTGAATCTATGATGCCTGCCGACCTTTTGCTCAACAGGCCGTGCCCACCTCCGTGCAACAGCTGTCAAGTGCACGATCAGGCGAGCATGGAGGCTCTTTCTACCTTCATCTCAGCCCCGTATTGTAATATAAGCAGATTTCCCCTCAAACACCCTCCATCTTGGGTTTTTATTTAAAACAAAAATCAGAATAGTTCAGACCTGTCGTGAGATGATATAACATCCGACAGACAACGATGGAGGAAGTATTCAGGTCTTTTAAATTTTGATATTTAGTTGACGCTTTTATCCAAAGCGACATACAACTGCTATATATGTCAGAGGTCGCACGCCTCTGGCAACTAAGGGTTAAGAGTCTACACATTTATTTAAGTAAAAGTACTAATACCTATATAGTGCTGCATTGAAAATGTTACTTATAATATAAATATATGTCCATATAATCAAGAAAATATACTTAAAGAACAAAGTAAAAGTACTGAAAAATGTCCCCTGTAACTGTCATTAGAATATTATTATTATGACTCATGCATTAATGTTAAACCAGGATTTTACTGCTGTAGTTGGTGGAGGTTGAACTATTTTGTATCAGACTGCAATTAATTGATTTTTCTCTACATTAATCAATTGTAAAAATTCTGAAAATAGTGAGAAATGTTGTCGCAGTTACCCAGAGCCCAAAGTGACTCCTTCACAATGCTTTTGTCAGTCCAAACCTCAAAATGATTAAAAATAATTTATTAAAATCTTCACATGAAATGTATGAAAAAATGATTTAAATGTTCAAAATAATCTAATTTCTGTCAATCACTGAGTGTACTATCTGTACTTGTATAAACTGTTGGGGTTTAATTTATAACAAAACATCATCTTTTATAAACTCTTCATGTGTAAAAATCTGACTTTGTAAAGTAATTGAAGCTGTCAGATAAATGTAGTGAAGTAAAAAGTACAACATCTCCCTCTGAGACGGAGAAGGAGAAAGTGGCATGAAAAGTAAAGTACAAGTACCTCTGATTTGTACTTAAGTGCAGAACTCGAGTAAATGTACTTAGTTACTATCCACAGTTGCTAACAGTCGTCCACAATTTAACAGTACTGGAAGGACCTTTTACTTAAAGTCACTTCACTGTGTTCACCTGTTTGAGCTTCACTGTGCAGACTTATGTTTGTGCAAGAGTTTGTTTTCACATTCATCTGCTAAAAGGAGGAGAAGTTTCTCTGAGCTTCACCTTAAATCTCAGTTTAACACCAGGACGTACCTGCGCTACAAGTTTGGAGCCAATCAGGAGACATGAGAGAGAAACTAATTATAATCCCAAGCAGAGTTTCTGTAAGTCTTAAAACAAAAAGTTATGCCAAACTCCATTTGAAATATGTTAGATTTGCACTAATGTCCCTGTGAAGATTCAGGATGGAACAAGATTTAAGATTATAACTGACAGTGTGTGTCTTCTAGTGACAAACCAAGAGCCTTTCATTTTAATATTATCTAACATTTTATGGCTAAAGAAATGTCATATTTCACTGAAATGCGGCTGCTTGCTGAGTTCAATTTTTTTTTCTATTCAATTTTATTTATATAGCGCCAAATCACAACAACAGTTATCTCACAGCGCTTTTCATAAAAGAGCAGGTCTAGACCGTACTCTGTGATGTTATTTACAGAAGCCCAACAGTTCCCACCAAGAGCAGCACTAGGCGACAGAGGCAAGGAAAAACTTCCTTTTAAGAGGCAGAAACCTCGAGCAGAACCATGGCTCAGGGTGGGCGGCCATCTGCCTCGACCGGTTGGGGTGAGAGAGAGAGATGTAAGGAGAGAGAGAGAGAGATGTAAGGAGAGAGAGATGTAAGGAGAGAGAGAGGGGAGGGAGGCAGCCTACACAATATCCACACAGAGGTACACACAGTGAAGGTAATGTTGCTATAAACTAAATGAAAAATGGTACAGATATTTATAATAGTGTTAATGGTAACCATCATAATGTTAATGATTATAATAACAATAATAACAATAAGACTAGCAAAAATAGTCGTTGCAGCAGAGGGTGTCGAGCAGGAACACGGGGGCAGCAGGTGACCCGCAACCACAGATCCAGACTCCACAGCTCCAGAGCCAGAAACACCTGCAGGAAGTGATAGGAGGAGAGAGGAGAGGGACGAGAAAGCACAAGACTACCAGAAAGGGGAGAAGTTGTGTTAGTAACATGCAATAATGGGATGAGGTTGCATACAGAGGGAGAGAAAGTAGAGGAGAGAGGAGCTCAGTGCATCATGGGAAATCCCCCGGCAGTCTAGGCCTATAGCAGCATAACTAAGGGATGGTTCAGGACTCACCTGAGCCAGCTCTAACTATAAGCTTTATCAAAGAGGAAAGTCTTAAGCCTACTCTTAAATGTGGAGATGGTGTCTGCCTCCTGAACCCAAACTGGAACCTGGTTCCACAGGAGAGGAGCTTGATAGCTGAACGCTCTGGCTCCTAGTCTACTTTTGGAGACTCTAGGAACCACAAGTAACCCTGCATTCTGGGAGCGCAGTGCTCTGGTGGGGTAGTAAGGTACTATGAGCTCTTTAAGATAAGATGGTGCCTGACCATTAAGAGCTTTGTAGGTAAGAAGAATGATTTTAAATTATATTCTGGATTTTACTGGAAGCCAATGCAGAGAAGCTAAAACAGGAGAAATGTGATCTCTTTTCCTGGTTCCTGTCAGAACACGTGCTGCAGCATTCTGGATCAGCTGAAGAGTCTTAACGGACTTTTTCGAGCAGCCTGATAATAAGGAATTGCAGTAATCCAGCCTAGAAGTAACAAACGCATGGACTAGTTTTTCTGCATCATTTTTAGACAGGATGTTCCTGATTTTCGCAATATTACGTAGGTGAAAAAAGGCGGTCCTTGAAATTTGCTTAATGTGGGACTTAAACGACATGTCCTGATCAAAGATAACTCCAAGATTCCTCACAGTGGTGCTGGAGGCCAGGGCAATGCCATCCAGGGAAACTATATCTTTAGATAATGCGTCACGGAGGTGCTTAGGCCCCAGAGCAATAACTTCAGTTTTATCTGAGTTTAACATTAGAAAATTACAGGTCATCCAGGTTTTAACATCCTGAAGGCACATTTGAAGTTTAGCTAACTGATGAGTTTCATCTGGCTTGATCGATAGATATAACTGAGTATCATCTGCATAACAATGAAAGCTTCTGGAATGTTTCCTGATAATATTGCCTAAAGGAAGCATTTATAAAGTGAAGAGGATTGGTCCAAGGACAGATCCTTGAGGAACTCCATGAGTAACTTTGGCGTGCATGGAGGACTCATCGTTAACATGTACAAACTGAAATCGATCTGATAAATAGGACTTAAACCAGCTTAGAGCGGTTCCTTTAATGCCAATGAAATATTCCAGTCTCTGCAATAGGATCTGATGGTCAATGGTATCAAATGCAGCACTAAGATCTAATAAAACCAGAACAGAGACAAGTCCTTTGTCTGATGCAATAAGGAGGTCATTAGTAATTTTCACCAGTGTTGTCTCTGTGCTATGATGAGCTCTAAATCCTGACTGAAAATCCTCAAATAAACTATTGCTCTGTAGAAAGTCACACAGCTGTTTAGCAACTGCTTTCTCCAGAACCTTAGAGAGAAATGGAAGGTTAGATATAGGTCTATAGTTGGCTAAAACATCCGGATCAAGTTTGGGCTTTTTCAGAAGAGGTTTAATTACAGCTACTTTAAAGTACTGTGGTACATAGCCTGTTGATAAAGATAGATTGATCATATCTAGTATAGAGGTGCTGACTAAGGGTAGAACATCTTTAAGCAGCCTAGTCTAAGAGGCAGGTTGATGGTTTAGATGACCATCAACGTTGGACACGAAAACAGAATCATTATTATCATCAGGAACGGATCTTTAAGTCAAAGTGGTAACACCACCGAGTAAAAATGCTGTAAACATCCTGCATTAAACATTTTACTCAAGTCAGAGTACAGCAATTCAGGATAATATAAATAAACATACAGATTATATCCATGTTTATACATCACGCCAACATTTCACTGCATGAATTGAAAATATGAATTTGTGACGAATAAATCTTTGAAGCGTTTGAAGTGTTAAAATATTTTGTTCACCCATTTTATATCAGTGAGAGGGTGGACAAAATATTAGAAACCTTTTAGTAAAATTTTCAACAGAACTACAGTCTCCAGAATGATCCTGCAGCTGAACGCAATTTTTAAGGATTTTGATCAATTACAGCTCTCAACCTTATCAGTACTATTTATTCATTAAACTCTGTCACATACTGTAAAATACTGTCCACATTTCCACACTTGCCAATTTTTTATTATAATTTCTATTTTCTTTAATGCCTTGATTAACAACTGTAAATCTGCATCAAGAAAGTCCTTCTGATTCTGAATCAACACGTCTGTAAAACAGCTTCATTCTGACTTCCTTTCAGATATTTAATAAACTGCGAGTGTTTGTTTACATTTTATTTTTTCAAGCTTTTCTGTGATCTTTGTTATTTTTTGTTTTTCTGTAATCCTGAATCATGTTCCTGCTCCAAGGTAAAGTATTTTAAATAAAACCAATCTGGTAACGAACAAACTGGCAAGTGAGCATTTATAAATTTGTCTCTGCATTACTATCAAATATTTTGTTCACCCCATTTATGAGTCTGCATTTCTGCTGTGCAAGCTTTCCTCTGATCTTTACTATTCTTTCCAATGAAATCCTGAATAATGTTACCACATCTGGCATCTGAAAGTATTCTGGCAGCTGAGCATGTATAATAAATGTTTCTGCTCTCCTGTCCTGTGCAGTGTGGAGCTGAACTCGGTCCTCAGGGTGTTTGTTTTGAAGGGATTGTCCCAGATGTGACACTAGGTGGCAGTTGGTTAACATGTCTGAGGAGCGCAGCGTCTTCCTCCCTCCTCTCTCTGTGAATGTGACGATAGAGACGTGGAACCAGCGGAGTCAGTGTGACGGCGTTTAAACTCCACGGAGCAGGACAAGGGGAAGATTTTAACCTTTGCAAACTCAATAACAAACAGCAGCTCTCAGGCTTATTAAACAAAATCAGCCGACTGTCACCAGACGAACACATCAGGGATTGAGGGATTTGTTCATGTTTCATGTTTTACCTCCTACTTTGTCTGCCACCAGTGCTTTTGTGCCACTTCTACTTCCTGTCCTTGAGTTTTTTTAGGTTGATTGTTTGCACCTGTCCTGTTCCCCTAATTAAGATCAGCTGTGTCTTATTATCCTCGCCTGTCCTGTGTGTATAAAATGGTTGTCTGTCATTCTAACTCGGCTTGCTCATTATTTCTTGGTTGTCCGTCAGTGTTCACCAGGGATGGCCTGGTAATCTGGCATACAACCCGTATATGTACACATACCAGGAATTTGACTCAGGATTGTGCATTGCTCACGATGTGCTTACTTTTACCCTGTTTTTATAATGTGTTTTATTTATTCAATTTCCCTTTGTTGCTTTTATGTTTTATGTAAAGCACTACAACAGTATAGAGAACACATATGTACCCACTATAAACAAAAACATAAATACAATACAATAAATAAATATTATGTGCAGCGTTATGTACTTGAAGCAGGTGGATTTGATATACAGTATATAAAATATACAATATAACAGTATGAGCAGCTCTGAAATAGAGAATGGTGAATAGATAATAAGTGGAAACCAGTGAACAGGTGCTGATTAGAGGCAGAGTTACTGGGTTATTGCACAGGAATTGTTCCTGACACTGTGAGTCAGAAATCAGCTGTTCATCAGAGTGATGGCTTGTGGGAAGAAACTGCTTCTGAGTCTGTTGGTTTTGGCGTACAGTGCTCTGTAGCGCCTACCAGAGGGGAGGAGCTGGAACAGGTTGTGTCCGGGGTGAGATGGATCTGCAGTGATGTTTCCTGCCTCTGGAAACGTATAAGTCCTGAATGGAGGGCAGGTTTTCTGCAGTCCTGACTGTCCGTTGTAGTCTGCTCCTGTCCTTTTTGGTGGCAGATCCAAACCAGACAGTGATGGAGGTGCAGAGGACAGACTGGATGATGGCTGTGTAGAACTGGATCAGCAGGAAGTGCATGTGGGCTCCTCCTGAAGTCCACGGTCATCTCCAGAGAGAACCAGCTGACCAACCTCCCGTCTGTAGGCCGACTCGTCACCGTCCCGGATGAGGCCTATCAGCTATCAGCTAACTGGCATATCTAAAGGAGATCCGTGGCCCCTGCCAGGCAGTTAGCGAGGGACAAAGTGACAGGGCCGAGGGAGAGAGAGAGCGCAGGAGAAGAGTGGAGGTGAAGCATGGAGTAGCTCAGCCTGTAGGGAGGCTCATTAACTCTGGGGACGCTGGGGACATGTAGGCACCACTTTTTAAAGCATTTGTTAAAAACGTTCTGAAAAATAACTTGCACCAAGAAATGTTAACTAACAAATACAATTTGCACAATAACAAAACCTGCAATGCAGTGTAAATATAGAAGAAACCTCTGTGTTGTCCCAAAAAATGAAATGTAATTCAACTCTACTGGTGCACTGCGGCTTGTGGAGTGTTCGACTTGTGGTTTTGGAACCAGGAATGGATCCACGATACAGCAGCAGCACCCACACAACCCACGCCACACTTTATGTAAAGAAGATTACTGAACAATATTTACAACAATAACTTTAATAAAACAGAACAAGGGGAACGTGTTGCTCTCAGATGGCATCCTGACTCTGAATAAATCTACATCTGTCTATTGCAGAGACGCTGTCCACAACCTGGAGGAGGAAATAGTATTAGTATTAGTATAACATTATGCCATTAAATATAAAGTATACTGTTACTTACTTACCGTTAGTGTGATACTGATTTCAGGTTCAGCTGTTTCATTTAGTAGGTTTTGCTCATTTATTAACTCCTCGTGCAGTGCCACGTTAGGCCTGGGCATCCAGGAAATATTTTTTAATTCTCGCAATATTAAGACTTCTTTTCTCAAAATATTACAACATTATTCTCAAAATATCAGAGAACACAGAGATATGCGGGAGAGATTCTGAACGCGCAGAAAGTTTTGAACATGAGCAGAAAAGCTGCTGAAACACATGAGCTTTTAAAGTCCAGGAGTTTATTACTGAATTAAAGTGAATTCATTTCTCATCGAGGTGAAAAGGAGCCACAGTCACATTTAAAAAGGTTACGTCCTGCTTTTCCCAGTATCTAGTAGTGTAACTAATTACCTTTCCAAAACAGTAATATTATTACAGTTACTAATCCGAGTAACGCTGCGTTACTGAACGCACCATAAGTTGTGTAAGTTTTGCCATTATTGTGTCAAGATGCAAAGATCATTGTCGTCTATTGTAAACTCTGTGCGAGCAGCAAAAAGCTTTCAACATCTGATTTATTGAAGCATCTGCAGAAGCAGCACAGCGACGTGAAACTTACAGAAAGAAACTCCGGCAGCTGCTGCCGCTGATGCTTGGACTCGTCTGAAGAGAGAGCGGCGTTAACGTTTTGTAACTGCTCTTATAAACCGGCTGTGCAGAAAAACAGCTGTTCAAAAGTTGGAATTTACTTGCTTTATTTTTTTGTATCAGCCGGTGGCGTGAAGAAACGTTAGGCCTATGGTGTTTCCCATAATCATCCACGCCACCACATATTGATCCATTTCTATTTTTTTTAACAAGGTATGTTTAAAATTGTATTTGACACCCTGGACAGGTCGCCAGTCCATCGCAGGGCCACACATACATACACATACATGGGTTTGAATTTTCACCTGCTACCTGAATTTTGTGTTTCCTTTTATAGTAGAAATAAAAACATTTCTACTATAAAATGGTGCAGAAAATTTCACCAGGAGGAATTTAGTGTCCGTAAATACAGGGGGCGTATGTGAGTGAAATACTGTTTAGAGTAATGTTTTTCTAACATTAATTCCTCGCTTCCTTTGACCCTGTAATTTTGCCATTAACTTTAAAGGCTCCCTGCGGAGGTTTTGGACACTGGTTGGCGCTACAGAGCTACGAGCTTGTACACACCAAGAAACGTAGCAGGTCAGGAGGAGGACAGTAAACTCAGGGTGCAGTACTTTAAAGGACATGAGACGTTTTTTAAAGAAGGAAATAAATCCATCTCCACAGGGTCACTTTAAAACAGTTTATGTCAGAGTTTTAGTTTTAATCTCTTCCTGATCCAGGTCTCAGCAGTCGGGATGGGATCCTGTCTCCGTCTCCACCGCTGGCGTTCAGGGCGACTCTTCCCTCCAGACTGCAGGAACGATTAGACGACCCTCGTGTGAGAGTCGCTTCTCACTCCTGAGTGATGGAGCGGCTGCTCGTCTTACGTAGGAGTGTGTTTTCTAGCATCCCTGTGTGTAGACAGTGTGTAGGAGAGAGAGTGTGTGTGTGTGTGTGTGTGTGTGTGTGTGTGTGTGTAGACCAATGGGAGTTTCATGATTTATGGAGATGCAACAAAACCTGGACCTCGCAGCAGGATCAGTATCTGCCTGGAGGAGGAAACTGTTGAACAAGAATCACAGGACCCACCAAGTTAGCCAGGCTAGCTTGTGCTAGCACTGGTCCAGGCGTCAACCTGCATGCCCCACAGGCTTTCTGTTATAAATGTGCTGTCAAATTCAAGTTAGCTTTATTGGCATGGATGTATAGCACATACAATATTGCCAAAGCTACATAGAAATTACAGAAGGACAATTAATTTCATACATTTCATTAAATAAGGAAATAAAACAGTAAAAGTTGTGTTTGTGTGTGTTAATAAATAAAAAAAATTAATAATAAAAAAGATATAAAATATAAAAATTCCATAAAAATAAATATTAATAATAAAGTAAATAATTTAAACAATGAGCGTATGTGTGTGTATTAGAAAAAGAAAATAATATATTAGATTAAAATAAATGAAGAAAACAGTAAGCATGTGTGTGTGTGTTATTATAATATATTAAAAAATTAAAATAAAATAAATAGATAAATCCGTAAACGTGTGTGTATATTAATAGACAAAAAAAATTACAATAAATTAATTAGTTAATTTAAAATAATAAAAATAAATAAATCACTGTCGTTAAATGCAGAAAACATGCTTCGATTATTGTTTTATCACGGTGTTACAGTGTGAATCAGAGACGCAGCAGCTTTAACAACATATAAAGTCAGTCCATGGTTAACGTGCTCACCCCACAGCGAGCATATTGTCAGCTCAAGGATCTCTGGAGCTGCTCATTAATTATGTTGAAGGTGAACTATGACTTGGGGAAAGGCGGTTATGAAAATTTCATCAATCTGGTGGTGGTGGTGGTGGGGGGGGGGCCAGCTGCTCCTGTCAGAGGCCACTTCTGGTGGACGGGTGGGGGGTCAGAATATAATAAGCAGAGAGTCTGGGGTTTCTCAGGTTTGGTTGCAGACGTGTTTCAGCTTTGTATGTTAAAGAGGTCACTGACAACCTGAGTCACAGAGAACATCTTGTGTTTTGATTTGCCCGACACATATTGTAATGCAGGGGTCGCTAATAAGCCTGGCAACGGGCCAAATATTTTTCAAGTCATTAGATGTCGAGCCAGAACATCTTCAAATGACCATTAACATCCCCAAGTTTACTGTGTGTGATTAACTCCCATTTTGAGGGTTGTGTGTTTGATCCTCACTTGCTTTTTTCTTCCTTTTTCAACAAATTGATTGTGAAGAGATCATATTACATATCAGAAATTAAGCATGTCGTCCCAGCGATCGGTCCACAGCAGCCTATGGACGCCTATTTTTGTGTCCCCAGTGTCTCCAGGCAGAGGACAGTCCTGCTTTTCTCCTTCAGGGGAATCTGATCTCACCTTTTCTGACGGCTTTTTCAGAGGTGTGTCAAGCAAGCCAGAGTCTCTTTTGAATTTCCTTCAGAACTTTTCAAAGTAAAAGCTCTCAATTAAACACGACATAAAGTACTGCTGCAAAAACGTTCTTGCGCTTTTATTTTGTAGGCACAACTACTCAAGAGGAAGTTATGTGAGTAACTTTTGCTGTCATGGCTGAGATCTGTTTCAGCACCAACCGCCATAGTTGATATTTTTTTGCAGCTATCACATATAATTGCTGGCGGGCCAGCTTTGGCCCGCGGGACGACTATTGCCGACCACTGCTGTGCTGCCTTACATATTTAAGGTTATAAAAACTCTACTGTTAAGTGGCTGCAAAATGTGAGTCAAACAAGCGGTTGTAGTTTGGTCCTTTAGGATCAGACTGGTGTTATATTTTTGCTTCTTGTTAACAAATCTCATGAGGTGCTTCTCAAGTCTCTTAATTGCACCCATGTTTCCCTCACTTGCGTCTTTTCCTTGTAGGAAACCAGGGCTGCGGTCGAAATGTCTCTTTTGCTTACGCAGGTTTCTAACTGAGTGAAACGACCCGGAAGTATTTAAGTGGCCACCGTGATAAGAGCTGGTTGAATTCTCAATGAGTTGAGGAAAGGTGCTTCAGTGCTTCCTTATTTCCTGCTTTAGCGTAACATACACTGGACCATCCTTTACCAACGGAAAGGAGGTAATGCCGTCCCACAATTCCTTGCGGCAGCAACATTTTAAGCAACATACCGCTTCACGACTGTGAATGTAGAGACCACAGAGCGCCTGTTTTATGCATGTGACACGATCTAAAACATCTGGAAATGCTTCTATGATGAGCTCTGAAACCATAAATATTTCATAGCTCCTCTGAGCACAAATAAGAGCTTTGGGACGGTCTGCAAGATGGCGGAGCAGAACAACTTCCGGTTCAAGCAAGGAGCAAGGAAATGGCAAGTAAGGGAATTGAATTGCCCCCATGGTCAGACCCAAAGCCCCCAGGAAGTGGAACATGGCGGTGAGCCAGAGTTTGAACCGACCAAAGCCTGCATGGAAGTTTCCATGTAGGCCCATAAATGACGCACATGAGAGTTGTAACCGTATCGGTTAGATTAGAAACTCTCAGCGAATTTTAAAAAAGCTATTCGGCCATCAGCGACGCTGCACTGGTGTTTGGCAGGTGAGCCTGCAGGTGGGCTGATTAAACAGATCCGAGTCAGACAAACACACTGAGCCAAGAGACTTTTTGCAACCGCGGTTGCGCAATAGATGCTGGTGCCAACAGGAAGTAGGAGTATTTTATTGGACCAAAACTTGCTTCACTGCTCTCCATTCAAACCAGCGGGGGGGAGAAAGGAGGCTTGGCTTTGTTCATGATTAGCTGGAAACTAATTCTTTCCTTCTAGATCAGTGGTTCTTAACCTGGGGGTCGGGACCTGGTCCCAGGGGGGTCGCGAGAATGCTACAGACGGTCCAAATGTGATGAAACACTGTAAATATTTTGCACTGTTTAATCCAGCAGGTGGCGGTAATTTGGAAAAGAGCAAAGCGCAGCGTTTTTTTATGTTGCTTGGCAACCACCGAATCAGCTGTCCTGTCAATCTAATCATAGATTATAGCGCCAGCGATCTGTAATCTTTGGTTTGCTGCTAATTAATAAATAATAACATTTTAGCAGAAACCTGATCACAGCTCACAGGTCTGTGTCTTTTGTTGCTAAAAACATCTGCCAAACGGAGGGCGCCTGCTCTGGCACTGGGCGAGAGGTGTACAAACACGCAGGAGACGGGGAAAGGGACATCTGTGTGGGAACATGAGACCCTCAGAAAGAGGACACGCCGCTGGCAGCACCACCAGCTGGGCTTCGTCTTCATGACGGTCGGTTTAAGGCCTATTTTAGGTTGAGTCGGGGGCAGTTTGTTGCCGTCTCTGGACAATCCAAGCAACTGTAAACTTCCGTCAGCACAACTGAGGGCCCGTCTCCATTCATTAGATTGGACAATGGAAACAAATGAGGTCGGGTGCTTTTTATTCTATTTTCAACCTCAAAAAGGGGTCGGACTGCCAGAAAGGTTAGGAAGCCCTGTTCTAGATCATTTCTTTTGAAGGGTTGTTTATGTTGGGATATTTTTTAGTTTATCAAATGTTTAAAGCTGTTGCTGGATAAGTTTCCTCTTATCCATGGAAGGCTTGGTCCGGTTAGTTCTGTCGTGTTAGGCTGAGGCTTTAGTTTCTTTATTGCTCAGTTGACCTCCTTTGAGTTTGGGCCCAGCTGATTGGAGCTTCTTTATAGTTTCGCATGTTATATTAGGATTTATTGACTTTTGTCCCTGACAATTACAGCATCAACAGAAAAGAGGCCCTCCCCAGCCTCTCCAGGACCTCTCCCTCTTCCTCCCTCCCCCCTCCTGCAGAGCCAGAGACTTCCGAAGCAGGAGGACATGTGACCTTCTGTGTCCGAGGTCGTGCCCTCCGCCGCCGCCCCCCCCCCCCCTCCTTGCAGCCACCTCTCTGACAGACGTGTAAACAGATGCAGCCGTTGTTTGCAGTGACAGGTGATGATAGTTGGCACCGGTGCCAAGGCAATTAAACCCGAGGGCTGACAGCGCCATTTGGTGGGCTGTTATTTCGATGCCCGGTGTAATCGTAGCAGCACGTTTTCCCTCCCGCTGGGCAGAGGCCTCCGAACATCATTAGTCCGAGCAGGAACGCGGCCGGCTGGAGCTGTTCGACGGGGAAGAACTGGCTTTAGCCTGTGTTGGTTTGACGTACGGTAATGAGATGGCTGCTGAGGACGCAGGGAAAAGATTTACCTCGTGGTAATTAGCCTCTGTTAGCTGGTCCTGGGTCGAGGGTTTGTTTATTTAAACTTTATTTATCCAGGGGAGCCTCGACTGAGCAGGAAATACATTTATATTCATTTACAGCCTGAGCCTCAGTCTGCTGCAGCGACTCGGGCTCCGTTTCCACTTTCAAGAGTCTCGTGTCCAGATAAGATCCGTTTTCGCTCAGCCACATGAGACTCTGGTGGTCACAGATCTGATTACAAGCCGTCGTGTCTGGCTACACGCTGATCAGGGTCGGTCCTCCTCCAGTCCAGAAGGAGGTGCTGCTCATCTGAAGCTGTTTGGTCACTGACTTCTGCACTTTAGCGTGTGTTAAAATCAAGCGACTATAATTTCAGCTGTATTATCACACAGAAAGGGGCCGTCCTCTGTGACAGAGGCTAATTTTATTATGTCCACAGATCACACACTGATGTTCGTACATGTACTGAACACCTCTATGTTATATCTTATCACCAATGGAACAATTTCTAACAAAATAATGTTAGATGAAATGTGCATCGGCCTTGGTTACTACTTTAGGTAATGTGCTAACAAGGGACGTGACGATACCAAAAAGTTTGTAGTCTACATTGATACCAGTAACCAGGCCTGGACTGGCAATCTGGCATAACGTGTAACGTAAATTATATGTTTATTAGGGCTGTCAAACAATTAATTCTTTCTTAATCGCAATTAATCGCTGAATTTATATAGTTAATCGCGATTAATTGCATGTTTTATCACATGATTAAAATTATATTATTATTATTATTATTATATCTCTTAACTGTTTTAAGTCTGTATTAACAATGGTAACAATTCTTGCCAATGTATCTTGATTGGAAATCAAATCACTGCAAAGAAAGTTAGTTTTTGAACTTTCAAATCAAAAGATGTGCAATGTGGTAAAACAATCAGTGTAAATGAAATATAGTCTTGCTTTCAAAAATTCTGAAACCAATGAGACAGCACTTGCTTTAAGTAGGAGTTTCAGTTTGACTGCTTTCTCCGTTTGTATGCGTCCAACAATTGTTCCCCGCGACGACAATGTGCATGACCTGCCCTCTCCAAAATAGCGCTTTGCCTCAGTCCGCTAGCATCAGCCTGAGCTCGTTGACGGTAACGTTAGCTTAAGCTCGAAGAGCTTTGACGTTTTAATTTCATTCCACAGGAGGTGCGTCCTGCTTTTGACTTGTCGACGGAGCCGTCTGGGACTGTGTTGTTGTTCATCTCCATGTCTGCAGCAGGAGGCAGGAAGGAAATCGAAGGGTCAAAATAGTAGCAGCCAAAGATCTTTTTAGCAAAGATTCTTTGGTAACAGCACCAGTGTAAAATAAGAAGGTTTGACATGCGCGATTAACACAATTAAAACGCGTTATGATCTGTCCTTAATCTCATTGCAATTAACGTGTTAATGCTGACAGCCCTAAGGTTTATATAACTGTTTCGATCGGCCCATATCGCACAGACGGTGGCCCATTGTGTAATTTTCTATTCTGACCTTAATCACATCTCTAAATCCCCCCACAGAAAAATCTTCAGGACGCTGCGACATGTAGCCACCACTTGAAAGCATTTGTTAAAAATGTTCTGAAAAATAGCTTGCACCAAGAAATGTTAATTAGTGTGAATGCTATGCAAAAGGACATTATGTACTGCCTTCTTCCATGTATTTTTCTTTTGACTAACTAATTTTAACTTCCATTTATGACAGTATAACGACTTTCATCTTTTTAGCGATGTATTTTACCTCTGTTCAACTTCCAAGTCCTTATTCAATTGCAACGCCATAGAGCTTCTTAATACTTTATTATGCATTTCATTTCAGCTCTTCTGCATTTTCTGCAAGTTTTTGTGCATTACAGCTTCTTCATGCAATTGAATTAAATTCTTTTGCATTTCCTGCAGTGTTTTCCAAGTTCATTACAGACAAGTTTTCAGAATTGTAGTTTCTGTTCTCGTGAGTGTTTTATCTGTTTGATTACCTTTTTCATGTCTTTTTGGTTTTGGAGAGGGTAAAAACAAATTTTCCCGTCCTCTTTATAGTTGGAGTTTTACAGCTTAATGCAACCAAATGACAGAAATGTGGCCCCAAAAAATGGGAACAATCATGGATGAGATCAAGACAGCAGCACAGTTTTTAGCCGAGCCAGCTGCAGGGTTCTCTGGACGGCAATGTGTGTCGTTTACTCGCTCGACATACTGGTCAAAGTTCAGTGCACCGCTGCCGGATGGTGCTCTCATAATGGTCAAAAAGTTGAGTGTGGAACGCTGGACACTTCTCACCCTCGCAGGTCACCATCTTGGCTACATAGCGGAAGAGGAGGGAAAAGCTTTTGCTCAAACACTAAGATCTCAATAGTATATAATTTTGAGATCACTCCAATCTGAATTGTTAGGAAAAGGATGAGGTGAAGAGAGATTGAGGTTTTGAGACTTAGGTAAGACAAATGGATCCTGAATTGAGATTACAATAGATACAACAGATGAGCTCTCATCATTGTCTCTTTTTGAGTTCATTAATGTCTTGCTTGTTGCTCCTAAAAAGCAGTTGGGAGCTCTGGGGAGATGTTTGTGAGCTTGATTGTATCACATTGTGCTTGGAGAACCGTGCTGGAGGCCCTGAGCTGGATTTGAACTTCGCTCCTGCTGTTCAAAGGGCAACAACACTGCCGCTGCGCCTTCCAGTTAAAATTAACAATCAAGGACTGATTGTCTTTAAATAGAGTAGAATTTTCCTTTACTTAAAAGAGGAGAAATACCATATCCACAATTAAAGTCCTCAAAATTCTAGTCAAGTAAAAGGTATAAAAGTATTCCATGGTTAACGAACTTAAGTATCAAAAGTAGAAGTGCTTATTCTGTATGACAGATACTTGTTGTATCTCAGTTCTAGCGTGCATTCGGTCCTTAATGAATTAATCTCTAAACGTCATGTCAAAAGTATCGGGTGTTCCAGTTAAAACATAACAAAAAAGTCAAAATGTAGTTTATTTTTCTCAGTAACTTGTAACAGATAATTAACAATAAATACAATAAGGATTTGAAATTAAGGGGAGTAAAAGAAAAAAAAAAAACATAAAAAGAAACATTTGACGTAAGTAAAGTACTTGAGTAAAATAACCCCTAAGTGGGGTCACTAAGACAAAACTGAGAACTGATCCACATTCTGGACTGAAATTACAGTTATTTAAGATACTGTAGATCTCATCCTTTGATCAGAGTCAGACAGAGATGAGTTTTTTTGCTCCTGAGGCCAATAAGAGAAAACTGAGACATATTTGAGAAGAATCATGAGATCCCAGGAGTCATAGCTGAGTTTTCTTTCAGCTCTTTCTCTGATCTCATGGTCCAATGTTCAGGAGACTTATTTAAGATCAGTTAGAGATCTCTTGTTTTGATCAGAGTCAGACATAAATGAGATTTTATGTGGTTGTTTCTCCGGAGATGAATTTGAGAAGTGGGAGAAAAGGCCTTGGGTCTCACCTTGGTATCCAAAGCAGCTCATTTGTGTCGAGGAGAAAAGAAGGAAACAACTATGAGATCTCATCTTGGATTTTGCTTTCCTGGCGGCCATCCTGCTTTCAAACGTGTGAAAATGGCGGCAGAGGAAGCTGCAGCAGTAAAATTAGAAGTCCGTTCATTTTTAATAGTTTAATTGAAGTCAAGTGAGCAAACAAGCCAGCAGATATTTTGGCGGGTGACAATCGCGGTCAAATGATGGTGATGATAATCCGCCTGGTTACAATTTGTCATTAAGAAGAAGAAGAAGCAGCGGTCAGCGGCCGTGTTTGATTTGAGACGTCACCACACTGTCGAAATTCATGCACAAAGCAAGTGAGTACATAATGTACTGGATGTAAACGTTGAATGGGTTAAGGTCACGCACACAGTGACCAATACATGCATGGCCAATAGAAACCGGACAATCAGCCGGAAAGACCGGGAAGCAAACTCTCAAATTGTTCGACAATGTCGCTCTGGAAACGAAGCTCTTTCACAAGCCGGAATTCCCCAAACTGCTCTCGGGACCTGAAGGCTTCATGCAGCCTCTTCTTCCTTGTTGTTCTAGTGCTGGCGCTTGGTTCTTAGCACAGATACATATTTGCTGCTGACCAAAAGCTGGAACAACAAACAAATGACTAGACCCGCCAACCCAGCAGCCAGCGCACGTGGCTTCCTATCTGAAAGGGTCATAATGCAGAAGCAAAGCAGGAAGAGCTCAAACTGCTTTGCTGTGTGTGCAGGTCATGGCTGCACAGACGCTCTCCAAACCGACTCTGTACTGTCTGTGTGTTCAGTTCTCTGTCTCTGCTCTTACTGTGTGCACCGCTGTGTGAATCTGACCGACAGATTCGGTCTAATGTGGGAGAGGTGCAGCTTTACGAGGCGGGTAAATCCTGCCAGAGTCAGCGTCGGTCACTGGACCAGCTGGTCCGGAGGAACACATGACACCGTTTGTCGGCGCACTCTGTTTTTCTTTAATTATGATTCTGGGACTCGTTTGACCTCCGCTAACAACATTTAATCAGCAGAGATTTGACTAATGGGCAGACTGTGATGAGGTTCGGCCTCGACTTTCACGACTTCCCAGCGAGAAAACTCACGTCTGGTGCGTGACGGGCCTGAAGCAGACAGGTCAGCCCCCCCCCGCTGCCTTTTCTCTTTATTTAGCCGAGCAGGACAACAGATCATAACACGTGTCAGAGGCTGGAATCAAACCTGTGGACCACACAGCAGGGGGTCAGCTTTGTGTGATGACTTCTATTTCCTGATTCAAGTGTAGATAAAACAAACTTCCTTCTTAGGAAATTCATATAATTTCTCTCTTTTTTTTAAATACTTTTTTGTAATTTGCTTTTTTAATTATGTTTCTGTTTTTGGCGGAAGGTATCTCAAAGTGTTTACATATGTACGTGCATGAGTGTATGGAGGACTGATCCTGACAGATTAAGAAATAAATAAATGCTCAATAAATAAATAAGCACCCGTTAAGACACAAACCCCTCCTCATTTGCATAATGAGGCAGAAATGCATAGAGAAATGTAAAAAGGACAGGCAGAAATAAATACCATGGGGGAAATAAATAGGGTAGAAAATGCAAAGGAAGAATAAAACAGACAAAAATAATAAAACACACACATAAATAAATACATTTTAAAAAGTTTAAGATTGTAACAGACAATAAATAAATATGGTAATTATTATAAAGATGAATAAATAAAGAAGCTAATTAAAATATATATACATTTATGTCTTTATTGTATAATTTAATAACTTCCTACATTTATTTATTTATTTTATTTTTTGTGCATTTAATCGGATGCTTGTTCATTTTGTGAGCATTTATTTATTTCTGTATTTATTTCTTCTGTCAGGCTCAGTCCTCCATATATGTGAGGCAAAAATACATAAAAATGTGTTTTAAAATAACCCTAATTTCAAGTGTATATATAAATATATATACTACAAAATACAGCAGCCACGCCTCACATCAAAATAAAATACTGTATTTTAGTATTTCAAAAATACTTTCCCAAGGTGCCATGAAATCACTTCGCCAAAAATGAATGGAAAGCTGGGAACCTGCATGTTTCTCACCTCGACCTTCTTCTTGAGGTCTGGATCTGTTTTCTGTTCTGATCTCAACAAGTCTGGTCAAATTATTGAGCAGGCACCAATCAGAGGCAGCGTTTTTATGATGTCATCACGTCGACTTCTCATGAAAGTAATTTAAAAACTTTGTGTTGCAAAGTGAGACAGATGTGGGGCTCAGATTAGGGGTGTGACGATACACTTAGATATTTTAACCCTATTTTAAAGAAATCTTCACAGCTGAACTAAATGAGCCGGGGTCTTGGGGTCCTCCTCCAGAAAATTTGACTATTAAACAGTTATTTTCCTGCATTCTGGTGAATTCTGCACCAATTTATGGTTGAAATATTTTTATTTGTGTAAAGGGAAACATTAAATTCGGGTGGCAGGTAACAATTAAAAATGTAAACCTCTAACAGAAGTCAGTGCAGCTCACAGTCAGATCTGTTCCTCCTTTAGATCGACTTTTCTCCTATAGTATCGTCCCTGCTGAGTCATGATTTAGTCTTCCCTCCACTTTTGTCGTCTTCACAGGGAGAGAACGGAAAACTTGGTCAAAAAGAAACCGTGTCAGGAAGTTGTTAAAGTTACTGACTGCTGCTGCACATTTTTGGGTCATTTTAAAATAAGTGCCTCGTTTGTTTTCAGATTTTTTTTGGACAATGCACATTTGTTTAAAGAGGCGGCTCTGGCTCAGGAGGTAGAGCAGGTTGCTTGTTAATTAGACGGTTCGAGGTTCAATCCCCGGCTCCGCCAGGCTGCATGTCAAAGTGTCCTTGGGCAAAATACTGAACCCCCAGTTGCTGCTGGTGGCTGTTCCACCATTGTGTGAATGTGATGTAGTGTAAAAGCGCATGTTTTCTTATTGTGCACGTAAACCCTTCGCAGAGCATTTTCATTAGTTGTTTAACATTTCTTGTTACAAGCTATTTTTTAGGACATTTTTAACAAATGTCCCCAGCGTCCCCTGTGGAAATGACGCCTACCTGCAAGTATTTTGAAGTTTCATCAACACTATTTTGTATTCCAAATACATATTTTAAATCCTGCTCATCCCTGGGGTATATCTATGTATTATTTCTGTGTATTATTTGTATACACAGTATTTTGTAGGATTTCATATTGCTGTTAGTTAATCCAGAATTTCGACCCCTCAGTGCTGACTTCAATAAAAACTAAATGTGAGTCGGGTCTGCGCATCCTGCTCGAGCTGTTTCAGCTCGTCTGTAATCACTTTCATACTAACAGAATAATTTCTTTTGTCATTTGTGCCTTTTAAATTTAGACCATCACTCCTGGAAAGCATGTGAGTCAAGTTCACGTCTGTCTATTGTCCTTTTAAAAGAAGCACGTTAATCTCAGCGGCTCCGTTTGTTAATCAGAAGCAGTCCAACATATTTGTGTGTCTTTAGCGGCGCAGAGGTGACTTCTCTGGCCCGGCAAGTGGAAGTTAAGTGAGATTTCAATACTTAGACGTCTGAAAGTGTCACAGGCGGAGCTGCATGACATAAATGGGTTGTGGCAGTCAGCGTCTGGAACACAGCAGCCCTTGGATCATGGGAGATAAATCATGCGAGATCACGCCAAGAGAGCACATTTTAATTCCTCCCAAAAAGACGGCAGACATTCTGTCATTTCCATAAGTTATCTGGAAAAACTATTTTGCTTTTCAAGTTTGGAGATGAAGTCAGAGGGTTATTTTTCTAAATTATAATCTTCTTTTGAGATTCTTCTTTAAGAGTCAGACTGCTCAAAGAAACGCGGCAGCTAAAACAATGTTTAATCTCGGCCTCTTGGGGATCACGGAGAAGCGTTTGAAAGAAGACGAGGGTGTCAATTAAGAAGAAAAAACTTTAAAATGGAGGCGATTAATGGTTGAAATCTTTAAAATGCTCCCTGCTGAATTGTCTCCTCTGTGGAAGAAGGTTGCCAAAGTGCACTGCTTTGTTGTGCGTCGTGCAACGAGGAGAGACAAGCGGTATTTATTTACTCTGCTGCGGCTGTCAACACGCCTCCGCCTGAACGTTTCAGTCGACTCTCTCCAACATCCAACCTGTCACAGAGCTGTGAGATGTCAAGTCAGCTATCCGACCACTCGTGTGTGAGGAAAAACACAGAGAGACAGAAAGAGTGAGACGGATAAACAGGCACATGTGTAATTATCTCTCTGCCGGTTAGAAACTCGTTTCAGACTCTTGTTTTAACAATAAAGCTTTCCATCAGCGTCTGTTGAAAGGCTGGTTTCTTATTCAATTTTCATTTACAGTCAACCAGTCATCCTTTACTTCAATAAAAGTAGTAATACCACACTTTAAAAATACTCCTCTACCAGTAGAAGTCCTGCACTCAAAACCTTACCTAAGTAAAAGTATCAGCAACTAGGGATGTCACGAGAACCGATCCTTCGGCGCCAAAGTTGTGAAAACATGTCGGTGGGGTAGAGTGGGGTAAGACGAAGCTCAATGTCTATTTTCTGACACATAAAATAACATTTTATAGTTTTTTTTTGTATCTTTAAGAAGGCCATGCTTAGGGTAACATAATATAAAGTAAAATAAATAGCTACAGTTGACAAATTCATTTTTATTTAATCAAATGTAAGTTTTAGGAAAAACGTATTTTTCACTATAGTGTATGTCAGGGGTATTCAATTAGATTTCAAAGAGGTCTAGTTAGAGAAAATTTCCTGAAGCAAAGGTCCGGAACATCAAAACGACGAACGTTATCATTCAGTACTATAACCTATAGTTGTATCAACACATGTTTTTAGTCAACAACGGACTGTCAAATCAAATAATATTTCAGTCAGTTTTCACATCAAACTGGAAGGATAATAAATAATAACTATTCAAATAATAAATTCAAAATTTAAGTAAACTAAATTAAAGTGCCTAATTTTTAGAAAAAATGTAATAAAAAGTGTAGCTTGAAGTGATGAAGTGTAGTCTTAACCAATTTTATACTAAACACACAAATGAGCAGCTGTAATGCCTCCTCTTCTCTTTCATTTCCTCTTACAGAGCTACCACTTTCCTACTTTCTGTTGTTCAGTGAGAAACGTGAGCTCCAGCTAGCATCTAGATCTATGAGATATTCTGGTTTTGAACTGCCCGTGGGAGGAATGTGCATGTAAAAATCTGTACATTCTTGATTAAAAGTCATGTGAAATCTCTTTTATCTTTCGTCTCCTCAATTCGGGTGAGTTTCCAAAACGTCTCTGGTGAATCTCGCGGACTCGACTCGCAAGCATCGGTATGCACAGATATGCACAGCGTCACATGAGACGATTGGAGCACATGCGATTGGTCTGTGAGTTTCCTTGTCCTCTAAACCAGTACAGTAAATGCTAGAAAAGCTGCGCGGGTTAAAATAGAAATGCTCCGTCACGAGGTAGTAAGTCTCAATAATAAATGTGCTGGCGGTCCGGAGAGGACGGCGGCTGGGTCCGGATCCGGACCGCGGTCCGCCTATTAGTGACCTCTGGGCTAAGTGTTGCTGGAACTTCATTAGCAGAAAGTCTGAGGTAAAATAGACTTTTACAGCTAGTTAGCTGTAAATGTGAGCATATGTGAGTTTATAACCTCAGACTTTCTGATAGTGAAGCTGCTGGTTGGAGGACGGGGCTGTCCAGAGTCTAAATAACATCTAACTTATATAGATCAACCATGAAGGGGCGCAGCGACCGGGGGGGCGTCTTACCCCCAAAATATTTTAAATGACAAAGAAAATATATCAACTAAGGTCAGAATGGCTTTGATCAAATAACTTCAAAAATTATGATGAAACAGAGAAATTTTTAGTTCAGTGAGACGAGCGGCAAAAATTCTGACAATTTGTGGGGTTTTTTGGAATTAGCTTGGGGGGGGGGGTCTTACCCCATGTTTTTTTTTGTTCTTTATTTATTGAGGGGAGCTTCAGGAAGGCCCTGATCACATTGTTACACATTCACACCTGGTAGCTGCCCAGTACAACCGCAGCCTGGTCTGCTGGCCACCAAGCAGTTGGGGGTTATGGGCCTTGCTCAAGGGCACCTCAGCGGTGGTAAATGAGTGAGTTTACTTTCCACACCCACCCATTTTATCCTGCCGGTCCGGGGATTGAACCGGCGACCTCTCAGTCACAAGCTCGCTTCTCTAACCTGGGCCACCGCCTCCAGGGCAGCGGTGGCCCAAAGGCCCAAACTGGAGTTACCCTACTTCCTATTCTACGGTACCGTTGTTTAGAGATGTTTTAACTCTTTTATATCCTGTTGGGTAGTTTAATCTGCAGCAATGCATCATGGTCTATAAGATCATCATACATAGCGTAGCTGTCTCTATAAAAATAACAGTTTTCAGAGCGTTTGCCTGCCGTGCTCCTTATCTGCCATCACAGGTCAAAGAGGTCACTACATGCGACACCAGAACTCTGTCGGGTCCATCGCCTTTTAACATCCCTTTAAATTATGTTTTATAAGTGGTTTTATCTTCATTTTAATAATTTTATTTGCTGGCTGTATGTGTGTTTTGTCTAATATATTTATTATAGCCGTCCATCGCCATTTTTTAATGTAGTTGTCCTTTTAAATTACCGCGAGTCACCGCTGTGTTATGTCTATTACACACTGTACATCTGTTAGACCAAGTGATTACTGGCCGTGTGTGTGTGAGCGGTCACGATTCCTAATTTCATGCCAACAGTATTTCCTCATACTCTCAGCTGTCTTCAGTTTTTATTTATAGTGCAGTATATCACCATGCAGCATGATCCTAATACACGTCACAATTTTAAAAGAATACACATGGTAAACATACAACAAGCAAATCAGCTGATTTAAAATAATTTACAAAGGAAACAACCGCATTAAAAACATCAATTCAAAGGGGTGTTAAATATATGGGACAAAACGCACATACAGCAAGCAAATAAAATAATAAAAATTAAGATAAAACCACATTAAAATCATTAATTAAAGGGATGTTAAAAAGGCGATGGCCCAACAGAATGACAAAAAATCTTTCCCCCCCATCGACCTCCATTATAAAAGGGACGCTGACGACGACCGATATTCAGTGTATCATAAATTTTGAATCCATGAAGGTTCTTTATTTGAAACTTTCTCAGACTTAAATTTGATGAAGCGTAGGTTTTATGTTCAATAACGTTTCGTAGTTGACTGACATGACGTTATGTAATCTACCATATTTTCCTAACCCTAACCAGATTACCAGCGTTTCACAACGTTTTCCACGTGTTAAACTTCACACGTCCTCCAGGTCTGGAAAAAGCCTGTTGCTGGACTGGTACTTGGGACAACTGCCAATCAACCTATTTTGTCATTTTGAAATCAGAATATGGTGGGAAGGATTAAAGGTGAGTTAATCAGCTGATCAGAGCCCCCCCCCAAAGAAAATCCATGTGTCTTATTATTATTAAGTTTAATGTGTTTTCAGCCTCTTTGGTTTTGGCCAGGATTCCTCATTAGAGAGGAAACATTTCAGAATAAAAGCATCTTTGTTTTCGTCCACAGAGAGAGATGAGTCTCCTCCTCTCCTCCATCCGTTTGTCTGTCTTTGTCCTTTCACTGCTTTTGTTCTGGTGTTGTCTCAGTATTTCAGCTCCATGTGGATAATAATTACATTCAGATAAACATCTTTCATTTATCCAGAGCAGCTTCTGCCTGCAGCCATAGTTCCTCTGTAGTTCAGGGTTTATTCAGCTGTCACTAATTATTTAGATCCATATCATGACTTCAGTCCAAAATGGAGAAATTCTCTTTAAATACATTTTATGTCTTTTCTTCATCTTACGTCTTTGTTTGGTTTGACAGCATTTCTGTCTGATCCAAATCCAAAAACATCAAATCATTTTCACATTCACTGCCGGAGAACAAATGACGCCCAGAATTTGTCAAATAAGCAAACACACACTGCAACACCACGTAGAAATATTACAACACGTTAACTTACATCACTTGCGTAACTTACGCAATTTACGTAACTCGTGCAGCAAAAATAAAAATATTTAATGTTGACTTTTTGTTTCACACGGGACACGAACCCCGGTTTCCTGGTTCAAAGACCAGGTTCTGGCCCTCCATCCACCTCCTTAATCTCTTTCAGTCTTTCCGTTAAAACGTGGGGGTGGCGATGGCGCAATGGATATGCCTTTAGTGTGACAGACATGTGTTCAATCCCCCACCGTGACCCTTCCACCATTGTGTCCCTGAGCAAGACACTTAACCCCAGAGGCGTGTGACCTCTGACATGTAGAGCAATTATAAGTCGCTTTGGATAAAAGCAAAAAATAAATGTACCGTCACAAACTGACGCTACAGGGCTTCCCCCACTGCGCTGAACTATGACGCTATAGGGCTAGTGCGTTACAAACTGACTCCTATAATTTGGATAATTATCAACGCGGACCGCCACATACTGATTTTGATTGAGAAGCATATATTCGTGCAGCGCCTCCTCGCTCGCTCGCTCGCTCTCTCTTGTGTTCTGTGGGAAACACTGGAAAGTAATATAGTGACGTAACTAGTTACTTTTATCACCCAGTAATAAGTAACGTAATAATATTACTTTTTTAAGGAGTAATAAGAAACTAGTAATATATTACAATTTCTAAGTAACGACCAGTTCGGTGATCTCTGATACACGAACGTAAGCGACGCTTGTTGCCGCCCTTTTTCTCTCCTTGTGTTTCCTGTCTCTGCAGGCCTCAATTCTTAATTCCGATTTGTTACCCAGATCTGATTTCTTTGATTGCTGCTCCCATTATGGTTTAAATCTGGGCCGTATCAGACAGACCCCTCTGCGGCGTTTTTTTGGACGCGTAGGCATCCGCGGCCAAGTCAGCAACACTAAATACACAACTTCTGGTTACACGGTTTAAAAATAAAAACTACAAGTTAATGTTGTGAAACGTTGCAAAAAAAAAACGAGTCAGCGTTGATGAGAGGATGAAGAGGGACTGTCCTGCACAAGAAGAGAAATAAACTCCACGAGAGTGACTTCAGTCAGGTGAACATGTCTGATGTCAGCAGGTCACAGTAGACCCATGGCCTGAATTACGGGGGGGAACTGGGGGGGTCTGACCCCCCAAAATAGGCTAAACCAACAGTTCAGGGGGGTCTTTCTTACCTGTAATTGTAAATATATTTTCCAGACACCCCTAGAATGGACTGTACCATTTCCCAACATTGACGTTAGTTGAACATCTTGTCCGTTCACATCGTTTGCAGCTGCTCCAGTCTGGTGCATCACACGCTGGTGGAGACGCTGCAGGTTAACTATCCAGCTGCTTTAACACACTTAACTTTCCCACCTTCAGAGATTCGTAATTAGCATTTCTTTTACTGAAAGTGAGCTATCTGATGTTAGCTAGCTGAGAGCCCACCCTGTCATTTCATTATAACTATATCATTTCATATTTTATGTAATTGTCAGCTAACACTGGTGTTTACGCATGAGCAGTTATTTTAGAGATACATTTTTACATCAACATATAGTTTATTTTTTCATTTGAAGTCTTTTGTGAGTCCTTTCACAATAGATATGGCAACATATAAGAGTTTTAACTCTTTAAAAATCCAGTGTCTGACTGCTGCTTTACTGGACGCAGATTACATCATTCACAGTCAACATAAGCAAGAGGAAAGAAGTTGAAACTTTAACTTGATGAGAATGATAGAAATGGGGAATTAGAGATAATAACGCAGCCTGTATTTTACGTGTCATTAGTTCTGTATCAACACTGTGTGGGTCTGGTTTGAGCGGTCATGATGGTCGGCTGTTGTGGTTCTGAATACTTGGTGACCTCTGACTACAGAAGTTGTCATGTGGTGCAGGGCACCCAGGAGCTGGTGTAATGAATTTGATTTATCATCATCATCTACAGACTGGGAGTTTACGCGCCTGCGCTGTGCCGGGTTGTCTTTTGGACCTTGAAAAAAAGTTGACCCCCCCCCCCCCGGTTATCACTGTATATAATTCGCACCCTGAATATGTCGGAACAAGGTTGAAGTGAAATATAACTATGTGTTACGCGCGATTAATGCCAACAGGAAACTGTGTTTATAAACTCCAGCTCGGAAAATATAACGCAGTCGAGCGTGCAGGAAATGAAACTGGCGCATCCCAGCAGCAACATTAGTGGGACCAGTCCAGACAGGAGGTGATGGCACTCCTTATTGTCGCACATCATTTTAAAATCTTTTTCTCAGTCAAGGTTTCGTTACAACTCTGGACTAATGCAAGATGGAAAGAAGGGGATTCACATTCACTATTTAAATGCTGCTTAGCAGGCAGACTGGGCAATATGGATGCACATCTCTCAATAAATAGTCAAGTCATAGTATAAATATTTATATAAATATAAAGATAGTATTTTACCTTTGCACTAACATGTTAGGCCGGTCCAGCAGGATGAGGGATTAGCTGCAGACAGATTTATTTGGACGTCTGTCTTGTTTTGGAACACAAACTTTTAATTTCACCGAGGAGACAAACCTCCTCATCTCCTGTTTTTGTTTTCAGCCTTCTTAAATCCCAGCCTTGGATTTCTACTTGTAATTAAAATGCATTTCCAGAGCTTTAATAGGAGCCACTGGTTTTATTATTAAGCCCTGACAACACACCACATCACCAGGACGTAAACGTTTGTTAATAGAGGATTTCACAATAAAATATATATTACAATAGCTGGATTTGAATAACATTAGCATATTCGCTAACAAGGGAAACTGTTCTAAGAAATTGGAATAGTTACGGGTAGTATTTGTCCTTTTTTATGTAATTTCGACTTTAAATGCATTTTGTTATGGCATAAAATAGATTTTTACCTATATGGCCAGACACTGGCCCCCAGCTGGACTACTTTTCTGTTATTCTTACTTCACTAAATCTCACTTCTGTATTTGTTCATTTCCACCTCACATTTCACGGAATAAAAACTTTATATCTGACAGCTCCCCTGTCAGATATAAACCACATTTGCAGCAACATAAACAGTCTGAATATGAACATTCTGAATTAGCTCATTGTGCCTCCTGCATGTGCTTCAGCAGCTATTAATACCCCTGCCGGTAATACCAATCAGCCCGTTTGCATGCGGACTTTAATTGCCCCAGAACATCTCGCCACAAAACTTTCACACCCTCTCAACTTTAGCTGTCCTCCAAATTGCTGTTGACACCGCGGAGAGGCGTCTAATATCAATCTGTAATGGGTTCTGATGACAAACTACATGGTTGGAAGACCATGTAATCTCCCCTCAATTAATTAAAGCACACAGGGCTTTCCAGCCCATCGACCGCCGGCCACGCTGAACCAGCTGCCACTAAACGGCTCCGCCCGCCCCGCCGCTTGTCAAGTGGAAAAGATTGAGCTTCTACGTGTCGAGGAAGGCGCTTAGGCAGATGCTGCCTGTGTGTGTGTGTGTGTGTGTCCTGAGAAAACATCTGCACATTCAGAGAGTTAATTACCTGCACCAGTTCCCCAGTCCATCAACACACACTCACACACACTCAGTGAGAATAACAACTGGGTCACAAACAGCAGCAGCATCACAGAAAGGTTCAGTGACGTCATTTAAAGGATCAGCTCCCGCCAATTTATCTGCCGAGATGTTCGGATATGCACCTCTCAGGCGGCGATTTTTATCTGCTCGTATGTCACTCTGATTTGTTTGTAACACATTAGTCGTGTTTCCATCAAACTAAAAAAAAAAAGTAAATGCGAAATCTGTGTGTTTCCTTCAGCTGGTTTGGAGCGAATAAACCAGGCTACGGCGAGCGTAGTTACGTCAGTAGTTGACGTTACACGTGGCGGTAATAAAAAAGACGTCTGGGTTCCAAACCAGAAACAAAACCAGTCGTATGAACCTGATGGTCGTAGAAAAATGAAGTGAGGTTGTCAGTAATGTGTTTCGGGCAAGTTGCTACCAGCCATGTCGCCGTGCATTATGGGAATAACAGATGCCGGACTGCGCACCTGCCGATCGCGGCTGGTAACGCTCATTTTGCTGAGAAAAGAGGTGTTCTGCAGAGTTATGCATCCACCTTTTCAGACACTTTGCTCTGCACACTGATCAAACGAGCTTATCACCACTTTTTTGCTGAATGTCAAGGAATGCTGTAATTAAATATGAACCTCTCTAAACGTTCATAAAACAGATACTTTGAATTTATCACCCAAAAAAAACAACATTATAGCACCGGCAAGACGGCAACAGCGTCAGACGTGAGATACAAGTTCGCTACGTCAGAACTTATTCGGCAAAAGTGTTTCCATCTCCCGTTTAGCGCATTAACAGTTTTTCAACAAAAAAACACCTCAAGCGAGCGTAAAAACATTTTTGCAAAATTACGTTTTTCCCCCGATTTTTTGCCGTTTCCATCAACCTTTTGTAATGTGATACTTCAAAATGAGCATAAAGAAATGTTGATGGAAACATGAGTCTCATGGAATCTGATCTTTTCCATTTCAGATTTGGCAGAATAGGCAGGTAGTTTGAACTTTTACATAAAAACAAATGCTTCAGTCTGCAGGTGACAATATAAAACAGACAAATACTAATGTTCATACATATTATTCAAGATTGTTTATGAAAGTGTGGTAATAATAGTGCCAAAAAAACTTGAAATCAAAAAAACTGACAGAAGCAAAAATTTTGCAACGTGATATCATGGAATGGCGTATAAACAGCACGCCACTTTTAAGGACAGTTCGGCGAGTCATGTCAACGCATTTTAAGGTTTTCGGGTGTCATTTCCCGCTGTCCAGTCCCTACAGACCCAACCCAACACAAAGGAGGTTATCCTATCTGCACAGCTGAAGGGTTAACCGGTCGACATGCACATTTAATTAATGATGGTTAAGGTGAGCAGTAAGTACATCGGGGGAGGGGGTCAATGCTAGCTTCGTTACCTAGCTAGCTACTTAAACTTTAACGTAGCTAACGCTATGTAGCTAACGCTATGTACCTACGTAAATTAGCGATGATGTAGCATGGTAACTTAACGTAACATGGTAACGTCACTCAAGAGCCGAACGCCGGTCTGCTGGGTCAGGAACCAACTTAACTTCCATCCCGCCACCTTAGTGTCGGACTTTCATGGTTATTTATATCCCACTCACGCTGATTTTACAGTAGGCGTACAATGGCGTGCAGTTTCTGCACAATAAAAGTCAATGCGGTCTAAACGGCGTGGAATACCACGCTAAATGACTAAATGAATTGGCGTGTTATTCATCCGCCTTTTGATGATACCAGGCTGTGATTTGGACTGCGGCGTCTCGCCTTACGGCCTGCAGAGTGAACGCAGCCAGAGACACGCCGCTCAGTCACACGAGCCCGTAACAGAGTTTGTTTCTGGTGCTCAAAACATTTAAAAATCATATCTTCTATGTGTTTGTCTGTAATTTGCATGAACTGACCCTTTCAACAAATAGAGATGATCTGTTATTTCCACGGGCAGCGTTGTTGCTTCTCGCTGTAACCTGTTCTGCTGTTTGACTTTCACACCACACATTCATTTGGACATTATTAGTGTCTGCTGGTGGACGTCCGTCTTGTTTTGGAATAAGAACTATTAATTTCTCCTCTTCACTGAGGAGACAAACATCTTCGTTTCTTGTTTGTTGCGCTCTTAAATCCCAGCTCTGGTTTTCTCCTCGTAATTAAAATGCGAGACGGCTGCAGCTTTGCTCGAGCTTTGATAAGAGCTATCAGTTTGGAGTTACTTTGGCTATTGATTTGATTAAGAGGCTTATACATTGTTTAATGAGTTTTCCACTTCACTGCGCTCCTTCTAATCAGGCACATTGCCAGGTGCCGGGATCCCGCTCTCTCTCTCCCTCCTCCTGTCTGTCCCGGTGTCTCTCGCCCTGGCAGCCACTCAAACTGCTCAGATATCCACGAGGCTGCAGGAATCAATGGAGCGCTTTACTAAGACTAATGTTCTTATTCTGTCAACTTTTGATTGCTTCATTTAGGAGCTGAGATGAGATTATTGTTCCAGGATTTGTTTTTTTAAACTTTTTATTTAGCTTTTTGCTGCAAAACTCTGAATTAACTGCATTGAATCCCACTGAGACGACCTACAGACCTGCAGCAACAGACCTGCACCATTTAAACCTCCAACATTTAAAAAGACACACTTACATGTAAATATGAAAATAAGAGCAGTAGAGAAATACAATAATGTCATTTCCTCAGGAGACGTGTCTAAACTCTCAGTTTTAATCTCTGTGGTTTCTCCTTGTAGCCATTCAGATGTCTTTTAAAAGGCGACTCTGTAAAACTGTGGGTGAAGAGAGACCAGCAGGTGCAGGGATTTTCATGTCAGCGATATTAAATAAACCCACGTTACATCTTTAAGCCTCATTTGATATTTGTGTTAGATGATTTTCCTGTAGGAAGATTTCTCTCTTGTTGCAGTTTAACACCGAAGCTGCTGTTCTTTGACCGTGTCGACGCTAAGCTGGCTAAATGTTGAAAACGCTGAAACGTCTTCGGCTCTGTCCACGCTGAAATGCCCAAACAAAAGGGTTAAATCTCTTCTTCTTGTTTCCTGTTTGACAAACAACAGCAGTGTGCATCACAGCTGATATTTGGTCAACAGTGGGTCAGATTAACCTCAGCGTCTGACATTCTGCAAAACCACAGATTACATTCACTCACAGCGTTTTTTTTTACCACTGCATAAATTAAACCGTCAAAATGAGCTTTTTCCTCAGTGTTTCCTGCAGGATGTGCAGAGACTATGGTGGGGGGGCCCGGGGGGTCCGGTAGAGTAAATTACATGAGTCCATTTACTTTTAATGAACACATGTAAAATGTTTTATACTGTCTGTGAATATAATCCAGTTAATCTTATTTCCATCCTGTACAGACGCCTTATTTTGAAAACCGGACGTCGTCACATGTGTTTCCTCCTCGCGCTAAATCCATCCAGTCCGACCCGGTTTGATAAATAATGTTGTAACATGAAGACTTCACAGCCTCTCTTCACACTAAAGAGACAAACTGACAGGATAAAGTCTCTAACCTGCCTGTCAGCTCGCTCTGGGCCGCTTCACTTACCGTAAAGGCTGGAATACGTGTGCACTCCACATTTAGGTGCGGCTAGTTTAATCTCCTTCTCACAGACGAGTGACAGAAACTGCTGGGAGACAGTTCAGCAGAACACTTTAAAATGCTTCCACACTGCCGACATGTCAACGTGACTGTTTGGTTAAATTTATTTGTTCTTTTGACGTATTGGGCTGAACACCAAAAGTGCTTTGTTTGCTATTTTCGGCGGATTAATTTCAGTGGCCGAACATTTGGTGCATCCACCTCCCGACCTCCTCACCTTCACTTCCAGCCACGTTACGTTTGGTGCGTTCGACTTCATGCGGAGTTTCGCAGTGCTGATTTAACGTGATGCATTCTGGTTAGAAATTGTGTCACTGACTTTCGCTGCTGCTGCAAAACGTCACCATGTCACATGACATTAAAACCTTGTTGCAGCAACCGCAGTTGCTTTTCTCCGTCTGCACAAAGTGGGACCTTTTGCCTGAATAGTAAGCTGGCAAAAGGTGGGGAAGTCGTATGTGTCCGACATGACGCCCGTTTTTCACTCCCCACCCCTGCAGCTCACGTTTGTCTTTATCAAGTCAAGAAATTCAGCTGCAGTCATTTCAAGCACACCAATTAACACTTTACGGCACTGGATGTTTAACCTTTATGTAACCAGGTTTGTCCCATTGAGACAAGACCAAGACCTGACCAAGAATAGCAGCAGCACAAGATTTCAACATTAAAGTAACGTAAAAACACGTAGAATTGAGTAACAATAGAATGATCGGATAAAAACACAGACGACCTGGACTCAACAGACTTCACCAGAGCTTTTAAAATCCTTCAGGGTTTCTGTGTTTTTAAGTTTAAGATCAGTTTGTAGGTTGTTTCATGCAGCTGGTGCAGAAAACCTAAAAGCTTCCTTTGATAGTTCTGTTCAGACTTTCGGGACAATAAATGTCCTGACAACACAGATTGTAGTTTCAATAAAAAGTTTCAATAAAGTTAAAAAGAGAAGGTTCAAATATCGTCAAGAATGGATTTTATGTTTTTGTCAATCCAGCATTCTGCGTCTGAAAATTATAATTTAACCCAAATATCCCACCTATAGAAATAAAACTCGATCTATGATCAATGTGCGTGTGTGGTGTAAATAAAACTGGTGGATTCCTAAATGATATGAAATAAGAATAGAGAAGGTGGTTAAAAAACTGCGTTTGGTCTCAACTAAAGACTAAAGGACCCCGACTCCTGTTTCCAACTTCCTACTATGGTGAGGCTGATTTACATCAGTGGCCAAGCTGTCCATCAAAATCAGTGAATCAGAACTATGACCAAAAACATGGGAAGTCTTGAAATAATAATTACTGTTCTTTAAATATAAACAAACACGGCTATGCAAGATGTTCATTGTTCATGTGAAAGCTGGTTCACAATCAGCTGCACCACAAAGGTGTCCAACGTGAATCTGAAGAAACAGAGACGCTGAGTTTCTCCTCTGAATTTATTTCGCTTCCAGCCTCACCTGTAAAAGCCCTGAGCACTTAACACCTGCAGAATATCATTTACACGTCTGATAGAAGTGAACAGTCCGGCCTCATGTACACGCCGCCCCACGCCGGTGGACGTAACCTCCGTCAGACAACAATAATACTCTCATTTGAGGAGTCAGCACGTCTATAGGTTCCTCATTTAAGATGCGAGGCCTCTGAGCGCCTCCGTTGTGAGGACGGCCCTCTCGCAGCGCTAAATCTCAGCCGTGATCGACAATTATCGCCACATAATCCCTCCTCCTTCACTCTGCCGGGGCCCGAGTGACAGAAGACAGATAGATATGTCATAAATCACGGCGGCGGGCTCCCGGGGCTCTCTGGGGAGTAATCTTCCTCTGCCTCGCCAGGCCACTATTCATCATTAGAGGGAGAGTCACTCACGGCCTCTTTACCGGCGGCTCAAACAGCGGGAACAAAGCCGTGCTCGCCACTGCCAATAACCCAGCATCATGAGATTGCCCCCCCCCTCTTTCCTTCTTGTTTTTTTTCCCGCGGAGAGAGATAACTCGATTTGATGTCCCTTTTTTCTCCCCGGCCTCCGTGAGGGGCCGGTGTCAGCCATTGTTAGCCTCTTGAGTTATTAGCAGCCTTCAGCTCCGCCGCTTCTCGCTGTCACTTTCGTTAGCCGCGGCTAGCTTGACAGTTGCAAAGTTAATTAGCCCCGCTAACGGGAAGCCGGTGTTTGGCCGGATGTGACATTTGAGGTGTGTCTGGAGAGAAAACAAACAAATCAAGCATTTCATTAGTGTTTCCTGTGACAGCTCCTGGTTCTGTTTGTTTTCTGAGCTGTAATGAACTTCTAACTCTTCCTCCTGCACAAGCTGCTGCTGAATCTTTACTCCCTCCGCTTATTATTAACGCCTGTACAAATAAAATCACAGCCTCCTCTGGATGTAAGGACACACGCATTAATAATGTATTGATGTGAAGGCTCGGAGCAGAGAGAGCCCATCTGATAATGATCAATGGGGCGTGAGGCTCGGCGCTGTGCGGCGATGCTGATTATATTTATTCCTCCGCTGTTGTCAGTTCCTGTCAGTCGGGTGGTAATGAGAGCAGAGCGGGGGGGGGGTAGTAATTACACAGCCAAGGTGGTGACAGGAAGTGAGTGACGCGGCCACCGTGTGTTAACAGCTCTGAAACACGAGCACAGCGAGTCCAGAGCTACACCTGACAAACATCAGGACCTCAGCTCCGCTCAGTCCGAGACGGGCTTCCTCCACCCGCACGGTGTGTCCTGAGAGCTGACGGACGCTCTGACGCCGGCGTAGGTGTCATTTACACCGGGGACCACTTTTTTAATTAGCTGATTTTGTCCCCAACACTTTCTGAAAGCATAATTTGTTAAAAATGTTCTGATAAACAACCTTGACAAAAGTTTATTTGCACAAAAACAAAACATCCAATGCCATGTAAATATAGAAAAAATAAATGTGCATGCGTTGCATTATATTTTTATATTTTGAATGTAAAAACCTGAGATTTGTGTTTCCCTTTAAAGCCTATAAATAAAGATATTTCCTCCATAAATTGGTGCAGAAAATTTCTCCGGAACGCAGGAAGTGTTAAATGCTTCTGGGGGAGGCCCACCAGACCCCCCCATTCATATCTCTCAGCAGTTTAGGTGTCTTTCTCTATCTCATCTTGTTTTTGTTCAGTGTATCGTCACACCCCTAAACTGAGCCCTTCACGTCCCCACCACTTTTCAGGAAGGTCACTGTGACTAAAACCGACCCGGCCGATAAATGTTATCACGGTAAAATACCTCACATCATTTGATATCGATAATTATCAGGATAAATGGGATAAAACCTGCCGGGTCTCCGTCGAGTTCAGGGGCCGTGTTACAGGAAGTCCCTATCTTAAGTCTTAAGTTAAGACAGGAAGAGTCTAAGATTTTACAGAAGCAAATCCTAACTAACTTTTAGGAACCTAACCTGTCTTATCTCAGGTTAGGAAATCCTAAATACTCAATCCAATTATCGGTCTGTTACCTAGCAACCGATGCCACTTTTCTCATCTCGCCGAGCTAAACGGCTTTTAGTCGCTGAAACATAAACTGAAAAATGGAGCAGAAACAGCAACTTTCACTGAACTTCAAGTCAGATGACTCAGAGGTGTTGGGGAGAGTAAAGAAAGAGAGTGGGCTAACACACAGCGGACACAGTCTCCGCCGCATATCCGGCGTCCATGCTGTCAAAAACAAAATACGATGCGAAGAGAAAGGCAGCTGTTGTGTCCAGAGCTGGTGGCTCCTCCTGTGCTCCCTCACTGACCCCGGCAGAAACCCGTACTCTGCTCGGGAAAGTTAATAATGGAGGTAAAATAACACTAATAATAACAAAAGCTGACGTCATCGTGTTTTTCATGTATCTCTTGTCTCCTCCTATCAGAGACTTGCGTCAGGATGCTTTTGTTCCATCATGTTACCTAACGAGACATTATCCAGCGTCACTTCGCCTACAGCCTTCCTACTAACGAGGGTTTTGTCATCAAACACATCGGTAGATCAGTTAATAAGCTCCGCCTGTTGACATTTTAGTGATCTTGTAAAAGCGATTAAAGAGCAGCCATGTGGATTAAAGGAGTTAGCAAACTGTACCTGGTGGAAAAGTAAAAGTTAGCACAGCTCAACAGTTCTCCTGAAGTCAGGAGAGTTTATTTAAGATATTATGAAGTTTGGACGCTTCTGTAAAACACTGTTCCTGTCTAAAGTTAGGAAAGGATCGCTGACTCAGGGACTGTTAATCTGTAATCAGGTCCGAACCCTTATTACCACGGTTACCAAGCGGTTAGGATGGGATCTGCAGGTTAGGAAGTTTCTGTAATACGGCCCCCGGTCCGTGCTGTATTTCCTGGCTGTGTTTGAAACAGGCTTCTGAGGCAGCGGCCTTCCGTTTCCGACACAGCCCCTGTCGATTATGTTCATACATGTTGCACCTTTAAGGTACTCATTCAGTGTTTGTCAGGGGTTGCTGACGTGACAGATCTCAAGATTATTAAAAATACATTAAGAAAATCAAAAGAAAAAGCAGCAAATCTTCACATTTGTGCAAACGTGAAATGTTTTTACATGAAAAATGACACAAACAATCAAAGTAGTTGCCAATAAAATTTCTGTCAACCGACTAACCCGGTCAGCTGGACTTTATTCATTGTTTCTAACAAAACATCATCTTTTATAAACTCTTCATGTGTAAAAATCTGACTTTGTAAAGTAACTGAAGCTGTCAGATAAATGTAGTGAAGTAAAAAGTACAACATCTCCCTCTGAGACGGAGAAGGAGAAAGTAGCATGAAAGGGAAATACTCAAGTAAAGTACAAGTACTTCAAATCTGTGCTTAAATACAGTACTTGAGTAAATGTACTTAATTACTGTCCGCCCCTGCTCGCAGTATTTTTAGTTTCCTCTGAGTGATTGATAAATGCCGACCCCGGTTATCAAAAAGCCTTCGAGCTTTCGAACAGCCACACTTCATTTTTCTAAATCCACCATCCAAACCTCGTCTTTATCGCCTCCGGCGAGCCTCTGCGGACGTCTCCATTCCCCTCCTGCCCGCTAACAACCTCCCGCCATCCTCCTCATTCACGCTCTTTCACTGTAATTCCTTTATTTTCCCATTTCCTCGCCTCTTGTCTCCCTAAATAGCCGCGCTCACCTTCCTCCATCTATAAATCACAGCCTGAGATGCCCTCCTCTTTGTCAGGCAGCTGCCTCGCCGCCTCTGCCTCGCCGCGATAACCGTCCTCGTCTCTGGCTGAGCTATGGAGATTTATGGCGCTTTGATAAGCAACACGTTAGCCATCACTCTCAGCCAAACAGGCCGCCGCTCCATTTATGCCTTTATGCTTATTGTGTTTGTGCCCCCCCCCGGAGGCTCTCTCAGGCAGCAAACGCCGCCTGTGTCATTATTTTCTATTAGATAAAGAAGTAAATGGCCCACGACGGGCTTTAGCGCTGACAGAGAGGAGAGGTGACAGGTTGCTCGCTGCCTCGGCTTCACGCCGCCGTCACCGTTCGGCCTTCTGCTTCACTGGCAGGCAAATTAATTGATCAGCAGGAAGGAGGCGTGACAGGAGGCCGGGCGCTCATCAGGCCCGGTCATTTACTCGGGGAGCAGCACAGGAGACTACAAGTACATTTACTCCAGGTACTTCACATCAGTACTTCCTTTTCCTCCTGTTTTGTACTTGTACTGCGCCACAACTCAGAGGAAAGAGTTTTTACTGCACTGCATTTGTCTGACAGGTCAGATCAGCTGCCAGTACTGATATATTTTACTCAAGTTTATTCCTCTAATACATTTTCACTGCATTCACTTGAGTAAAGTGCTGATACTTCAAATACATGCAGCTCATACTACTTGTGGACTTTTTACATAAAGGTGCAGTGTGTAGGTTTTAGTGGCATCTAGTGGTGAGGGTTGAGAATTGCAACCAGCTGCCTTTGCAAGCTCCTCCTCATCCTGTTTCCAACGTAGTGATGAAACGCACTCTGGCGCAACATGGTGACCTCCACGTAGGAGGCGCCGCGGTGTCTGTAGACAGAAATGTCTCATTCTAAGGTAATAAAATCATAACGGTTCATTATGTAACGTCTTTATACACCACTGAAAACATTGTTATGGGTATTAAATTACATTCCTTTCAGTAGATCCTCCTGAATATTACACACCGGACCTTTAAGTATAAGTTGTATTTGTACTTTTACTTCAGTACAGGATGTGGGTATGGCGTCACGCCGGCCCTCCTGAAGCCTCGTTTCCATTTTTCATCATCGGCAGACTCTGTCCCCACTCTCAAAGTAAATTAGCCGTCGGTTGATTTATGCACCGTAATGTGGCGGCAGCTTCACGGGCGATGAGGCGGAGTCTCTTTGCGGCGGTTAACCATCAGATCTGAGCTGTGTTCGTTCTCCGCTGCAAACTGAGGGAACACGATTAGAGGAAATCACGCTAATTATCCTGAAACTGCTCCGGCGGAGGAGCAGGGTGCCGTGTTTTACTCTAATTCTTCTGTCTGTGACAAAGCGGAACATTCTGTCGGGCCTCGCCGGGGTCACAGTGCGTCTCTGACCGAGATACCGGCTCCAGATTAAATGCAAATACACAGAAATGTTCCTGTTCCCCTGGTTAACGCTTCGCTCCTCTGGCGCTCGGACACAGAGACGGCTGGTTTGTTATCAGGACATCAGGAGTTTGTGTTTGAGCCGATTTTATGGTTTTAGATGAACAACATGTAGAAAAGTGTCCCTTTATCTAATTTATCAGAGGGACTCGCTGTTTCACATCCCGCCACACGTTTACATGAAGCTCCACTAATCACTTCTTAATATTAATCTTTGTGAAAAGCATCTTTAATTCAATGTAAACAAGATCAACTCCAGAAGTTAAATAAAATACTATTATTTTTTAGCACTCAGGATAAGCAGACCATTATTCAGTGGTGGACAGTAACTGAGTACATTCACTCAGTATACAACAGTAAAATCCCACATGAATACACGAGTCATAATACTGTCAACAGTCACAGGGGACATTTTACTGTATGAATACTTTTCTTTTAATACTTAAGTAACATTTTCAATGCAGTACTTTTACTTGAAAAAGAATATTTTTACAGTGAGGTATTAATACTTTAGTAACATTTTCAATGCAGTACTTTTACTTGAAAAAGAGTATTTGTTTTACAGTGAGGTATTAATACTTTAGTAACATTTTCAATGCAGTACCTTTACTTGAAAAAGAGTATTTTTTACAGTGAGGTATTAATACTTTAGTAACATTTTCAATGCAGTACTTTTACTTGAAAAAGTATTTTTTACAGTGAGGTATTAATACTTTAGTAACATTTTCAATGCAGTACCTTTACTTGAAAAATAGTATTTTTACAGTGAAGTATTAATACTTTAGTAACATTTTCAATGCAGTACTTTTACTTGAAAAATAGTATTTTTACAGTGAGGTATTAATACTTAAGTAACATTTTCAATGCAGTACTTTTACTTGGAAAAGAATATTTTTACAGTGAGGTATTAATACTTTAGTAACATTTTCAATGCAGTACTTTTACTTGGAAAAGAATATTTTTACAGTGAGGTATTAATACTTTAGTAACATTTTCAATGCAGTACTTTTACTTGAAAAATAGTATTTTTACAGTGAGGTATTAATACTTAAGTAACATTTTCAATGCAGTACTTTTACTTGGAAAAGAATATTTTTACAGTGAGGTATTAATACTTTAGTAACATTTTCAATGCAGTACTTTTACTTGAAAAATAGTATTTTTACAGTGAGGTATTAATACTTTAGTAACATTTTCAATGCAGTACTTTTACTTGAAAAACAGTATTTTTACAGTGAGGTATTAATGAGGTATTAATACTTTAGTAACATTTTCAATGCAGTACTTTTACTTGAAAAAGAGTATTTTTTACAGTGAGGTATTAATACTTTAGTAACATTTTCAATGCAGTACCTTTACTTGAAAAATAGTATTTTACAGTGAGGTATTAATGAGGTATTAATACTTTAGTAACATTTTCAATGCAGTACTTTTACTTGAAAAAGTATTTTTTACAGTGAGGTATTAATACTTTAGTAACATTTTCAATGCAGTACTTTTACTTGAAAAAGAGTATTTTTTACAGTGAGGTATTAATGAGGTATTAATACTTTAGGAACATTTTCAATGCAGTACTTTTACTTGAAAAAGAGTATTTTTTACAGTGAGGTATTAATACTTTAGTAACATTTTCAATGCAGTACCTTTACTTGAAAAATAGTATTTTTACAGTGAGGTATTAATGAGGTATTAATACTTTAGTAACATTTTCAATGCAGTACTTTTACTTGAAAAAGTATTTTTTACAGTGAGGTATTAATACTTTAGTAACATTTTCAATGCAGTACTTTTACTTGAAAAAGAGTATTTTTTACAGTGAGGTATTAATGAGGTATTAATACTTTAGTAACATTTTCAATGCAGTACTTTTACTTGAAAAAGTATTTTTTACAGTGAGGTATTAATATTTTAGTAACATTTTCAATGCAGTACTTTTACTTGAAAAAGAGTATTTTTTACAGTGAGGTATTAATACTTTAGTAACATTTTCAATGCAGTACTTTTACTTGAAAAATAGTATTTTTACAGTGAGGTATTAATACTTTATTAACATTTTCAATGCAGTACTTTTACTTGAAAAAGAGTAATTTTTACAGTGAGGTATTAATACTTAAGTAACATTTTCAATGCAGTACTTTTACTTGAAAAATAGTATTTTTACAGTGAGGTATTAATACTTTAGTAACATTTTCAATGCAGTACTTTTACTTGAAAAACAGTATTTTTACAGTGAGGTATTAATGAGGTATTAATACTTTAGTAACATTTTCAATGCAGTACTTTTACTTGAAAAAGAGTATTTTTTACAGTGAGGTATTAATACTTTAGTAACATTTTCAATGCAGTACCTTTACTTGAAAAATAGTATTTTTACAGTGAGGTATTAATGAGGTATTAATACTTTAGTAACATTTTCAATGCAGTACTTTTACTTGAAAAAGTATTTTTTACAGTGAGGTATTAATACTTTAGTAACATTTTCAATGCAGTACTTTTACTTGAAAAAGAGTATTTTTTACAGTGAGGTATTAATGAGGTATTAATACTTTAGGAACATTTTCAATGCAGTACTTTTACTTGAAAAAGAGTATTTTTTACAGTGAGGTATTAATACTTTAGTAACATTTTCAATGCAGTACCTTTACTTGAAAAATAGTATTTTTACAGTGAGGTATTAATGAGGTATTAATACTTTAGTAACATTTTCAATGCAGTACTTTTACTTGAAAAAGTATTTTTTACAGTGAGGTATTAATACTTTAGTAACATTTTCAATGCAGTACTTTTACTTGAAAAAGAGTATTTTTTACAGTGAGGTATTAATGAGGTATTAATACTTTAGTAACATTTTCAATGCAGTACTTTTACTTGAAAAAGTATTTTTTACAGTGAGGTATTAATATTTTAGTAACATTTTCAATGCAGTACTTTTACTTGAAAAAGAGTATTTTTTACAGTGAGGTATTAATACTTTAGTAACATTTTCAATGCAGTACTTTTACTTGAAAAATAGTATTTTTACAGTGAGGTATTAATACTTTATTAACATTTTCAATGCAGTACTTTTACTTGAAAAAGAGTAATTTTTACAGTGAGGTATTAATACTTAAGTAACATTTTCAATGCAGTAATTCTACTTGAAAAAGAGTATTTTTTACAGTGAGGTATTAATACTTTAGTAACATTTTCAATGCAGTACTTTTACTTGAAAAAGAGTATTTTTAGGGTATGATGTTTTAGTACTTTTACTTAAGTAAAGGATCTAAAATACTTCATCCACCACTGGCCAGAACTAAAGTGAAATGAATATTTTAGTACTCAGGTTAAGCAGACCATAATTAGACAATAAAAAGAAAAACAGGAAATTGGTTTTTGACAGTTTGACATCGTGAAACAGAAAATGAAAAACATATAAACCTTCTGTGTGAAATGATCCTCCATGTTTTTCCTCTGTGGTATAAAGGACTCGACACTCCGTCACGTTTGCTGCTGATTCTCTTTCCTATGAAGTTTCTTCAGACGAACAAACTACAAAGTGATGAGTTTTCTCCCACAGAGCAGTTTCACTGACTCCATCACAGAAGAAGTCCTCAGATTTCTCCTTCATCCCTTCAACTCTTGGTCTTTTGAAATCACCTGCCTGCTCCCTAGAAATACGTCTGCGAGCTCGGCAACGTCTCTAAAACACAAACTGTTAAAATGTGAATGAAATGACTGGAGTTTTGTCTGTAAGTGCTTGAAAAAAGACACTTTGTCATGTTTTTCTTAAGAGGTATAAAGTTTTTCAAAGCGTGAACTTGAGCAGCATCTTTCATGTTTTCTGCGACATCATGACGCTAATTAACGCTGCAGTTTAGACTAGTCTGCTTCTGTTTTACAACGCAGCTTTAATTACAAGGAACGCCTGCTCAAAGCGACTACACCGGATAAACATTTGTTTTCTCTCCGACAACAATTATTCATCAGATGCTAATTTCATCCGACAAGTTCCTTTAAAGGGAAGAGAAATGAAGGGAACATGTGTCAGCTGTTTGATTCCCTCTGTAGGTACGTTCGGCTGTCAGCAAAATCTCAAGGAAGCTGCGATTGATCAGGAGGAAACCGGCCTGTTTCTGCGTCTCGTGTCGGCCGGCTGTGTTTCCACCAGAGCAGATGACGAAGCTGAGAGGTCAGTGTGTTCATGAAAGAGCAGCCTGACAAATCAACGCCTTTTTTACGCTGAAAAATAGTGAGCGAGCGTCCTTTATCAAGACGAGCCAAAGACATAACAACACCAGGATGGTATTTTATACAAATACAGTTTAACAGTTAATGAAAGCATTACCAGCTGACAAGAAAGACACCAAATTGCCAACAACACGCCACAAAGCCAGCAGACGAACACTGTGGTTTAATAAGATCTGTGTTTAACAGCTGAATATCTGATGCACCAGCAGCCTGCGAGCTGCACCCAGAGGCTCCTCATATCAGGTTTGAGCATCTCCCTCCATAAAAACACCATCCATCCATGGATCCTCTCTGCACAGACGGATCTTCACTAATCTTGTTAGTGATTGTTTCCCCTTTATCTTTATTATCAGTCTATAAAATCAATCTGCGCCTCTGATTACATGAGAAACGCTTCAGTTGAAAAGGAAACATGAAAAGGTTTCTCACAGATGTCCCACACCGTGTCCAATTTAGTAAAAGTGTATGATTACAGAATGTTTATGCTTTCGTATCTCAGAACATTTTTGTTTCCAAAATATTGTTTTTTTAAATTAATTTAATTCAGTGTCTTTTTGATTATTGTAAAAATCTCAGGTGACACAGCTCAGCCTTTTCGGTTAAAAGGTTAAATATCAGACGCCACTGGTGCCATTTTTGTTACACGTGCACATGTGATGCATCTTATTTAGGGTTGGGTATCTAGAACCGGTTCCAGGTTGGAACCATTACCAAGTTTCCAAGAACCGTGGACTTGTTAAGACCCGTGCGTTTGGATCCTGCTCCTCGGTTCCTAACTTTCTGTATCTTTTAGCTCCTGACTGAACTGCAGTGAGCGTTTTACAGTCCATAAAAATGTCTCTTATCTGCCAGGAGCTGCTACGCCGACCTAACGTCACCTCATTTGTTCCGTCAACAAAGCATGAAGAAGAGAGTCCTTCTGGTTCCGGTCCTGGACCGTGGCGGACCGCAAGTTTGGCTTAGCTTCACTAAAAAACTGCAACAGCTGCAGAACGCTTCACCGTGTTCAACGTGTCGCGCTCTCCCAGCTTCAACGACGCCCCAGATCCAGCTAACGCTAACAGTAGCAACGACTCCGGTACAAAACACAGGTGAGCTGACGTTCACATTTTATACTGAAGGGAAACCAATGATGGCTACAGATGAGACGAGTCCCAGAGACGTCGCTCTAGGACAGAGACTCCTTTCACTTTAGCAAAGTCCTTATAGGCAAGTCATGCCACACGGCAGCCATCTTTGCAACACCTCCGGGCAGCTAGACCAGGCTCCTGTCTGACTGAATGGGCAAAGAGCCAGAACTGCACTTTCACCGGGACATAAAAACTACATTAATAGAATCAGCAGGAAAATCTGCTTGTACTTCTACTGCGCATGTTTCACCTCTTCCATGCATGCACAGTCAGTAAAGTAAAGTAAAACAGACCCTTACGTCAGTGGAACCACACGATTGGCTGAAATATGTTTCCCTCTTTGGCTCTTAAAAGCGGACGATTGGCTTTCTAGCAAGCGGGGCGGGACAACCGCCATCTTTGCCGTTACGGGCTTACCCCATAGAGTTGTGTTGAGGATGTGATTGAGTGGCGTGTCTCCTCTATAAAACGTCTCTGACTTTAGCCATGAAGGGGAAGTTGAGGAAGGAGGAAGAGGATGAAGGAAATCAGAACTGAGATTCCTCAAGAGCTGGATTCAATACGTAGGATCAGAATCCATAAAATTGAAACCATGCCCAACCCAAATCTTGTCTCCTGTTTCAAACTGTGGACGTCTCAGTTTTGGAAAAAGATACTTTGGTTTTCCAAGACTCCAAACCCTGAGGGAACACGGTGCTGTTGTTGATTAGCGTCATTGTTCAACGCTAAAAGTAGGCCCAGTATGAAAAAAGTCAGAGTAGGGAGGTGGATACTACTGCTACTACTACTGAAGTTACTTCTTCTACTTCTTCTTCTTTGTACATATTCAGCGTAGTGATGTAACGTGCTCTGTAGAGCAGTTTGTCCGTTTGGGCTACTGTAGAAACATGGCGGCCAACATGGTGACGTTCATGTAAGAGGACCCGCGGTGTCTGTAGACAGAAATGTGTCATTCTAAGGTAATAAAAACATAACGGTTCATTATGTAAGGTCTTTACACACCACTCAAAACATAGTTTTGGATATTATATTGCATTTCTGTCAACAGATCCTCAGAAATATTACACACTGGACCTTTAAAGGAGACCTATTAAACTGCTTTTCCAGTCCTATATTGTAGTTTTGGGACTCATGTATGGCAGCTTTGCATGATTCAAAGTTAAAAAAAATATTTTCACGTAGGCCTTCATTTCAGCCTCTGTCTGAAACAAGCTGTAGATGCTCCCGTCTCTTTAAGGCCCCCCCTCTTAAGGCCCACTGTCTTCTGATTGGCCAAGACCTGAAGCATGTTACCAGGCTGTTGTTGTTGCTGGGCGGAACAGGCAGACTGAGCGTTGCTGTGCTGTTGCTGTGGGCGCAAATGACCATATAGAGAGCCTAAGTCACTCACTCATGGGACCTTATTTCGGAAAAAATATGTGCGGTAGTCAACGGCAAGAGACAACTTATCTTAGAATTGAGCCCTGAATTACACATATGATGTTGATCAATTTAAAATATATATACTTCACTAACATGTTAGCGCGGTAATGCTAAGCTAACGTTCGTTGCTTGGTTGCTACTAGCTGGATTACTTAGCTGTGTTCCACGCAGAAATATATCTCACCTGATGTGTTTAAATGACTCCCGGCTCTTTTATCACATCATCCTCTCATGAAAGTTTTTTGATGTTAGCTTCAGTAACGTTAGCTTCAGTCATTGACAGACAAAAGTTACAACGTCACATACGCGACTTTTGGGTTTGTCTTTGTAATTACGTATTTTCACAGTCTTATATCAAACTACGACCTTCTTTAATTTAAAATGTATTATATATTTGTCGTCTCCTGCCATTGACTACCGTACAATATTTTTCCGATATAAGGTCCCATGGTGGTCCACCGGAAGGGGATGGACTTAGGCTCTCTATATAGAACAGCGGCTCCGTCTGGCTCCTTATAAAGTATTATGGAGCCGTTGGTAGAAAAAGCAGTTTAAAACAGAGCTTTCAGAACAGGAGGAAATCTGAGGTTTTTGCCCACAGTGATTTCTTATAAATCCTTTAACCTCATTTTTTGAAGTTTGGTCATGTTTAACATGAACATCCGACATTGTTACATTGTAGATAAATCATAAAATGTGGAAAAGCATAATAGGTATCCTTTAATGAATGAATGAATGAATGAATGAAACCTTTATTTGGATTTATCCGGATCAGTGTCCTTCAATCGCTCTCATCCTCAGCGTCATACGTGCATCCAGTTGTGATTTCGACATTTCTTCTAATTTCATTGTCAGACCAGTGGTTACTCTCAGCAGCTCACCAGACTGCGCCCCGATGGTGTCGATCCTCCCCTGCGCTTCCAGTTCACCGTTCTGATCAGCCCTTTGATGTAAAACCTTCAGCTTTTCGTTCCCCCCATTTAAGCACTCTTTAAGTTCCCCAGACAGCTTTTGGGTAAATTCACTGGCGGCTGTCTTACCAATTTTATGATATATTAGGGAGATTCCAAGCCCGATAATCAGGAAGTCCACTAACAAAATTCCAATTATCCATAAATCTTCAATGTCCTCCACAGATAAAACATCCAAGCTAACCGTTTGCCAGGTCTCCCATGAGTCGCGAGCGTAGCCTGCAGCGAATGTTCCACTGGGACAGTTCGGCTCACCCGGTGAAACACGTCTCTGGGTGAAAGTCTTGTCAATAGCGCTGAGTGACCAGTTGATAAATTCCATTTCGATGGTTTCAGGAGAACAGCAGGCAGGTGGTCGAAAGAGGAAAAAGTTTCCACACGACCAAAGTAGACAGAAAATAGGAGCAAGCCAAGATAAGAGGGGAGAGTGGGAAAAGCATGACTGCTCTCTACAGTAACAGGAAGTAGAAGACATCTTTTCCTAAAGCTAACCAAACTGCGATGTTTTGCAAAGTTAACCACTAGTTTTATGTTTAAAGTCTAACCGCACGTTGCATATTCAGTCTTGCTAACTTGAACGTGCAACAATGACGCTAAACTGTACCAAAGAGCGTTAAAAAGCAATCCAACAGTATCCTGGCTGAGCGCCCATGTGACGTCCTGGGATGAGAACGAGTTGGCTGGTCAGATAACCGTTTAACGCCATCTTAATTCAAACAAATGGAGTATTAGGTTTTCAAGGATTTATTATACTGAACTGCTTCAAAAGCACGGAGACACCGCGTTTTGAGATGTATAATCAAGATCTTAATTTTCACTGGATTACTAATAGTAATGAGGTCTGCGGCACAAACTTCAGCACTGAGTTTTTTAATAAAGAGCAGTGGAGAAAAACATTTAGACATAAAGCTTCATCTGAGTCAGCCCAGATAAAAGTACACAGCTTATTAAAAAGCTCGGAGTCATTCTACATCAGGGAGGTGATAATAAAAATAACCACAATGACTAAACAGAGTCTAAACTATCAATACATATATTCTAGTAAGTTTCTCTTCTTCGTGTTCTGACACTGCAGACTGTGTTTTTTTCATGAGCTGCTATTCAAATCTCAGAGGTTGACGCGTCCCTGTAGGAATGAAACATGCCAAACTACAAGAGGAGGTTTTTCATTTTATCAGTGGTAGGGCCTGTTTTTCTTTTGTTTACAAGTAGGTTTTATTGTGAAGGGAATTTTGAGTTGGTTTCTTTTATACTTCCTGGAAAAACAGCATCGGTTTTCTTCTCGGCTTCTCTTCATCCCCATGTGTTCCTCCTCCTCCTCCTCCTCCTCCTCTGGGCCGTCCTGGGAGTGTTTATTGTCTGGGTGAATATTTCATGGCCCTCGCCTCTCATCCACAGGACCACAGTTTCACACTGCTGCTCACAGACCACATGAATAAATAAGAAGAGACAACAGGAGACGCCGGCTGTCTGAAAGCATGTTTTTTCCTCAGCAGGTGAATCCATATTCAGCTTCAGCGGCTGTAGTTCAGATCGACAGGTTTCCATGATCCCAGCTGCCCTGCTCAGTGTTTTTTTAGCCGCAGAAGGGAACAACTGAGGGGGTAAAGGTCACTACATGTTCTCAGATTCCTTCCTAAATCTACAATAACCTGCCAGAAATCCTCAGGATTACTCTCAGTCATCTCCAGAAGTCCTTCAAGTTATAATTTTATGTGTGAATGTGACAAGTTAAAATAGGACATGTTAATAATCTGAAGATAAGATAATTAAATATAGTAAATTCATGGTCTGTGATGTTAAAATGTGTACTGATGTTAAAAAAACGGTAATACATTAATCTGCAGAAGTTCACAAGAATGGCCTAAAACCATAAAATTGGGTAATGTAGTCAGTCTGGTTTATCTTACATTGTTTAATTTGTTCTTGATTGTGTAATTTGCGGTTAAAAATCTTGAACTAGAATGACACCTTCCGTCTCCGCCCGCACGCCTGGGGATGTCGCGGTATTTTCCTAGATTAGAGTAAAAGTTCTCGCAGAGGAAACGTCTCTTTTCACTCTCGTGATCATTCCTCCCCGTTTTCAGGCATGTTGTCGTTGTTAAACAGACTGAGCAGGATTGTAATAATCCACTAACGTGTCAAAGAGATTTCAAGTATGTTTGTGTGACATTTTGAGTAAGTTAGAACGATGTTTGCTGATAGTGTAGTAAAGAGTGTGTGTTAGCTAACTCCCTGCTAAAGAGCACTGACCAACCCGTAGCCGTGCAGCCGTGCGTCGCTCGTTGTGGTATATTTTGCAATATTGTTGAGATGTTTCAGGCACTTTGGTGACTACAGAGCTATTTTGTGGTAACATTATAAAGCGCGTAAACAGAAGTATAAAGTAGTTTTGCTAACGTGTGAGGAAACAGTTGCCTGTTTATACACTAAGCTATTTACTTGCTATTTAATGGCCGATTATTTTCTGTATGCTTAATTACTGTGTCTACTAATTTACATTTTGTTTAATGTCAGTGGAATAAGCTGTAAAATTGTACAAACTGTTTATTTTTGTAGAATTTCATTGGAGTAAAAGTTCTCGCTGAGGAAACATCTCTTTTCACTGATTATTCCTCCCCATTTTTAGGGGCGTAGCACTGTGTTTATCTGCTCTAATTAGGGCTGGGTATCATTTAAAACGTTACGATACCAGAACCAGCGTCCTTATAGTATATTTATATTGTTCTGGACGAGCAAGGTGATCTTTCTTTTCTTTTTTATTTGAAATCCCTGTTTCCCTGTCGCCTACATGTTATAATCAATCAGAGGAAGGACGAATAATTTATGAACTTTGGATCAATGAATCTTAAAGATCTCCACGAGTGCCTTTTCCTTTAGTGGTGAGCCGCAGACCTCCAAAGAGACGATAGTAAGAAAGAGAATATGAGGCAGGAGCACAGGCGTCGCTGGACCCATGCCCCTGTATCCATGCGCTGTGCCCCAGTGAAATGGTCAGGACCCCTTTGGCGTCGTTTTTGGACGCGTAGGGCTCCACGGTCAAGTTAGCGACAATTGGCTGCATCTGCAACGTCCAGTCAAGTTAGCAATAATTTAAATGCAACGTCCGGTTATACTTTCAAAATAAACTACTGGCACTTTGTTAATTAATAACATTTTCTTATTTAAAACAATGATCTGAGGGTCTTCTGCACACATTTAGTTTATTTTCATATACTTGTTTTAAAAATGGTAAATTGTGTGATTTTTGTAACAGCCCAGTACCCACAAAATCTAGTGTCCTCAGACAAGAGATTTCATTTCAATTTGATGAAAAAAGGAGGAAAGAAATCATTTTAAACGTGTATTATATCGGCCAGATGAAAGAGTAGAGTGAAAAAACAGTTTAAACCTAGAAGCAGTGAATTTTCAACAATATTTACTTTTATTTGTTCATTGCTCAAAATGTGTCCCAAGTTTCTGTCAACACCGTCAGATATTTATGAAAGAGCGATAAAATCAGGCAACTACATGGTCAGCTGTATTCCCAAGGACCCTCTTTCCACCCTCCACATTTACTAAATGCAACGGTGAAACAAACAAAATATTTTTTGTTAACATATTTACTGCTGTTACTAATGTCACAACTATGATTTGTCAACACCGTCTCTACGTATTATCTTAAATTATGACATAAATACATGCATTTTTTGTAGATGCCAGAGACAGCTAGCAACGGAGGGAAAAGAAAATGGCCTCAAAGGAGACTTAAATACTATTTATGATCACAATAAACAGTAACATGGGTTGTAATGTTACATTGACCTCTATTTATACTATACATCATTTCCGTAGTTCTGCAGTGTTTTATTACTATAATGTATCCCCAATGTCTAAAAACAAAAATTATTCTTCTTAAGAAATTTCTCCTAATACACCAGACCAAACAGTTTGGGTTGACATACATCGCAAAAGAGAAGGACGGATTAACTGGCTACTGCCACCACCATCAGCTCTGTGTCACCACCGTCAGATGGATCTTACTTTGTTTGAAATTTATATGGTTACAAACTGTTCCTACAATGCAGTCGATTTATTAAATTTAGGTCACTTTGAAATTATAAATATGTTTTTTAAGTTATTTTGTATACTTAAAGCTAGTGATGAATGTTGCATGATGTATACGTTTGTAAAGAGCACATGTGAAATAGTATTAACAACAAACGAAAGTTAATATTCGACATTTAATAACATCTATATATATGTAAATAAGATTCAATTTCATTGTGTCTGACAGGCAAAAATTACAAAATCAGGAGGTTGCACCAAAATATTGCTGGATTGGTGAGAGCTTGTACAATAAACAAATAACTTTATATTTCTTAATATTACATTTTACTTACTTGTTTTATCCAAATTCTCAAGAATCAGTGATAAAACGGGTCAATGTTGAAAGCGAGTGCTTACAATGTTAATGAGAAAACTAAGAGGGACTATCCTTCTGGACACAAGAGGAGAAAATACCTCAGTGAGAGTGACCTTCGGGAACAGCAGTCAGGTAAACTCGTTCTCTCCCCTGAATGTCTGATGTGAGCAGGTGTAGCTGCAGTGAATCTCTCTCTGTCTGTCCTTTTAGCCCAGCTGGGCAGCTCAGCTAGGTCTGTTTTGGTCTTGGTTTCTTGCAGCACTGTGAACAATATTAGAGTGAAATGCAACTATATATTACGTTTGATCAACGCAGCACGAAAAAGATAACCACGTGAACATGCGCACATCCAGCTGAGCGGCGCTACAGTCTGACCTTATTGCATTCCTGCAGCGACATTAGTGGGACCAGTCCAGACAGCACACAGATGTGATGGCACTCCTCATAGGCACACATCATTTTATTTAGTTTAAACTCTGGTGAAGCAAGGTGGAAAGCAATGGATTCACATTGACTATTAAAATGTTGATTAGCAGGGCAGACTGGGCAAAATGGATGCACATCTTTCAGTAGATAATAAACATCACATAGTCATGTCATAGTATAAATAGTATTTTTCTTTTGTAAATGTATTAAAGGAAACCTGGGGAGCCAGTTTGAATGGGCCTGATGCAGCTGATCACATTAATATCTTGCAAGTATTGATATTTATAATTTACAGGGGCTATGCTAGATCATAAACCAGCACAAGCACAGCTGATTCAAATCCTGTACCAGCACAGACCCAGTCCAGATGTTTTTAGCAGGTCACATAGATCCAGGTGAAATACAGGCAGCATCAGCCAGTAAAAGCACAGCCAGGGGTCTACAGGCAGCTCAGACCCTAATGGAGGACTGAGTTAGTGCGCAGAGGTGCATTCAGATCAGCAGGGTTATTTTCTAGAAGAGGTTTCCATTCAGGCTCATTACAGAGACAGGCTGTTTTAAAGGAGGGGTGGAAGGGAGAGCGCTGCAGTGTCAGGTGTGACTTAAAATTATTTACATGGCTCACAAGTCAGGTATGAGAGCCCCACAGCAGAAATTTTCTTAGGTGGTTCCACAGGTTTGTGCGCTTATGCTCCGGTAAAAGCCTTTTCTGACATAACAGCACCAATATTAATGGGCTGAGCAAGGGAAGCTGGTGAGGCACATTCTAAAGGCCTTTTCACACGGGAAGCGACGCTCCTGTCGCTACACCTGTCGCAATGCCCGCGCCTCCCTTCCTACACGCCCGCCTCTCAATGAATTACGAGGCGCGTAAATCGCTTCCCGTGTGAAAAGGCCTTAACGTAATTCATATAATAATAAATATATATAATATATAATAAATTAAAACTCTGTGCCCCAGTAGAGCTTTATGCCTAGAAACGCCCCAGGTGAGGAGTTAAACAAGTCACTAAGCTACACTAAAGACTGAAGAAGCAAGCAAAGGAAAAGCAAGCTGCACATCTAGCCGGTATCAAACTACATCTGATACCAGCAGCCGGAGGCTCCGGGAGGAAAATCAGCTGATTCACCACAAAATCATTGAATTGATCTGATGGAACGCAGTGAGCGATCGCTGACAAGAGCAAATACAAATGTACAGAGTGTTAGAGGATACCAACTGAAAGCCAAGCCGCAGACGGTACATTGTTCTACAAAGTCGTGTTCAGATGTTTTAGCTGTGTTCTTCAGCACACCTGTCTGTCTGGAGTAAAATCTAATTTTGTTGACTTTTGGAAGATGTTCTTGTCCGACAGATGGCGTTCCTTCATTATTTTGTCGCTACTGGTTACACACACACACACACACACTGTTGCCGTTGTGCTTAAAGCCATCTGTCAGTTATGAAAACTTACCTAAAATGAAGTTAAAGCTCATCATGTCACTGGATCTAACAAATACAGTAGCCGCCTTACAAACAAGTATGTTGAGGATATTCTCATTTCACCCTGAGGTTCTGATAAGGAGGGCAACACTCCAGTCCAGCAGGTGGCGGTAAAGCACCTAAAATCTGTTTCTTTACGAATGCTTCGGCTGCCGGTGTGCATTTCTTTTCAGTATAATACAGATATTAATAAATAATAAATACTGATAACAGGTTTTGTGTGTGTTTGGTGTTTTTTAACAGTTGTTGGGCTGGAATCCATCAGCTGGATCTGGCAACACTCTAAACAACTCGCAGGTCTAGTCGGTGGCAAGCTAACCGCTAGCGTGGTGGCCGGCAGGAAAAATAAAACTATCAAGCGAAATGACAGCTAATACCTGCAGAAACTTCATCAACTTATAAACGCCCCTCACCATAGGTGTCATTTCTGCCGGGGACGCGTCGCCATCACTGTTTGAAAGGGCTGATTTTGTCCCCGTCACTTTTTAAAAGCATAATTTGTTATAAATGTTCAGAAAATAGCAACAAGAAATGTTAACTTACAAATGCAAATGCTTAGAAAAAGGTTTATTTGCACAATGAGAAAAACACGCAGTGCAATTTAAATATAGAAAAACAAAAATGTTCATTGTCCAAAAAAATTAACTTAAGCTAAAGTTACATTATATTCTATTCTGTTTTTATATTTTGAATTGTCACCTGCCACCTTAATTTTGTGTTTCCTTTATACAAATAAAGACATTTCCACCATAAATGGGTGCAGAAATCTTCTCCAGAATGCAGGAAATGATGTGTTTAATGCTCAAAATGTTCTGCGGGACGACTCCATGGCCCCCAATTACATATTTCAGCATTGAATATCGCTTCAAAATGTAGTTAAAATATCGTATCGTCTTGTTCTTGTGAACCCAATATTGTGTATCGTCACACCCCTAATCTGAGCCTTTATGACCCCACTGCTTTCACACTGTTGGATTGTTTGGTGAAAGATCTCAGCAAAAAGCACAGAGACAAAAAAACTACATAAATAAAACACACAAATCTAACAAATTACCTTATAAAACCCTTTCAGCAGCAGAGAATTTATTGGATGGGTCTTATAATTTCAGTAATTACACTCTAATTTAAGCGTGCAGCTGCCTTGAAACAGCATTAGATATGGAATTTTGCAGGATCTCATGGTGGATTTCAGCTTTTGTCTCGTTTAAGAGATGAATGCGTTCAGGCTGCAGACATTAGCTCACATACTGTGTTTTACACACAGGAACAGAAACATGTAACACACACACACATCATACTCTGACGTCCAGAGTCTCCCTGAAGAAACGCACACGCCACATGATTTCCTCACTTTGGATATACAGACTCACAAACATGTGACACTGACTATATTCACCATCTGAACACAATCAGGTGATATAAGGTGGAGTTTTTACTGTGTGTTGAGAATGTATGTATTTACATATTACGTGACCATATTTGGACGAGAAGGTGGAGCTAACGGCCGTGTGCGGAGATAGCTAGCTTGCTTAGCTATAATTCACGTTAACTGTCATTTTAACAGGGCTGATAACTTTGTCTAGCGAACAAAAGGCTTAAAACTGAATGTACTCACCAGAGAAAGTGAACACCCAACACCTAAAGCCCGGGATATACCTGCTTTTAACTACGCGTTCGCGTACGCAAGATGACCTCCATGCGTATCCTGCAGCAGCAGACTTTAAAAAAGGAGATTTATCGCAGGATGTTTACAATAAAACTCCTGGAGCCAGTCCGCAATTACAGAGATCGTTATGTCGTCTCATTAAAATCACAACCTCCTCTAGTGTTGCTATGTTTGGTTTGTTTAGGATGTGCAAATTTGGAGGATGTCAAGAAAGATAATCCCGATGATCCCGTCCTGGTCTGGATTCAGGTTTAATCCTCCAGGTACTCGCAAAGTACGCAGGCAAATATGTGAACAATGTCTATGCCTACGTTAAAAACGCAAGTATATCCAGAGCTTAATAAGCTTTTTCAACAATGCTGGTTAAATTTACACAGTGCCGTGGTTACCAGTCACTCTAGCCTGATTGACATTTCTGGTCTCTGTTCCTCTAAATGGGACCATAATTTACTAAATGAACATCATGCTGTGTTGAAGAAGACTTGAAACTAGCGACTGAGACCAGAAACTCATCAGGAAAGTGTTTACTGAGGGAATAAATCAGCTGACAAGTAGAAACATTTTACCATTATTTCTAATGGAGCAGGACTTCTCTTTGCAACCAGAAGCGTCGCCCCCTGCTGGCCGTTTGATAGAATGCAGGTTTAAGGGACTTCCGCGTTCGCATCAGTTTGCTGACCGGAAGCTTCCCTCTTGGTAAAGACGTGTTTTTACTCTTTCAGCCCGTCCTCAGCAGAGAAACAGACATACAGGTCGATCATGCAGCAGCTTAGGTTAGCAGTTAGGCTGCCAAGGTTCGAGTCCCGTGTGGGTAAAAGTCAAAGGTGACATGTTTCAAGTTAACACAAACCACCAACACTTTCTAAATCTGACCAAGTGGTTTTGCTGCCTAAACTGTCCGGTACGGTCCGGTACGCCTGCCGCTGCTGGACTGGTACTTGCCAACGCCAAAGTCCTTATGAGCAAGTCCCGCCATTCGGCAGCCATCTTGGTGATGCCACTTTGGTTATTTTGGACTTACAGGATCAGGTCTCTCTCTGAACGGGCAGAGAACCATAACTGCACTTTCTCTGGTCACCAGGACACAAAACCTGCACGTAGAGAATCAGCAGGAAAATCTAAAAAAGTTTGAAGACTTTGCCCCAAAATAAGGTTTAAACAGTGTTTTTCCCCACAGGTTATACATCTAGTACACTTGCGTAGTAGATCCTAACGTCAGTGGAACCACACGACTGGCTGAAATATGTTTCCCAGCTTGTCTGTTAAAAGCAGACGATTGACTTTTGACCGCTTTTGATATCTATTTACCTTTCCTCATCCTCAATCTCCAAATCACACTAACAAATTGACAGCCAAGGGAAAAAGCAAAAGAAACAAAGAAATACATATATTTTATTTATATTAGAGCCCGACCGATGTGGGTTTTTGGGGGTCGATGCCAATATTAAAGTGAAAAAGAGCAGATTAATGAGCCGAGAATGATTTGGATAGTAGACCCCTTTACTGTAACTACACTTAGAACAGGCCGATATTGAAAGCTGGTATGTATGTGGGCTAAAAAATATTTTCCTAAATGGATTAATGTTAATAAAATAGATTACAGTCTCAGAAAGTGAACATGTAAACAATTGCACATCATTAAATATTTGCTTTTTCAGCCGTCTGTAAACAAAATAAGCATGTGTGTTTCACTTTACACATAATCTGCCGTAATTTCAATGTAGCACATTCACATCTAGTTCATCTCTTTACCAGCACTCTTTAATTCTAACCAAAGCTACGAGAAACCATTTAACCACCATCAGTTTAAATCAAGCCGTCTATGATACAGTGATCTAATACAACACGACTCTCTACAACGAGGACCTGCAGCTTTGAGATTTCATTTAACTAACGTTATAACCACAACCAGAGCCGTTACGGCTCCGACAGCGTTTCACATCTACAACGTCACACAAAGAGCAGCTACAGGAAATCGTGATAGTTTCTTATTCAGCTCACATTTCACATTTAATTTCAGACACGCCGACTAACTGCAGACAGGCCGCTCACAGATATATTTAGAATACGTCAGAAACTATAGTTTAATGGCTCATTACGACGTTAGCGCTCCTCCACTGATAAACACGGCATTAGCTTTGTGGCTAATTTAGCAACGGGCAGCGTTAGCTGCTGTAACGTTACGTGATTTCAGAGAATTTTTAGAAGTGATGAACTAGAGACAAATGTGGACTGTTCACTAGAACAGCCACTGTTTCAGAGTAAATGTACAGTTATGTCTGTCAGCAGCTTCCAACACCTACCGTAACATTAAAGTGCTGTGAGCTGGTAGGAAGTCCAGGAGGGTTAGCAAGTCATGAATGTTTTCAGGAGAAGAGAAGTGACTGTGGCAGTTTTTTTATTATAATTATTTAAGTCATGTAATTAACGGGACAAAAGACCGTCTCACCGCTCACACAGCCCTCTGCTGTTTCTACATGCTTTGGTAAACTCCGGTCAGCTGATTGTTTTCTTCTGTGGTTTTTGTGGTGAGGCAGTGTTGTTAAGAGGGGAGCTGCAGCTGGTCGCCCTCTGGTGGGCATATTATGCAACACTGAGTCATATATCTGCTGTTATAAACGGCAGATGCCAATTAAATGCAATTAACTCATATCGGCCGATAATATTGGCTGGCCGATATATCGGTTGGGCTCTAATTTATTTATAATATGTATACATACATTTATATACACACACACACAAATAATAATAAAAAGAGGGGAAGCAAATAAATTCAAGTATAGATATATCAATATTACCCCTTTGATTATTAACATCACAGGTAAATTTCTGGAGCCAAAATGAACTATATATAACACAGAACAGAGCAGGGAGAAGTGATTTCATATATTGTGCACACATGTGAAGTCCTGTTTTAGGGGCGTAACGAAATCTACCCATCTTGACCACATACTGGTGAATTTACATTTGATGAACAGTGTCTATCCAGTCTTCAGTTCAGGGCATTGGTGTGTGCGTTCTTAAGATCAAAATATTAAATGATTATTTTCTTATGATTAAAGGAGTATTTCCTCTTCCCTTTACTGTCTCACACTGAGTGCAGGTCTAACTGCAGGCCGACAGTCTGAGGTCATTTTAATCAGCACAACTATTTAAAAATAAAAAGCTGTTTAGAGTTGAAGGTGTGCCTAGACTCTGTGCTGGATTTGAAAGCTAAATCTTTTGAATACAGAAGGAACAGCATATGGTGACTGAACGGACGAAAAAACTGGAACTATCAGTGAAAAGTAACTTCAATGTGAGCGAGAGACGCCAACCAGCAGGAGGCAGATCAGCCACGATAATCAGAAGGCAGATTAAAGTGACCAACATCAAATTCTCTATTTTTAAAATGTTGTCTCTATTTTAGTTGCTCAATCCGTCCTCACATAAAAAATAAGTCCTCAGAGTTTCTGTCACTTGTCTTTGTTCACTTTATTCCATCAGCAGAAGATTTTTGGTTAAAAGAGAAAGAAGCGTGGTGAAGCTGTGTGATTGGCTAACCTTCAACTCTGCATCCACAGCGCTCCTTAACAAACGGTCTTGAAGCACTTCCGCCACTTTGTATTCCTAATACTTGTTTACTATTTTATCTTCCTTCTTCTTACATTGCTTATTTATTTATTCATCACCTACGTTTGTTGCCGTTCTATTGTTTGCTTCATTGTTCTTGATTTTATTTGTATTTAGTGGAACTGCACAGAATCACTCAGGGTTTATCTTTGTTATTTTTAGCATTTCTCCTAATTTAAATCAGATTTCAGTCAACAATTACCGATATGTGGCAGCGCCTATCTACATGTGCAATCATGGGGGGTATAGGGGGGAAAGTTAGGACAGTTCCAAATAATTTTAAACTAATATCAAATTATATTCTACATTATATAAACCAACAACTTTGAGTATAAATATATTTCAAATATAATAATAAAATCTCTTTGTTTTAAAAGTTAAAAATCCCCACTGACCTAAAAGTAAACCTCCATATTGACCGACGACCCTCCTGTATCTGCATGAAATGGTTGGGTCCTGCTTCAGTGCACTCATCAGTTTTGGTGTTTATTCAGTAGATGCGTCAGAAATACAGTGATCACAATGTTGCCTAGTGAATCAACTCTGGTTTTCAAAAAGGGAAAGAGAGGAAAGACAAAGGATGTCAGTCTGTCACCCAGTTATTCGACAAGAAAGGTGGGCAGCCTTTAGTCTGTGAGTGGTGTTAACCTGTTGGCTTCATGTCCACAGTGAAATGAGCTAGCTACAGACTAGTGTTGGCCTACATTTCATCAACATTTAATCAGTGCAGGGAAACGTTTAGCAAGAGATTGATATAAAATCATTGTCCCTGCCCCTTTTAGCAGACTAACAACAGATGAGTCAGCAGCACCAGTCTCCCCATAACTGTAGCCTCCCTGTCCCAGTGAAGAAGGTGAGCATCATTCCAGGGAGTCTGTGGGGATTTCTCTGTCTCTCTGGCTCTTTTTACCATAACAAAAAGAAAATGAAATATTTCTTAATGACAGAAATTCAAACACAAATTCTTTTCTCACATAATGATCATTATGAAATAAATAAAATAATAAAACACCTTCCTGTCTGTACTGGGTGCTGGACAGCAGCTTACCTCGGCCTGCATGTAAGTTACAGACTATATTAAAATAATCCAGTTTGATGCGTTCATTTAGATCGAATTATGGCCTTTAAATGACATCTATAGCTACAGACTTTATCATTCCCATCATGAAGGGCAATTTAGTGAACTGCATCCTGTGTGCAGACTTGCATGTACAAATCACCAGCAGTAAATATTGAGCTAGTATTAATATTGAACTATAAGAAGCCAGACACTTTCAAGCCTTTAATTAGAGTTATGTAAAGCTTTTGATGGGACAGTTAAGTCCTAGAGAAGCGGTGATAACAGCTGCGCAGAGGGGGTCCAATTCGATTTATTTTGTCATGGGGCCCAAAATTCCTGGCGGCCCCCCTGTGTGCAATATCACGTTAAATGTTTAGTGTGTATTCATGTGTGTGATTCTGAAGTCCGAATGCCGCTGCCGCTCGTTACTGCAGTGTTGTGTGGCACTGCTGCCCAAGACAAATTTCCCTCAGTGGCCAGAAAAGTTTGTCTTGATCTTGATGTCCCATCCGCTAAATATGAAGCTACAGCCAGCAGCTGGTGACCTTAGCTTAGCATAAAGACTGCTAACAGGGGGAAACAGCAAACAGGTAACTGAATCCACCTCCCAGCTCCTCGAAAGCTCCCTGATTAACACGTTACATCTCATGTGTTTAATTTCTATAAAAACCACGTTAAAGGCATAGTTGGGTTTTTTGATGTGGTGCTGTATGAGGTACTTATACACAGTCTGTATACTACCTGCAGTACATGGCGGCCGGCGTGTCCTCAGCTTAGAGAAGTAGAGATTTGTGCTGGCACAGAAGCTAAGCTACGCACTGCTGATGACAGGGTCAGCAGCTAACGTGTTTTAGCCAGTTAGGAAAAATTTAGTATCAGTTTAAATGTTCACTATATTTAGTATTATAGTATTTTCAGTGTGATACAACCATTTTCTTTTGGAACTACATTTTCTTAAAGGAGACATCTACTGCTTTTCCTGCCGCACATCGTGGTTACGCTGTGAACACGACGTGATTATGATGGAGCTGTTTGCAAAGTGGAGGAAGAGAGAAAACAGCGAGGGACGAAGAAGAAAGTGTCTAAAGTCTGGGATTATTTCAAGCTCAAGAAAACAACAACTCTGTAACGTTACCGCCCGTCCACCGTAAAACCAATCTTATATCGCCACGGCAACAGCACGACGGCAGCTTATCAGAAAGCAGCCGGTGTTCTGCCAGCGGACCACAGACAAGCTAACAGTAACAGCAACTTTAGCATTTAACTGGAATCATGATTGATTGTTGAGTTGAAGCCAAAGTAAGCCGCAGTTCTCAGCTGAAAATGTGCTCATGTGTGTTTGTTGTTTTCCTTTTTGGGCCGTGAGTTGTGACCTCACAGTCAGGAGTTAACTGGCTGTCCGGGAGCTGCACCTTTTAACTCACCTCCAGCTCTCTGTAGCTCAGACGATCCTGCTACCTGCATGTGCTGATCCATCCGTTCACCCAGATTCTCTGTCTTTATAACTGTTATCTTTATAATAACAAACAACAGCTGTTTCGTGTGCAGGATCGCTCATTTCCCGTTTCACATTTCAGTGTGTTTTCTTGACTAAAAGTGGTTTGGAAACCTGCATTGGGTGACACAGCCATCAGCTCCTGTAGTGTGTGTGACCCTGTCACCGATCAGTCACGTAGTGTGAACGCCACAACGACTTCAAGACTTCCGTCACAAGACGGCAAGTTGTGTGAACAGCACGGCCATCGGCCGACGCTGAAAGTCGTGTATTCTGCACGAGCCTTTAGTATAACTTGTAGCACTCGGGTGATGTTTGTGTAGCACACAGGAAGGATTATGGGTAGGGCCATGATCTGATTAGTTGGTTAAGTCGGTTGGTTCGGCTGCTGGAGCAAAAGTGAGGTGTTTAAAATGAGACTCAGAGACCAAGGATTAGACGTAAGATGATGCCGGCTTCTCATATTTGATGATATGTATAAAAATAAAATTATTGGTTGGTACCAAAAATGAAAAAAGTACAATAATAAAACAAGTAATGAACAAGGCGATTATTGATATCACAATCAGGCCATGACATCAGCATGAAATGCTTGCTTTCCAAATTTAAAGTGAGTATTTCACTCTCTGAAGTAGTTCTATAATTAAATTCCCGGGTGCACCCTTTAAACCTGAATTTCTGTTAATAACACCACATTCAAGTTTGTTCAGATCCAGTTCAATAATACAATCCAGTAGAATTCACACAGTACAACAGTAACCCTTAACTGCAGGAATGATTCCTACTACTCAGCTCCACATTCTCAGTCCCAAGGTGTGAACAGGTGAGTTTGTTTAAGTGAGTCCAAAGTCCAAACACAAAAATGGATGTGTCGAAGGTAAGTCAGAGTTCAGAGTTCCATAGGGTTGGTGTATGTATGTGTGTGGGGGGGAAGGAGCGTGAAGGTGAGTGAAGGGGTTTTTCTACCACACCGCAAAGTGCAGTAGTAGCGGCACAGGTCCAGTGATCCTGAAGAGGGAATGGCTCCCACAATCATTCAAGAGGGACGGCTCGCCATCAATTTTCATCCGCAGATCCAATCCAGACAATGGAAGAAGAAACACGCACACACAAAAAAAACCCTGACCTGTCAGCAGACAGGGTCAGAGAAATATTCACTGCTTAAGTCTCATGCAATAATATACACTACATGAAATTCACAATACACAATGATATACATACTGTGGGTGTTTACTTTCTGTGCCTCTCTCTCAATATTCAGCATATAAACATAAATAACTTGGCTGCACACAACCAGATAAGCTGCACAAATTAGCTGCACGTTAGAACAATTAAAGTTTTGATGCAAGTGCAAAATAAAGTAAGCTGAGTTTACACATTAAACAACACAGTAAACCAGCTTGTTCAACTAAAATTGTAGCTTCATATTCACTAAGTGCACATAAATAATTTAAGGTACAAAGTAAGTGAAATTCTTAAATTGAAAATGAACATTTTCACCGATTTCACCAGAGCGGCTGGACACACACCCAAAATGGCGGCGCCCAGTAAAGCCACAAGGTCTTCTAAAACCGAAACATACGAGACCGTATGCGACTTTCAGTACTTTCTCTCAGTGCAAAATAAATTAGCTTTCACAGTAAGGTGATAAAGAATGAACAAAAGCAGTTTTAAATGAATTACCTCGCTCTTGAATCAGCAAAGACTGCGCGTGGCGGGAAATCCTACGGACATCAAAGCTACCGACGCTGCTAGTCGTCTCAAGCGCTACATCTAAACACTGAACTTACAACTAAACTCTCACAGCAGTTAGCTACCACGTTTGTAGTGCTGAAGTTAGCCTCAGTGTAGTTCGTTTTTAGCTGTATTTTCTCCAGGTTTCTCCGTTTTTCACAGTTTTCATCCTCTACAGCAGCGGGAAAAAACTTCCGCTCGCTCCCAGAGACGCGGGAGCAGGTGGGCGGGCCTACCTGCTGTCAGCTGATTGGCCAAACTAACCTGTTGGTCTATTTTGCCCTGGTAACTGAATTTTAACCCTTTAAAATCCTTAGATAATCTCTCAAATTGCATTTCAAGAATAAAATCACTCATTCAGATTTTTATAGGCTTTTCCTATTTTTAAACCTAGATCATTTCATCTATGTTACATTTGTGTTTGTAAAGCAGCTGTCTGGTTGTTGGACTGATGTTTGCTGTATGACACCCTATGAATTTCCGAAAGGACCAATAAATATCTATCACCTATAATCGTGCACAGCTGATCCCGCCGCCGCCAAGCAAAAGTACTTCTTAAATGACGCATCGATGAATCGTTGAAATAATCTATCGAAGCTTCGAATACTAAAATCATCGTTAGCTGCAGCCCTATTTCTGTGCAAATTCCCATTGTGTTTTCTTGCATGCTGCTGTGCACAACAGCTGCAGGGAGATAAATACTAAGTTTCTACGTTGCATTGGTGTTTACAGTGAGTATTTCAACCCCTCCCAACAGATTACTTTAACTCTGTAATTCCTGTAAAAAGACAGACAAGCTTTATAGTTAGAACAACAGTGTGGAAAAAGTTTAACCAAACATTTACTATTATAAAAAATGTGTTTGATGCAAATACTTAATTTTGAGATGTGTTTATGGCATGAAGACGTGTCAGCTATTAAAAAAAAAAGTAAAAATAAAAAATGTATTGATTCCCAGAGGAAATTCACAAACTACACAGCAGCATATGAAATTACTAAAACAAGCTCCATCATTACGAGCTACATAATCAAAGTTTTTCATTATCATATTATAATTCTGAAATGGGCTTTTCAGCATAATGAGTACTTTTACTTTTGGTACTTTATGTTTATGTTAGTACTTACTTATGTAAAATATTTGTGCACTTTTTTCTCCCTGTACACAAATATGTATTCCTCAGAGTGATGATGGATGTTTTGAAAGTTCGAGGTGACAAAAGAGAAACCAGTGAAAGCTGAAATAGATCCTTGTCCGTGTGTCTGTCTTTAGTTTGTTAACTTGGCAGCTCTGCTTTGTTTCCCAGTAAACTCTGGCGAACTACGCGGCTCAGTCGAGCATGTGATTGCAGAGCAGCGACTCGGTGTCCAGGCCAACACTGTGTTGATAAATATCCCCATCCAATTACAAGATGTAATAATTTTGCACTCAAGTTGGTAATGAGGTCTAATGCCGGCCCCATATGATAATTCCCCCGCCGGATGCCGGCTTGATCAGATGTTGAGCTTTGTAATTAGACTGGCAGAAAATCATTATTTGGTGTTCAAATAGAAAATGAGGTTGGTGGGAAGTCAATTTGGCTCGGCTCTGTGAAGCGTAGACAGGAATTTAATGATTTAATTACAGTTGTAAGCTCCTTGGATGAGACTTCAGTGGAGCCGAGACTTTGGACGGGCCGATGTACCGAGCTGAGGAGGGGGAGGTGGAGGACAAACTAACCGAGCTCTTGACATCAGTTTAGCAGGGACATGAAGGTCTCACTGCTGACTGAGAGAGGAGGGGAACAAACACTCTCTGAGGTTTAGCTGAAGCTTTCATGCACTGTGGTTATACACTACTGATGCTTTTATTCAACATGGTCAATTTGCTTAGATGTAGATCTGCAAAAGAACAATTATTTAAAATGATCAGTTTAGTCATCATCACGTAAAGCAAAAACATGGAACTCAGGAACACAAGGTTTAGCAGAAAACACAGGCAGTGCAATCATTTATTTACACAGTTGAAGAGGGAGCCACGCCTTCTCCGGCGAACCTCCAAGGGACCCAAACAAAACGTGGAACACCAGGGATCAGACCCAAGTGCAGACAACAGAGGCAGAGCAGCTTCATTTCAACGATATAAAAATGTCAGCTGGGACACAAACTTCCAGACAGGTGAGAAGGGAGGCCAACAACAACCAGGTTAGCAGCCCAACACAAGGCATCTAAACAGTGCAGGGCTAATTGAAACAGGTGAGCAGGTGGGTGACGGAGACAGGTGGGAGGGTCTAAAAGCTGGACAGGTAAGGCGGGGAAGAGGAGCGGTGGCTGGAAGCTAGTTGTTTCAGCACTTTCTAAAATACGAGTACCTCTGGTGGTTTTGCCTCTGACTTTTCTGTCTCCGGAGCTGCAGACCTGGTCCAGGTGTGCCCCAGATCTCCTGTCTTTTTATATGACAACATGTTCACTGCTGACACGACTGACTTCACACATTCGCTGAGCTGTTTGTTTTGATGATTTGTTTTAAGTAAACCCCTTTATTATTGACTGGTTTTGTCCTGATCTAAGAGCTGACCTACAACGAAGTTCCCAGCTTTGAGAGATGACATCGAATAAATCAGATCAAAGCACGAGTGGGACGGGTCTACGGAGGAGGATTAGGGCCACAAGAGAAATTGTTTTGAGTTCTGAGATTAAAGTCATAATTCTGACTTTTTTCTCAGAATTCTGACTTTTAACTCAGAAATCTCTTTGAACTCAGACTTCAGAATTTCTTCTTGGAATTCTGACTTTTTAAATCTGAATTCTGACTTTAAACTCAGACTTCAGAATTTTTTGCTCACTTTTTTTCTCAGAATTTTGACTTTAAATTCAAAATTCTGTATTTTTTCTGAGAATTCTGACTTTATTCTCAGAATTCTGAATCTTTTCACATAATTCTGAATTTTTCCCCAAGAATTCTGACTTTATTCTCAGAATTCTGAATCTTTTCACATAATTCTGAATTTTTCCCCAAGAATTCTGACTTTTTACTTAGAATTCTGAATCAAAGCACGAGTGGGACGGGTCTACGGACAAGGATTAGGGCCACAAGAGAAATTGTTTTGAGTTCTGAGATTAAAGTCATAATTCTGACTTTTTACTTAGAATTCTGAATTTCTTCTTGGAATTCTGACTTTTTTACTCTGAATTCTGACTTTAAATTCGGAATTCTGAGTTTAAATTCAGAATTTTGAATTTTTTCACAGAATTCTGACTTTTTTACTCAGAAATTTCTCTTTAAACTCAGAATTCTGACTTTAAACTCAGAACTAAAAAAAAAGTTTTTTCAAATGTGGCCTTAATCCTCTTCCGTACAGGTCAGCGTGTTGCTCAGGGGCTCCTCAGCAGATCAGTTCTATGTGTCTGAAGGTAAATGTTTTATAAATTGATTTGTAAAAGGTAACCCCCCCACAGTGACTGACTGTCAAGCTCTGCTCCTCCTTTTCTCAGATCAGATAATAACGGCCTGAGATTTGGCTGCTTCCTGCTCTGACTTCAGCATCATTACTCCTGCATGAATTACTCTGCATGAAAATGGCGAAGCGTCTGTGTCCCTGTCAGCGAACCGTTAACAGTCTGCATGAGACGAATCAACGTTGTGACACTTACAATCACCAATTATACGTCTCTGTCATTCATCCACTGACTGCAGCATGAAAAGCAGAATAAAAACACAGTCACCTGCCCACAGCCTACACAAATAACACCAGCCTCTGCTTCCATTTACATACAGATGGCAGATTTTATGCATTAATCATTCCAACAACAGAAAGCAAACGGCCGTATCCAGTGAAATAAATCAGGAGGCATTTTCTGTGAGTATAATCCAGACAGGCCGAGCTGGGCATAATGGAGCCCTGATTGCTTTCCTATTGAGGCTATAAGTGCTTTCATTTTCGCCTGTCATCTCTCATAAACGTTTACTGCACTTTGGAGGTTCCTGTGTTGGTCCGGGACGGCGGGTTGTGTTAAGTAACTATTAGAGGCCCGGGCTGCGACGCAAACAGGAGTGAAATCTGAAATCTGTTGTCTTTGTTAGACAGACTTCAGAACCTGGATCAACAGCACCGAGGCTGGCACCAGGAGAAAGGCAACAACCGAGCCCTGCTGGTTGTTTGGCTTCTTGCTGCAGCTTGCACGCATTCACACGTTCGATATTTTGTTTACTACGTCTTTGTGGTGTGGTGGAAGAAATACTCAGATTCATCAGATCTTCACGCAAGTAAAAGGTCCTCTCCTGTGGAATCAGGTCCCAGTTTGATAAACCTTACCCAATCTCCACCGAACCCGTCGAGGTAGATGGCCGTCCACCCCGTGTCCAGGTCCTGCTTGAGGTTCCTACCTGATAAAGGAGTTTTCCTTGCTACTGTGGCCAAGTGCTTGCTCATGGTGGGGATTTTAGGGTCTGTAAATAATACTACAAAGAAAGAAAGCTCTATATTAAAATAACTTTTATGAATTAGTGCTATATAAATAAAATTAATCTAATACCACAGTATAGACTGTGCAGTGCAGTAATGTGTTCCTCACTTAATTTGCTGCAGCTGGTAGAGGTGGAGTTCATAAACTGCTGTGTAACTTCATGTTTGTATATATATGCATCATTAATAATAACTTTATTGGTCTGAATCTGCAAAGTGACTAGTGATTAAATTTACCAGATAAATGTAGTGCAGTAGTTTTTAAAGTAGCAAAAAATGGACACACTAAAATAAAAAGTACCTCAGAGTTGTACTTTGAGTAAATGTACCAGTCTAACGTCTAATGCACAGCTGGTTCGCAGGTGTGAAGGAAATGCAAACTGTCCAACTCACAACACTCACAGCACCTTTATCTAGAGGCCGCAGGCTGAGATTTTGATTCTGGAAATATATCCTCATCACTTTATGACTCATTTGGAGCTTTCTTAAAAAATGGCAGCTCGCTTCATCAGGTCTGCCCGTCAGCTGGTAGAACAGCGTCTGGAACTAGTTCAGTTTAAGACGACTCATAGAAACGTATTGGTGATGTACAGGAGAGCAGAGGGACGGGAGGACTGACAGCAATGCAAACATCATCCAGTAGTAAGGGCGTCACTTTGCGTTGAAAAGTGGCGGGGACCTTTAAGGGCTCATTTTTGGGGTGTAACGAAACACTTGCACAATGCACAATACTGGGGTCATGAAAACAAGACAAAAAGATTCTCCAATGTTATTTAGAAGAAATCTTCATTGATGAAATATGCTATTTGATTTGGGGGTCTGGGGGAGGATTTTTAGCATTAAACACTTAATTTCCTGCATTCTAGTGACATTTTCTGCACCAATTTATGGTGGAAATGTCTTTATTTATATGAAGGGAAACAAAATTCATGTGGCCGGTGACAATTCAGAATATAAAAATATTATTGAATATAATCAGCAGCTTGTGTTTTTATCCTAAGTCACTTTTTTTGGGATATGGCAGATCTGTTCATAGTAGTGCGCCAACGTGCCTGCAGCCCGGTGCAGTTGCTCCGTCATTCATCGTCTTATTTGCTAACTTTTAACTTTCTTTTTTATATCTCATGTGTGAGCCGGCGTCCTCCCACATGACGGCAGCTGAGAGCGTCCTAGTGTGCACTACTGGTGTCCGGGCCCGGCCGTCCTCTTCTAATCAGCGCTGTCTGTCATGACGCTGCCTGCAGCTCATTAAGAGTCTCGCTCCTGGCTCTCTGCAGGCCTGCTGGGCACACCTTTACACAAGGAAACACAGCGCGCCATGACGGCAGCAGGCTGCAGCAGACTGGCTGTCAGTCAGTGACGCTCCGCTGTGAACGATTCGGGACTTTAGCTCCGTGATGAATGTCACAAACAGTGAGTGACAGCAGCAGAGAGTCGCTGACAGTCAGTGGTCAGCAGGAGGACACTCATCAATTTTTGGATCAGGTAACTTCACTGTGTTTATTGTACTTTCAATCCCACGGAGAATCATCAATATCTGTGCAGCTCTGCTGAGCCTTTAAACCTCTTTTAGGCTCCACCCACACTCCTACGTCTTCGTTTTAAAACTCAGACCTTCTGCTGCGTCTCCGCCTCCCGTCCAGACTAAAACGGCCAATCTGGACACCTGAAATGTGTAAGTGTGAAAACTCTGCGGACCCCGTTTTGGTTTTAATCTCCGGTGTAGCGTGTTAGAGCTGACAGGTGCAAACGATGACGCTCACGTTTGGCTTCCTGATTGGCTCTTATCAGTCATGCAAAGCAGAAACACGATGCTGCTGACAGTTTTATTAAAATACTCTGTACTGTGTAAATAACACTTCCACACTTGTCCTCTGCATGTTTCCTTATTTACTTTGCGGCGTCTCCCAGCCTGTTTCCCGCCGCCACAGCCTCTCTGTCCTCCCGTGTTCCTCTCAGTAACCGTTCCACCTCGCTGTCGTTCTGTGCAGTGAAATCTCTGCTGTGGTTCTTCACCATCGCTGCTCTTCCTTCGTCTCTAGTAGAACTTTCTTCTGCAGCTGCGGAGTAGAAAATCTGCTTCCTGTTTACACCGGCACGCACACGCCCAGTGAACGTGAAGCTGCATGATTCGCAGCTTGTGTGGACGGAGATCAGTAATGTTAATACTTTTTTACAGTAACAATAGCCAAGGAAGTTGTTTAGACTGGTAAGAAACACAAGAGGAGGTATTTGTCATTAATGACGTACCAGTGAAACATTGTGGTAATAATCACTGGACACTTTCTGTGTGCTTCGTTTTGTGTCTGCAGAGATCCTGAAGGCGCAGCGTTAGAGAGTAAAATGAAATCCGGTCATTCCCAAAGTCCTCAGCAACGACTTAGAAGAGACTTCTCTCTCATACAGCCGGACATTTTTATTTCACATGAACCTCACAGCACCTGTTGAAAAGTCTATGGAGGGTCATTCATGGCACTGAGCGATCATGCCTGCAGGTGTAGGCTGCAAAACAGAATCCTTATTATATTATTAAATGATCTAAGATATTTGTATCATCCGTGTCACCAAACTAGTAAGGCTGTGTGCTTTTAATGTGTAACCTGTAGTTAGACAAGGTGGTGAGTGATCTACTACTGAACTAGGTAGCCTAATGTTACCGGAGATGTTTATGTTCCTTCTTCACTTTGCACCTGAGACAAACATATCGTTTCAAATACCTCTCGCTACTGTTTTACTGGATGCTGTCTTTGTTACTGTTGAAGTTGCTTAGAAAAGTATTTTGCCATAAAATTACAACCAAAAGTTACCCAGGGTGTTAAAAAGCGACGCCAAGGGGTCTTAAACATGCGTCCATATGTGATGAGTCGGGAGTGAGCGTGTGTTTCCCGACCCCTGGGGCGCAGACTCTCACCCATCCAGTCCAAATATAAAACAATGAAAAACAGTGTGATTCTGGGGGGAAACACTGGGCTTTTCCAAGTTTATAAAAGTTGAATTTGTTTTATTTTTTATTATAAAATGAAGCCTTAAACCTGCACAAGAGAGACTGGATAGTGAAAACGACATTTAACGTGTCCTCACGACGCTGAACAATGGAGACATTACGCAGTAACACATCACAGGGCCGCCTTCATTGTGTAAAACCTTTGATGTGTCTTTTCAGCTCATTAGGCCCCATTTCCCATTGACCGGGAGTCATGGTGACAGCCATTTTAGGTCGAACAATGACCCGGCGAGGAGTTAACGGCTCTGTTTTTATTCTCAGGCTTTTTTTGGAAGCGGCCCAGTCGTCAACGCAGCGCCAACACGTCCTCATCGACCGGCCTCTTAACGGGCTTTGTGAGAGGTGACAGCTGCGGGAAAACATGGAGGTCAGAGTTCAGCGGAGGCCACGGAGAAGTTCAGAGGTCACCGCATTGTTGTCCCATCCAGGAAGAGGGACGCTGAAGGCTCCGGAGACATCACTCATCTGCCTCCTCCTCTTTCACATCCAGCCTCTTTATGTCACATCATGAAGACTCCCGGAGCCCACTTGGCTTTTGAAAAGGGCCCGTTTTGATAGGTTTTGTTGCTAAATAGCTCTTGATTAGCTGAGGTGGTGAAATGAACGCCCCCCCGAGGGCTGTAAAACGGTGTTTCTTGTTAGGAAATGGGCGTGTTAATGCAGATTGATGCCGCTGCAGCTATTCACCGTGCGACTGCTAATGAATCTCGTCATGGAGGTCGTGACCGAGACGGGACTCCAGTCTGTTACGGACCAGACGGCTCTGCGGTGATGAAACAAACAAGAGAAGGAGACGCTCGCGTTCGTTGGAGGCTTCTCAACTGTTTCAGGGTGTCACATTTTCTCTAGTTAAATCCGAGACTTGTGTGGAAATAACCTGACAGCAGGACAAACAGCCTGATCCACGTGATGGAGGAGGTTTAAACCTGCAACGAATCCAGGGACAGGGGTTGCAAATTAGTCATGGCATGGCATCTACTTTGTATATTTTATGAAGCAATGTCTCAATTGCATTTGTCCCATTTGTCAAATAAACAAGATAAATAAATAAAATCATCAAAAACACAAATCTTAAGCCTACAGACTGAACACGTCTCTTATTAGCACTTCCTGTCTGGTGTTTTATTCTACATTTATAAGGCTGCGTCATCTTTCAAACCCTGTAGATGAACATTTCTCTTTTCAGAAAATTGGAAGCAGCAAATTACTTAAATTAATCCTTTAGAGAAACTAAATAGTTTGAGAAAATGAACTCAAATGATTTAAGCTGCGCTTGATTTTCAATTCATACAAACATTTGTCAGATTTTTAATAAATTTTCCCCTCAAATTTCTAATAATATACTTATTTGTATGCCTGTCAACGCTCCCCTTTATCCCGGCAGTCTGCTGTATTTTCCCGCTGTTATCCCGTTTAAATATCTTCCTGTAAATATCCCATATTTTTAACCTTTCTGTAAAGAAATCTTAAAAACCCTATTGGGCACGTTTGCTACGTTTCCCTCCGGTAAAGCAGGAGGCAGTATGGAGAACATTAGCTGTAACAATGATGGCGAGAAGAAGCTGCCGCGCTAGGAGTCCAGGATGGACGCGGTGCACTGCTCTACAGAGTAAATTCTCACATATTGCCCTAAAAATAGATACGTGCAAAACGGAAAAATGATTGATGATGTGCAATTAAAGACTACAAACTACTGTAATTCTTCTGCATGAATACTTGTGATTATTGACGAGGTAGCAATAATAAATTAGAGACCAATGTAGACTGGAATTAATATTAGGTCTATACTAGTGGTAAACTACATAAGAAATGTTAATGAATACAGTAACTATAAGTAATTTATTTACATTATATTAACAGTATACTATTACCGTAAAACTTGGATTAATAGCCCGGGCTTTTATTTGCTGAAATGACTGAATTGACCCTACCTGTATTTGGGACAGGCTTTTAATTCCTTTCGCACAAAACTGAAATAGGTTACTATGAAACTACTATGAGTTTATTTATTTCATACAGAATATTACTTGTGTAAAAATTACCCAATAATATCAAATACACATCATTCATTTGATCTAGCTCCGACAGACGGCTTATGCGCTTTTATTTTGAAGGCAGCAGCGTAACAAAAACAGCAACAGTTAGCAGACAGAGAGCGATGGACTTCACGTGACAGGATTCACAACTTGGATTCATTTTTATGAAAAGCTGATTCTTTTGATGGGTGGAGCGTCACAGACTGAAGAAAGATAAATAATCACATACGGACTTAACGATCGCTTCACAGTTCATCTCTTGTACCAGGCAGGTTACACTGGTAAATCTGTAAGCATTAGACTTCAGGGCTCGTTTTTCCGTTAAATGAACTGAACGATTGAATTGTGGAGAATCTATATATATAGATATATATATACACTATGTACTATACCATACTGACATATTGATCACACGTTTAAACATTAATATTTGTATTAACAATCTAAGCAGCTTAGAAGCAGCTAAAGCGGCGACCCCGTGGGGTTTAAGAGGTTTAATACATCCAAGGAACTTCTATAAAAACCAGACCAGGTGTTTAATTGAGGCAGGCGTTTATTTGTCCAAATGTTTTCCCGCAGCAGGCCAGGAAACGGGGCAGGCAGCTATTAATTGAAGTTTTACGGTAACTTAATATTTGTTGACAGGTGTGCTCATTTGTGTGCTCAGTGTACCTATTTTGTTCCTCAATTTAATCATTTGTTCGCTCAAATTAATAATCCGTGACCGTGAATTACTGAATTGTGCCATCATATTACTTCATTTCCTCAAATTAATGGAGTGATAACCTTGAGTCCATTTGTCCTTGTCTCCTCCACACTGTTGCTCTGTACAGTTTAACACAGTTTGGACTCATATTATTGGATATACTGCATGTTTTGGATGTAAATTCAAGGTTGTGTAATCTTTGACACCCCGTTAACGCATCTTATAGAACAGGCCGGAGGCAGGCAGGAAAACGCTGGCACCGGAAAGAACACGTTAGCAAAAAACAGAGAGACAAAACAGGAGGTTTTTAGAGACGCTCTCTGGCAGAGAGCAGCCTTACCGCTGAGGAGTTGTGATGAATGACAAGAGATAAGAGATAAGAAGGTGTCAGCAGCTGTAGACCCCGCGCACGTACAAACACACAATACACACCAGAGGGCTCGTTCGGTTTGCAGTGACTTCCAGGCTGAAGGTGGGTGTGTCACAGGTGTTACCCAATCAGCAGCGACATGAATCTGAACCTCGCCGATTTGAAAAGGCAGTGCACAAAAGTACTCTGCTGCTCCTTGGTGTTCGCATCAATTGAAGATGTTACAAGATGTGTCAAGTATTTAATAGAATAAGCCAGTAATTATTGTAATTTTATATATTTGTCGATCTCCACAAGCACTCTTTATCTAAAGTATTTTTACATTATAGTCTACTTGTTTACATAAATAGCTTCATTGGTTGGCTTATTAAAGCCATATTTAAACCCATGTCAAAAGGCTCCGAAATGTCGTTGACAAGAGGAAAATGGCCTTCTCAGCTGCCATAGTTGCAACAACAGGGTGTTCACCACAGTCTCCCTTTAAACCTGTAAGACCCGTGGTAGTTTAGCTGATGCTTTTATCCAAAGCATAGGATAGGGTTAATTGTCTTGCTCAGGGACACATCGGAGCATGGGGGGATTGAACTTGGGTCTTTCACACCAAAGGTGTCTTATCCACTGCACCATTATCACCCCTTATAATTATAATGACAACATCACTATTAGCTCTCCAAAAAATTTATCTGTAAATGTTTTTTTTTAAATTAAAAGCTCAGTTCAACTACAAATAAAGCATTAAAAACGTGCTCCTCGTGCTTTTATTTTGTAGGTAAAACCACTAAAGAGGAAGTGATGATGTGAGTAACTGTTGCTGTCATGACTGAGATCTATTTCAGCAACTATCAAAGCACCATAATCTGGCAGCGGGCCAGATATTATTGTTGGCGGGCAGTTTTGGCGAGGGTCCATAATCACAGAGAGAATGAACGTGTTTCCCTTGTCAGTGTTTGTCTAACCTTTATCTAATGTGTGGTTTATAAAGGACTGTGGTGCAGAAACAGTGACAGTGTTTCACATTGTCAGTGTTTGACATTTTCCATGTTGTCTGTCAGTGTCAGAGTCACAATAACACGTGGTTTTACTGAATAATTAAGTAAATATAATTTCTTAATAAATATACCTGAAGAAACCTCATTTCTTGACTGGCCACTCTCTGCTGTCTCAGAGACACCTTTTACGCTCTTTGAAAGATTAGGGGGGCAGTGGTAGACTGGACAGATGGTTGCAATTCACAACCCTCACCACTAGATGCCACTAGATCTTACACACTGAACCTTTAATCGTTGCTGCAGACCATGTACACCCTTTCATGGAAATGGTATTCCCTTATTCCAGCGGCCTCTTTCAGCAGGATTATGCACCACAAAGCAAAACTGATTCAGGAACGGTTTGAGAAACACAACAACGAGTTCAAGGTGTGAACTTGGCCTCCACATTCCCTCAGATCTCAATCCAGTCTGGCATCTATGGGATGTGCTGGACAAACAAGTCAGATCTTACAAGACTTAAAGGATCTGCTGCTAACGTCTTGGCGCCAGATACCACAGAAACACCTTCAGAGGTCTAGTGGAGTCCATGTCTCGATGGGTCAGGGCTGTTTTGGCGGCTAAAGGGGGACCTACACAATATTAGGCAGGTGGTCATAATGTTCTGGCTGATTTGCGTATATTTACTGTGTGTTGAGAAGCTGGGGACACACTTTAAATTGCGGTGCAGTTTCAGATTTGATGGACCTGAAAGCTCAAATGATGCATTTGAGTTTCCACTTCGACGTGTGACTGCATGTTCTCGTTGTGTTTGCTCAATGGCCTTTAGTCACACATGGACTGCAGCACCGTCTCTGATAACCGCAGTGCTTTGCTAATTTCCACATTAACTGCAGTGAGCGTTTGTTATTAGTGTTTAAGTGTGTCCTCCCACCAATCTGCTCATTTCCTGCTTATCATTTACACAAATGGTGCTGGTCGGCCTTATTAAGGCAGATAATGAGCTTTATGCTCTGAGCCAGCCAATGGAGTGGAAGTTAATGAAGACATTTATGAGAGTGTGAAAGAGAGCGGGAGGGTGAAACGTGTTTCACTGTGTCAAACATTTACGGCTAATTCTTAAACAGAGACGACCAGGAGATTCTTTAATTTTTTCTCTCCACAGATAAAAGTCCCAACATCAGGACGCAGTAAAAACACATCTGCATTATAACGTGACCTGCTTTATAATAAGCCCCGGGTCAGTGTTCATCTTTTGTTTTAAATCACATGAAAAATTAAACAACACAGGCAATTAAATTTACTTTTTTTAATGGTTTAGTGTGATATTTGTTTCTATTAACTGTGTTTATTCAATTTGCAAACTGGTGTGCTTTGCCATGGGTCAGAGGGTTTGGGCCCAGATGCAGACACTAACAGCAGAATATATTTCTGTTAGCAAAAACAGTGACACAGCAAAGCAAAGTAAATCCATCCATGAACAGGTGAGAAATTCACTACGACAGAATAAATGCAAAACACAATAAAACAAAAAGTATAATCCAGAAACCAAAAGACACGAGACGACAACAGACTTATGTGCACAGGAGGGGTGAGGCTAACGAGGTGCAGGGGTTCATAATCAGGGGAAGGTGCAAACTGAACAACTGGAAGTAAAAGCAGATTAAAACACACAAAGAAGAACGCTTTCTAAGTAAGACAGGAAAAGGAACGAATGAACATACTGGAACTCACAACACAGACGGGAAGTAGAGAGCTGCATTGGGATTGGGGTCCCATAGGACCCAACACAAATCGCGCGGGAGCGGGCGGTTTTAACTCTGCTGCGGGCGGGAGCAGGCAGTTAAAAAAATATATTGCGGGTCCCGCAGTAGCGCCGATAAGATGGAGTCAACAAACAAAAGAAGTTGAAAAGAAGTGGGTGTATGCGGCTGCTTCTGAGAATGTACTGCACGGGCCGGACTGGAACGCTAACGAGGAGGCTAAAGCCCACGGGGACTGGCGTCGGACGGGAGTGGATACACATGTTGCGGGAGCGGGAACAAGCGAAACACACCAAGACACAAGAGGAAGGGCATACAGAAAAACAGCAACATCAAACTCCCAAAACGCCAAGAACCCTGAGACCGTGACACAAACCACATTTTCATGGAGATTTCAACCCAAAAACTGCAATTCATCAAGTGGCCACTTGAGGCTCCAAAAGAGAGTCTCCATTGACCCCCATGTTAAAAAGCCCAACTTTACAGCAGAAAAAAAGATGTTCACAGCCTGGTTAAAAAAAGGTTTTAGAGTTGTCCTTCATGACAAGTGTGAGGGGGTGATTGTTTTTTTTATAACCCACCCGTTTAAATTATATTTAGGCAGAGAGTTCTGCATAATACATGACAGGCGGCAGGCTGTGAGGTGATGGTCGCTGGTCTCGTGATGGCCGAGAAGAACTCAAAACGTAGAAGCCAAAAGAGCGTTTTCTGTATCTACACCGAAGTGTGAATGCGGTGCCATCATGGAGGGTGATAATATTTCAGAAGAAAGTTTCCAGAGGAAATGTAAGAATCATACTTGAAGGTCCAACACGTCAAGAGATGCAGACTGAGGCACCGGCCCGAACTCCAGGTTGAGCTGTCCCTGACTGCGAGAGCGAGCCAGCAGTAAAGAAGGAAGAGCATAACGCTGCGTCCGTCTTCCCCGATAAAACCCCCCGCCTGAAAACAGATGGGAAAACAGATCTAATGATTGACCCTGACAGATGTGACACAGCTGTAACTCAATCAACGTCCAGTTCATGAGAACATCTATTTGTCGTATAAATGTGTATCATCTATAAAGAATTTTATAGGAATTATATGTTTATACAGATACATGATGAGGGATGTTTAATAAGGAGACTCTAAAAAGAGTAGTAGTTTCACTTATCTGTTCAGTTTGACTTCAACAGGTTTATATAATGTTGTCAGTCATTCAGGGCTAAAATCAGTACTTAAAGTTTATTCAATCTATTAGCTAGATCAGAAAAAGTGTCCTTTAAATGGGACATATTATACTTTTTCATATTTTCTCTAATGTTACAGTGTTGGGTGTTCGTGTTAAACATGACCAAAGCTTTAAATAATGAAGTTAAAAGTATTTAAAAGAAATCCCTGTGAGCCAATCCTCAGATATCTCCCTGTTCTGAACGCTCCGTTTTAAACTGTTTTTTTCTACTAATGGCTTGGTATGATGTCATTCTGAGCCAGATTTCCATATATGGTAATTTGCTCCAAGCAGAGAATGCTGTCCACACCCACAAAGGAACATGCAGCCCTATCCCTGCCTGGTAAACACATTAGACAATGACCAATCAGAAGACAGTGGGCTTTGAGAGGTGGGGCCTTAAAGAGACAGGAGCATCTACAGCTTGTTTCAGACGGTGGCTGAAATGAGGGACTGCATGAAGAGTCAGCATAAGATAGAAAATCATTTTTGAACTTTGAATCATGCAAAGCTGCCATAGAGGAGTCACAGAACTACAATATAGGACTGGAAATGCAGAATAATAGGACTCCTTTAGTGCTCATTTTGAACCATACAACATGTGATCTGAACCACACCCTTATCACCAACTATTAGTAATGTGGTAGAGAAAAAGATGAATATTAGAAAAGAATACACTTTCCCTTGAGATTTAAAAATAAATTAATTCACCTGACTGAGAGTCTGGTTTGTTGAAGACGTCTGTGCAGCCGCTCCAGTAGTGAACCGCCGTCTTCCCGTGATAATCTCTTACGTTGGTTTTAGCATCTGATGGCAACAAGAGAAAAACATAGCAACGTGGTGATTGTGGGAACAGTGGAAAGACTTACCAGTAGAGATTTTGTTTGTTTTATTACGAGTTAACAAGGCAGTGAGTGAAAGAGAGAAACTTTAAGAAGGTGTACGGTTGTGTTTTTCTCTTTTATAATGAAAATAGTTGCAAGAATATTTAATTTCTTGACATTTTGTGAGTTTATTCTGTTTATTAATTGGACTAAAAAAGCTAAGAGAGCTTGTGGAACGCAGCACACTCGCTTCTAACATCACAACATGGCCGCCATCCTCGTGTCAGCCCAGTCAAGGGGTGTTTCTCAAAACCAAGAATTCAAAGAATGGACTTGTGTTCTTGGGGAGAACATTCTTGCTAGTTTCTCTTGAAAGAATGAACTTGCAATGTCAGGAGCACACAAAACGCTGCTGACGGTTTGAGACGATGCGTTCTTGCTGGTATTGTGCAATACCCCCAGCACAGACGCCGCCTGCATTGCTCTGATTATTATAACAGCCAGGCTTCATCCCCCAAAACAAAATGCTCTTAATCGGGTTTATTGTAGGTTTGAACTTACCAAGATATATTTGCACCTAAATAAAAGCAAATACAAAACACATACTGTGAGCACAAATCTACTGTACACTAACAATGCAATGTCTAATATAATATTAATAATAATAAAGCAAAAACAGTCCCCTTTCGTACTATTTCTGTTTATTTATTTATTTTTTCCAAAGTTTCGCAAAACAAGATTTTTCGGTACATCACCATTTTTCTGTACATCTACTTGTCTCTTGATTTAAGTTAAAATCTTACAAAATTACTCAGAATATAATGACAGAATAACAGCAGTACAAACATTAAAACTATCTTACAGCTGTGGGTCTTTACTCTGCCGTTGTTGCTGGACTCTGCAGTGGTCAGCATGCCTGTTGAGGCCTCTGTGAGCCGACTGGCCGGCCGGCTCGTTAGCTTGTCAATTGCTAATAATCGACATCTACACAGTTGATTTCTTGCCTCAAAACTTCTCAGACGTGGATTTAGTGATGAAATAACATATGAAAATAGTAAAAAATGTTCTTTTGTCTGCCTCTCTCAGCTTCTTTCCGCCCCTCGCTCAAATGCCGAAATGAATGCTGGGATATCTCTGCCGTCAAGTTTACACAAGTTACCAACCGATGCATCCTGGGTAAAATGGGCGTGTCAAGAACACTTTCACAAGAACACAAGTGGAGACAAGAACACAGACTGAGAAAGGCCCAAGGTGTCAGACAGGTGACCGCTGAACTTTCTGACGCACAGAAGCAAACGCTCCTCCTCACCTATGGGGGTCATTAAAAACAATATCCTCACTGTACAGACGGCTGCAGCTACTGAGGCTGCTTTTCCCTTCTGATTTTCATCAACACATCCTTGGACCTGCGCTCCACCACCTGGGGGTCTTCACAGGTACCAAGGTGGCTAATTAGCTAACGGCTTCCTGGCTGCAGGCCTGGTGGACGAGCTGAAATCCCTCTCCTCACTCCTTCCTCTGCAAACAGGAGGCTGCAGAAGCCCAGGAGAGTCCCGGAGAGAGAGCGGGTAATTATTTAAGATAACATGCGGAGGAGAGACGGAGGGAGGGGGCGGGGAACGGGGAAAGGTCAACAGCTCCTCTCACTGAGGACAGTCAGCAGCCTCTTCGGGATGAGTGACACCACGTCCACTGTTTCCTCACAAATGTCTGATTCAGTATGCAGACAGCAAGCCCGTCTAATCTGAATGAAGAGGTGTGTTGTCTGTTTTGATTTACATGTTTGCCTGCTTACATATCCAGAATTTAGAAATATTGAAGTCACGAGTCTGCCTCGCCGTCCCCCATCCCCCTATAGAACATTGTAGCTCCTGACCTTAAAATCAAAGGGTTTCTACTCGGGTCACCTGATCACAGGTTTATGGCCTGTACTTCTGCATTAAGCGGTTACGTAGCTGACGTGTGCCTCCTCAAATATGTAACTACATCTTGGGGTTTTCTTGGCGCTGACAAAAAAATATGTGGCCGCTGCAAGAACTCTGATCTGTCGTTTCGGGCTGCTTGCTGCAAATTTCAGAGAAGAAAATGTAAGGCAAGTTCAAGAAATCCATTTCAAACAACAAACAAAACAAAGACACTGCAGACTTCACGATTGCTGCTCAGTAAGATTGACTCGACGTAAACACAGCGATCGAACGCAATCCCAAGTACTACAGCGTGACTCCTGTTAACGCCGTGCTTTGACTATATACGCAAACAAAGAGTGAGTTTTCCTTTGTTGATGGTTTCATTTTAAGGATTTTTAGCGTCCCAAAGAGTTAAAAATATTACACAAGAAAAAATCTGCAAATAGTCCAAAAGATGTATATTATGTAACAAAGCATGTAATGCTCTGGCGACGCCTCAGGTTCATCTCATTTTGACCAGAAAGCTTTCATATTACTTTCCAGTCAAATGTATCATTTAATTCTTTTTCCTATGTCCAAGTAATTTTATAAACATATGTTAACATATGATAAGCTTGTAAAAAGTAAAAACTAAACGCTTGTAAAGATTTTATAGAAATGTAATCTGCACGACTCCTAACACCTGAGGTTTAAGGCAGGATGTGTCACCGAGTCTCCTCAGTGACAGCTTACCGAACATCTCCATGACGTCTAAGGGCCCCCACACACAATATAATTATTTTCCTGCCGGAGCTGCCTCCAATGCACCGAACACGTAGACTGTATAAAAAGATAGTACACTGCTCTTATTGCCTTTAAATTAATTTGCCTATTTTTTTTATTGGGTTCAAGATTGAGTGTAATGTTCACTGAAAAATGTTATAAAATAAAATAAATACACCATTTTTCCGTGAAACAAATCTCATATGAACAAAGGGTTAAATTAAGTTGCTCTTCCTCTGTAGTAGATATAAAGATAGGATACTAGCCAATCACAGCACAGTAAGGCAGGACTTTCTGCTCTTATCAAAGACAACAGTGGACAGATATTGTAGCTGTAGCAGAAAGAAGGCAGCTAGTGATGCACCGATATGAAAGTTCTTGGCCGAAGCCGAATATAATTAAAGAATTTGCAGAGTGCCGAACAAGTACATTCACATTTTTTCCTTTTGCCTTTTACCACTGCATAAATTAAACAGTCAAAATGTGCTTTTTACTCAGTGTTTCCCACAGGATGTGGAGAGACTATGGTGGGGGGGCCCGGGGCCCAAGAGGGTCCGGTAAAGTAAATTACATGAGTCCGTTTACTTTTAATGGACACATGTAATATGTTTTATACTTTCTGTGAATATAATCCAGTTAATCTTATTTCCATCCTGTACAGATGCCTTATTTTGAAAACCGGACGTTGTCATATGTGTTTCCTCCTCGCGCTAAATCCATCCAGTCCGACCCGGTTTGATAAATAATGTTGTATGTGGTTCTCATCCGGCGTAACATGAAGACTTCACAGCCTCTCTTCATACTAAAGAGACAAACTGACAGGATAAAGTCTCTAACCTGCCTGTCAGCTCGCTCTGGGCCGCTTCACTTACCGTAAAGGCTGGAATATGTGTGCACTCCACATTTAAGCGGCTAGCTTAATCTCCTCACAGACGAGTGACAGAAACACTCAAAGCAGATCTTTTCTAAGAAGTCAGCCACAGATGGAGCGGATGTGCTGGGAGACAGTTCAGCAGAACAGCAACACTTTAAAATGCTTCCACGCTGCCGACATGTCAACATAATTGTTCAGTAAAATTATATCGTTATTTTGACTTATTAGGCCGAACACGAAAGTACTTATTTTGCTATTTTTGGCCAATTAATTTTGGCGGCCGAACATTCGGTGCTTCCCTAAAGGCAGCTTTCACCCGTCTGAGTGTTCTCAGTCCATGCAGTAAGAAAATGCGCCCTATTTTGCTGAGCAGCTAAGTCGGTAGAGCATGGGGGGTTCGAGCCCCATGATGTGCGTTTTAGGGTGGAGCAGATCCACAATGTAGCCTGTGGCTGCAGTTGAAAAGTCAGATGGGTGGAGCGCTTGTACAGATTCATGCATTTGTTGAAGCTGCCAAAAAAAAAGAAACAGCATGGCGTCAGTTCAGGCAGAGCACTTGTTGAGCTGTGTTTGCATTAGCTTAGACAAAATAAGACTTGTTAATGTGAAAATTTGGTTAGGTTTAGGCACCATAAGTAATTAAAGGAAAAGATCATGGTTTTAAAAAGTAACGTTATTTGCGTAACTTACGTAACCTAAATAAAAACATTTAATGTTGACGTTTTGTTTCACATAAATGAACACCGGTCTCCTGGATGAAAGTCTGGTTTCTGGCCCTCCATCCAACCCAACCACCTCCTTAACCTGACGTTCCTGTTAAATAAAGGAAAAGTACTTTATGCAAACTATAAGGTAACGGCGGATCTGATGCCTGCTGAGGTGATTACAGTTTCTCGCTAAAACTCACAATGTGCAACAAACACATATGTATGTTTTTGAAAGCCACATTGTTTACATTTCTGTTTGCTGCCTTTGTTGGTTCATTGTTGTCTCTTTACCGCCACCTGTAGATCAGTGGAAAAACGTATCGTGTCACCTTTGTGCACCTGTTTGGGACCTGCTCATAAAAACAACTGCCCACAATCAGAGTATTCAGCATTTGTTGTTTTACTTGTTGAAATTCCATCCACAAACAGCAAGGAGGAGGATGTTATCCTCGTGAAGAGGATTTTATTGTTGATTCAGTTTGACTGGGAACCAGTGGAGTAGCTGAGAACTGGACTGATCCAGAAAGAAAGCCATGTGGAGACACACACACACCATTCTCCACACTAAAAGCTGAAACTTTTACTCTTAACTGTTTGACTTTGAGAAAAACTCACACATTATCAGTCAGTAAACACTGAAAATGTCTATGTTCTTAATGGGACGTCTTGTTATTCCCCTGTGGACACGATGTTGACTCAAAGTAAAGACCTGATCTTGGAAATCCATCCCTACATAATGTTAAATGCATCCTCTACACCAGTTTAGTTTGACTTGTGTTTTTATATTTACATGTCTGTGTATGAACACCCCATGTGTGATACTGTATCTATGGATGTGTATATACAGCACATTCTTCTGGAAAGTCTTTGTAGGATGAAACCTGCAGTATAACTTGCTTGTTACAGCCCATATTTCAAAATCAGAGCAAGTTTAATCCAGACTTTGCACAGAGGAAGATGCTGCCGTTTTCCTCAGAGTGACATTGAAAAGCTAATGGTTACACTCTGTAACCGACTCCGGTCATTACAGACAGTTAAACTCCCACTAACACTCCACCCACCTCCATCTCACACAGTTTAAACTGCCACCGCTGCTTCTCCGAGAAATAAAACCTCACCTCCGCTGCAGCGAGGAGGCATCGCGTCAACTAAACATACTTTTCATGAAACTGTATCTTCACTCCAGCTACAAGCCAAGTTCAACACAGTGCAGGAGTTTCTTTGTGAGGGAGTGTTGTCAGTAACTTTCTGATGATTATCTACTTCAGCTAGTGAATTCCTACATTTCCCAGCATGTTTTTAACAACCTCAGGGCTCCAGACTGTGGTCCCTAACTGGAAATTTAAGGGGCAAAGGCATAAAATCTAGGGACACACACCTTAAAATGACCTGCAATAACCTTTTTCATTTTCCTCATTTCAACTGTATCACTGATAAATGCTTTGGTAATAAATACAAAAACTACAATGTGCTGTTTTATTTTAGTTCTGAATGAACTACATCTTTTGTCTCGCACAATAGGTCACCAATATGTTAGCACTCTAATGCTAGCTAACGTTCACTACTTGGTTGCTACTAGCTATGTTCCATACAAAGATGTATCTCATTTGATGTGTTTAATCCAATGACTCCTGGTCCTTTCATCACATCATATGCACATAAAAGCTCTTTTACGCTAGCTTCAGTGACGTTAGCGACAGTAACAGTAGCTACAGTAACATTAGCTCCAGTGACGTTAGCTTCAGTAATGTTAGCTTTAGTAAGTTTAGCTTCAGTGACATTAGCTACAGTAACATTAGCTCCAGTGACGTTAGCTTCAGTAATGTTAGCTTTAGTAAGTTTAGCTTCAGTGACATTAGCTACAGTAACATTAGCTCCAGTGACGTTAGCTTCAGTGACATTAGCTACAGTAACATTAGCTCCAGTGACGTCAGCTTCAGTAATGTTAGCTTTAGTAAGTTTAGCTTCAGTGACATTAGCTACAGTAACATTAGCTCCAGTGACGTTAGCTTCAGTAATGTTAGCTTTAGTAAGTTTAGCTTCAGTGACATTAGCTACAGTAACATTAGCTCCAGTGACGTTAGCTTCAGTAATGTTAGCTTTAGTAAGTTTAGCTTCAGTGACATTAGCTACAGTAACATTAGCTCCAGTGACGTTAGCTTCAGTAATGTTAGCTTTAGTAAGTTTAGCTTCAGTGACATTAGCTACAGTAACATTAGCTCCAGTGACGTTAGCTTCAGTAATGTTAGCTTTAGTAAGTTTAGCTTCAGTGACATTAGCTCCAGTGACGTTAGCTTCAGTAATGTTAGCTTTAGTAAGTTTAGCTTCAGTGACATTAGCTACAGTAACATTAGCTCCAGTGACGTCAGCTTCAGTAATGTTAGCTTTAGTAAGTTTAGCTTCAGTGACATTAGCTACAGTAACATTAGCTCCAGTGACGTCAGCTTCAGTAATGTTAGCTTTAGTAAGTTTAGCTTCAGTGACATTAGCTACAGTAACATTAGCTCCAGTGACGTTAGCTTCAGTAATGTTAGCTTTAGTAAGTTTAGCTTCAGTGACATTAGCTCCAGTGACGTTAGCTTCAGTAATGTTAGCTTTAGTAAGTTTAGCTTCAGTGACATTAGCTACAGTAACATTAGCTCCAGTGACATCAGCTTCAGTAATGTTAGCTTTAGTAAGTTTAGCTTCAGTGACATTAGCTACAGTAACATTAGCTCCAGTGACGTTAGCTTCAGTAATGTTAGCTTTAGTAAGTTTAGCTTCAGTGACATTAGCTACAGTAACATTAGCTCCAGTGACGTTAGCTTCAGTAATATAAGCTTTAGTAAGTTTAGCTTCAGTGACATTAGCTACAGTAACATTAGCTCCAGTGACGTTAGCTTCAGTAATGTTAGCTTTAGTAAGTTTAGCTTCAGTGACATTAGCTACAGTAACATTAGCTCCAGTGACGTTAGCTTCAGTAATATTAGCTTTAGTAAGTTTAGCTTCAGTGACATTAGCTACAGTAACATTAGCTCCAGTGACGTTAGCTTCAGTAATGTTAGCTTTATGTTGCGTTCCATTTACCTCGGAAGTTGGAGGTCGGAACTGGGGATGACGCCACACCCGAGTTGATGGCGTTCCAGTTAACAAGTCGGAAAACCTGGCTCGGCCAGCCATTGTTAACAAATTGTCAGGTGAGCAACTGATTCGCCGGTTGACAAAAAAACGCATTGTGCAGTATTTACTCATACTAAACTGCAGCAACACGTCCACAGAGAGCAGTTGGACAGCACTTTGTGTACAAATATTTCTATGATTCACAAGTACACAGAAGTGCTAATAAACAGTATAAACTACAATTTTCTCTAACTGTTGATACCCCGACAGCCATCTTGGATCACGAAGTTGGGGCAGTGCGGTTCTCCCGACTTCCCAAGTCAGAAATCCGACTTAAGGGGGCGTTCCCTTTGAAATTTCATGTCAAGTGGAACGCACCATTAGTAAGTTTAGTTTCAGTGATGTTAGCTACAGTAGCATTAGCTTCAGTAATGTTAGCTTTAGTGACATTCAGGAAACACATCTTACCCTTTTGTGTTATGGGATTAAAAGAAACACTTAATGTAAGGCGTACAAAATGTATGGTCACATTTTTGGTTTAACATAGGGTGACCAGAGGTCTCCGTTGTCTGGGGACAGTCCCCAGAAATGTCCCCGTTTTCAACTGTGTGTTAATCAGACTGTATACATTATCTCACCAAAGTGAGTACACTCCTCACATTTTTGTAAATACACACAGCCATTAATGTCTAAACCGCTGGCAACCAAAGTGAGTACACCCCTCATTTTATTTACTTGCTGTGTACCAACCAATCTAGTCCTTTTTACCTGTTGAAATACCTCTAAATGTCCAATACAACTCATGTAATGCGCTATTTCCACTTTGCCAAAAAGTGATTGCAGCTTTTAAGTATTGACTGAAAGGCTTCGCCCTCTAAGCCTATCGCTATTGGGTTTAGCCCTCCACGCGCCTGCGTGGCACTGAGAAAAGTTGTCTACGCCCACCCACAGCGTGGGCCTCTCCTACGTCCGCACCTTGTATATACAATGGTGAGACCTGGCCTTCGGCTCCCATTTTTCTTCAGCACTGAGCTGTCTAAAGCGCAGAAGATTTCCTGTCAGAAAAGAAGAGCAATGTCTTCTAGCAAGTCAGCTGACCAGGGAGACCCCATGTGTCCACGTTTACCACATTTAGCAACCGGTTTCATTGCTGCTGGCCGACCCTCGTCGGTCAGAGCGGACCACTGGTAAGCTATGGGTCGAAAAGAATCTATGTGAAACCTTGTTGCTCTTTTTGTGGAAGTTGTTGAAAAAGTTGTCCCACAAGGGTCCACAGATGGATGGAAAGCCTGATCCGCTGGGGTCACAGGCTGCAGCTCCCCCCTCCCCTCCCTCCTTCGCCGGGATTGTGGGTTCTACTCCCGTTACTTCCTGGTCAGGAGGAAGATGGGGGGCGTGAGACCCTTCTAGGGTCCGTCACTGTTCAACAAGCGATTATGGAGAGACCTTTTCACATGTTGACAGTAAAGCAGGTGCTGGAGTGTGTGTCAGGGAGACTGGCTCACATCCATTGACCAGAATGACGCATACTTTCACGTTCCCGTCATCGTTGCAGCGGTGGTTCATCCGCCTGCGTGTTGACCCGGTGAGACAAAGACGGCGCCTGATCGCTGTTCCTCTGTCTGTGGGTTCGGATCTCTCTGTCGGTCCCCTGGGCAGGGTCACGTCCCATATCTCGGTCTTCACAGACACCACCCTGATGGGCTGGGGCGGGACCTGTCTCTCTTAAATGGTAGGTGGTCTGTGGCAGGGCCACATGCCTCTCCACATAAACGTGCCGGAGCTCCTCACGGTGCAGAAGATGATCCGACACTTAGCCCCTCTGCTGCGGGACCAGCACATGCTCACCATCAGAGCAGAGTGTGTCCCTGGCATGTTGAACAGACAGGCGGACATCACGTTGAGGGGGGGCCAACGCCCAGACGAGTGGCGCCTCCATCCCGATATGGTGGCCCAGATCTGGCTCCGGTTTGGCGTGGTAGAGAGGGATCTGTTTGCCAACCGGGAAAACGCTCAGTGTGCCCTGTGGCCTCCCCGGCTATTGTATGCTTTTCCGCCGGTTCGGCTGAACCCGCGCCTTCTGGACCGCCTACAGTTTTCAGCCTTGGCGGTGATTCTGGTGGCTCCGGAGCACACGAGTACGTCCTGGTTTCCCTGTCTCCAGCGGTTGCTGGCGGGACAACCGTGGAAACTCCCTCCCATTAGTTGTCTCTCGTTGTTGGCTACCGAACATATTTTTTCTCCGAATTAAGGTCTTGTGGTTGTCAACCAGGCGGGGAGGGACTTAGGCTCTCTATTTAATGCGAAGATTTTAGTAGCCTCAATGGTAAATGACGTATAAGTTTACTGGGGAAACGAATGGCAGCCAAAGAATAACAGGGTATAAATCACTTTAAAATATATACACTTTAAATGAACATTTGATGGACAGGTCGCCTCTGTGACTCTGCAGGAAACACAAAGACAGATATTTCTAATATTTTTTGAGCGCCGGGACCTCCTCGGTGACCATATGGAAACATCTTTCTTGTCTGGAGTCGGCGACCCTGCAGACCATATGTGTCGACGGTGATTCGTGCACTCTGACTCGCAGCATATGGCCCGTCTGCGCTTACAGGGGGATCAAACTGAGGTGTGGGGAGCTCCGCAGGGATCACGAGTCCATCATGAATCGGGCCGCTGGCTGAGGGCTCGGGCGTGACTCATTAGCAGCAATATGAACTCCCCACCTCTCCGCTTCCTGGGGAAGAGTGGTGGAGGAGGGGGGTGATTTGCGTTTGGACTGGACTTGTCGATCTGGGCCTTTGGGTGGGTCTTTTGTCTGGCAGAAGCGATTTGCATCAGTGCTTTCTTCGCCTTTCAGAAAGTCTCTGAGGCGTGGAGAAGAAGAATCCCTCGCCGTTTGGTTCTGACCGTGTGAATATCAATTTCAGATGTTAATATGAATGAAATCCTCACACATAAATAACTACGAGACAGAGCCAACAACATAAAACATGTGTTTCTAATCCACTTTAGTTCATGAGATGACTAATTACTGTCAATCAAATCAATGTCAGACTTTGGGGCATATGAAAGAAGTTTAAATATATTCTTCATTCAATATTTATCAAAAGATTTAATACAGAATGTTTTTCTCTTTTGTGCACACACACATCATCTGTAGATTTTGTTAATTTTCCATTTAAATCTTCTGTAAAAAAAAACAACAACAAAAAAACCTTTTCAGCATCAGAAATACTTTATTGATCCCCGAGGGGAAATTTGTTTAAGAAACAGAAATAATAATGATATAAAATATAAAAATAAAACTATAAGAGTGTGGAATAATGTACAACATTCTACAGTAAAAGTAAAAGTTTAATAAAAAAATAGTCCTGATGATCTTGAGAGGTGGAATGGATTTAAATGCTTAGAAACTGCAGTATTGGGACAGAATAAACCAGAGTATTGCTCATTAATTCCTTTATGTATATTAATATTTTCACTGTTTTGGTACTGAAACACCCCTATGATATTTTAATTTGTGGTGTTCCAGTACTCCTAATAATGTTCAATATTTAAAATGTACACATATTTATACATATGAATTACATACATGTGGAATTTAAAGCTGTACACTCTCATTTACTTTTTTTTTTAAATCACATGTATTTAAAAACATTTATTATATTTTATTTATTGTATTTGTCTCATTCATTGTTTTATTACTTTTGAAATGTACGTCCTGTTTTGGTGGAAAGATATGTGACCATTTTGTGCCCTTTTATGCACAAAAATGTCTTCATACTGTGTTATTTGTGTGTGTGACGTAATGTAGATTTGAGTTGTACAGGTGCATCTCAAAAAATGTGTAAATTGTGGAAAATTTCACTGTGAGCACCAGAACCAGACTGAGAGATTAAAGGTTCATTTGCAAGAGTTTTGAGTTAAATCAGGTCTGTAATTATAAATCCTTAATTCTCAAATTCTTTAAACATCTTGAGATACTAGAGTTTTGATTTCCATGAGCTGTAAGCAGTAATCATCAAGATTAAAACAAAAAAAGGTTTGATATATTTAACTTTATGGGTCATGAATCTAGACACCGCTATATCTCTGACCTTTTAGTTCGGTGTGCACAGGTCTGCTGTCTGTTCCAGAGGCCGGACAGAAGCTTTGTCTTGTTTTTTTAGGAGAAGCTCTTCATAAATCTGGTTGTTTTGATTTGATTGGTCAAAACATGAATTTAAGGCGGACCGACTCACTGTAGGTGTTGATCAGGGCCTGGACAACGTGCAGGTGTCCGTGAATGGAGGCGAGGTGGAGCGCTGTGTAGCCCTGTAAACAAGCAAACACGCAGTATTATGATCTGTACAACACAGAGGCGAATGGCGTTTTACTGAACTCAATAACCCATAATAATCATCTCCTGCAGCAAAATTAGGATCGACCACTACAGACAGGATGAAGTGACAGCAGCAGGAACTGAATACGTTCTGCTTCTGATGGAATAAGTCAGAACTTTATGGAGCAGTTTTTTTTATTTTTACTTTTACTTTAGAGGTAAAAAGCTTTGTGGGTTGTTTTAATTCTTTAAGTCCTTGCGCTCGAAAAGCAGTCTACATTGGTCTGTAATTTATCAATGCTAAGTACTAACTTGTCAATAATCATAACCATTCATGCACAACAAGGTTGTTCTTATTTACTCGCACACTTGTGCTCGTAAATAATTTTTCCCGATGCGCACAAATCTATTTTTAGGGACATATGCCAGTGAAATACTCTGTAGAGCCCTGCATTATCCTTTTCTCCTCGCGCTAGCGTTCTTCTTATTTTTCTTGTTTTATTGGCGGTGCCATTAACTTCCGGTCACCGTTACAACCAATGTTCCACATACTGCCACCGGCTTTACCGGAAGGGAGTGCAGCAAACACATCAAATAAGCATAGCAAGTTCTTTTTAATAATTTCTTTAGAAAGGCTAAAAATACAGGAGATATACGGAAATAAATTTAAGCGCAAGGACAGCTGGAAATAACGGTAAAATACAGGAGGGTTGACAGGTATGTCGAACGCTCGTACATGTCGTTGTGGGGACCATTGACTATCAACCTGTTTAGTGGATTTCATGTGACTGTGAGTTAACACTCATTAACTCATTATCCATTAAAGTCCACTCAAAAACGTGTTCTGCTTATTGTCGACTTCACTGTGCAGAATGTTTCCGAGTTAATCTCAGTTCCCAAAACAACTGTAAGAAACCGAAGTTTGTTCAGAATTCACTTGATTTGTAAAAGGAGGAGTCTGTCGATCACAATAACGAGGATGTTTTGTTCTTTGGTTTCCCTGCTTGTCTCCGTGTCCATCAGCCTGTCAGCTCTGATTTCACCTCGTTTGACAGAAGCTCAACACTCAGCGTTTACTCTCCTCGCCGCCGTCGATGAAGCTGGATGCGAGTCGGCGGCGGCCGTCGTTTGTACACATTAACACCGGCGAGTCCCAGCGGATCAGCTGCTCGTCATCCTGAGCTGCTGTCAGTGTGGGAGACGAACAAACGCTCAGAGCGCCGTCAGTCCAGCGTTTACACCACAGTTAAATGACAGCAAAGAGACCAGAGACGATTTGAAGTCAGTGTCGATTAAGAGAATGGGTCTGTAGTTTACAGAGTGCCGTGCCGCTAAACTCTCATCTCCATTGACTTTAAATGTTCCCCTGGAGGATGTTTGATGTGGAGAACAGAAAGAATCTATCAAACGCTGTGAAACGCCACGCTGTCACACTGTCACTGCCGTCCTGTCGACGTCTTTACCTTCAGAGTGAGACACACATGTCTCCGTTACACCTCTGAGTCAGAAATAAACTGCTATATGATGAAGATATGCAGTTATGTCTTTAGGACAACAAACTGACATGATTACAGTCTTTCTGTGTGTTGTTCCTGTTAATGACGGATTATGTTGTTTGGACAAATAGCAGGTAAACACTTCAGACTAAATGCTGACAGAATACGTCCTCATTATCAGTTTCAGGAATCTGTAAATGCGTCAGACACTGCGATGGAGCTGAAAAGCAGGACTTCCCTGTGCAGGTAAACGTCTCTGTGGCCGTAAACAGACTATTTGACATTTTGCTGAAAGGTTGAGCTGCTTTTATGTGTTCAAATGCACTTTGAGCTTCATATCAGAGGTAAAGGCCAAACAGCAGGAGGTCCTGAGAGTGAAGGAAGATCAAGGTGAGGCGTCAGCCGTGATCCAAGATGTTAGAGACACCGAGCTCTCACACAGATACGTCAGCTTACATAAAACGGGTCAGAATCTGGACATTTCTGTGAATCAGGCATGATGTCTGAATTGGGTGGAGAAGACAAGAAGAGAAACGACAAGTTTAATCTAATCTAGATTTAATCTCATCACAGGAAAAGCATTTTTGTAGCTAGGATAGCAGTTTACCTTTGGGTGTCAAATATCGACACTTTGACAAAGCGTAGTATAATCAAAGCTGACATATTTAAAGTTACATAATGTAACATACGTGAGTTATATCACATAACGTACTTATTTCAACCCGAACAATGACCTCTTCCTAAACTAAGTAGTAGTAGTTTTGTTGCCAAAACCTTAACCACGCTGTGAGGTTTTACAACGCTAACTCCATCTTAAAAAGTTAAATTTTATTTCCCAAAAAAGCAAGTATAATGTTTAACTGTATTGTGAAATGATAAATAAATCATTTCACATCAATCACATCATGTGGGTTGCTAAAAGTTGCTAGGAAAAAGTCTGACTTGCTTCTGTAATTCCTGCTTTTATCTCCAAATGAAGTGTTTGGGATGTAACCAGGTCTCAGATATTACTGTGGTGCAAACTATCTTAATGTAACAAATACAGCGAATAACTTCAGGAACTACAGATAAAAAAGTCATCAGTCATTTGGAGTGAGTGTGTGTTTTATCATAAGTATCTTACTGTCACCAGGATGGTCTAACTATAGGCTACTCGGTTGACAGGAACTACTTTTCCTTCCGCCTGTCAAAGTCATGCTGGCGCTCTGTGACGGAGCTTCTTTTGAAGTGAGCCGCTGTAGCTCTTTACATTTCCCGCGATTGAATTCTGACTCTGGCTGGCTGTAAAAACAGTCTGGCTGTATTTTAGCTGTGAAGGTAATAATGACGCTGTATGTGATGCGTGTGCAAAGACAGTGAAATACTTTGGCCAAACGGCAAATTTCGCTAAACACCTGAGATTAAGTCAAAATAATAGGATGATGTTATGAAGCGGCAGTTCTGAGCAGGAGATTTTTATTATAATGAAAGAATATGACAGTAATTTGATGTCTTGTCATTATGCAGCTGTTATTTTGAATCAGTAAGGCCACAGCCTCCTTATTTCTCTCATAAATAGAGAAACGGGAGGAAGGAGGTCACATTAAACTAGAGATAAAATATGTAAAAAGTATTGGTATCGGTAATAACAGCCTGGGTATCACTTAGTATTGGATCGAATTAAGTGGTATCGCACATCAACAAGCCCCAAAGTCTAATTCACTCAGATTTACGACATTGTAAACAAGAGAGAAGAAAGAAAAGTCAGAATGTGTCTGTGCCTTGATTATTTTTATGTGAATCCTGTCCTATGAAGTCCATCTGTTCGCTAACTTCTTCCAACCTTTTCTCTGCTTCCTGGACCGTGTTGTTGGGTATCCTTGTTTTCGTTACCTTGCTGCCTACAAAATAAAAGTGCCTACGCAGTTTGTCGGAGCTAGATTAAAATAGAGGATTTGTAATTAATGTTATCTGATAATATCATTTTTATACAATATTCACACTGGTTGAAATAAAGAATTTGATGTTAGCCCGTTTCACATCTTTGCTCAGCGAGAGTTTTGTACGAAAGGAATTAAAGACCTGTCCCAGATTTAGGCCGGGTCTGTTAAGTGATTTTAGCAAATAAAAACCCGGGCTGTTTATTGATATTTTACAGTAATACAGTTAACGGTCACAATTAAAAAGATCAAAGTTGCAACTAACCTGGAAATAATTTGGTTTTGAAAATGAATAGAAAGCTTTAAAAGTTACCTGTCAAACCAGGTTTTACTGTGAGGATCAACACTTCACATCTCGAGGCCGCTGATAAAGATCAGCATTTACGAAATGAAGCATTTGTTTTGAATTATTAAATTTTACCAAACATTTATTTGTAACTCAGCTGCCAATAACAAATATCTTTCAGTTACAATAAATCAGTCAGCCTCTTGCAGTTGTCCGTTTTAAACCACAGTCATGTATTTAATGTAAAGTGAACATGAATCGACCTCCATCATGGTGAGAAATGTGATTTGTCTTTTTGCTGGAAGACGTTTTTCTCAGATTCTCTGTAAAAACCTCCACACGCTTTCAGTTTGTGTGTGACGACTCCCGTTTAACCACGTTTGTATCTCGTGTTGCTGTTGTGTGCATTTTTAAAAGGTGCATTAAAACATGACTTACCCCCTTCAGAGATGCGTGTTGAGAGCGGGTGAGCAGGAACGGGGGGGCGAGGTCAAAGAAATACAGAGTGAAGCGCAGAAGATCAAAGACAGAGGCAGCAAACTCATTTCACACCACCGCCGGAGGTAATTTGACTGAAGTAAATATTTGTCAGAGCTCTATTTACTTAAATAGCATGACATCTGAAGGGAGTTTGGTACGACAGCTCATCTTTGTGGAGATTTCTGGAGCTATAATGTTTCAGAAACTCACTTACGTGCTGTTGTGGTGACGGATGATTGGAGAGGAGGTTGAAGAGGGAATGAAGAAAGAGAGAAAAAACTTATTTAGTCAATCTGGAAATCACATTACTGAGAAACAGGAAAATATGTGTGATTCTTTTAAGGGGTATATGAAGTTAGGGGAGATCTTTCAGTAGGTTCAAAGTCAAAATAGCGTTTTTTCTTCACATATATTTTGAGCTTCTAAGAGAGATGGGAATTTGATGGAAAGAAAATGGGAAGTCAGATCTGATTAACCCAGCGGCAAAGAATCTTCCACCACATGGCACCAGCTCTTCTCGCCAGTTTTTGGTTTTCCTTTTTTGGTATCGCCTCTGTTGAGGTTCCAAGCGAGCTGAGGCGATACCAAAAGGTGGCGTGAAAACACTGCAGACTGCTGATTGGTCAGAGAGAATCCACAACAAATCTGTGTCTGAATAACGTAGCTAGCGGTCGGTGTGTTTACAGCTGACCTGCTGCTGCTAACGTTAGCTCATTTTAGCTGCTCAGGTTGTTTTTAGTTGAGGATTCTTTCATTGTTGAACGTTCAGAAGGTTTCTGCCGGGAGCCGAATGACCACAGAGGTCGTCCCCTTCTCCAAAACAAACAGACCCGGTCATTAAAACATTAAAAACACTGAATAAAGCAGTTTCATCCTAAAATATTAGCACCTTTTCAGCTGACACTGGTCCTCAGCGAGCCGACCTCCTGCCAAGGGAAGAGCTTTAGGCTGAAAATCTTTTAATGTCAGTCGGCGCTTATGTAAGACAAGTAGAACCCAGCAGAACTTTTATTCTAAATTTATCGGGCCGTGCTGTTGGACCAGAGTCTTTTTTTGTTCCCTTCTCTTTGCTGAAGTTGTTTTTAGAACCTGATGGCTTTATCCAGTTTGCTATGAAAGTTATTATAAACTTGAATCGTGTCTGTCATTATACTCACACAAGATTACATCTCTGCACTTTGGATTACGCATATATCGCAAATTTGTGTGGATTTATTTTAATTAACTATGTGAACATCAAAACTAAGCAGAAAAGGAAAAAATGGTTTTAGATGCTGATGTGACCTTAACATACAGTCTGGATTACAAACACCTTCCCAAATGTGTGTCTGTTTACCTGGCAGGGAGGCTCTAGTAAGGGGAGGGACCACCAACCTATTTAAAAACGTTAAAAAGGCAGCTGAGGAAGCCGCAGCGGTTGCAAAGTCTGTTCATTTTTGTTTATTTTTAATAAGACTTAATTTATACCAGCCAGCAGATATTTTGGTCCGACTGGTTACAATTTGCCATTAAAAAGTTTTGATCGTCATTTCCAGTTAGTTCACAACGGCTGTGTTTGATTTGAGACAACACGACCCTGTCAAAATTCACACACAAATGCATGTAAGTGTACACAGTGTACTGCATGTTAGTGTACTAATGGAAATATCTGAATTGAGACAGACACCGTTTTAGTCTCATATAAAATAATGCAAATTAAAAAGGAATAATTTTCAAATATCAAATCATGCGATGGGTATAGAACCTGCAGGGAGATTGAAAACCGTGTGGCACTGAATATCTGGTCCAATATTATAGATTATATTTAGGGAAAGTTAGTCAGGTGTTAAAGGAGTATTGTTTTGGTTTGGTACTGAGACTCAGGTATCATATTGGCTCTAGTATTTAAACCTCAAGGACAACACTCACCACGATATATAACATTTCAAAAGCTCTACTGTGTAACAGACATGCAAACAGAATAATGATGGAAAAGCTTAAATAAACACACAATGCACAATTTAAATCTCTGCACAGACTTCTCTTCTACGTTTAGCACTTCTTCGTTTTAAAAAAGTAATATTGAAGTTCAGGTGAGACCTGAGACGGAGAGAAACCCACTGACTCGGAGGAAAATCCATTACAAAAGCACTGCAAACCCCCTCCGGCGAATCCAAACCGTTCACTGAAACCCGAGCTGTTTTTCTCCTCTTAATGCCATTCTATGGATTATTGATTTTTGATTTGCTCGCTGCTCTAGCTGAGGGTCTTTTTATCAGAGCCATTACCTCCTTAACGATTAGAGACAAAAAGTTAATTATGTAATTATGGAGCCAATAAGTGACTTGTCTGCTTTGCTTTGCTGTGGTGGGGCTTAAACATTATCTCCTGTGTGCACATCATCAGCAGCGAGGCAGCCGGCGAGGAGAGGAGATTAACACTTAGAGAGGCAGATGCTAAATTGAATTCTCCAGGCCCACGGCTGTCTGGGAAGCCATTAAGTAATCACAACATTGCCCCTTTCGAATCAATCCACTGCACACTGCTGCTCTGTGTGTGTGTGTCAAACTGCATATTTTCACTCCACTGTTATTGACTGTGAAAGCAAAAAGAGAAAGAAAGAAACAAACGCCTGAATTGATCTCTGAAATGAAAGAATTACTAAAAACCTCAGAGCTGTTGAGGCTTAAACCAGCAGAATTAAACTCTGCTCACGACAGAAAGTGGTACAGCAAAAATAATCTGTGCGTCTTTGCCAAATATTTGCTTCTAGAGTCTCTGCAACGTAATGATTACTCACGGGACTACCTGGCAATCTTACATGCTAGCCAGCTGGGTTAGCGACAGTCAATCACAACAGCTCCCATAGCTTCTCTCTGTTTTAACTTTGCCTCGAGGTTTTGCTCACTATTTCTTTCAGTAAAAAGTTAATGAGGAGGAAAAATAAAGCTGGCTTGCTAACGGTCGGTTAGCAAACTCACTAATGGGACAATAGTCTATCTAATAGACTATCTGACTCTCTGTTAACTCAAAAGCTGTTTCTCAGTACAGAGTTCGGCAAGTTCGGACTTCTGTACTTTAAAGCTCGGACTTGGCAAGTTCGGCTCAGAGGTACAATCTCCCAGGAACGGGAGCACGCATTCAGTGATTCAGCGATTGGAACAGCAGCGGACCTGATGGCGGCCGGATCCGATAGAGGTCGGGACCTCACATCTCCAAAAAAACATCGTAACAATTTTTGTTATTATATTCCCGCATAAAAAACTCTTAAAACTATTATATGTGACACAAGAACAGCAGTGTTATAAGTTACAGTTGTGAATTTTCTCGTCCAACATTTTCCCTTTTTGGCAGCGAAATGCATTGTGGGATACTTGGCAATCCAAAGTCCACACAAGTCACCACCGATGCAGGCTCGGTAAAACGGGGGGAGCGAGAACACATCCGGGTATTTGACTGTACTTGGCTAGATGCAGAATTTTGAATTGGAACAGTACTTTGGCTGCGACTGATGATGTTTCACAAGAACAGACAAGAACGCAGATTGAGAGACAGCTAAAGTCTCTGTCAACGCGGGTTACTACACAGAGTCTCTCCCCGTCCAGTGGACCACAATGGGACCCTATTGCGGAAAAAATACGTACAGTATTCAACGCCGAGATAACTAACCTGTTTGAATTGTGTCCTGAAATTTGCAGTTTGTTGTTACTGAGGCTAATGTCACTGAAGCTAACGTTATTGGAGCTAACATCGCTGAAGATAATAAAACAAATGCCACTGAAGCTAACGTTACTAAAGATATCGTTACTGAAGCTAACATTGAAGCTAAAGTTACTAAAGCAAACGTCGCTGAAGAATGCGTTAATAAAACAAATGCCACTGAAGCTAACGTTACTAAAGATATCGTTACTGAAGCTAACATTGAAGCTAAAGTTACTAAAGCAAACGTCGCTGAAGAATGCGTTAATAAAACAAATGCCACTGAAGCTAACGTTACTAAAGATATCGTTACTGAAGCTAACATTGAAGCTAAAGTTACTAAAGCAAACGTCGCTGAAGAATGCTGGAGAATCCGTTACTAAAGCTAATGTGAAGAATCCATTACTAAAGCATATGTTATTGAAGCAAACGTTACTAAAGTTAACATTAAAGCGTTACTGAATTTACATTACATTTATTTAAGCTGATCCTTTTATCCAAAGCGACAATTGCTGTACATGTCAGAGGTCGCACGCCTCTTGAGCAGCTAGGGGTTAAGTGTCTTGCTCAGGGACACATTGGTGAATGTGCCGCAGTGTGAATCAAACCTGTGTATTATCCACTGCACTATCACCACCCCACTAAAGCTAACGTGACTGAAACTGCAACTTTCTTGACTTACGTGACGTGTGGTTGTCAAATGTTATTTCTCTAACCTAAATCAAGCGGCAACCTCTGGGTCTGAAAGTGAAACCATGCAGACGGAACTTAAACCAGCATTCTTTCTAACGGCCAGCAGTCTGCTGGTTGCAAAAATAAGTCGGGTTCCATTAGAAATGATGGTAAAATGTTTCTACTTGTCAGCTGATTTATTCCCTCAGTAAACACTTTCCTGATGAGTTTCTGGTCTCAGTCGCTGGTTTCAAGTCTTCTTCAACACAGCATGATGTTCATTTAGTAAATTATGGTCCCATTTAGAGGAACAGAGACCAGGAAGCAGGGGAGGCTTTAGGGCGGGACTACCTTGTGATTGACAAGTCGCTACCATGGCGACCTGTCAATCAGGATAGAGGCGACTTGTGTCCGCTGCTCTGTGCACATTTTTTTTATTTATTAAATGGCTATCAGCAGGAGAGAGAGCACGTCATGTTTGACTCTGTTAGTATGTTTTGTTTTAAAAGTAAATTTTCTTGTTTATTTTTTATAATTTCAACTGATTACATTTTAGTTTAGTTTTTTTATATTCAGGATGTATTTCATAAACAATTAAAATGTTAACAGTCTTTGGTTGGTTGTAACACTGATAAGTAAATTTTGGAAGGGGGGGACAGTAAAAATTGTCTTCGGGCCAGTAAGTTTCAAACCCAAGGGATCTAAACAGTAGTTGTCTCTCGCCGTTGACTACCGTACTGCAATTAAGGTCCATTGGTGATCAACCGGGAGGGGTTTAGCCTCGGTCTGATAACGGCGCTAGATGGAAAAGTCCAGAGGATCACCAAAGTTCTTACAGTTCATCCTGAGGTGAACCACATTTCATCTCAAGCCATCCAATTGCTGCTGAGATGTTTAAGTCTGGAGCAAAGTGACTCGTTGGCGAGGCTAAATCAAGGTTAAAAACTACAGTGTGAATATTTTCCTCTGTGACTGAAGCAGGAAGAGGATTAAGGTCGAACTCTCAGGAGGGAAACAATCCTCTGTTGTTTGTTGTGTGCAGGCAGCCTCTGGCCGGCGGAGGTTAACGCTGTGAACCTGAGAGGCTGAAGGAGTAATTGGAGGGGAAAGGCCTCATGGGAAGTCCACTGTACATAACCTCTGGGTTAAACGAGAGCTAGAAGTATGTAATTGGATAATAAAACAGCCTATAAGAGAGAGAGTGTGCATGTGTGATGTTGCACCACATTAACAGGGTCCATCCATGTGGTTTAATCAGACTTTTACTTTGATGGGCACCAGCTGACCAGTTTCTTCATGTAAAGCTGGACATGTTTGTATAAAGGGGAATTTTTTACAGGAGGTTTAGTCTTATTCCACTTTCCTTTCTCTTTTCACGTTGAATCTGGGTTAAGGAGATGAAGACAGGTGGGTTGATTTAATTGTGTTTGTTTATGCAGTGAAGGTCCAGCTGACGATATTAAAAACAGACACACACACACACTCAGCTCACCGATTTGACGTTGACGTCGGCTCCGGAGCGAAGCATCATGTCCACCGCCTCCTGACGGCCCTGCTTGGCTGCCCAGTGAAGCGCCGTCTGAAAACACACACGGAAATATAAACAGCTAAAAAACACCTATAGTATGAACACACACACACACACACACAGTTTGCACACAGCTAACTGACTGTGGCGGAGACTGGACATGAGGATGGCAGCTCTGCAGCTACTATACATTCATTGTGGAATTATACGTATATTATATGTATACACACGTATATTTGAGGGCAGTGTACTGCATCACAAGTGTGATGCCGAATAGCTTATGAACCCCCCCCCCAACTTTGTGAAAGTGACGATCTGACACACACACCCGTTCTCATCCCACATATGGATGCTTGGTCAAGACTCCTCAGGGTCACTTTTTTTAACGCCCTGGGTTCCCTTTAGCATCGTTTTTAACACGTGTAAGGCTCCGCGGTCAAGTTAGCAATAATAAATATGCAACAACTGGTTAGACTTTCAAAATAAAACTAATGATTAACACTGTGGAACATTCCAGTTTTAGGAAAATATCATGTTTTGGGTTGAAACAGCTATGTTAGTTAACTAAAAAGAATAAAAAAAGGTGAAAGTCCAGTTTCTGACCCACCCCCTTCACACTTTTCACACTGTTGGTTATTTTTCTAGCAAAGTGTGGCCTGTATGCAGTCTGAGAGGTGAAACAGTCCATAGAACTTAACTGCTGATAAAAAATGAAGGCGTCCTGATTTTTATCAGAGGACACCATAGAGAGAGATTCAACATGTCCTCATACATACAACACATATCCAACAACAGGTGACCTTAAAGCCGTGGATATACTGTCTTTTTAACAAAGCGTAGGCGTAGACAGGCGTCGGCCACGCAAACTGCTTTGTTCACATCCTTGCCTTCGTACTTTGTGTACCTGGAGGATTAAACGTTGATCCACTAGGGGGCAGACCAGGGCCGGATCATCTTCCCTCACTCTGAATTTGCACATCGTAAACAAACCAAACATAGCGACAGTTTGGTTATGTTTAGGCAACTAAAACTACATTACATTTATTCATTTAGCTGACGCTTTTCATCCAAAGAGACTTACAATTGCTATTCATGTCAGACTTTAGGAGGTTTAGGAAAACCTCGTGGTTTGAAGTCATTTAACTCTCTCTGGTGAGGACGGGCTGGAGAGATGTTAGGCTGTAAATCAATCATCACATTTGAGAAGCTGGAACCTGCAAAGTGAAGAAGTGAAGAAGTCTCTCGGATGAGGGACGACACATCTTAGCTGTGATAGGATACCTACCTACGACCTGGATGACTGAGAACAATTCACAGACATTGAGTGACTTTGTTGGCGTTTAATCTGATCAATTAATCGACAAACTGTTTTAAACTACTTCTACTTTAAAAATTAATCTGCCGGCTGAGTTTCAGTTGGTGATTATTTTTTGATTTCCTTAAGTTTTGTTTTTATTATGTATTAATGTGCGGATTATATTTTCTTTTAATAGATTAATTATTTGGTCTATAAAATGTCAAACTAAAGGAAAATGGACATCCCAATTTCCTGGAAAACCTAAAGTGTCCTCTCTAAGCTGCATGTTTAGTCCAACAAACAGATATTCAGACTCAAGAAAAATGTCTCTTCTGTGTGTTTGTTTCTCACAGAAGAATTAAACATTCAGATGAAGTTCAAATATTTCTCCCGTGGATTACCCAGATGTGTTGAAATATCAATAACTTTTCTTCTCAGACTTGTTTCAGAGACAGAGCTGAGAAAACCCGGCTCATTTGAATAAAGTCCTGCTTTGAAGTGAATTCATGGTTAATTAGTTTAAACAGATTTGGCTGCGAGCTGCAGACAGGCTGCTCTGTAATAATATGAGCTTTAATTCAACGCAATGGGAGTTAATTCAAGGACAGTTATTCCATCTGCATTGTGTTGTATTAAAACGTCACTAATCGCATTGGTTAATGTGCTCGAATCAATCTGTATAAAGCGTGAATGTGTGGAGGACGTGAAGATACGATGGGTTCATTTACACAGAGCTGTTTACACATTCTGGAGAAAGACACACGATAAACGTTCTCCAATGTTTTTATTTTCTTTTTATTATCTTGAAATGTATTTTCAGTGGTGGAAAGCAACTAAGTACATTTACTCAAGTACCATACTTAATTACAGATTATAGGTACTTGTACTATACTAATTTGTACTTCTACTCCACCACATCTCAATTTTTACTTCACTATTATTTATCTGACAGCTTCAGTTACTTTACAAAGTCAGATTTTTTCACACAAAACATATGAAGAGTTTTTTTAAAAATTAAGTGTTTTGTTAAAACATAAATCAAACTCCCCAACAGATATATGTACCAATACTGCTGAACCGAGACCAAGTCAAGACCAAGTACAGTGTTTATCAAGACCGAGACCCCCCCCCCCCCCCTTACCAACGCAGGGAGGGGTGACAGTCATTAACGGGAACAAAACATTTTTAATTAGGGTTATTGGTTACATTTGAAGCAGTAACATCCAATCAAAGTTTGGATGTTAACAAATAAATCAGACGATGCAAAGCAATTTATTTATGTTCCCAAAGTTATGGTCTTGAAATAAAATCCAGAGTCCTCAATGTCCGTGACCAAGACAAGACCAAGACCATCAAAAAATGGTCTTAAGACCTAGACCGGTCTCAGTTACTACAACAGTAACCATAGATACTTGATTGACAGAAATGTAATTGGAAAACTATTTTGTATTGGGTTTTTTAAGTTCTGTTTTTCAGGTCAGCAACCCCTGACAAACTATATATGTACTAAAAGTACTTTCTAGAAATTTAAATTGAAAATTTCACAAAGGGAGATTTTTGTACTTTAGTCACCACTGGCATATACAAACCTCACTTGATTCTGATCAGGCGACTTACAATAGCTATATATGTCAGAGGTCGCACGCCCCGGAATAACTAGGGGTTAAAGTCCCCTTGAAATCAAAATCAATGTTAATTTGTTTTAATTGCATTTGTCTTGCACCGTATGTCACCAGTTCACCAGCATCTGGCCCAACAATGATAAAAAACGTTGTTTTGTAGGGATTCTTAATGGAATTTTAGATTTTGTCATTTCCTGGAAAACGATTTTAAAACGTTGATGACTCATCCTGCACTCTTGGGCGTGTATTAATTCAGCGTCCAATGAAAAACGTTCTCATTTTTATGACGCCACCTGATTACTGTACAAAAACAAAAACACATCTTTAGCAACTGAATTTGGTGAAACTGGATCAAATTTGATGGAGAACAATATGTTCTGGTTCTCCCTCTGATGTCCTCCGGCTGCTCTGCTTCAACGATCTGTGATTTACGGCGTTCGCTGATGAACAGATAGCTTTAGCTTTAGCTACTAGCTGCTGTAAGTTAGCTCAGTTAGCCGGCTCTGCCTGGACTGGGAGCTCGGAGCACTGGGGGAGTGTTAGAGTTTAACGTTACACTTCTGATGTTACTCAAGCCATGGAGGGGGTTTGTAAAGTCTGTAGCCAGGGGCGGGGGGGCCCAGCAGGGAGAGATGGCGGGTAACGTTCCGGAGCCGGTGCGAGCGGGTAATGACACCGCGGTCAGCAGCCTCCCAGTGAACACAGCCTGAACAGGACCGAACACAGTACGGAGGGGATTTAACGTTACAGAGCTTCAGGATGGACAGATCGCTTTAGTTTTTGCTAAACCGTTAAATGCTGCTAACTATCTGGCTGCAGCTGTAGCCAGTTAGCTCGGTTAATAGCCGGGCTGCTAGCGGCAAGAAAACCAGTACTGTATTCCCTCTCGTCAGACTGGCCTCTGTCGGTCTCAGATGATTTGTTTGGTCCTATGGTTTGGTCCCGGCTGCCGTGTTCACTCGGTGGGAGCTGGAACTAGTCCGCAGAGTCTGCAAGACGGGGTGGGGGCGTAACACCCATTCAGCGCTATTGGCTACTGCAAACGTCAATCAATATTTGAGATTGGACGCTGCGGCTGATCGGACTGATCGGACACATCAGGACAGATAACATTAAACTCAAGTTTATCACTGCAAAGTCTTAGGCTGTATTTGAGTTGTTTTATGATTCACTGTAAAGTCTGTAGGATTTATTTATTAGACAGATTTTTCTTTCTTTTATTTCTCCTGTCAACTTTTATTCTGGAGACAATGTCAGAGAGAGTCGGAGAGTCTGTCTGCAAGAAACACGTTTTACATCATTCACTTGCAAATAAACTGTATGCAGTCGTGTTAAAGGATATCAGAAGAGGAAATAAACTGAAAGCATAAAACTGAGCGTCAACTTTGATACGAGTTACATCATCTCGATTTCCCTGAAACATTTGGCCTAATAACTCCCAAGCCAGCATGATCATATTCTGGGTTATTCAATAACGAATTCACAGTCAGAATCAATAAATATAAATGCAGATAATATCAGTAGAAATGATCCTGTGCCTCTGAGACACCTGCAGGTGTTTGTTAAACAGGTAACAGCTGCAGAGAGAATCACGCTGCTCTGCACCGATAACTGAGACTTCATTCTTATCAGAACAGACACAAACTCCAGCTGTTAGAGCCGACTGACAGCTGATCCGGAAACGGACGTCGCTTTAGGTGACGCTTCGGAGGAAAGGACGTCTCGTGTCTAAAAACATATTTCCTCGTTCCTTCTCTCCTCGCTTGGTTTCCTTGGGCGCTACTAAGAGGCAAGGAAAAGACGCAAGTGAAGGAAACGTGGATGCAATTAAGAGACTTGAGGAGCACGCAACGATGGATGTCATAGTGGGAATCGAACCGAGGTCTACCACACTAAAAGAAAAGTCTTATCCACTGTTCCATCACCGCCACAACATTTTAATTCATATATGTCATTTAGGGAAACGGAAATATGTTGTTTTGGGAGTTGTTGACATTTTTTTCAGAATCAGAAAGAGCTTTATTAGGAATTTGCTTTGGTGAGAAGGTGCTACACGCAGACAAACATACAGTTGACATAAATAAATGCAAGTTATAGAAGGATAATAAAAGAAGAGAGAAAAATAATTATTCGCAGAGAAAGAAGAATGTGGCCGATTTTTACATGTGACATATTGCAACGATAGAGCATATTGTGTACATAAATATATAAAATGGCAATATAAAAAAATAACAATAACACAACAATGATGAACAATTAACAACAAATATTTCTTGGATGTGCACAAAGAAACAGCAGCTATCGTGCGCTTGACACATGTAAAAGCATGTAAAGAAGCACTTGTTGAGAAAAACCTACAACATAGTGTCAGAATATCCTGTTTGTTTTTGTTTACAGCAGAAAAATGTCTTAAGGTTTTGACTGAAACTATTGAAAGAGTATTAAAAGTCTTGTGAGGCTCTCTAAACAGCACTGCTGCTAATGCTAACAGGCTCTGCTAACACAAGCCACGACTCTATCACTGATCTACAGACGCTCTGCAGAGTGAAGGGAGTGAACTTACAAACTTGATGTGTCCGAGGGATTTGAAAAGAAGAGGCAGAAGAAAAAGAGACATTAGACAAAACAGTTAATGATCTAATTCCACAACTATGCATAAATATGAGTAAAAACAAATGTCTTTCTAACATTGGTTTCTTATATTTTATTTTGAAATTCAGAAAAACAGGGTGTGAGATTTCATTCTGATCTCAGTAGGCGACGTCCTCAGTCTGATCAGGGCCTGTGTTTGTGAACGCAACACTAAACCACTGACAGGCAGTTTTCCTTCTTAATATAATGAACATTTTCCACCAATTTCTTCCATGTTTGTGCAGGTTAAGACACAAAAAACACGACGATCTCCTGATAAACTCTCAGTCAGTTCTGTTTCTTTCTGTCTGTTTTAATTGTGTTTATTGTTATTTATTATTATTCTGGTGAAAGTTTCTGCACCAATTTATGGTGGAAATGTTTTTATTTATGTAAAAGGAAAAACAGAATTCAGATAAATATAACAGAAAGTCAGTGCAGCTCTCAGATCTGTTTCTCCTGTAACATCGTCCCTGCTGAGTCACGATTTAGTTTTCTCCTCTTTTGTCACGTTCACAGGGAGAGAACGGAAAACTTTGTCTAAAAGAAACTGTGTCGAGAAGTTGTTAAAGTTACTGATTGGTGCTGCACGTTTTTGGGCACCTTCGAGCTCAAGATACACCCTCCTCCTCTTCCTCTTCACACTCCTCCTCTTCCTCTTCCTCCTCTTCACCCTCCTCCTCCTCCTTCTCCTGGTCCTCCTCCTCTTCACCCTCCTCCTCCTCCTCCTCCTCTTCCTCCTCTTCACCCTCCTCCTCCTCCTCCTCCTGGTCCAGCCCTGTCCTGTGTTTTGGCCCTCCTTCTCTTCTTCATCCTCCTCCTCTTCTTCCTCCTTGTCCTCCTCCTCCTCTTCCTCTTCCTGCTCTTCACCCTCCTCCTCTTCCTCTTCCTCCTCTTCACCCTCCTCCTCTTCCTCTTCCTCTTCCTGCTCTTCACCCTCGTCCTCCTCCTTGTCCTCCTCATCCTCTTCCTCCTCCTCCTCCTCCTGGTCCAGCCCCGTCCTGTGTTTTGGCCCTCCTTCTCCTCTTCACCCTCCTCCTCCTCCTTCTCCTGGTCCTCCTCCTCTTCACCCTCCTCCTCCTCCTCCTCCTCTTCCTCCTCTTCACCCTCCTCCTCCTCCTCCTCCTGTTCCTCCTCCCCTTCCCCCCCTAGTCTCATGTTGCTGCTGTAAACTGGCTCAAACAAATGGAACATTGTTTTCCGCCCGTTTAATTTAGCCGCTCTGATGTTCCTCATTCAGCCAACAGCCGAGAGCGTGAAAATGGAGCGGGACACAGTCATCAGGGCGAGGAGGGAAGAAACCCTGTGGTCGTGTGCAGGACGGTTAATGGAGGTTTATTTTGGCGGTGTCTCTGTGTTGGCGTGCTGATGCAGACTGACCGCTAAGCTAGGGGCGGGGGGGTGGGGTTTCATTAGAAGGTGCTAACTGAACCCCGCCTCGCCTGGCGGCCTCTTCCGACACTCGGTGAGCCACACACATATAAACACACCTTAACACACACCGACAGCTCTGCTATTAGGAGCTGCAGGTGAAACCTGTCACCGCTGCGTTGATGCTTTACTGACGAGAACGATTCCTTTTAAAAGTGAGCGGTTTGAAAAGGAGAACGCCTGATTCTGTGTTGTGGATTAAACAGGAAAACATTCTGAGAACAGTTTGAAAAGTTTGCACTGTGTCACGATCCTGGTCAGAGTCTGTCTGGGTTTGTAATTATTTTCACCTCATCTGTCTTCAGTTTTCCTGGTTGTTCCACGGTTTTGGTCTCTGTTTCTGTGGTGGTTACAGGTTATGTCTGGTTTTGATCTTGTACTTGTTCTTGTTCGTTGTTGATTTTGGCCCGTTTGTTCTCCCTTTTTGGTCCGTGTCTCTTTGTCTTTCCCAGTTTCCTGGTTTGAAGATGTCTGCGTCTGTTGTCTGTCTCTAATTTTGCTTCCCGGTCTGTCTTGTTACCTGATGTGTTTCACCTGTTTCGTTTCCCTGTTTGTATTTACTGCCTGAGTTGTTGCTTGTTTGTGTGCTGTCTTGTCCTTTGTCGTGCCGGGTTTGTCGAGCCTGTCTGTCACGTTTCCTGCCTGAGTCTGCGAGGTACTTCTCTAGTCTGCCTGGATTATTATTTTGCTTGATTGTTTTTAATTTGTACAAAATAATATGTATGTAATATATTCGTTGAGTTTTTGTTGTTTTCACAGTATCTTTTGGATTTGCTTGGACTAAGTTTGTTCGCCTTCTGTTAAATAAACCATCAGAACTCTGGACCCTACTCCTGTTTGAACTCGACCCTAACCCTGACACACAATGCAACTTGACAAATATAACAATACAACAAAAACGGAAAAAGATTCAGGCAGACTTAACGTTTGCTGTGATGGATTACCCAGCCGAAAACAGGTTTCCTTTAGCTCCTTAAAAAGTCTTAAAAGGTCTTAAAATAAAATAATAAAAGGATATTAGGCTCATAAATTGTCTTAAATTTACCCTAAATCTGCTGCAAGTATTAAATTTGCAGATGGTGCGTTTAAGGCTGGCTTGAAAGTTGTCATACATAGTGGCCTGCCATGATACGTGTAATTAGTGTGTATTTGTTTGATTAACTTAGACAATGTGAGAAGTTTTATGTTACGTTCATGTTAGCTGCATATTTCATTATCTGCAGCTGTGGTTGCAAGATGGGAAGAAGTTTAATGGATTAAAAAATGACCTATAACTACAGACTACAATAACTTTCCAAACTGTCTCTTTTCACTGTAATTTGTCATGCTTTGTGAGTTCTCCATTAATATCTTTAATAGCTAGCTTAAGTCCCGCCTGGCATCGATTCCCGGCTACCTTTCTTTATAATGTGTATTCCTTCTTGTTATTTTAGTTTTTCTTATTAAGTCTAACAGAGCATTGCATGACAGACACTACCAGTTCAAAAACATGTTCAATGATCGGTACTGTGGACACACTGCACGTCTGCGCTGTTAGACATTTGGATTTTGCTTGCAGAAGACTGCGACCGGGACGTATTTCTGCCCACGTAGTGTTTGTATGCAGATGTGTAAACAACCTCTTTGAGTTCCCTGATTCGGAAAATGCAAAGTCATACCCCTGTGGTGAAAATAAAACCGCCTGAGTTGCCTAACATGGCTTTGCCTCGTTCAATAAAAGAGAACTAAGGTGCATCTCTCTCTTTTTATTTGTTATTGGGTTAAACTTGCTATAAAACACAAACACAACCCATGAAACCCAATCAAACATAGAGCAACAGAGTAGCTCAATGAGTCATGTTAGTATCATTTGTAGATGCGCATCTCTTTTCTGTTAAAGAAATTGTTTCGACACTTTTGGGGTCTTAAAATATAAATGTTGAGGTCTTAAAAAGTCTTACAAAACATTGAATTTGACTGATAAAATGGCGCAAGAACACTGGAAGCAAGATTTAAGTGTCACACACGATACAGAAATGAGTGGAAACCAGTCTGGAAAGAAAAAACAGTCTGCAGTGATTGAAGTCCTCGTGTTTTGTGGTTTTGCGGTACGAGCCTTTAACTGTTGCCTAAAAATGGCCACAAACGGCATGTAACACATCAGCCTCAGCGGGACGCGCGAGCCTCCGTTAAACAGCTGAAGCTATCGTCCTGCAGCAGATACAGGACGGGAGCAGCGACAGTGACCCGGCACAAACTGGCAACTGCCTGCTAACAGTCGGCCTCCGTGCGCCGGGCATCTGTTGGCCCTTTGGTGGTTGTGGAGTGACGGGCAGAATGAGTTAGCGCCGCCCGTCTGAAAGCAGCAGGGAAAAAAAGCACATCAAAAAGGCGTGAATTTCACTCCTTCCGTTTTGATCAAGTGAAGCATGAAAAGGAGTGTAATACTCTCAAGTGGCGCGGGGGTTAGACCATTGATGTTGTTATTTCTGCATGGGGAGGTCCATGCAGCTAATGGGAGGAGGGAGGGGGGATACACAACAGTGAGGCAGCGCATTAGGCGAGGCCATATGGAGGGGTCCTTTTGCAAAAGCTCTTGAATAGGAAGCTTAGAGTCTCATAATGCCGTGTGAAATTCTACTTCTGGCATCGGCGGGGAGTTTTCAAAGCCAGCCTGCAACAGTTCGACCATATGTGCCTGTTTGAAATGCGTTCTCTTTTATTGGGTGTAGAATCACACTTTGACTTAACAATGAATCTGAAGAACATATGTTTAATCACACATCGAACCACAAACACTGTGTGCAGAGCTGTAACCTCCCTGACTGGTTGAGCTGTCTAAATTAGGACAATCCCGCTTCATCCGCCCGTCGACTAATCTGCAGACCCTCACCAGCAAACAGACAAAAAAGTAAAAGCACAAACGGGAGGAAGAGGAGACTCAAACGTTGGAGCGAATGAAAGATCTGTAGGCTGATTGTGTGATGATCAGTCCCTCCCATCTGGCGAGGAGCCGGGCAGCTTCCCTTTAGGCCTTTCAGGCTGAGTGTTTGCTCAAATATTAATTACCATGTAATTACAATATCATTACATATCCCCATTGTCTGGGCTGCTGGGCCGCTGAAATCACACAAGCCTCTAATGAGCATGAATTCTACATCCTGCTGCAACGTCCGACTGCTAATCACAGACGGATTAGGAGACAACGGGCCCCGGGGCATGGACATGTCAGAGACTCCCCACCCGTCTCTCAAAGGAGCAAGACTCCCAGACTGAAGAGACAAAATGACCACAAATAGACAGAACACAACCACAAAGGACGCGGTGGTTGTTTGTGTCTCTGGATGTGTTTTTTTGTGCCTTTCTTTAATTGGATAGTGAAGTGGAGACAGACAGGAAACGGGGAGGGAGGGGGTTATGCAAAGGTCGCGGCCATGTGATATGAGCTTTAACTGTTCAGCTACCAAGGCTGTCATCTCTATAATTGTTTTATGTCTCATTATGGACATTTTGTCTCTTTGTGGTCGCTTTGTGTTTCTAAGGGTCATTTTGTGTCTCTTTGTAGTCGTTACGTGTATCTTTGTGGTCGTTTTGTGTCTCTTTGTAGTCGTTTTGTATTGTTTTGCAGCCGTTTTGCGTCTCTTTGCAGTAACTTTGGTGTTTCTAAGGGTCATTTTGTGTCTTTATGGTTTTATTAGTTGTTTTGCATCTCTTTGCGGTCATTTTGCATATTGTTGCAGTCGTTTTGCGTCTCTTTTTAGTTGTTTTTTTTGTCTCTTTGCGGCCGTTTTTGCGTCTCTTTGCAGTCACTTTGTGTTTCTAAGGGTCATTTTGCATCTTTATGCAGTTGTTTTGCATCTCTATGCGGTCATTTTGCATCTTTATGCAGTTGTTTTGCATCTCTATGTGGTCATTTTGCATATTGTTTCAGTCGTTTTGCGTCTCTTTGCAGTCACTTTGTGTTTCTAAGGGTCATTTTGCGTGTTTATGCAGTTGTTTTGCATCTCTTTGCGGTCATTTTGCATCTTTATGCAGTTGTTTTGCATGTCTTTGCGGTCATTTTGCATATCGTTGCATTCGTTTTGCATCTCTTTTTATTTGTTTTGCGGTCGTTTAGCGTCTTTTTACGGTCGTTTTGCGTCTCTTTGCAGTTGTTTTGCGTCTCTTTGCGGTCGTTTTGCATATTGTTGCAGTCGTTTTGCGTCTCTTTTTAGTTGTTTTTTTTGTCTCTTTGCGGCCGTTTTTGCGTCTCTTTGCAGTCACTTTGTGTTTCTAAGGGTCATTTTGCATCTTTATGCAGTTGTTTTGCATCTCTATGCGGTCATTTTGCATATTGTTTCAGTCGTTTTGCGTCTCTTTGCAGTCACTTTGTGTTTCTAAGGGTCATTTTGCGTGTTTATGCAGTTGTTTTGCATCTCTTTGCGGTCATTTTGCATCTTTATGCAGTTGTTTTGCATCTCTTTGCGGTCATTTTGCATATCGTTGCATTCGTTTTGCATCTCTTTTTATTTGTTTTGCGGTTGTTTAGCGTCTTTTTACGGTCGTTTTGCGTCTCTTTGCAGTTGTTTTGCGTCTCTTTGCGGTCGTTTTGCATATTGTTGCAGTCGTTTTGCGTCTCTTTTTAGTTGTTTTTTTTGTCTCTTTGCGGCCGTTTTTGCCTCTCTTTGCAGTCACTTTGTGTTTCTAAGGGTCATTTTGCATCTTTATGCAGTTGTTTTGCATCTCTATGCGGTCATTTTGCATATTGTTTCAGTCGTTTTGCGTCTCTTTGCAGTCACTTTGTGTTTCTAAGGGTCATTTTGCGTGTTTATGCAGTTGTTTTGCATCTCTTTGCGGTCATTTTGCATCTTTATGCAGTTGTTTTGCATCTCTATGCGGTCATTTTGCATATCGTTGCATTCATTTTGCATCTCTTTTTATTTGTTTTGCGGCCATTTAGCGTCTTTTATGGTCGTTTTGCGTCTCTTTGCAGTTGTTTTGCGTCTCTTTGCGGTCGTTTTGCGTCTCTTTGCAGTTGTTTTGCGTCTCTTTGCGGTCATTTTGCATCTCTTTGCAGTTGTTTTGCGTCTCTTTGCAGTCACTTTGTGTTTCTAAGGGTCATTTTGCATCTTTATGCAGTTGTTTTGCATCTCTATGCGGTCATTTTGCATATTGTTTCAGTCGTTTTGCGTCTCTTTGCAGTTGTTTTGCGTCTCTTTGCAGTCGTTTTGCATCTCTTTGCAGTTGTTTTGCGTCTCTTTGCGGCCGTTTTGCACCTCTTTGCAGTTGTTTTGCGTCTCTTTGCAGTCGTTGTGTGTCTCTTGTGGTCGTTTTGCGTCTCTTTGCGGCCGTTTTGCATCTCTTTGCAGTCACTTTGTGTTTCTAAGGGTCATTTTGCGTCTTTATGCAGTTGTTTTGCATCTCTATGCGGTCATTTTGCATATTGTTGCAGTCGTTATGCGTCTCTTTGCAGTCACTTTGTGTTTCTAAGGGTCATTTTGCGTCTTTATGCAGTTGTTTTGCATCTTTTTGCAGTCATTTTGCATCTTTATGCAGTTGTTTTGCATCTCTTTGCGGCCATTTTGCATATCATTGCAGTCGTTTTGCATCTCTTTTTAGTAATTTTGCGGTCGTTTTGCGTCTCTTTGCGGTCGTTTTGCGTCTCTTTGCAGTTGTTAACAAGAGATGTTAACCTCTCCTCTGAACAGAGGTTCCGACCCAGGAGCCCCTTATCAGCTTGGGCCCCTGAAGCCCGTAATCCATAGATGCTACGAATATTAACCTGATGTCAGACGCTTGGAGAAAGAAAAGGATGATAAAAATAACCTGGCGGTGTCTGAGCTGAGCTTCTTGTGTATGTAGGACAGTGTTTAGCATAGTGTCAGGCGTTTGGCTGCACAGAGCTGTCAGGCTGTTTGAAGGGAGGGCTACACGCCTCGCAAAGCAATACCGCCTTTCTGTTGGTTAGTACACAAACATGCCAGAAAATTGGATGTCCGTGTGAATCCCATTTAGATGAACTGCATTTTGCATTAACACCCCCCACTCCTCTCCCCTCACTAACCCACCTGGCTTCAAAGAGCCGGCAGACGTCCAGACATCCAACTCTTTCAAACTGTTACGAAGACAGCGAGACAGAGGTGAGGGAGCTGCTCTCCGTGATATCAATGCTGAGCTAATTGAGGCAGAAGTGAGTGTGTTGTTGTGTCCTGGTTGTTCGTCTGTGTTTAGATGATTAGTGTTAACGCTGCCAAAAGGAAAAGACAACTTACCCCCTTTGTTTACAGCAAGGTTTACATCACACAAGGTCGTCAGAAAGAGTAGGAAACAGAGAAACAAAGAATTAATTCTTAAACACTTCACTTTCTATTGGCTGCGTTTAATGCAGCGACCTGTCTGTTCAGCAGTAAGAATGATAAAGACTACAATAGTGTGAGGTTATAATAATGCACACAGTATTATTATGCACTTCAAATAATTTCCTACATGTTACTATTGGTGGTACTCCAGTAAATATCAAACATTCACTCATTCAAATACACGTATGTCTTGTAATGAAGGGTATGTTGTGGTGAGTGTTGTTTGCTGCTCAGACTAAACCTACTCTTCTTCGCCTATACTTAAATAATATATGGAGTTAGGGCAAAAAAGGGCGCTGGTGATTAGATTATGGTCAGAATTGTAGAAATCGTCTCCTCTCTAACCCAGAATTTTGCCCTTAAACTTGAGATTAAATAGCTTTTAGTTGCATCAGTTTACTTACACAAATTTTAAGGATAACGCCTGCAGTATAATGTATTTTTAATATTGGGTCTCTCAATACTCTCTGACTTCCTGTCTGTGGCTCTCAGCTGGCAGGTGAAAATTCAAGATATTAAAATCTAACAGAATATAATGCAGTAATCTGTAGCTTGTTTTTTTTTTAGCTTAAATTGCTTTTTTAGACAATGCACATTTGTTTCTTCTATATTTTTCACATAGTGCAAATAAACCTTTCTCAAAACATTTGTCCTGTAACACTTCTTGTTGCTATTTTTCAGTACAGTTTTAACAGTAGTTAGAGATGGGGATTATATTTTCCCTGAGAGAATATAAATGTTCTGCGTTTGATTAAACCCTAAAAACTCTCACTTGTGCTCAGTTTAGGTCCAGGTTTGTTAAACTGTGAGCGTCCATATTGCTTCATGCAGAGTAAAAACTGGTCAATGTGACAGTCAGATCCGCCGTCAGTCTGTTGGCATCACAGTTTTTCACACTTGTGGTTTATTAAAAACTGCCCTGATAAAGTGTGTGAGGCGTGTCGCCGTCTCTCTTCCTGATGGGATTGGTGTTTATCTGATTCAACTTCCTGGTCTTCACCTGCTGCCTGATGCTCAGCAGCTTCTTATCCAAACTAATAGGATCATTACTTTACCCCCTCCCCTCCATCTCCACTCTCTTCCTCTGTCCTTCCCTTTCATTCATTCCAATAAGAAGATTACTAACTTGTTTACTGCTCTTTGAACATTTAATATCCTTAAGCCAATTGTTTTCTCAAACCGCTCGGCTCTCTAATGCGGTCTATTGAGTTTCAGTGACGGACTTAACATCGATCTTTTGGCTGATAAGATTTGATGTTTGTTTTCACCAGGACTGTCACACCAGGAAATGCACCACTGGGATCAGCTGTAAGACGAGGAATCCAGTTTCATCGGCAGCCTTTAAATGAAGAACTGACTAATTATTAGTAATATTCAAAAGTCATTTACCCAAAAAACATCATATCAACATGTTCTCATACTAAAACGACAAAATAAGTTCAATGTCAAGTGTCCCAAAACGACATGTGTGAGCGTTTCCCAAAACGACATGTGTGAGCGTTTCCCAAAACGACATGTGTGAGCGTTTCCCAAAACGACATGTGTGAGCGTTTTCCAAAACGACATGTGTGAGCGTTTCCCAAAACGACATGTGTGAGCGTTTCCCAAAACGACATGTGTGAGCGTTTCCCAAAACGACATGTGTGAGCGTTTCCCAAAACGACATGTGTGAGCGTTTTCAAAAACGACATGTGTGAGCGTTTCCCAAAACGACACGACGTGACCATATTTGGATGAGAGGGTGGAGCTAGCTGGCTTGCTTAGCAAGGTGCATCTGTAATTCACATTAACTGTGAAATTAGCTAGGATGCTAATTTTGGCTAGCGACAAACAGCCTTAAAATAAAATGTTCTTACCTGTGTGTGTTGAAGAAGAAGTGACTGAGACCATAAACTCATTAGGAAAGTCTTTACTGAGGGAATAAATCAGCTGAGAAGTAGAAACATTTTCTCACAGACTTCTATACAATCACACTTCTTTCTGCAGCCGCTGGAGTCGCCCCCTGCTGGCTGCTAGAGAGAATGCAGGTTTATTTATTTCTTGAGTTACTCACTAAGTTACTCGCTACTCAAAGAATTTTTTGAGTAAATACTTTTGTACTGTTACTCAAGTAGTTATTTAATGACCACTTTCACTTCTACTTGAGTACTTGTTTTTGCAAAGTAACAAAACCTTTACTTTAGTAGTTTTTGGCTACTCTACCCACCTCTGTCCAAACCTGAGCCGTAGTTTACATCAGAAAATCCTTACAGAGTGTTATATGACAACATGGCTGAAGATTTTGACTATCTTGTTTGACTTCTGATGCAGCGACATGTTCACTGACAAAGATTTACTTTAGCAAATGTTAAGGAGCTCTTACTAGTATGTTTTGTCAGTTGTAGATCTGTAATTGATGCTCTGTTGATGCTTGTATGTTGTTCCTCAAATGTAAGTTGCTTTGGATAAAAGTGACTGCCAAATGAGTAAATATAAATGTACATGTAAAGGATGATTTGAGAAATGTACCAAAGGGTCAGAGAAAAACTCTAGAATAAGTACATTATGTACGTCACGTAACGTAAGTCGACGTTATTTAACTTAAAACATGTCAACTTTGACTTTCTTTCTTTTACACGGGACTCAAACCTCGGTCTCCTGAGTTGACTTGACTCATCTGAGGATGCTGATTGATGCCCAGATTGTTTAAACCCTTTGAGGTAAGTTTGTTTTTGTGTTTCTGGGCTTTATGTATCAATCAAACTCTGTGTCATACTTACAGTGATGAAATCCTGACGAGTGCAGAAAAGAAAAAGAAAGACTCTTTATGCAGGGATTTTGGACACATTAACATGTTGACATGATGATGGCACTAGATGGAAAGTCAGAGGAGCACCAAAGTTATTACAGTTCAAGGCTTTTTGCAACTAAAGGCTCCGTCACTTCATCTGTTGATCCACAGGTTCTGTGCCTGAACACGACTCTCCTTCTCCTTCCTACTTCTTCTTGGTAAGATAATAACTCTCCATTATGAGTGTAGGAAATAACATTTTGGTGAATCTACTTTCTCTCAACCTGCTACATGTGAACTGTGTTGTTGATTTAAGTGCTGTAATTTTACCTTCTTGGACACGAGGCTGGGCTCCTGAGAGAGCAGGTGACGCTGGGCGGCCATGTTCCCCAGAGCTGAGCTCCTCAACCAGTCCTTCTCCAGAGGATCCAGCTGCACCCTCTGGAACAGAGACTGGGAGGGAGGACGGGTGAGGAAGGTAAGGTGGAGTATTCCTTTAATATTACATCATGTGTTGGTATTTTCCATCACAAACTGGCGTCCTCGTTGTCCTCTAGCCGTGGTGGCGGCGGCCGTGCAGCAGCGCAGGGGTCCTGATGCCATTAGTGGTGTTTATTGGCCAGCAGGGCGCTGTGAAGCACCACCCAGGCCTTTAATCAGAGGCCTGCCGGGCCGTCCTCACTGTTTACCCGATACCTCCATGTTAATTACACAGCCTGGACCAGCCACAGAGGGAGGCCGTCCTTCAGCCTGACAACACACACAGAGCTGAGAGAGGCAGCATCAGTGCCGAGGAGCAGAGTCGCAGTGTGGCGAGGATTTATGCAGCCGGAGAGGAAGACCGCCACTAATCAGGGCTAAAGAGACGACCTCGTATGCACGTGTACAAAACATTTACTCTTACTTAAAATTGGACGTTAGCGTTAAATCAAATCTGAGATAAGTTAGTTAAGCACAGAGCGCTTTGTAATAAAGACGCTAAATAAACAGCAGACAGTTTGGTGACTGACAGAAAATCAATAGCTAAAAGTATTTTGATAATTGATAAATCGTAGTAATTCTAGAAAAAGAAAACATTTGCTTATTCTCTGATTAATATCTCAGTAAACTCTGCTGGTTTTGAAATGTGGTGAAACTGTCATGGGTACTTTTTTTTACTCTTTTCTGCATCGACCAAAATGATTAATCTGTCCAGAAAACAGTCCCACATACATTGATAATGAACCTAATCGTTAGTTAGCTGTCTTCTTAAAAACAAAAACTCCAGTTCAGACCAGAGTCTCCCTGCTGGTCCAGTCAGAGAGTAGCGGGAGGCCATCACAGCCAATAAGCAGCCGGCGCGGCGTCCTGTCAGGGAGGAGGGGATCTGTTTCTACCCAGTTTGTGTGGATGCTGACAGCTCTCCGCACGGACAGCTCATGTGGTCACAACAGGAAGTTAATATTCCTGGTTTGCTTTTGATTTTCTGGTGAAACTCACCATGACAGAGGAAGCAGCGACGCTCCGGCTGTCGTCCTCCTCACTCTGGAAATCAATAAAGACAACAACACGGACGGTTAACAACTTCCTGGTCCTGAGAGTTTCAGCAGTAACAGCGGTCCAAACACCAAAACAACAAAAAAATGATTCCAGGTTATTAGACAGGGTGGAAAGTTCTGCTCATTTATACTTCTGCTACACATTTATCTGACTGTTACTTTACAGATTCTGATTTTAGATATTAAAGATACGTATATACAGTGAGGGAAAAAATTATTTTATCTCCTGCTGATTTTGTACGTTTGCCCACTGACAAAGAAAAGATCAGTCTATAATTTTAATGGTAGGTTTATTTGAGCAGTGAGAGACAGAATAACCATAAAATCCAGAAAAATGCACACTCTTAAAGGGAGTGCTCCTAATCACGTTTGTTACCTCTGTAAAAGACCCCTGTCCACAGAAGCAAGCAATCAATCAGATTCCAAACTCTCCACCAAGGCCAAGACCAAAGAGCTGTCCAAGGATGTCAGGGACAAGATTGTCGACCTACACAAAGCTGGAATGCGCTACAAGAGCATCATCGCCAAGCAGCTTGGTGAGAAGGTGACAACAGTTGGTGAGATTATTCGCAAATAGAAGAAACACAATAGAACTGTCAATCTCCCTTCGTCTGGGGCTCCATGCAAGATCTCACCTCGTGGAGTTGCAATGATCATGAGAACGGTGAGGAATCAGCCCAGAACTACACGGGAGGATCTTATCAATGATCTCAAGGCAGCTGGGAACATACGCACCAAGAAAACAATCGGTAACACACTACGGACTGATAGGACTGACATCCTGCAGCGCCCCAAGGTCCCCCTGCTCAAGAAAGCACACGTACAGGCCCGTCTGAAGTTTGCCAATGAACGTCTGAATGATTCAGAGGAGAACTGGGTGACAGTGTTGTGGTCAGATGAGACCAACATCGAGCTCTTTGGCATCAACTCAACTCGCCATGTTTGGAGAAGGAGGAACGCTGCCTATGACCCCGAGCAAACATGGAGGTGGAAACATTATGCTTCTAACAATAACCCAAAACACAGGGCCAAGGCAACAAAGGAATGGCTCAAGAAGAAGCACATTAAGGTCCTGGAGTGGCCTAGCAAGCCTCCAGACCTTAATCCCATAGAAAATCTGTGGAGGGAGCTGAAGGTTCAAGTTGCCAAACGTCAGCCTCGAATCCTTAATGACTTGGAGAAGATCTGCAAAGAGGACTGGGACAACATCCCTCCTAAGATGTGTGCAAACCTGGTGGCAAGAAACGTCTGACCTCTGTGATTTCCAACAATGGTTTTGCCACCAAGTCATGTTTTGCAGAGGGGTCAAATACTTATTTAGTCATTAAAATGCAAATCAATTTATAAAATTTTTGACATGCGTTTTTCTAATCTTTTGTTGTTGTTATTCTGTCTCTCACTGCTCCACCATTAAAATTATAGACTGATCTTTTCTTTGTCAGTGGGCAAACGTACAAAATCAGCAGGGGATGAAATAATTATAATAATGTTTTATAGAGTGTGTTGTGTTTTAATTCATGTTTCAGTTTGTGTTCCTGTTTTCATGTTTATGGTCTTTGTTTCTGAGCTTTTGTGTTAGTTTCGGTGTGCTCGTTTGGATTTTTCTGCACGTCTGTTGTGTCCGTGTGTTTCTTTTCACAGGGAGTTCAGGCGTCTTGTGTTTGTTCTTGTCTGTTTTCAGTTTGTCTTGTGTGCATCGAGGACTGCCAGTTACCAGCCTTGCCTTGTGAAATTGTGGATCAGGGCCCGTATTTATCAAGCTTCTCAGAATGACTCACAGGAACTGACTGAAGAGTAAAGTAATTGTTGGGTCAAAGCTGCGCTGAAAAGTTATCAGTCATCTCAGTCTTAATTTGGGTGAAGTGTAGGACTAAATCTAAAGTGTCTGATTCACGACACTCTGCTGCGCCGCAAACAGGATTTTGGATGACGATGTAGCCAAGGACCAATCACTGAAGAGATTTCCTTATTTAAGAATATTCTCAGATAAATTCATAAATTCAGTTTTTTTCATGGACCAGTATCGAGCTGGGACTGTTACTGAATGTAACACGGGAGTTAAAAGCGGCGGTGGCGGCAGAAAACAGACTGGGAGTCGTTGCAAAATAAACCGCAACATGCACAGTACAAGTGTAGGCTGTAAGTATCCATCCATTGTCAACCGCTTATCCTGCGTACAGGGTCGCGGGGGGGCTGGAGCCAATCCCAGCTGACACTGGGCGAAAGGCGGGGTACACCCTGGCCAGTCCATCGCAGGGCCACACATAGACCGACAACCACTCACACCTAAGGACAATTTAGGGTCACCAATTATTCTAGCCTGCATGTCTTTGGATGGTGGGAGGAAGCCGGATCACCCGGAGAGAACCCAGACACGGGGAGAACATGCAACCGGGGTTTGAGCCCACGACCTTCTTGCTGTGAGGCGACAGTGCAAGTCCACAGTTTCTAAAGTCCTCCGTTTCTAAAGTCCACAGTTTCTAAAGTCCTCAGTTTCTAAAGTCCTCCGTTTCTAAAGTCCACAGTTTCTAAAGTCCTCCGTTTCTAAAGTCCACAGTTTCTAAAGTCCACAGTTTCTAAAGTCCTCCGTTTCTAAAGTCCTCCGTTTCTAAATTCCTCCGTTTCTGGCCCGCACGCACTAAAATGCTCTCCAGAGTTTTAAAACGAAAAACGGGGTGAGCAGCTCTTTCAAACTTCTCCGTTTTCAGGTCTTGCAACGTGGCAAAAGGTCTCCATTAACGAGACAGGAGCATCTAAAACTGGAAATGCAGTAAAACAGGTCTCCTTTAATTTAGGCAACGTCCAGCCCAGACAGGTTCTTTGTATTGATGACCTATCTTGATGGCTGCAAAAAAGAAAATATAATATTAACCTTTTTTAACATCTTAGAACACAGGTCTTCTCCTTGTTATCTCTATTCTATTGTAAAATATTTTTTTGCAGTGGTTTTGCGTCTTTAAATTTAACCCAAGTTTGTACTTCTTTCATGGTAAGCTGAGAATAAAGCTGATATGTTTTGAGAAAACCCCTCTAATTTTAGGAGAAAAAGAGTCCTAATATTTAGTGAATAAGGTCAAAACTACTGACACATATAATTCAATCAATGTTTTACTCTTGAGGCAACCTACTTTATTGTAGTTCAACTTTATTGTGGAAATGTTACGACTAACAGTGGCCCTGATAATCACTCGTATGCGTCTCTACATCGTCTTGGTTGAACCTGAACATCGAAGTGATAAAACCAACACGGGTAAATTCTCCCGTGCACATTGAATCATACGGTCTGTGTACACAGGAGGACTCGAGCCGTGCATTAATAATTATCTATGGGATAATTTAGCACAGAGCTCCTCTTGTTGTCTAATTGTTTGCAGCGCGAGTCATTATATAAGATTCCCGCAGACGGAGAGTGAACCTCCCTGAAGGAGCGGTACGGGGTAAAATCTGACGAATCCATTAAATCCCTAAAAAGACTGTTACAAGTCTCAAAGGCTCACTAAAACACACTTCAGAGAGGATGAGGCTGCTTTCATCTCTCAACCTGACATCTTTATTTACCGTCGACTGTCAGTCTGCCAGATTGGAGAGGTCTCTTCTCCACTTGTTAATGAGCACCGTTCGATTATCTGATTTATTCTTTCATTTCCTCCAGCGCACACATGAATAAATCTGTTTCATGTTTCCTTTTTGAGTCATTGTCTCACTGATTCCTTCGTTTCAAGTCCTCTTCGGTTCTCCATTAGCTGTTTGCGTGATCAGCAGGAATGATAATCTACACCTCTCGGCCAGGAATGTTGGATTTTTACTACCAAAACAGGCCTCAAACCCCCCCAGTGACTCTTATTGCAGTGATGGGACGAGGATCCATGAAGAGGACTGGAGGTCCAATAGTTTAGATCTGTGTGAAATACAATGCTGGTATCAGTTGCGAGTATATTTACATCTGCCTGAGTCTAGTTGATGGTAAAATGCACTCTGATGATGGAACTTTTACCTGCCCAGATGTTCTGCAGGACTGCTGCTGTACGCCACAGTTATAGATTGTGATGGGAACCAAGACGTTGTGGTTCGTGTGACAGAACCTCGCATCATCCTCCAGATGTGTTCAACAGCAGCAGGAACACGCTGGTTTATGTTGTTATACTGTCTTACCTGTGTAGCCAGGGTTTAACGCAGGGAGAGGACGACACAGAGCCACGGAAACCTTCCTCTCTGATCAGTTACAAATATCGGAGTGGGGACAAGAACGGTCTGCACTGTATCACCGCCTTTCTAGTCTTCAGACCACTCAAAGCACTTTTACATTATGTCACATTAACACATTCATACACTGATGAAGCCCGTTCTATTCCCAGGGCGTCAAATACCTACGCTTTCTCACGTCCTTTGGCGTCTGGTACCAACATACATTGCAGCCTTTGGCGTCATTACTTAACTTATGCAAGTAATGTACTTATTTTAACCCAAACTAAGATCTTTTCCTAAACCTGACCACATAGTTTTGGTGCCTAAACCTGACCACATTGCAACGTTAACCACAGACGTTGCATATTTATTCTTGCTAACTTGAGCCCTACATAAAAAAAACGATGCTATATGATACCCAGGGTGTAAAGCGACTGCAAGAGGTCTTGACCAAGCGTCCACATGTGATGCCCTGCAATGACAAACCGGTGTTCTGTCAATATATGCTACCTATCGAGATGTGCTACTTAGCAGTTCTGCGCATGACCCACCGTGTTTCAATGCCCATCAACCGATGCAACTTTGCAGATGGTGAGTAATATTCCAGAAAACCTTTTTTTTTTTTCATTGCTTTTGACTTGTAAGCAGGTAAATTAAGGTGCGTTCCAGTTGTACTGGGAAGTTGTGATCCAAGATGGCTGCTCTCTGTATCAACAGTTAGTGAAGCCTGTAGTTTATACAGTTTATTAGCACTTCTGTGTATAAATTTTCGTTTTGTTTGTTTGGTAACGTGACGAGGCCCCATAAATCATCAGAACACTGTGGACTCATGGCACAGGCTAAAATGACAATTGCTAATTGGGCACATTTATAATTAACAAGCCCGCGGACATTTTCCTCCACAACGTGTATTTCAGTTCGTCTGGTCGAGAGGAAGCAGATTTGAAAATGAATATCTTTTTTAAATGCTCTGGAAAACATTTAGGTCTTATTGTCCTCTGTGCCAAACCACTCCACGTCAGGTGAAAACCAACACTAAGAATTATGGGTAATAATTGGGTAAAACCCATCTTGACAGCGCCCTGCTTCCCCCTGTCCTCCCAGCACAGCGGTGGAAACTCCTGGTGTCGTGATGGATGGTTACTGACTGTGTGAAGCGCAGAGACGAGCGCTGGTTTGTTGGTGAGGAGGGAACATGAATCCCAGGAGAGGAGGAGGAGGAGGAGGAGGAGGAGGAGGAGGAAGCTGCTCCTCATCTCCCTCATTAGTAAATCTAACTACACAAACACTCACTGAAGTGTTTCACTAAATGATTATGGCTCATTGCAGAGGTGAATTAAAGGTGAGAAAACAGAGAAATGAGGGATAAACAAAAGCAGTGTTGTGCATGTTTATGTTTAAAAAGATAATAAATGCAGATACATTCAGATGAGACAGCCGCTCATATTACTGGCTATTTAGGGATTTAAGGTTAATCTGCCACACAGTGATGCTGTCTGTCATCTTTTATTCCACAAGGTTTGATTTAAGCAGAAAAAAAGGTTTTAAGTTTTCTTCTGTAACAAAAATTAACCACTAACATCACAATCTAAATATACTCCGGCGCAGCTTTCTACTTTGTGTGTTGTGATTTTTAGAGATAATCTGTTAAATCACTCGTCTTTTCTCTACATCGTTATTTATTTTCTTCAAAAGCACACTAAATGCTAACACCAGCATGCTAACACGCCCTTCACGTACACTGGGCATGTGCGTGCCGGTTGTAAACAGGAAGCAGATTGTCTACACCGCAGCTGCAGAAGATTCGTCTAAAGAAGAAAGGAAGAGCAGCGATGGTGAAGAACCACTGCAGAGATTTCTCTGCACGGAGCGACGGCGAGCTGGAACTGTTACTGAGAGGAACACGGGAGGACAGAGAGGCTGTGGCGGCAGGAAACAGGCTGGGAGTCGCCGCAAAGTAACGTTGCATAGATTATGTGAAATGTGTCTCACTTCTAGGCTATTTGGGATGTGCAAAATTTCTTTGTGCTACATTTGTGGGGAATGTAGCAGACAGGGTTGTTCAAGTCAGTCCATCAGCAGGGCCACACAGACAAACAACCACTCACATCCACACTAGCCTGCATGTCTTTGGATGGCGGGAGGAAGCCGGAGCACCCGGGGAGAACATGCAAACTCCACACAGAAAGGCCGGGACAACCGGGGTTTGAACCCACGACCTCCTTGCTGTCCACTGCACCACCGCACCGCCCTATATAGGCACCTGTCTAATGTAAATGAGAGCATGTTTGTTGAGAGATGCTTTATTTCTGTATTTTGTGTTGTCCAGAGTCCAAAACAAATTTCCCATCGGGGACAATGCAGTATATTTTATCTTATCTAAATAAGTGTAGAAGTGTTATTTACATGGTACGGAATATTTTGATAAAAACACCAAAACTAAAACTCTGTCAGCAGCATCGTGTTTCTGCTTTGACTCACTGATAAGAGCAAACTTTGGGGGGCGGGGCTTGACATTCTGAATGGGCGAGTAGAGGCTACTGGCTTTAACTGGAGAATGTCGGCTGTTTTTCTACGACTGCTCGTCTCTTTTCCATCGTTGTTTGCAAACCAATAAATCACAGCCAACAGTCAGAGAGCCGCACGAGTCTCGCCGACGTCGCCGTCGGCATTAAATGTGTTGCTGGGAGACAGCAGCCGGCGTGCGGCGGTGTGTTTACAGTGAACAGCTGCTGGAGTTGAGCTAAATACTGCGTCCTGAGTTGTTGTATGAAGTTTTTCCACAGAGCTGAAGTCGGTCTCCTCCCCTCCTGATTACAGCAGGTAATAAAGCTCGTTAAACATCCCGTTCCTCCGACGCTCAGGCGACACAGACGTGATGCTGCGGCTGATCTGCAGCTCTTGTTGCTGGAAAGTTTTTTAATTACCTTCCACTTTATTTTGGTGTTTCTTTCTCTGAGCTGGAGTTCTTTTAAGACCTTGATGGTTTTATCCAGTTTATTAAATGTGTTACGAACTTTATCGTGTGCCTCTTCATTATGCTCCCACACAGAAAGCTGCTTTAATGGTCAAACACAGTCAAATCTGATGTTCATTTATAAATGTTGCTCATAGTGGTTCCAAATAATGATGCCTGTGCGTCGCTTTGTACGGCGTGCAGGCCTACAGCCTACGTCAGCTGGTTAATTTGCCTAATCTTCGCAGGTCTTTAGACACAACAGAGGGCTGAAGGAACCTTTTAGTTCCTTGAAAAAAGATCCGGGGACTTAAAAGCACTTTTTTTCGCAGCTTTAGATCTTGCAGAGGACACCGTTTAGTCCTTTAGGGTCTCAGTGTGGTTGTTTTGGTTCTGATCTGCCCAAACGAATCATCAGTCAGATTCAGCCGGACTAAAAACAACGAAGGGCTGAAAACAGCTTCAGGTTTCTGGCTGACAGATTATCATGCAGGAATCCAGATCTCTCCCGCTCATTGGACCTCTCTGTGTGTCCCCCCTCCCTCCCTCGTCCTCACCCACCACCTCTCCGCCCTGCAGCCTTTCACAGCTCCGGCTCCACAAGAAGGCAACAAGATAATAAAAGCAGCTCATTCTGTGCTGAGGAGACATGAATGGGCTCCTGTTTCTCCCCCCAGCTCCCGGCCGTTAGCATAACAAAAGCCTTTTCCAGCCACTTCCACTCCTCCATTTATTCATCCTGTCAAAACACGGCCGGTTGGCTTTTCCTCCTCTTTCTCACCCACCTCCCCTCCTCCCCATAGAGATCCTCTGACAGCTACAGAGGCGGGAGGGAAGCCTCCCACCTCTCATCACCATTTAGGAGCGGCCCTTTTGTATGCCAATTGCCCGTCCTAATTGGTGGCGTTTACAAGCCGCTCCGTCAAACCGGCGAGCGGTGAATTTCCTGCCGAGTGGGCGATCGGTTATAAGAGACGAGGGTGAAAAGAGAGAGATAGGTGGAGAGGGGGAGGTGAAGTCTGCAGAGTCACTGGTTTTTAAAAGGCCGGTCCGAGGAAGAAGAGGAAACGCACCATTACAAAGAGAAGAAGAAGAGATAAAAGACGACGGTGAATGACACCCACTTTGTGTGCTGACATTTCCATTTTGGTTGAATTAACCTTTAAAAGTCGTCCGATAAAGCTCGCACGTCTTTTGTTGTTTTTGTTTTTTGTCTCAATCACTTTTGTTAGCCGCTCGTGCAAAATCACAGAGGAGATAAGATGAAGAGAACATTTAAATATCCTTGAAACCGAGAATAAAAAGGAAAAAAGCGTCTTTATTAGACTAAATAATCTCAGGTTTGTTTCATCAGCAGCCTCTAAAGACTCTTAATCATCCGATCGGTTTGATAAGTCGTCGTCTTATCTGTCACAGCGCTCTCAGCTCTTTTGATCAGGGTTATTAGAAGCATTAATGAGAAAGAAGAAAGGCTTTTGTGAAGATTTAACTACAAGAAAAGAAAATATATTGATCCCCGGGGTTAACTCATGTGTTACAGAGACGAGAATATATATTTTTACTTTATGATGGGTGTTACATAATTTTACATAATTTTACTGATGTGTTTGAGAAATTTCTGTTTAATTTTCTGCATAAAATTGTTTTCTACTGTCATTTATTCTTTGCATACACACATCTGTAAGTTTAGCTGCCAACAGAGTAAGATCATATTTAAATTAACCTGAATGAATCGATAAATCGGTCCCTCCAGGATGTCATGATCGCAGCTATTAACACAAATTCAGCAAATTTCCGTCAATTCAGAGCAACTTGCAATTGTGACACACAATTTCCCACAAAACGTTGTCCCCCAACTGACTTCCTTGTTTAGAAGACGCAGCAGACGTGTGATACCAACGTCTCACATTTACCTACAAAAATATCAGCAAAGGGCCGTGAAGACCTGGATCCAGATCTTCTTCACCAAAGCGGGGAAACTGTTCTGCAGAACGTGCAGTATTGTGGTCAAAAACATAAAGGAAATCGTCTCCTGACAAACTCACGGAGACACAGGCTGCTGCGTCCCGCTCAGGTGCAGGAAAGAATCAAGGACAGCTGGTTTAAACATGCGGGATCAGGTCCACCAAGTCCTGAAGGGACTATTTAATGATTCAACTACAAAAAAATATCAGTTTTCACTTATTCCCACAACTTCATCACAAACAAACAACTCAAAATCAGCTAAATGTAAATGTAAATGCAAAACAATTTATGGAGAAGCTGCTGCAAAATCACAAAAAAGGCCCGCAAGATCCTGGAGGGACTGATTTGGATTTTGGACCATTCTAAACAGGGCGCGGTGGTTAGCGCTGTCGCCTCACAGCAAGAAGGTCGTGGGTTCAAAGCCCGGTTGCCCTGGCCTTTCTGTGTGGAGCTTTCATGTTCTGCGATGGACTGGCGACCTGTCCAGGGTGTACCCCGCCTTTCGCCCCAAGGTCAGCTGGGATTGACTCCAACGCGACCCTGTACGCAGGATAAGCGGTTGACGATGGATGGATGGACCAAATATATATATAGATAGATGAGATATACCAAATCCACCTGCCTCAAGTAGTTACACTTGCACATAATACTTTTATTTATTTATTCCAGCATCCTTTGCACTCATCACGCTGTGTACTGTGTACACTGTGTATATCTCATCCACCTCATATTAATAATACATAATACTGATAAAAATAATTTCCTCCTGCATCCTTTCGCACTCTGCTCACTGCACTATTGTCTCAATCTGTCTATATTGTTTCTGTTTATAGCGTGTATATATGTGTTCTCTATACTGTTGCCTGTGTTTGATTTTATTATTGTAATAGCAATGCACAATCCAGAGTCAAATTCCTCCTATGTGTCCACATACCTGGCAATAAAGCCGATTCTGATTTGGAACCTCACCTTCAAATAAAAGAAAAGGGTCAAACTAATGCTGGCCGTCTGCTAGAAGATAACTGGGACGATTTCGTGTTCAATTCGCCCTTCCGATGATTGTGGGCGAATTCCCAATCTGAGGTTAGTCGGAACATTTTATCGGCCCAAATGATCCTGTAGTGTCGGGTTTAACGACAGAATCTTAAGGTCACCAACTGGATCGGAGGCTCCCTGATTTGAATCGCAAATATGATACTTACAATTTGAAATCAGGGAGCCTCCGATCACAAATGCAAGCAGGAAGCGTCCCCAGCGTGTCTTGTACCTGCTCTATAAAATCTATAAACCTGCTGATTCCCTCTTCTCAGCCTCGAGTTCATCCACAGTTTTCTGGTGTGTGCATTCTTATGCGTTCATTCTGTCATTGTGCTCCAGGAATAAAGGTCCAGGTGGACTACTGAAAACAAAATGGGAGGTTTGCCGTACTGGGAGGAGGTCAGATGAATTAATTTAATTCAATGCAAAATTAAACAGTGTTAGAAATGTTCCCCCATCTTACTACTCCCACTGTAGTAATACTGCTGAATATATGTACAGTTTTATTTCATGATGTGTGATGTTGCGTCAGTTAAGAGCCTCTCAGTTATTTGTCTGAGGCATTTACATAGAGAGCACCTCCAGCCATGAATGATTTATGATTACAATGAGGCAGAAACCCACGAGGGCAGGACTTCCCCTTTAATTACACTTCTCAAATCAAACAGCAGCCCTGAAGTCACGGCTCACTGAGTCCTCTGAAATTAAATGTTCCTAAACAGTCCAGTGAGACGGATAGAAACGTATTAAAGACTCTGATGAAGTCTGCTCCACTGGTGCATCACTAAGCTATATTACTAAAATAAGGACTCCTGACTCCTTAATCCCACTGCACTATATCAATTCAGTTCAGAGTGATGAAGGTGGCACTTTATTCTTATTTATTACTTTATTAACCTGGAAATTTGTACCGGGAGAAATGGATATTATATCACACACTTATTATTACATGTCAGATTCATGTGCGCGCTCTTATTCAGCAATATGTGAGGAAAGAGATGTTTTATCAAAACAATCTCACTCCGCTAATTTCTGTTAGCATTTTCCGAGTTAATGTTCAACTGGTCTTTTTAAATTTTGAATCATACATCATTTAAAAGTTTAGTTTCTGGAGTGTCACAGTGTTAGCTAGTTTATATATCAGAAATCTATAAGAGATGTGACAAACACTTTTGTTATGCTAAGTGTTTCTATTGCGTTAGCTTATATTTAACAGCCTGTTTTCTTAACATGACATGTTTCCTGTACACCAAGTCATTTTCTTCGCCCATCAAGGCGGTTAGATCTTCATTACACACCGTTTCTCATTGGGAGACATTAAAAATAGGGGTTCTTTTTAAAAACCTATTATCATTCTCATTTTCTGTGGCATTTTATCTGTAAATATTTGGGACAAAAGGGTCCATCACACATATGAGTGGTAGATTTTGAATAAATCCATGAAGAAACCATATTTTGATGTACCATTGTGTAAATGTCAATTAAGTCAATGTCAATTTTATTTCTATAGCACATTTAAAAGCAACTATAGTTGACCAAAGTGCAGAACAGGGTCAATGTCAAATACATAAATAACAAGTACAATGACAATAAAACCAAATAAATACATTGTAAATACCTTGGAATCATTATCTATGAGTCTATGATGACTTCTTTTCCCATAAAACATTGCTCTCAAACGAACACTACAACTCTGAAACCAATTGAGTCACAGTACAAACAGACAATAACAATTCTTGATAGAAAGGCCAACAGTCATCATCGCTGTCATATAATAAGAAATACAATCTATTAAAATTTGCAGATGCTTGCCTTGTTTTTAAGGTGTTACATGGGCTCCCCCAGTTAACCAGTTCACAAAGCAGCAGGATAGCAGAGGGAGGGTGACAAGGGCAGTTAGTAGAGGGGACTGTACAGACGTAGAAAGTTTGGACAGACGGCATTGTCAGTTAGAGCTACCCGAGAATGCAACAACTATTTAACTTTTAAACATAAACTTAAGACGAGGCTTAAGGCCAGTGTTGGGGGCAACGCGTTACTGCTGATTACTTCACTGATCACATTACAGTTACTAATAACAAAATTGTTGCGTTACTTGCAAATAACGGGACGAGAGAAAAATAAATCAAACGTCGCTTTTCGTGCGTGTTTGTGTAACACTTTTCTCACTTTTGACTTAAGTGTCAGTTCATGAGGACGCAGAAATTGCAGAGCTGCCAAAGACGTCTTTGGAGGGGTGGAGGTATCACTTCATATTGTTTAATGAAAGGACAGCGACGCCCTCCGGTGCGCCCCCTGTGGCGAGGCTCTTTAGCCTGGGCTGTCTCGTGCTGACTCCGAGGAGGAACAGGTTGTCTGACTAACGGTTTGAGAGACTCATCATGCTCATCATGTATAACCACTTCTTTGATAAGCGTGTCCAGTCAGAGGGAATAATCTACTTTAAAGCCACAGTTCAGCTGGTGAGCTACAGTAAGTCTGTTGTGTGGGTTTGGTCTGTTAACTGCACAGATCAGAGTACAATTACAGATGATAAGTTTTTCCTTTGAAGTCTCGGCATCATCTGATATTGTGATGAGGGCCAGTGTCTTATTTTTTTATTGATATTATTTTCAACAAATTAACATTTGCACTGGTTGGAAGGACAACTTATTTTAGGTTATGTTGAAATGAAATTCATTATTTAAAAAAGAAATGTTTCCAATGAAATGTCCAATTAAAGTTCTAAGCGTTATAGTGCTGCAGCTTTGTTCTTCTCTTGACAAACGTTGGGCTGATGTTCACAACTTTGTAATATTAAAGAGCATAAAAGGGAGATCCTGTGTATGTTCGCATTATAAGAAGGATTTGTGTTGATCTGAGCAGATATGAGGTGTAACTTTATTGTTATCGTGCATCGCAGGTGATGTTACGCAGTAATCCAAAAGTAATGTAACTAGTTACATTCAGCAATGAGTAATCTCGTAAAGTAAGGCATTACTTTAAAAAATAACGTGTAATCCATTACTTTTTTTGAGTAACTACCCCAACACTACAACAGACTTGTGGCCGCTAGCAATTCAAGCATGTATCTTCAAGAATTTACATAATCTTTATTTTTTTTATTTTTTTTTTACATACTGTACTTCTGTCACTTTTGTCATGTATCCATGTATTATCTTGTATTTCATCTTCTTGCAGTATTTGTTTAGGCACTATACTGATGATAGTTGGAACTGAATTGTTCGTTCTTTACATGCTTTCATCACTTTTGTAATGTAGCTATGCATGATCATTTTAACGTACTGTACTGATGTATTGATGATGTTGGACAGTTATAACCTGCTCAAGGACTACAGATGAATATGAGCTATTTAGCGAACTCTGGTACATTTACATTGAAGTCTAACTACGGTGTTGATTAATGTGCACAGTCCGTCAGTGTGCAGGGAAATAGATTTGTGTGATCTTCAAATCAGCGCTTATTTAATGAGAAAATCTTTTATTTGCATATTTAAAAATTAAAAAACAAATTGTAATTAAAAAAAGCTTCTATGTTTACAAAGTTTCATTTTGACATGAGTTTTGAAACATGCCTGTTATCTTGTCTCGCCTTCCGTAATGTTACAACCTACGTTAAAACTATCAATGTTGACTTTTTGTTTCACACCGGAAACAAACCCCTGGTTGAAATTCTGGTTTCTGACCCACCCGTCCTCCCTAACAACTGAACAACTGACACTAAATAGTATATAGCAAACTATTTAGCATGCTAGATATCGGTCTGGCGTCGGCAACGCATTGGCGAGCTGTTTTGATGTGTCGTTGAGTAGTTCACACATACCTGTAATGATTGGCGAGTGCCGATTTGCCCCCAATCACAGTCCGACGGTCAGCAAGTAAATCAGGCTTCCAATCGTGTTGTGGGAACTAGGCTGTACTTCTAAAGGTCTATCCATCCTTGGATCTTCTTCGTCTTATTTGTTTGGTTTTTTTACCTCTCATCACCACATGTTACAGCTAATGTTCTGCATCCCGCCACCTGCTTTACCGAAGGCAAATGTTTGTAGAAAGGTTAAAAATACTTGAGATATTTGATATATCGTGTCACTGTCTTTATTTCTACTGGCTTATTATCAGCATAACAGTCACCTGTAAAGCTCTTTGAGCAGCACCAACCTGCAGGAAAGGTGCGGTACATACATACACATACACTTAGATTTATTTTTAAACACACAATAAAACGGCACGCTTTTAAATTATGCATGCTCAACAACACCACGGAAAGAACAAAACCTTTTCAAGTGAGGTTTGGAGCTAACAGGCCTTCTGGTAATGTAAGTAATGAAAAATCTTGCACACATTAACATATTAATTGAGATTTCCCAGCTATCATGTTTTGCCATTGGATGCATTCAAATCCGGCTTTCAGTCAGAGGGGAGATTTAATGAGAGCGCCGGCCGATAACGACTTTGCCGGTATGTGCACTTGGTCTCCAGCATTTTTTTTTTTTGGAGAAAAAGCACTTATCTCACCCCGGGAACCCCTGGCTTATGTAATCTGCCCTCTCATTCACAGCAGCTGCCGTATGATTGTTTGAGAAATGAAAAAGCCATTTTGGAGCGAGCGGCGGTTTGAAAGGAGACGGCTGTTCTGCAGCGTGGCCCTCGTTGTCAGAGCCTCGGCGGGGTCACTAGAGGTCAAGGGAATTATGATTACGCTACAGCATCGCCGCTTATTCGCCTGGTTCCAAATTCCCCCGAGTGACCCCTTGATAAAGGGACCCCTCTTTGGCTGATGATGAAACTCGATAGCTCTGCAGAGGAACATGAATGTTTTGTTAAGAGGGGAGTATCGCTGTTGTTCAGTTCAGGAGGTTCATCTTGACAAGATGGAGGTCATTCTTCTTTTTTTTTTTTTTTTTTCAGAGAGCTTCACTGATTTCTTGCAGGTTTGTGTGGCACAAATGTGGAATCATATATTTTTCACAGGTGAGTTTGGAGAGGATGGAGAGGACAAGACGGTTTCTTCTCGTCGAAACATGACACGAACAAATCTGTTTAGTGAGATCTACAACATCCAAGGTTACAAACATGTTCTGTTTTAAACTGGAGAAGCACTCTGATCTTTTTCTTAAATGGTAAATGGACTGTATTTAAATAGCATGTATGGATCACATAGAGCAGAGGTCACTAATAGGCGGACCGCGGTCCGGATCCGGACCCAGCCGCCGTCCTCTCCGGACCGCCGACCTACAGCACATTTATTATTGAGACTTACTACCTCGTGACGGAGCGTTTCTATTTTAACCCGCGCAGCTTTTCTAGCATTTACTGTACTGGTTTAGAGGACCAGGAAACTCACAGACCAATCGCATGTGCTCCAATCGTCTCATGTGACGCTGCTCAGCCAATCAAATCTGTGCATACCGATGTTTGCGAGTCGAGTCCGCGAGACGTTTTGGAAACACTCCCGAATTGAGGATACGAAAGATAAAAGAGATTTCACATGACTTTTAATCAAGAATGTACAGATTTTTACATGCACATTCCTCCCACGGGCAGTTCAAAACCAGAATATCTCATAGATCTGCAATATGCTAGCTGGAGCTCACGTTTCTCACTGAACAACAGAAAGTAGGAAAGTGGTAGCTCTGTAAGAGGAAATGAAAGAGAAGAGGAGGCATTACAGCTGCTCATTTGTGTGTTTAGTATAAAATTGGTTAAGACTACACTTCATCACTTCAAGCTACACTTTTTATGTCATTTATTCTAAAAATTAGGCACTTTAATTTAGTTTACTTAAATTTAGAATTTATTATTTGAATAGTTATTATTTATTATCCTTCCAGTTTGATGTGAAAACTGACTGAAATATTATTTGATTTGACAGTCCGTTGTTGACTAAAAACATGTGTTGATACAACTATAGGTTATAGTACTGAATGATAACGTTCGTCGTTTTGATGTTCCGGACCTTTACTTCAGGAAATTTTCTCTAACTAGACCTCTTTGAAATCTAATTGAATACCCCTGACATAGAGTATCCTACATGTGTGTGAATAGGTAAACACAAAAGGCCATAACTTACCTAACCATTATTTTACTTTGTTTTCGCAAGATCTCCAGTTATTATTTTGAAATAAATACGTTTTCTCAAGATAACGGGATCATTTTCTCGAGATAAAGACAAATAATGTGAGATCTCAAGAAAACAAAACGATAGGCTCATAGGTGTCATTTACATTGGGGACGTGTCCCCACCACTTTTTGAAATGGCTGGTCACTTTTTTAAAGCAGCATTTGTTAAAAATGTTCTGAAATATAGCTTGCAGTTAAATAATGAATCACGTCCAAAAAAACTAACTTAAGCTAAAACAAGCTGCTGATTCTAAAATGACCCAAAAACGTGCAGCAGCAGTCAGTAACTTTAACAACTTCTTGGCGCTGTATGGCCAAGTTTTCCGTTCTCTCCCTGTGAACATGACAAAAGAGGAGGAGAGACTAAATCAGGCCTTCAGAAAAGCTGATCTACAGGAGAAACAGATCTGAAAGCAGCACAGAACGCTGCAGAGAGCTGCACTGCATTATATTCTAATATATTTATATACAGTATTTTGAAATATCACGGGCTGCCTCAATTCTGTGTTTCCTTTTACATAAATAAAAACATTTCCACCATAAAATTGGTGCAGAAACTTTCACCAGAATGCAGGAAATGAACCTGTTGAAAACAGGCACCTAAGCGCCTAAAATAACAAACCCAAAATGAATCAGTAATATCTCCTCAACCATTTGGCCTAGATGCATAATTCTGTTCTCCTTTTAAAGGTCAGAAGCTAAGGAATATAAATCCACTGTACATTAACATATTTATTTTACCATTACAGACTACATGGAGATGCAATAAAGAAAAAATCTGATATTTTCATAATCACCTGGTAAAAAAAGCTATATTTTAATGCAATAAACCATCAAAACCATCATAAGGTAGATTATAATGCAACTGAATATATTTTAATACACCTAGAATGCAACTGTAACTGTAAATCTGATGAAAATAAACTAAAATACAACAGTTATCATTACAATATTTTCAAAATATACCAGGCGAATGTCCATGTTTTGGAAATATTTGCTAAATGTTGACTTTTATTGGTAGATATCTTTAAAACACTTTTTCTGTCCAGACAACCAAGTTCCAAATAACAAATCATTGAAATATTGATAAAAACATTGAATGTTCATCAACATTCCTGTCACCAAAAGCACTCCCACCCTTTACAGGCCTGTAGCGTCACAGCGATTTCATTCAGCCATTTCGCCCACAGCTGCCTCTGGTACCGGGGGCGTCCCCCAGACCTCCCCGCTCATATGTCTCAGCACTGAGGATATCTTTAAAACACTGTTTAAGGATCCATTGTCTGATATTCGGGATCCTAATATCGTGATGCATCGCAAGCTAAGTGTCTCTTCACACCCCTAATCTGAGCCCCTATGTCTCCAACTCTTTTCCACACAGAGTGACGCCCTGTGACTGTAAGCAACGCTTTATCGACAGTCTGTCACATTTAATTTATTATTGTTCTCTCGAGATATTGATTTATATTTTGTAGTATAATTTGAATCTGCAAAGTAACTTGTAGCTAATACGCCTGGGCAGGGAAAGGGTTTCTCGGGACCCTGAACCTTTTGGATTGGTCTTTCGCTCACCGTCCTGGAGATGTTCGGCTCACTGGTCAGAGATAAGGAGTCGCTCCTGAGAGACAGGAGGTCGGAGCAGGCCATGTCTCCTCCGTCACTGCTGGAACTGAGGCTGGGATCTGTGGGGGTCACAGGGATCACCAGGTCTGCAGGTCTCTGTTGTTTCCAGGGCTCCGCTGGTTGTTCTGGAGTCAACGCTGGTTCGACCGGGCCGGCTGATTCTGGTCGCGGAGACTGAAAAACACACATTACAACAGTAAAACCTCAACGTCAAACACAAAATGAGATTTTTGTTAGTTTTTTTATAATTTTCACCATGATAGTTTCTACAACTGAAAGCCCCCTGATCTTAAATACTCAGGACGGATGTTTAAAGTTTATTATTTTAAACATTTACATTCAGGCGCGTACTTAAAGTGAACTCTGACCTGAGCTGCCTTTGTGGCTGCAGCCAATCGCTGTTGACCACCGCTCATCCTTAACTTTTTTGAGTATAGAGAGCCTAAGCCCCTCCCCTTCCCTTCCGGTGGACCACCATGGGACCTTACTTCGGAAAAAATATGTACGGTAGTCAATGGCAAGAGACAACTAATTTTTTGATCCCGTTTGAACTGTGCCCAAGCGGGATTCTATTGAATTCTATTGAACGGCCAGCAGAGGCGACTCTTCTGGTTGCAAACAGAAGTCGGGTTCCGTTAGAAATAATGTTAAAATGACCTGTAAATCACGCTAGAGTGACTCATACTCACGCCGCTGTGTAAATTTAACCAGCGACGTTGAAAAAGCTTATTAAGAGTCGGCTGTCCATTTTCTCTGGAGAGTACATTCAGCTTTAAGACTGTTGTTCTCTAGATAAAATTATCAGCCCTGTTCAAATGACAGTTAACGTGAATTACAGATGCACCTAGCTAAGCAAGCTAGCTAGCTCCACACATGGCCGCTAGCTCCACCGTATCTACCAAACATGTTGGTTGCAAAAACTCAACATAGCGGCGCCCTATCAGCCAGACTCGAGGCTTCAAAACGGCGATCCACAAACCAACGGCTGACGTCACCATGACTGCGCCCACTTCTTATATGCAGTCTGTGATCAGAGCTGCCAACTCTCACGCACTGAGCGTGAGACTCACGCAATTGACACTTTTCACACGCCTTCACATACATTAATTTTCTCACGCACTGGAAAAACTGATGTAGCCCAACTGATAGCGTCGACTCGGCACGATTACACTCCACCCAGCTGATGCCACACCGGCGGACGCTGTGACAGGAATCAAGCGAACCCGCTCTTGCGCAGTGAGTGGCGGACAGTTTGTTATCGGGTAACGTTGCTGTTACGGGTTTGCCAAATAAAAATGTATAATCTGAAGCACAGCCTGCTCTGTTGGGAATGTGAGCTGCACAGAGCTGCTGAAGTTAATGTGTGAGGATTTGTGGTGAAGTGTTTTCAGTTAGTTTCGTTTTGCACAGGTGTATACAGTCCCAAACGGGTTCTGTGTCTGTCTGTCTGGGATTCATATCAGCAGAGCAAGGAATGAACAGCAGAATACAGGGCGGGGAGATTTTGAAAATTGTGGTGAACTGTAATTAAATGATGACGTTTTTCTCTGAAAAATCTTTCTGGAGATGTCAGATTACACAGATATGTTGGATAGATGCAAAAAGTTTTGAACATTCAGTCCAGGAGTTTCAAACTGAATTAAAATGAATTCATTTATCTTTGAGGTGAAAAGGAGCTGCATTTAAAGACAAACAAAGACACAACGAGGAGGGACGACTAAATCATGAAAGAAAAAGGAATACAGAATGCTTGAAAGCCACACACCTACTGAATTATATTCTGGTATATTTTATATTTTAAATTGTCACCTGCTGCCTGAGTTTTGTGTTTCTGTTGACAGCCTAAAACATTTCCACCATAAATTGATGCAGAAAAGGCAGGAACTGGTACAGAAAAGTTCACCAGAATGCAGGAAATTAAGTGTTTAATGCTATAAATCCCTGCAGCTACTTAAGTGGCTCCTACATTGCTAAAGGAAAACCTACACTCTTGTTTATTATGAACTTTAATATTTCAGACATTCTCTAGAATTAAAAGAAATACAGTCTCTGGTTAGACAAATGGATTCTGTGGGGGAAGACTCCCCAATACATGGTCAGGTTTGGTCGACAATAAGGCTATCATGTCTGGAGGTTTGCAAGTATCCTGATCACACTGATCTGACCATGATTATTAACTTGGCTTTTCATCTACACGTACATGTGGCTGTTGAACTTTTAAAACAAAATTCCTGAGGATTAAAGAGTGATGACCTCGACCCCTGCGGTGGGATATGACACGGAAGGCCTAAAATGAACCGACCTCCAACAGCGATCTTCCTCCAAACTAAATTGAAAAGTTGGCAGCCCTGCTATGATTGTGCCCTGAATTACACATACGATGGTGGTTAATTTAAAATGTACATTTAAAAGTCAAGAAAGTTGCAGTTTGAGAGACTGAGTATAAGACCGTGAAAACACATAATTACAAAGACCACAAACCCAAGTCGCGTACGTGATGTCATCACTTTTTCTCTCTCTGACTGAAGCTAACGTCAAAGAACTTACATGAGAGGATGATGGACGCCAAACTGCAACTTTCTTGACAGACAAAATTATCTTTTAAATTGATAAACGTGTGTAATTCAGGGCTCAGTTAAAAAAGGACAAAAAAATAAGTTGTCTCTCGCCGTTAACCACCGTACATACTTCTTCCGAAATAAGGTCCCATGAGGCGGAAGCAGAAGCAGAAGCGAGTGACTTTGGCTCTCTATTACTAATTTATTTCACTCAAGGCGAGACACTGCACGTGAGTAGGGTAAAACATTTATTAATCGAAATCACCATGAAACTTTCCTAGTTGTTTACTTACAATATTTCTTGTATTTGTATTGTTATACCTCGCTGAAGAGTCGAGTGCGTGCTGTAAAGCGTTACCCTGTTGTCGTGACAAATGTCCTGCAGAGTATTTTACTGTCACATGGCGCCATTAACCAGCGCCCCATCCAGGAGTGGTAATCACAGAGAATTTTACAACCATCAAAATGATTTATAAGCTGTTATTTTAAGATAAAAATGCCACCTAATGTTGCTTATTTGCTCCTCAAACCTCCGGCGAAGAGTTTTCTAAACCCACTCGCGCTTCCATCACACTGCTGACGTTGCTGTGAGATGAAGCTGACGTGAGGATAAACAAACCTTTCCTACCTGCTGTTAAGGTGTTATTTAACTTGAACAAGTGTCCCAGCACAAACAAAACAAACCTCCCCAGTGTGAACTCTAACACAACACAAACCACCAGCTATCACTTCCAATCTCCGCTCGTGTCCCTCAAAACGGCTCCGAGGTGCCGCCGAATTATCATATGAGAGGGTGTTTACAACTCAACAAAATGTCCGCCTGCCTCCCTGAAAGCGGCGTTCATCTTCATACGTGGCGGTAGAACGAAGCGGCTGCCGGGGGCCTGTTGAGTACAATTAGGCCCCAGTTGGCAACAATACATCAGTGGCGGCGGTTTAACATCTCACAGAGCTGTGATTGTCCTTTAACTGTTCAGGACTGGAGTCCCAAGAGAGCTAATTACGCCTCTACAGTCACTATTGTCATTGACACACACACACACATATATATTAATATATATACACATACTTATGCAGATCTACTCAGACACAAGCTGGAAAAACCCTGGTAAAACACGTCACACATCATTTTGATTTCAGCTAATTATTTCAAGTACTACAGCGCTTTTACTGTAAATAATAACGACACTGCTTTGCACTTCAAAAAAGGTTCCTGCTTGGCTTTTAATTCAGATTTAATCATCACATGGAGGCCTCAGGTTTACACCGTTTCACTTGTTCGGCGGTGACGCCCAGCATGTTGTGTGTTTCAGCGGTGTCACCGAGGTTTAGATCTCACAGAGAGACCCAGACGGAGAAACAAATGAAGGCTGCGAACATGTTCTCATTATTTTCAGTGGAAAAGCTGTTCATTGTGCAAACAAGATGTTTATTTAAAGGAATACTTTGGATAATATTTTGGAAAATAGGTCAGGTTTAGTTTAACGTTAGCTTACACAAAACAGTTAGCCTTCATCACAGGAGAAAATAAATGCCTTCCAGCAAGGTTATTATCGTTAACAAGAACTGAACTAATAATGAAAACCAGGTGTGAAAAAACATTTTTGTTAACTAAAAACGAGGCTTTACAAAAAACAATAACTGAAACTGTATTGTCTGTTTGCAGCTAAAATAAAATCAAAAATAAAATAAATTTATAGAGTAAACATCTTTAGTTTTCATGTTTGTGAATTTATTTATAGGTGGAAATGAAATCTGTCTTTCAATTTCTTAGTTTTGCCCGTTTTTAGTCCAAGCCCCTCGCTAGGTACCACAAGTCCGAAATAGCCTTGCTAGCAGCCCGCATGTTTACAGCTGAGCTGCTATGCTAACGTTAGCTCAGTCTGTTTTTTAGTTTAGGATTCCTTTGGTGTTGCCGAATCACCACCGAGTCCGTCTCCTCTCCAGAACAAACGGACCCGCTCATTAAAATGTTAAAACCACTGAATAAAGCAGCTTCATCCTAAATAATTTAGGAAAAGATCATAGTTTGGGTTAAAATAACGACATTACTTATGTGACTTTAATTACGTGAATTATGTTACATGACTTATCTTGAAAGAATCAGTGTTGACTTTTGTTTCACACAGGAAACAAACACCGGTCTCCTGGTTGAAAGTCCTGTTTCTGACCCACCCCCTTCACCCCAACTGCCTCAAACTTCTGTTATATCTGTGTCTATTTATAATAAGCCTACTTCTAGCGTTGAACACTAACACTAAAAGGTTTCCGCCACTGCATTAAACTATTGTTCCAAAGGCCAAGAATGAACTTTCACACTTGATATAAACAGTAATGTTAATGTTAAATGTTAACATGATTTTATTCCATAGCCTCTATAAAAAACATTTTTAATTATTATTAAGCACAGAGTCTTAGCTTTTAAAACCCTAAATTATTCTGGGAAACTGTCACTGAATTAAATGTGCATGTGTGAAATGGTTCTCTAGTATTGAAAAAGTCTCGCTATGTTAAGAAGATTAATGAGCTGGAACATGTGACACTTTTTATAAATATTCGTTCTACATCGGGCACCAGGAGACATTTTGTAGTTTTGGACCTGGTTGCTTTTGTATTCAAAACACGGTTGGGAAGGTTAGCTTAGAGGTGGAATATGTTCGTTTAAGTTGTCTTCATGTTGAGATGAATGAAAATTGTGTTTTTTAGTCACGTCTTTCTCTTTAACATGTACGTGTTCGGGAATTATTAAACTGAAGCTGCACAGAAGCATCAAAACAAGCTGGATTTTATTTAACACATCAATCGTTTGAATGGACAGTAGTAATAAGAATCAGTGAGAGAACATCTACAGGCATAAATGTTTGATGTACAGCGTTTAATGAGCAGGTTATCTAAACTATATGATCCCTGCTGCATGTATGGCGAGGACGCACACAGGCGAATGATGTGTTTGGGATCCTCCTGAGGTTTGTGTGGACGGTCTGACTGTCGGGAACGGGAAAAGACCGCAGCACAACATGACGTGGAGCGGGCTTTTAATTGGCGCTGCTGACTGTCAAAATGTGCATCATCAAAGTGTCCCGCCACCTAAATGCCACATACAGCACAGTACATGCGACTAAAGCATTCAGACACGAAGGTTTGGCAGCGAGGTGTTAAAGAGAAATATATAACGTGTCACCAACAAAGAAAAATGAAAGAACAGGAACAGGAACTCGTATTTAAAACCATGAGGACACCTTTCTCATTCACACTATTGTCGTCTTTGTTGAAGTCAATCTGAAAACGAGGACCTGACAGAGCTGAAATATCCTATCTCAGCACATATAAGTTAATCCCTCCAATGTAAAGTAAGCTAAATAACCCTCATCAGATAGAAAAGATGCCGGCGAACAAGAGCACACACCTCATAAACCACAAAACACGTGACAGTAGTATTCAAGTGACAGTATATTTTAAAAAAGCAAATAAATAGAAGAATTAATAATTCAAAAGCCAGTTAAACATACACTATTTTAAAAGAATGGTTTGCTTTTGCAAGAGACGTATAATGTTTTTCTCTTTTGGCATAGGGTTTTGTAGTTGATCTGTAAAAAATAGTCTATACGTTCAAAAAATGTGCCAAAACAATATGAAAAAACCGTAACATGAGTGTAAAACTTACACACCATCACAATTTGGTTTCAGCTGGATCATATTCTTCCCTGCTGCTCTCCAGTGTTTAACTTACCCTGATAAAGTAATAAGAAAGATAAATAGGCTTTAAGTTGCTACAAACACAACATGGTATCTGCTGCATTGATTAGTTTGGGTACAGATCAGGAGCTGATCTGTCCCAGCGCTGAGAGAAACATCTCAGTCACGACTGGTCCAGTATAATTATTGCTGTGACTTGCCGCCTGCATTGTACCGAGCTGTTGTCTCAATTTGCTTGTTGTTTCAGACCTCGTCATCCTCAAAAAGCATTTCCCCTACGGGACAGATTAGAATTAAATTGATTTAAATGTACCACCACAGCTCGCCAGCAGTATGAAACTCAGCTGTGGCGAGTGTGAAGACCTCTCCAATAATATGGTGGATTTTTGCTTTTTTTTTCCCGCTGCAGCAGACATGATGTGACACTACAACAGCAGCCGGGTGAAGGTTAATAACAGAAGAAGATGGAGGGTTAACCCTGATAAGGTGCTGATGGACCCCCTCCCCCCGCCTCTCCCTGCCTGGATTGGCATCTTCCCATTTCCCATGCAGCGGAGAGCGTATCCCCCAGTGAACACTCAGGCCTGTAAATTGTTTATCAGACACTAATGCAGTAGCCTAATCCTATTTGCATTCATATTAGTTCCCCTGTATCACCATCCGAGGGAATTACTGATTTGAATTCTTCTGAGGGGTAAATAACTTTATGCACGATATCAGTATCTTCATAATTCAGATCGGCAAAGTCAATTTTGGTTTAAGTGCTCCTCGGCCGTGTGCCAGCGAGGTTCTGAGGAAACTTGTTTGGAGGCTGGTTCGGATCAGTGAGCATGTACACATGAGGGCGGGTAATGGGATCTAACATGCTTCCCCCTCAGAGGCAAGGTTTAAACAGACCGTCAGCTGCTGTCCACTTAAGACCAGTTTTACTCACCTCATGTGCTGTTTCTACGCATTAATATTGATTTTACTGTGACTTTGACCTGTTTTTAGTTTGTTTTCCACTTCCTGTTTTGTCTTTTCACTTCCTGTTGCTTTTGGCTAGCCACAATTCAAAAGTCTTGGCCCTGATCAGTCCTTCTTTCTTCTACATTAATAAGAAGGTCATGTGACCTGACACCCCCACATCCACCACACATTTTGATTTAATAGCCTAAACTTGCTCAACTGGCTCAACTATCTGACAACTATCTGACAACTAGCTCAACTAGCTTACAGTTACCTTACAACAAGCTCAACTAGCTTACTAGCTTACAGTTACCTGACAGCTAGCTCAACTAGCTTATAACCAACTTACAAGTAGCTCAACTAGCTTACTAGCTTACAATTACCTGACAGCTAGCTTATAACCAACTTACAACTAGCTCAATTAGCTTACAATTACCTGACAACAAGCTCAACTATCTTATAACCAACTTACAACTAGCTCAACTAGCTTACAACTAGCTCAACTAGCTTACAACTACCTGACAACTAGCTTATAACCAACTTACAACTAGCTCAACTAGCTTTCTAGCTTACAACACCCTAACAACTAGCTCAACTAGCTTATAACCAACTTACAACTAGCTCAACTATCTTATAACCAACTTACAACTAGCTCAACTAGCTTACTAGCTTACAACAAGCTCAACTAGCTTATAACCAACTTACAACTAGCTCAACTATCTGGGGTGGTGATGGCGCAATGGATAAGACACATGCCTTTGGTGTGAGAAACCCGGGTTCAATTAACCCCCCAGAGGCGTGCGACCTCTGACATGTATAGCAATTGTAAGTTGCTTTGGATAAAAGCGTCAGCTAAATGAATAAATTTAAATGTAAATCTTATAACCAACTTACAACTAGCGCAACTAGCTTACTAGTTTACAATTACCTGACAACTAGCTCAACTGGCTTATAACCAACTTACAACTAGCTCAACTAGCTTACTAGCTTACAGCAAGCTCAACTATCTTATAACTAGCTTACAACTACATGACAACTAGCTTATAACCAACTTACAACTAGCTCAACTAGCTTACTAGTTTACAATTACCTGACAACTAGCTCAACTGGCTTATAACCAACTTACAACTAGCTCAACTAGCTTACTAGCTTACAGCAAGCTCAACAATCTTATAACTAGCTTACAACTACATGACAACTAGCTTATAACCAACTTACAACTAGCTCAACTAGCTTACTAGTTTACAATTACCTGACAACTAGCTCAACTAGCTTACTAGCTTACAGCAAGCTCAACTATCTTATAACCAACTTACAACTAGCTCAACTAGCTTATAACCAACTTACAACTAGCTCTACTAGCTTACAATTACCTGACAACTAGCTCAACTACAACTTACAAGTAGCTTAACTAGCTTACAACTAGCTCAACTATCTTATAACCAACTTACAACTAGCTCAACTAGCTTACTAGTTTACAATTACCTGACAACTAGCTCAACTAGCTTATAACCAACTTACAACTAGCTCAACTAGCTTACTAGCTTACAGCAAGCTCAACAATCTTATAACTAGCTTACAACTACATGACAACTAGCTTATAACCAACTTACAACTAGCTCAACTAGCTTACTAGTTTACAATTACCTGACAACTAGCTCAACTAGCTTACTAGCTTACAGCAAGCTCAACTATCTTATAACCAACTTACAACTAGCTCAACTAGCTTATAACCAACTTACAACTAGCTCTACTAGCTTACAATTACCTGACAACTAGCTCAACTACAACTTACAAGTAGCTTAACTAGCTTACAACTAGCTCAACTATCTTATAACCAACTTACAACTAGCTCAACTAGCTTACTAGTTTACAATTACCTGACAACTAGCTCAACTAGCTTATAACCAACTTACAACTAGCTCAACTAGCTTACTAGTTTACAATTACCTGACAACTAGCTCAACTAGCTTATAACCAACTTACAACTAGCTCAACTAGCTTATAACCAACTTACAACTAGCTCAACTAGCTTATAACCAACTTACAACTAGCTCTACTAGCTTACAATTACCTGACAACTAGCTCAACTACAACTTACAATTAGCTCAACTAGCTTATAACCAACTTACAACAAGCTCAACTAGCTTATAACCAACTTACAACTAGCTCTACTAGCTTACAATTACCTGACAACTAGCTCAACTACAACTTACAAGTAGCTTAACTAGCTTACAACTAGCTCACGGATGGTGATGGGACAGTGGATAAGACACATGTCTGTAGTGTTCATGCTGGGTTCAGTTCCCTCTGTGACACTTCCACCAATGTGTCCCTGAGAAAGACACTTAACCCCTCGTTGCTCCAGAGGCGAGCGACCTCTGACACATTATATAGCAGTTGTAAGTCGATATGAATAAATGTGAATGCAACTAGCTTACAACTACTTCAAAGTATCACTACGATGAAGCAGGTTATTGTTACTAAATAAAATAAAGCCCCAGTCGCCCACCCAACTGTCAGAGGGATAGTTGTATTATGGGTAATGTAGGTGTGTGTGGAATCGCTGGAACCAGCAAATATTTGGCATTTTTAGCTTGAAAAATTATATAAAAGATTAATTGATTATTAAAATGGTTGCAGATGTTTTTGGTCTGATTATCAATAATGAATTTATTGACTAATTGTTTAAATTCCCCTACATCTTAGACTTAACACTTTGTGTAAAACCCATTAAATGAACAGAAAGATGGATGTTGAGAAACATCAAGTAAAGGCAGTTTCTATTATTTCTCCATTTTGGTGATTTCATGGGACAAAATCTTGATTTTTTTTGCCTGATCATTTAAAGAAATCTATGATTACTGTAATAATAAATTTGTGGAGGTGAAGTGTTTAAAAATATTCTGGTGAAAGCAAAAAAAGACAACTGTCAGGAATGAAAAATGCAGGACGTTTGTGATTAAAGCCAGCGAGATCATTTCTCATCTCATCACTCAAAACACATTGTTCTGGAAATAAGAATATTTCAAATAGTTCAACAACGAGCAAATACATTATTGAAAACATTCAGAGCATGTTAAATCTGTGATGTGACATGTGGAAACGAGACTTGAATTCATAATTACAGCTCGAAACCCACAAAGTACGATATGAAAATAAGAGGAAAAAAATGATTTTGAAGAAACATAAAAAAAGAGAAAATGGCAGATTGATGAAGAAGAGCTGTCAGAAAGGCTGTGCTTTGAACTTGATCAGAGACATCGTTTAAACAAAGAACAAAGGCAGCAAATATGGAGAAGAAAGCTCTCTACCTGTGAGTGCTGAAAACAAAGGGTTTGAGGAAGACGAGACATTTGGCACCGCCAGCGTTAACGTGGCGCCCATGAATATAGATGAGAGGATGATGTGCATATTATTTCCCATCAGGCTCTCTGTACTCACCTCCTCTGCCTGAGTGATTACAAGCGCTGGGATGCTGCCACCTGACTCCCCGGCTGCCTCCTGATTGGCTGCAGCAGTCGTCAGTTCCTGGTCCTGGTCCTGTCCCTGGTGCTCGGCCCGGTCCTGGTCCTGCTGCTCGGCTTGGTGTAAACAGATCGGGGGGAGAATCAGACTTTACGATCCAAACATCTAGTGATTTGTGGATCAACAGAGGGACTCTAGAGGGCGCCGCTTCTCATACGTTAATAATAAAATGAGAAGTGTTTTAATAAAAGAGTTGTGAGGTGAGAGGAGTCGCTGGATCGCTGGTGTTTTTATGACTTCATGTTTGAGGTGCCCTAATTCCATTCTCCCCCATCTGTCCACAGCAACTGGGTCTGAAAGTGAAGCCAGTGCCTAAGTAACTTAAACCTGCGTCCTCTCCAGCAGCCAGCAGGGGGCGACTCCAGCGGCTGCAGAAAGTAGTGTGATTGTATAGAAGTCTGTGAGAAAATGTTTCTACTTCTCAGCTGATTTATTCCCTCAGTAAACACTTTCCTGATGAGTTTATGGACCACATTTACACCTGTTCTGCATTTGTTTATTCCTTGGAACAAATTGGACCACTTGCCTAGTTCCGTTGTTTTGTACGTTTTTTATTTGTTTCATTAAACATCTGTACCTGCCCTGCCTGAAGGGTCTGCTTTTGGGCCTAAATCCCTGCCTGTCTGAACTTGACAACAACTTACAAACATCGTGTTGAGGTCACAGGACGACATGTTGTGAGTCTTGTTATTTCTAAAGTGAGACAGCTAATGTTAGCTAGCCCCACTTGTTTTTCACACTGCCTTTTTTTCTGGGAGTATTGCGCCGGCTAGCTTCCCCGTATGAAAGGGGGGTCAGATTTAATCCACATCCAAGCCAGGAATGTTAGTGGTGACATGATGTCTGTCTGAAAAGCCAAATCCGGCATGACGTCTTTTTCTATGCGCGCTGTCACGCCACAAAGCACACAGAGTTGCAGGATTATGCCATAAACATTTGTTCAGTATGGATGAATGAGTACTGGATATTGGCATTTATTGTGAGATCTCTGTGTAGAAATGGTTTATAACATATATACACTATGAACACTGCAACCAACAGTGACGTCTGGTGGGAATCACTGCTAAGGGTAGGAGGCTAAGCTAACTAGTTTCCACTTTAAAAGCTGAAGGTGGTTAGTTTAGCTTAGGTAGTTTAGTTTAGGTAGTTTTTCAAGTAAGATGCAAACTTAACAGCACGTGTTGACTGTTGTAAAGAGACAGCCGTGAGGAGGCTGACGAGACGCTGAACAGAGCTACACATTCAAACAGCTTGTTGTGTTAACTGGCCAAATGAAAATTGAAAATTATTTGTTAGTAGAGCACTCGTGCTGAAGTCTTCCTGTTTTAGTTTGTTGTTCAGTCTGCCCCTAGTGCGTGTTGTCACGTTTTACTTCCTGTGCTTGTCTCTGATTGTCTTAGTGGTTTCACCTGTGTGTAATTAGCTCCTCCCTCACATGTATTTAACTGGTTGTCTGGTGTTCATTGTTGCGTTTGTGTCCAGTGTTTTCATACAAGTGTTTCTCTGTGGACTTTTACTTTCTGTTGGATACAAGGACTTTACACAGGCTTCATTATTTGGACTGCTGTTCGTCATTTTTTGTTTCTGTGTTTGGGATTAATAAATCACGTGTAAGCCGTTACCTGTTCTGCACCAGTGTCGGCATTTGGGACCTAAAACTCCTGTAACACATAAATGTACTTGTCGATTAATCAGTTAAGCTCTAAAAAAAAGCCTTTTTCTAAAACCGTTGAACTCTCTTGTTGTCGTCTCCCCGGCCTTTGTGTCCTGCATGTTGCAGCAGAATTAAGGTTCAGTTTGTTTCACAGCTTTTGTGATCTCAGAGATCATAAATTCAGCAGTTGACATCGGCCTCATACATGTGCACAGGAGCAAAGGTCTTTCAGAGTAAAGGTGTGATCATTCTTGAACAAGTACAACATCCTGTTGTGGTCTGTGGGTGTGAACTCGACTGAGTTCAGCAGACTCACTCTTCACACTTTATCATTGTTCAAGCGTCGTCTTGATGTGTCTTGTGTTTTTAAAATGGAGGAGTTATTATTCTGGCCCTCATCCTGGTTTTGTTGTAAACTACAGCACCCGGGGAGTCCCGTTGGCCGAGGGGGTTCAGACAACGTCAGCCTCCCTTTAGTTTTCAGCTGAACTCTGCAAAGTAAATACAGCAAAGATCTGACTCCTCACCTGAAGCTCCGCCTCGCTCATAATCCCCTTTTGGATTCTGGACTAGTCTCTGCGTCTCCAGCTGGTCCTGAGGTGGATCTGGAGGACCCTTTCTACGCTCTGTGACATCCCATTCATCTTGAACCTGAACCTGGTCAAAGTCTTCTTCGAGGCTTTGCTGCTCCTGGTCCAGTTGGGAGCTCTCAGGGTCCAGATTCAGGTCCTGCGGTGAATTCACATCCTTTACACGGCCATCTTGCGTCACCTCAGTTTCGGAGCGCTGAAGACCATCGACCTGCGGAGACTCTGAGAAACCGGCTTCCATCGTACTGAGAGTCTTCGTCTGTCGGGACTCTAGTTCTGGAACGAGAGACCCAAAGTAGTCAGGACCCCCATATTCTCACACAATATTTAAATAATATTTTACAGTTTTTATCCTTTGATTTGTTAAATAATAAAGAGTCCTTTACAGACGTATCATCACACTTCACAGTTTTTGAAAATCAGATGCAGCTGCAGAAGATGTGACTGCAGAAGAAAGTTCTACTAGAGACGAACGCAGAGCAGCGATGGTGAAGAACCACAGCAGAGATTTCTCTGCATGGAACGACAGCGAGGTGGAACTGTTACTGAGAGGAACACGGGAGGACAGAGAGGCTGTGGCGGCGGGAAACAGGCTTGGAGACGCCGCAAAGTAAATAAGGAAACATGCAGACAACAAGTGTGGAAGTGTTATTTACACAGTACAGAATATTTTAATAAAAACACCAAAACTAAAAATCTGTCAGCAGCATCGTGTTTCTGCTTTGCATGACTGATAAAAACCAATCAGGAAGCCAAACGTGAGCGTCATCGTTTGCACCTGTCAGCTCTAACACGCTGTGTTTTTACAGGCAGGTATTTTATTTGTAAATATGAGCCTGTCCTCCAAAGAAAAACGACCATATACTGTAGGTTGTTTTAGCCGCACAAAATTACGACTCATCTTACGACTCTTGTTGTGGCAGCGACCTCTAGTGGCCGTGCAACGCAAACACGTGACAAACGTACTATAAATAGCCAGAAAGTGGAGTTTTGGTGGTGGTGGAAGGGTAGTAAGTTGACCGCCTTTCACCCAGGAGACCGGCGTTCGATTCCCGTGTGCAATCACATTTATATTAATTAAGTTATGTAGTAGCATTAGCTTTAACATTAACTACGTTAGCTTCGTAGCATTATGTAGCTGGCTGACACCCTTCCCCCCGAAGCCCCTTATCCTGACCCTAACCTGGGTGTGTCCCTTAACCTAAGTCAGTGTTTTATGCAGCACCTACCTTGTGTCGCGGCAGTTTCCGGCAGTGTTCATGTCATGTGACGTAGGTCATTGTAGGATACGCTCATATGAGTCGTATTTGGAGGTTGATAAATACGACTTATGTTGTCGTTTAAGTTGGAGGACTTGTTGATAAATATGTGTGGGGGGGGGGGAACGGGTCTGTCTCACATCTGAGGGGTATATTTTCTACAAAAAAACAACACCATTTTTTTGATAAACCATTCTGTTAATGTTAGGGGGGGGGGGGGGGGGGGGGGGATCGATACAGCATAGTATCGTGATATTTGCCATGGCAATACTGTATCGATACACGGACGCCAAGTATCGATATTTTATTATATAAATTGCAGATGGGACTTTTAACTTTTTGGTACTAGAATAATAAAATCTATTGCTTTTTTAGTCCTCTAGAAAACTAGAAACAGGACCATATAGAGGACTGAAAAAGTGATGTGAACAAACAGAGAAATGTAGCTTTTTAGATAAACAGATGTTGACAAAGTTTGACTTTAGGGACCTAATTGGACCTAATATTTAAAATTCCAATAAAATTGAATCGCAACATAAATATCGTGATAATATCGTATCGTGGGGCCTCTGGTGATTCCCACCCCTAGTTAATGTCTGGTCATTTGGTATCCTATCTAAAAAAAATCCATTTATCAATGTGTTGGAAAATGGATTTGTGTGAAGCAACTCAACGCATATTTAATGAATGCATAATTTGCATATTACAACATAAAACCCACAGAGAAGTGTAACCATAGACTGTATAAAAGAAGAGTGTATCGGTGTAAACACACAGTAAATCCTGTCATAATGAAGAGCACGAAACGACTATATGAAGCCGTCCTGTATCTCATCTGAACCCATTACCCACTCTGTGAAGTCTCCTCACTTCACAGCAACGTTTCCAACACTTAATAGAGGAATCCCATGGGTGGTAATTACGTTTGAGCACAGATAACAAGGATTGTATTTCATACTTGGATAATAACTATTAAAAAGAGTGTTTTCCAATTAATTAAACACACTGTCTTTAAGTAACCTCTGGACATTTGCCCCGCGGGCTAAGCTAATTTATAAGGTACTGGGGCGGAAAACAAACGAGCGCTCCTTTCATGTGAAAATCTTCATAAAAGAGTCAGCACCGTGGAGAATACGAGGGGAACTGCACTGCACATTTGCCTGAATATTCAACTTTGTACATGCAAATTGTTAACATAACTTTTTGATATGATAAACCCGCAGCACAGTGTCGTTTCATGGGCAGGCCTACTGGGGGTCTCGACTTGGCGGTGATGAAAGAGTCATCCGAGCTTTTCCGAGCCGTTGCTTCGTACCGCAGGAAGCTCTTAGTGTATTTAATATCAGACTGAGGAGAAGCCTCTCGAGTATCATTACCAGAAGAGGAGAATAAGAGGTGCGTTCACCTCGGATGCTTTAATGAAAGATGCTTAAAAAAGCGTGAAAATGCCATCCCTAATCTGCTCGCCCCCATCTGTAGAGGAGCAGCTTAAAGTCGCATCGCTCGCACCATTTCCCCCAGTCAGTGCAGTCATGCTCGTGATGTGCTTAGAGAGGCTCCTTAAGGAGAACGTTTTCACATTACTCAGGCTTCATTATCCCTAATCAATATTCGTTTAGCATCGCAGGTTATAGACGCCACCTCAGATCGAGGCTCCACAACCGCTCAGGAAAAATAACATTTACTCATTTGGCGCTTTAATCCACACCGACTTACATTTGAGGAACAAAATACAAGCATCAGTAAAGTGGGACGTGTATATCTATATAAGTGACAAGAGGTATTAGCAAGAGCAGGTTTGTTTTTAGTCAGAAAAAAAAGTGTCAGCTGCAGTATTTTAGGTAAAAAATGACTAAAATAAACTTGAATTAAAAGAGTCTATAGAGGAAACCAAGGAGAGGAACATTTCTGGTGTTGGTCACAAATCATTTAGCTCTGTTTGATTTAACGCTCTGTTAAAACACAGAGTCAAAGTTGTTTCCTGTAAATCTACCCTGACGGTGATGATCTTTACTCCTGATCTGGCAGTGGCATCAGCGAACCTAAACGACTTAACAGATTAATAGTTAAGTGTCCCAAAACAACATATATGTATGGAAGCCCATTTCCGCCACTGTGATGAAAAAAAAGATAGTGTAAGTCTTTGTTTTGAGACATTTCTTAAAATATTGAGAACTTAAGAGAACCAAAATTTTACATTATAATATATCAACTATTTAAACTGGCGAGGCAAAGATACTGCGTGAGGCCAAAGGGGCAGGTGTGGTAAAAACAACAGGAGCTGCTAACACCTAATTCAGCTACTGTAATTAGAGACAATACGATAAATTGTGGTGGTGGAGCAGTGGATAAGACACATGCCTTTGGTGTGAGAGACCCGGGTTAAAATCCAGTGTGTCCCTGAGCAAGACACTGAACCCCTCGTTGCTCCAGAGGCGTGCGATGTCTGACATGTATAGCAATTGTAAGTCGCAATGGATAAAATCGTCTGCTAAATGAAAGCTAACTCAGTGGCAACATTTTACTTCCTGTTTCCATCCCACAAAGCATCATGGGAACTGTATTCCCCTACATAGAAGTAAGACTAAAAGAATAAAAACATGAGTTACAAGATCCACTAAAATCTACTTTTTTCATGTTGCACTAAGATATTGTGACATCATCTTTTGTTGTTTTCTGATGTTAGTTTTCAAGCTAATAATAAAAAGGTTTATTAACTATTTCAGCTCTTTAAATAAAGAAAAACAAACAGAGACGAGCCGGACAGGCAGGTCTGCCACCTTAAATAGCTGCTGGATCGTTCAGTAATTAGGATCAATTTAATCAATGAAGCTCCTGACAGGAGCCGTCAGATCGGCCGGCGACCTGAGGGCCGGCTGGCTCGGCTCTTACCTGGCAAACCTGGAAATCCTGGCTGCAGAGCTTCGTCCTGCTCATCCAGGAGAGAAGCCGCGTGGTGACAACATCACAAAGAGACTAATAAAGACTTTTTTCAGTGCAGAGTGAATACTTTCACTCTTCTCCTGCTGGGAGGAAAGTCTCCCTTAAGTCACCCTGCTCTTCTAATTATAGCCCCCACAAATGAGATTAGACTGCGAGCTGAGCTCAAACACAAACTGACCTCACCCGAGAGGAGCAACGTTAACACAACAACAGACTGAAACTCTGAATATCTCAGCAGCTGTGAGAGAAAGCAGCAGGAAGCAGGCGAGTTTTTAAAACTTTAAAGCTTTCAGGGCATCACCTGTAAAGCATCTACCAATACTGAGTCTTCCTCTGAGCTCCTCCTGATGCTGCACACTGGGAAAGCGGCTTTAAGTTTTCTCCAGAGAGAAACAGAGGCACAATCGTGGCATTTATTGTCTTCCATATGTAAAAACCAGCAACAAAACTTAGGGCCCCTGTCCACCAAAGTGTTTTTTACCAGCTGAAAACGCCAAGCTGGGAGCACTGCGGTGCGCTTTGGAGGCGCAGCGGCGGGGGGGGGGTTGCTGTGGTTGCTATGATACATAATTTCCGTGGCGGTGATATGCTGCAAGTAGGCTACTTAATTTTACTGAGATTAAAAATGTCACCCCAGAGTAGGGTAGGCCTACTTGCTTTGGGACGGACTCGCCGGTTCATCAGATTTTGCGGACGTTTCATTCAAGAGCTGCGATGGCTCGGTGCGATTGGACGGCTGGGTAAAAAGTAACAGTGACGAGCACTGCGTTTTGCCCAAAGTTGAACATTTTTCAACTCTTGACGACCGGAAAACAAGTCTCAAGAAAAAACGCTTTGGTGGACTCAGGTCCTTACACTGAAAGAAACTAGCTGCCTTTACAGACACTCCTTACTGCAGGTAATTAATCATCATCACATAGAATAATAAATATTTACAGAATATATTTACATATTACCAATATTTACACCAAGAATGAATATTTACATAAATACAAATTTATATCAATAAATCAATAACAGATACACTCGAATAATCCCATAAATCAGCATCGTTGATGCTTCATGGTTTGCTCCTGTGCTTGGGCCTCCGCCCCCTGCTGAGGAGACAACCCTGCTTTACCCGTTTGAGCTGATTTGATACTGGAACAGAGTAGATGCACTAAATACTATGTTGTGAACCGTGACTTTTACTGACTGAGGTTTCTTTTCACACAGGCAGGACGGCCAGATCCCCCCTGCGCTTCCTCAAAGTTATCAAACGCTTCACAGCTTAAATAAACAATCAAAATCAGAATGTGTATTTCTTCCTGCTTTCTCAATAATCCCCACCTACATAGACCTATTTCAGGTAGTGGAGCCCCTGGTCTCCATTACTTTTCGACTAAAAGTGGAGTTAATTATACTCTGGATACTCTCTGTGTCGCTAAATCAAACCTGTAAGTGTAATTATATAAATATTAACTCTCTAAACTCTGATCCTGGCGCTGGAGTGAAAGCTCTCCACTGACTGCTGGGAAACGGGGCACCGTGCTTTTGACCTGGGTCTAAACTTTAACACAGTTTGAAAAGTAAATGAAGTAGTATCTGTTAATGGGTTTTTTAATACTGATTATTCTCTTCCTTCTGACACCTGGCTGTTTTGCAAAAGGTGAGCCACCGTAACTTAAACCAATCCGATCTGGAAAAGCGTGTATATGTGACGGCTAATGTCTGCAAAACGGCGATTTTACGCTGCAGTTTGCTATAGTGTTGCAACACAAAGGAGGCTAACCGTTCAGCTGCGCACATCGGCCGTGAGGCTGAGGGTTAGCTGGTCGACAAGCATTTATTTACTGACTTAGGTTTAGGCGTAAGGTTAGGGCAAGTTGCCTCGGGGGGCTGTCAACTCCTTTTTTTTTTTCTTTTCAACTCCTTAAACACAAACAACGCTAGCTAGTTAGCGACCAAAAGCGCTACTAGCGTTTCTGGTAACGCCAGGGCGTCAAATACACACGAACCTGGGGCAGAATCGCCATTTTGCGTACAATAGCCACGTTTTTTCCAAAGCGTGTATATGTGATGCCTGAGCATGTGAACCGGCTGCTTAAACTTATGTTGCCTTGCTGTTAGCTGCCACGCTAACACCTGTTTAACAAGCTAGTGGTTAGCTTGCATTTCTAATCTGTTTTTTAATGTAATGTAATAAAATTCTTTGAGGTGCAGGTGTTAAAATAAAGGTTTTAAAACACCAAACATGACTGTCTTTATTTTGCAAACTTAATTTTAAATTTTTTTTTTTCTCAGGAATATGGAAACACCTTAAGTGTTTAACACTGGTTAAAAAATGACACTCCTAAGAGAGTTAATGTCTAACACTAGAATAAAGTGTTATTAAAAACTAACACTGGTGAGAAGTTTTACATTTTAACTCCATAAAGAGTGAAAAACTGGACTAAACTCCAAAGACAGTTAAATTAACACTCTGTCGTGTGGCCCCATATAAAAGTGCTGAAATCAACTGACAGTGTTTAATTTGATGAGCTGATTTAACTGTAATTAAAGAATATTTGGAATAAATTGTGTGTTTACCTTATAAATCATGAAACTTTTATCTCCCTTACAAATTACAACAGCTGATTTTAAAGGTGAAAAGCATCACTTTTTAATAACAGTGATTCTCATATTACTGCTGACGTTGTCTCTGGTGTTATTTGGTATCGGATTAAAAACACGTTTTGTGTTGTCGCCACCTTCACTGCACATTATCTGGTCTGACTGACTCATCTCCGCGAGTTTTAACACACATTTTCAGTTTCACTTGAAGTGTGTGGGGAGTGAAAGTAGTTTGTGTATAAACGGAAACAGACTTGGTGAATATGAAGCAGTGGCTGAAAGTGAAACAAAAGCGCCAGCGGTTTTCCATCGTTTGAGCCTCGACTGCTGCTCTTTTCATGACGTCACCTCGTCCTCTTCTTCTGTGGGGGTTTAACAGCAAACGAATCAGCTCCACCAGCTGTTTATCTCCCATCAGCCAATGAGCTTGTGTTCTCACAGCAGCAAAAGGTCACACATTAAATTTTGACATACTTGTTCAGCAGTATTTCCGTGTTAGGCTACTTTATACTTCTACATGTATTTCACACTTTTGTAGGATACGACGCAGTGCTGCACTATACTCAGCAGTAAAACTGTCGCTATATTGAGGAACTACAGCTTGAAAGGTTCAGTGTATACGTACTACATTTTAGCGCCATCTAGTGGAGAGGGTTGTGAATTGCAACCAACAGCAGAGTCACTGCTCCCCCCTCCCTTTGCAAGCGAGCAGGGGGAAGCTACGGTGCTAAATAATACGTGTGGTCCTCCATTTGACCAGACTACTAACTACTACTTCATATGCATTCATTGTAGTGATGAAATGCGCTCTGTTGAGCAGTTTGTCTGTTTGGGCTACTGTAGAAACAGGTAAGAGGAGCCGGTTCATTATGTGAGGCCTTTATACACCACTGAAAACATAGTTATAGATATTATATTGCATTTCTGTCAATAGATCCTCCTAAATATTACACACTGAACCTTTAAAATACTCACATGCATCTGTTAAAAGATTAATATTTTATAATGATAATTTGCTGCAGAATGTGTACGTTCACATTTTGATCTAGTACATTTTACTGATAATACTTTTACTTAAGTAACATTTCAAATTCAGGACTTCTGCTGGTGTTTTTAGACTGTGGTGTTACTACTTTTATTTAAGTAAAGGATTCTTTGTTTGGTGGCATTTTAAACCAAAGCGGAGCTGAATTATAACATCAGGTAAACAACGTTTACAAGCACGTGAGCTAATTATCGGGTGTTTGATTCCGGCTGCATGTGGTTAGTGTTTATGAGGTGGAGATGACAGCGGCTCTCTCTCTCTCTCTCTCTCTCTCTCTCTGTCTCCCCCCTCTCTCTCTGTTCAGTCTGTCGGAGGGTTCAGCGGTGATCAGTTCAGCAGCAGCGGAAGTGGAAAACTTGCAGCAGACGCACACAAACTAAACCCGGCTGCCACCTGCGATGCTGCTGGATGCTGGTCCGTTTTCAAAACTCCTCTTCCCTCTTTTTCTTCTCCTTCTTCTTCCTCTTCTCTTCCCTCTGCTGTCCCGGGGAGACGCGCGCTTTCGCTCTCCGATGTGAGTTCGCCCGTGCGTAATAGTCCGGCTCCGTGCGCGCCGTCATGGCTTATCCTCAGGGTTTCCTCTTCCAGCCGTCCGTGTCTCTGGCTCTGCACTCCTGCCCGTCCTTCGGCTCCGGGGTCATCTTAGGACCGCGGACTGAGGAGCTCGGCCGCTCCTCTTCGGGCTCTGCCTTCGCTCCGTACTCGGGATCAGCGACCTCTCCCGGCTTCAACTCCCACCTGCCGTACGGCGGAGAGCCCCGGGCCGCCGCGACCCTCAGCTCCTTTGTGGTGAGTGTCCGCACCGGAGCGGGTCGGTACACCTGGGTTCTAGTTTGTGATTAAAAAAACCCCCCAAAGTGTTGACTTTCGGTGCGTAATGCAGCTCAGAGCGTGAAAGAAAAGTGTCGCTTTTAAATGTGTGGGTTCGGTTTCAAAGGGTGTTTTTAATTCACTGTGTGACAGAACATTTCAGTTTCAGAGTCGACTGATAAAAGTTTAATTTAAAAACATAGTGTTTCCTCTATTTTCGTCTTTAATGTTTTTAATTTCCATATTTGAATAAAAAATAAAATAAGAAGCTGAAAATAACAAATTCAGATTATTGTTTATTATTGTAACCCTAACCTGAAATCATTTTGTCTTCAATGTTTGTTTTTTTGCTCTCAAATTTTTAATTTAATGTGTTGACTCATTTTTTTAAAGCCATATATTTTTCATTTAAAGTAATTTGTTGAGTAAAACCTGCAGCTACAACTTCACATTTAGTTTTTTCCTTTTTATATAATTAATCCAAGAATTACCTGAAACAACTGCAGCACAATCCATCAATATAAACTGACTCCAATAATCTTGTTTGTGTGTGAAAACGTTTCAATTAGAAAGATTAGAAAAATAAATGTTGAAATATCCATAATGTGATTTTTAAAGGAAGGTTTCAGCTGGAGTGTTTGTGATGCCCGTGGCCTCGTTTTGGACGCACTGTGCTCAGTGCAAATTAAATTCTGTTTGTCTGTCTGCGTGTTTTAATTAAACCTTTATTTAATGGCGTTAGTCCCGTTAAGATTAGGAATCTCCTTTTCAGAGAGAGCTGCCAAGAAAACAGCTTCAGCTCACGGACGTTAAAGCTGCAGGCAGAAAACACGCTGAAAACAGGCAGAAGATCTCTGGGGTCAAAGATCACAGCTGCGTTCACACGGGAGGGAGAAGGCGTTTTTAATCTTTTCATCATTTCATGTTTCAGACTTCTGGGTACGATCCGTCCTCGGGGATCTCCGGCTCCTTAGATTACCACCCGTTCGGGGCCCTGGGGCCCTACGCGTACGGAGACCCCACCTACAGGAAGAACGCCACGCGGGACGCCACTGCCACGCTGAAGGCCTGGCTGAGCGAGCACCGGAAGAACCCGTACCCCACCAAGGGGGAGAAGATCATGCTGGCCATCATCACCAAGATGACCCTGACTCAGGTGTCCACCTGGTTCGCCAACGCCCGCCGGCGACTGAAGAAGGAGAACAAGATGACCTGGACGCCCAGAAACAGGAGCGAGGACGAGGAGGAGGAGGACAACATCGACCTGGAGCGCAACGACGAGGACGAGGAGCCGATGAAGCCGAGTAACAACGAGGAGCCGGAGTCGAGGAGCGAAGCCGGTGAGTGAGAGGAGAGAAAGCTTCTAGCAGCAGCAGCAGCTCTGAGCTCCTCTGCAGAGAGAAAATCAATAATCAATTAAAGCCAAAATGACAAATATTTGCTGGTTCCAGCTTCTGAAACGAGTGGATTTCCTGGTTTCCTTCTGTTTTTTGGGTTTCGGACTGTTGGTCAAACAAAACAAGACGTTTAAAGACCAAACGACTGATTAATCGATCAAGAAAATATTCTGCAGATTAATCGATGATAATAATTATCATGCAGCCGTAAACAGCACAGAAACAAAGAGTTGTGCATAAAACTGAAGTCAGGAAAATATATGATCATATACGGCAGTACAGGAAGTATTCAGATCCTTTACTGCAGTTAAAAATACAAGTATTGTTTTGAAAAGTGTCACTTAAATCAAAGCCAAATGTACTTAGAGTAAAAGTACTCATAGTGCAGAATATTGGCCCCTGTGAGTGTTTCACTATTATATATTTACAGTTTTACTCAGTTGTTAGTTTATTAAAATGCAGTCAAAGTACTTCAAATATACACATTCATCGTATGTATTCGGGTAATATAACAAGATATTTGAAGACTTCACGTCGTTTTATTGACAAATTCGGATCAAAACGTTTGTGTCTAAATGAATCTGTAAAGTAGGAATCAGATAAATGTGGTGCAGTAAAAAGTAGCGTGACATAGAAATACTCGAGTAAAGTACAAGTCCTGCAAGGACACTTGATCCACTGTTTATAGACGTTAAAAACGTTTGGGTCTAAATCTTTTTTAGTGTTTGAAATAAAATCTGATCAGCTGACGTCTTTACTGTGTTGATATCTGTGGTTACTGATTACAGAGAGACAGTAAATAATAAATATAATAAAGAATAAAAACTTGGAAAGAGGAGAGAAAAGGTGTACTACGTGTATTACTGTAGTAGTGTTGTATAGTGTCAGAAAATGGTGAAATAATCCAAAAACCCAAAGAGACTTTTTTTCAGTTTATTTTGAAAATCTTCACATTTCAGATTATTTTATTTTCTGGTTGCTGATCAGCTGTTTGTTGCAGCTGATAATAGTTTTATTGTCTGACTGAATCTGCCGTTTGTTTGTTGAATATGTGGGAAGGTTGTTGTTTTAATCAAAAGAATCGTTAGCTGCAGCCCTTCATGTCAGTGTGCGTGTTCTCCTGCTGACCACTTCCTGTCCCCTCCAGCTCCTCGCCGCCCCCCCTCCGTTGGAGACTCCTGCGTGTCGGCGTGCAGAGAGGACAGCGGCGACACCGACCGAAGCCTCACCGACCCGGACTTTAAAGACTCCGGGGACCGGAGGCTGCCCCTCCTCCCGGGCCCCACCTCCACAGGGGGCCCTCCTCAAATCGCACCAATCAGAGTGTCAGAGCTGGAACGGACATCGAGCCCGTCGCCTAAAGAGCACTCCGACTCCATCCGGGGGCCAAATCCGGCCCCTAAACCCAAACTGTGGTCCTTGGCTGAGATCGCCACCTCGTCGGATAAAAATAAAGGATCTAATGACTCTTCACAGAGCGGGGGGCCGGGACAGCCGCAGGCCTCGGTCCACCACACGTCCACGCCCCGGACCCCGTTCTCACACAGCCCCGCCCTGCCCCGACACCTCTACTACACCTCCCCCTTCATCCCCGGATACTCCAGCTACGGCCCTCTGGGGCCCCTCCACGGCAGCTCACACTTGGCCTCAACGACGCATTTAAACGGATTACACCAGACGATGCTGCAGAGGGCCGAGGCCCTGGCCAGAGACTGCAAACTACGCAGTCAGAGCCAGCTGGACCTGCACGAACTGAAGAAGGGCATGACAAACGTGTAGACCCCGGGGCCCGGAAAACTTTTTATTTACTGGAACCGGTTTGTTGGATTCTCCTCTGAAACGTCCTGGATATCAAAGAAAACTATGAAACACAGACAAAAGGCCCCGCAGAGGCCCCTGACTTTTATTTAGAAACAAATACTGGATTTCAGACGGCGTTTTTCTATGTTGATAAGATGTAATCTTTGTAGTGCGTTTCTGCACAGAACCTAAAGAATCATTAAAAGCTAGTTTTATTAATACGGAACTGACCGACTGACGTTTTTCAGTGGAAATTACGCAAAATCAAATCACATCGCTGCACAAAACTGCTCAGGGAAAACACGAACAGGAAGTTGTTTTTTTTTTAATGAGACGTTCAGAAAAACTGAGTGTCAGGAGAGAAATGACAGTTAATTAAAAAGGAAAAGGTTTTTAAAATCACTGAATTCATTTTCCTGTTAAAAAGCCCGTTCACAAAGCGGCGCCGCCGAACCAACACGTTCTCTCTCCAAACTCGTCACCAGTGTCGGGGGTAGTTACTCAAAAAAAGTAATGGATTACACATTAGCCTACTAGTTACTTTTTTTAAAGGAGCTATATGTAGTTTTTCAATGAAATTACTTATCTATGAATAAAATTTTCATTGCCTTATTATCAATAGGCTCAAAACTCTGTTTTCTCTGTTGCTTGCATCAGACACTATTCTGCGATAAATGGGAGGTCACCGGGTCGGATTCAGCCCTGAATAGGACGGGTAGATAACGCAGTAAGAAGTTTATTAGTGTACGGAGAGAGTGAGGAAGGTAGGAAATGGATATGTGTTTTTCTGAGGGCGACTGGATTAGTTATGCGGATTTAGTATGAATGAAAGCTGAGGGTAAATAAAACCTGAAGGGGGCAGTAATGCAACGCAATGGATGACAGCTGCCGTAAAAACTCAAAGAAGAAGAAGGATTCAGCCCTGTGCGCGCTCCCAGCAAAACAGGCTCCACGTAAGGATCCAAAACAACAACAAAGGTTTATGTGCTGAAGCCCATCAGACCAAACAGGTTCAGATGATGTCCAGTAAGAACAAAGTGAACATGCAGAGTCGAACGTTAACTTATCCGGTGGAAAGTTGTAACGCTTTCCATATTAGTTCACCAACTAACGCGACCCATGTTACCATCCTGTCTACCACCGGTATCATGTCAAAGTGTTGGTTGTTCGCTGCGCTGAATGAAGTAACGTTACGGCGCCGGTGTTGATCTGCCTCTGAGACGGGAACGTTGAAGTAACGGAGCCTGAACATGTCTGGAGAAAAGCCGCAGCCTGCGTTTATTGCAGGATTTCTGTATGAAAGTGTTTCGGATTATTCATGAGTTCAAGCGAGCACGCGTACGAGCACACGCCTTGTTGCAATCCGCACCGCTAGTGGCCGCTGGAAACTCCATAATGCTCCTTTAAACTAATACCTTACTTTACTAGATTACTCACTGCTGAAGGTAACTAGTTACATTACTTTTGGATTACTGCGTAACTTCACCTGCGATGCACAATAACAAGTTACACCTCATATTATAATGAGGACATACACTTTGTAATATTATGCTCTTTAATATTACAAAGTTGTGAACATCAGCCCGGCATTTGTCAAGAGAAGAACAAGGCTACAGTACAGCCAGTGGCGCCCTCAGAAAAGTTTCCTAGGGGTGGCCACTGAAAATCCTTCCACTAAACCAAAACCCATAAATTCTATTATGCAGCATACAGACTAGTTCAATACTACGTAAAAATATGAGTTAAGGAATCACAGACTGAATTCCTTTGGTTTCTTATTTTACAGTTAAAATTGTCTTAATGTCCACAGACCTAAAACCAGTTCAGTTCAGTCCATAAAAATCCTGTTTGATGTGTTATCTCTGTGTGTTGGGCAATTGTTCTTTAAATAGGCAAGTTGACCTTTTCCTTAAAAAGACAAGTACAGCTTTTATTTGTAGGAGTGCATTGACGGGGAGGAACAAAACATTTACTGGGAACAACTCAAGATTACAGACATCATGGAGCTTAAATATATATTTCAATTCAAATTGAAATATACGATATGTGTCTGTATAGAGTTGTGTAATTATTTATTAACGTACTATTTCACAAGTTTGGTGTTATTCTTCTTACAAACATCTACGATAGATATTCGTGAATATCCCATTTTTCAACCACCGATTTGACCAGTGTTATATTTCTATGTAAAAATGGCACCAACTATTTCAAAACACAGATACCAGTAAAACTACAATACTCTCTCTCTTGCTTCTGTGTTTTAACATGTCAACAGACAGCATGGCTCCACAAAACACAGCGAGAGGGAGGAGTTTATTCACACAAGTTACAGTATCACCGTCACAAACCTAAATTAAGAATTTATTATTTAAGCCGACACAACCAAGCTCAGAACAGATGAGCCTACACAAGCAAAGAGCAGTGAGCTCAACACCAATGAAGTCAACAAGGACGCGCGCAGACAAGGTTTTAGGGATCCAGAGATCCTGCGATCATAATGGAAAGACTGTCCGCCAACATTTATCCCATTCCCAGCTCCACCTTTCATACAGCAGCGAGCAGCAAACTGGCCTAATAATCCCGAATAATGAGGCAAAATGAAAGTGGCTATATGACAACAGCCGTCATCCGTAGCCTGGGCCCCGTTTCAGAAAGCAGGTTCAACAAACTCTGAGCTGTCAAACTCCGGGTTTATCGTTTCAGAACAGCTGATCAGCTCTGAGTATGTTGAATCTGATGGAAACGCCTGCGTGGGGATGAAGAAAAAGCCTCATCAATGGAGCTCCGCTACTACGAATCACCATGGCAACGGGTAAATAAAGGCGGAGCCTCCATTTTAATCAGCTGGAGCTAGAAATATGAACGCGGACCCTGATTGGTCCGATTGGTCCGATCGATTCGTTAACAATATTACATTTTATACAGCATTCATCATTTACCAGACTGGAATTTCCTTAATGAATGATGAAGAGCTCAAATTCTCCTGCAGCCTGTTATTCATTTTAAACACCTACAGGCCTGTTTATTCATTTTAAACAGCTACAGGCCTGTTTATTCAGCTGCAATAACTGAAGATGAAAAGATTAATCGAACAGATTAGACACAGTTTAGGCTCCTCATGGACCTGTGGTTGTAAAGTGACAGTCCGACTGTATGGCTGTTATTTTTTTGCAATGTAAAATGTGTCTAGGTTCAAACTGACTGTGAAATTTTAGACGTCTTTGTCACATTAATAAAACCTGGCTCATTTTGTATTTTATGAAATGCTGTCAAAACACATTCAGACTATCAGATAATGAAAAACTCACTTTTAAACTACATTTATTTGTTTCAGCTGCAGAACAGTCATCCTCACTCAGAGATATTCACATCATATCCAGCTGATAACTACGACAGGAAGGTTCAATCAGTGCGACTACAAGATGAGAGATTACTGTTCACTGATCAGTTTCAACAGCATACTGTAGCTCACGGTAAGTGTTTTCGTGCAACTGTTGCCAGCCTGACTGCTGCCTTAATGTCCACAGAGTCACTGTAGTTTATAGATTTGATTCTGTGCTGAGGATAAATCCACGATGTCCAAAGATAACTCTCTGTCCAAACATCGATGACAAAGCGTCATGTTCAAGATCATGTTTGGGAAAAAAAAAAAAAATTATAGCCTATTTAACATAATTTTGATGTTTCTAAAGACCTAACTGTGTTCCAGTATGTGCTTTGATGTGGACAGTCTGAAGGCTCTGCAGGAGGAGTCAGAGAGAAACTCAGCCTTGGTTATAAACCTCCTCCCGAGCAGGTCAGGTTCACAGCATCAGTTGCCGGAGTTACAGACCTAGAGTTTATCTGATCTCGCTCTCTGAAACCGAAAACTCAGAGTTTCCCTCATCTCGGGCTCAAGTTACTCAGAGTTTTCACTAAACCCGCTTTCTGAAACAGGCCTCTGGTCCAGCACAACAGTTTGCCCTGCAGAGACCAGCAGCAGAGTCAGGATGATAAAAGATGCCTTCACTCACCACAGAAAGGCCCGGCGGTTTCTCCTCTGCGCAGACTTCTGGCTGACTGAAGTTTTCCAGACAGTCCGGCGACTCGTCGCGACCCTGCAGGGTTTGTGATGCTGCTCGCTGGAGCGTCTGTTGCGATGTTTACCCTTCTAAGTGACGTTGAGGCCCAGTTTCACAGCATCGTCCAGGTGACTCTCGCTGTTCTCACGTTTTTCAGTCCTCTCAGAAAGATGAAGGTGAAAACAGGCACAGGACGGTCTCCCTCCAAGCATCACGTTAACAGCCGGTCGCACGCGGCGCTGTCTGGCAGGGGCTTCAGTGTTAGCACGACGTTAGCTTGCTGTTAGCGATGATGCTAACCTGTTGCTATCTGCAGACTAACATCACACACAGTACAACACACAAAACTGGGTAGCAGTGTGAGAAACTTATTATAAACTAGCCGGGCTGCTCTCTGTACATTAATTAAATTAAACTTTTCTTTCTTCTCCACAGGAAACACATTCAGCACAACGCCGCTCTGCTCTGCCTGTTACTCCCGCCCCTTAACCAATCACAATTTTAGACACATGATTGCCATCTACATGGACGAATCGGAGGCCTCTCTTAAAATAAACATCATATTACAGCTCAGGGTCAGAGGTTACTCTCTTAAAGTGGCCTAATGTGACAACACTTGTATGCTGCTATTCACCTTATAAAGAGGTGGTGTTCTGCTCATTTTCAGGTTCAAAGTCTGTGCTGCCTTGCAGAAAAATGCTACCATAGCGCAAATCGATAGACTCGACTCTACTCGGCTCTGCGCCCTCTAGCACCCAGAGGTCGTCATAGCGACGCCACACACTACTGCCGAGACGTGATGTTCAATGCGACACACACACCAGCGACCAACACGGCTTTCTCTTTTTTAAGTTAAAGCGTTGTAAAGTAAAGACAGATAAGCGGTATGAAAACCTTCCTGCTGTGTTTTCCTCTGCCGTTGTTGCTGCAGCGGTCTGTGTGACGGCGGGAGCAGAGGGCTCTGTGAGCGGGCGGCCGGCCGGCCTCACACGCTCCTCCCGCGGGTCACAGCAGGCTTCTCGTGGAGCTCCTCAACTCCGAAAATATTCAAACACATTTTTGTTCCGCTTCTCGTTAAACTGTCAATATTGGAAATCTACGCAGCTGATTTCACCTCAAAACTTCTCAGAAGTGGTTTTAGTGATGAAATAACACACGAAAACTGTAAAATATAAAACTTTCTGTTGCCTCTGTCTGGTGCAGCAATGATGATGCAGTGAATAGTGAATATTCTCTCTGACCAATCAGCAGTCTGTCGTGTTTTCACGTCACATTTTAGTTTCCCTCAGCTCGCTTGGAACCTCGACGGAGGTGACACGAAAAAAAGTAAAAAAAGTACCTGGAAGCAGGAACAGGTGCAACATTTCTACAATGGAAAACCAACCAAAGGCGAGTCGAGCCAAAGGGCCTCCGCTCAGACTAGCTTGGTTTGAGGGCCTGAGCCCGCCAGCCGCTTGGCGAGTGTTATGACGCGTTTTCATTGTGACGTCACAAGTACAGGAAGTGAAGGCTGGACTAAAAACGAACTGTTTTCAGTTCAGAACAGAGTTTTCTGTGGGAGATGGGAACTCCCTTTGGGCTTTTTCACTTTACAAACCTGTTACATGCACAGAAAAGATATAAACTCAATAAAGGAGACGGGAAAAAGCCAAAAAGCAGAATATGACCTCTTTAACTCAACTGCAGGGGTTACAGAATATATACAGTATATAGCATTTTATACATATGCTCCGTGCCAGTGGGGGACACTGGGGTGGCCACCCATTTTCTTGGTGTGGCCATGGCCCCCCCTGGCGGCGCCATTGAGTACAGCACTATAACGCTTAGAACTTTAATTGGACATTTCATTTCTTTTTTAAATAATGAATTTCATTTCAACATAACCTAAAATAAGTTGTCCTTCCAACCAGTGCAAATGTTAATTTGTTGAAAATAATATCAATAAAAAAATAAGACACTGGCCCTCATCACAATATCAGATGATGCCGAGACTTCAAAGGAAAAACTTATCATCTGTAATTGTACTCTGATCTGTGCAGTTAACAGACCAAACCCACACAACAGACTTACTGTAGCTCACCAGCTGAACTGTGGCTTTAAAGTAGATTATTCCCTCTGACTGGACACGCTTATCAAAGAAGTGGTTATACATGATGAGCAGGAGTCTCTCAAACCGTTTGTCAGACAACCTGTTCCTCCTCGGAGTCAGCACGAGACAGCCCAGGCTAAAGAGCCTCGCCACGCTGTCCATACCACCGTAAACCCTGCTACTGCTGAGTGACTGAAGCTAAGCAGGTTTGGGCTTGGTGTGCCAGTAGGGGGCAGTCTTCCCAGAGGTCGGAAAAATGTTTCGCAAAAACTCACGAAAAGCGACGTTTGATTTATTTTTCTCTCCTCCCGTTATGCAGAAATGTAATCAGCAGTAATGTGTTACTTTGTAGCCCAACCGCCTCCTTACTCTTTCCTGTTAAACATCATATACCTGCCTTTACCATCACAAACTGACGCTACAGGGCTGCCCACACTGCGCTGAACTATGGCGCTACAGGGATCCCCAGAGCGTTACAAACTGACAACGATGGGCCTTGACAGAGACGTTTTATAGAGGAGACACGCCACTCAATCACGTCCTCAACACAACTCTATGGGGAAAGACCGTAACGACAAAGATGCAGGTTGTCCCGCCTCTCCCGCTAGAAAGCCAATCGTCTGCTTTTAACAGCCAAAGCGGGAAACATATTTCAGCCAATCGTGTGGCTCCACTGACGTAAGGGTTCGTTTTACTTCTACTGCGCATGTGTGGAAGAGGTGACGCATGCAGAAGTACAATTGGTCGGGGAAAACGCTTTTTAAACCTTATTTTGGGGCAAAGTCGTCAAACTTTTTCAGCGATTTCTATCAGATTTTGCTGCTGATTCTGTTCGTGTAGTTTTTATGTCCCAGTGAAAGTGCAGATCAGACTCTCTGCCCATTCAGTCAGACAGGAGCTCGGTCTTGTTAGTCCGATACAGCTGCCCGGAGGCGTTGTCAAGATGGCGGCCGAGTGGCATGACTTTGGCCTTGACCATGTGTCCATATGTGACGAGTCGGGTAGTGAGAACGGGTTGACCAAGCGGGGGCCACGGCCCCCCTGATACAATTGCTGGCCCCCACACTGGCCTCCTTGCAGTTCAAATATGCATAATATGCTATTAAATCAAATCATTAATGTCTGTTTTTTTTTTATAAAAGTAGAAACAGACAGGTGGGGAGTTAAACTCATCGGTAGTTTAACTCATCGCGAACCAGAATCTGGACTAAAGCCTCCTCAGGGGGCGCCGCAGAGCTGGAGGGGAGGCAAAGCAGCGGCAGGAGGTAGGCCTGGACGATTTGACTTAAAATCAAAATCAATTAACAATTATTGTTATCATTATTGCACCTTTATCACCAGGCAAGTGAATTAAGAACAGATTCTAATTTGCACTAACGACCTGACAGAAGACAAAGGCCTCCTGAAGGGAACGGGTACAGAAGACGTAGGACAGCAACAAACCTTAAAAACCATTCAGGCACAAAGACACAGAATAATTAAACACTGACAACAAGACACAACATACAACAATCTACAGAGAGTAGACGATACAACAAATGGAACAACAGTTAAATGACATGAACAAGACAGCAGCAGGGCAACAGATAACAACAACACATGAAGCAGGTCCAGGTTTCTTTAAGTAAGCTGGTGATTTTTCCTGTAAATGTGGCCGTAGGGACCAGAGCAGAGAGTTTTAGTGTTTCTTGCAGTTGGTTCCACTGAGTGATGTTTGCTGTGGGGATTTATAACCGGATGTGACTAGAAGAGCAGGTGCTGTAGGAGCAGGAGGGATCAAGTAGACATCTCGAATAGATTTGGACTGTAAATACGCTCAACTATTAAAGGTGGGATATTTTTTTTATTATCTACATGTTAGTAAGGTAATATTGACGTGCACGTAACAGAGACGTGTTTCCCCTATATTCAGCGCATCGCCACTGCTGAATGAAGAGCGCCACTACTAAAATATCACATGATCATTAATATCTATGTGCACTAATAATTTTCAAACTAGGGCTAGAAAAGACTAGAAAATAATCTAATTGAATTTTTTTTACCAATATTGCAATTGTGATTTAATATGCAATTATTTTTTAAGATCTTTATGTTCTGTATTATTCAAAACGTCTGACCATCACAATATCAGATAGATTAAACAAACACTGTCGTTTCTTGTAGGTCAGGTCTGTGTTATGATGAAATTAGGTGATGCATAAATTATTATTATGAGCAATGGTGGAGAAGAAATATCAAATAATAAAAATATGAGAAAGATAATTTGAGAGTCAAGTCATGGCATTAAATAATATGATATAATATCATCAGGTCGGCCTACAGACCACAAGAAAAAGCCAGTTCACCACAGTGTGTTATACAGTAAGTGCTCAATACAAACCCACAGTTCAACCTCCAATTAATGCGTCTTCATCTCAGTTCACATCTCCCAGGAGTCCGTCTCTCAACAAAAACCTCAAAAAATACTCAGTTTCAGGTTCAATTCAAAAGTTGGCCAACGATAATAAAACCAAGTGACGCCTCTCGTGTTTATAGATATATATTTATAGATATATAGATATTTCCTGAGCTGACTGGTGGCCGTGTGTGTGACGCTGGCGCCGATCGCCACAATACGCTTACCTTCCCACACGTGTCTTTCTGTTGTGCATTTTTCCTGTCCGTCAAAGCGGCGGATGGCCCGACGACTTCACCCACCAAGTTAAAAATGTGTTACCATTAACGACTGTAAACCCTCCCCACGATGACAAAGCATGGAAAAGGAGTGTTGGAAAGATGCTTACGTTGATTTCAACTCTTAGTGTTTGTATGCGGGTGTTTTAATAGGAATGTGGACTTGACTACAACACTAGTAACAGGTTTGCAAAGTGAAAAAGGCCAAAGGGAGTTCCCATCTCCCACAGAAAACTCTGAACTGAAAACAGCTCGTTTGTAGTCCAGCCGCTTCCCTTTCATCGCTGTGACGTCACAGGGATGAAAGCTAAACGTGTCTCACGTAACGCTCGCCAAGCGGCTCCTCAGAAACAGCGAGCTGCAGCACACAGCTCTCCTCTCCCTTCCAAACACTAGCTACCCTCCAGGCAGTCAGTGGACAGAAAGTTGTTCCTGTGATGTAGAGACAGAGCTCAGTTAAAACTTTATGGATACAGATTAATAACTCACTGCTCTGAAACTCTCGCTCCAGTCCAGTACGGCTGAACCCGAGCCGTTTACCGGCTTCTCGCCGACCCGCCCTTCTCTGCTTCTGATTGGCTAGTAGTCCTTAACTAGAAACTGAGCATGTGCAACTCCCAACAAAGATCATTTAGAGACAAGATGTATCACTCCATAGCTAAAACGAAGGAGCTGCAGCAATGTGCAGTAGGACAAAAATATAACCATGTAAACCTGCTCTGGTACAAACTCTAAATAAGATTCTGAACCTGAAAATGAGCAGAATACCAGCTCTTTAATTTCATCTAAAAACTACATATAAACCCTTTAATTGAGAGAAGAGATGTGACGTATTTTGGTAACATATCATTTATATTTGGTCTGCATTAAGTTTCCTTTAAAACGTGCTGAACGAGATGAAATGAAGGCGTCGAGCTGCACGTGGTTGCTTGACACATATTCATTTTCTGACGAGAGGACTGAGGAGCAGCAGCCACATGTCATCAGATGAATCTAACGAGATGTTTTCTCTTCACCACAAACGCACACTCTGTATGAGTAGGTAGCATTAAGCTGCCCATTGAGCTCTAACAGCTGACAAACAGGAGGGAAACGCTGGAAGCTGACTGAGAGAACATCAGCAGCTAAGAGGCTTACATTTTTTTTTTTTTTTTTTTTACATCTTTTACATTTTCTTGGGGCATCTTTGAGGAATTAATTGTGTAAATTTCAGATGGAGTTGCTTCTCTTTTGATCCTGATCCTACAGCAACAAACACGGGGAGTGTGTAGCGGCATAAGCTCCGTGCGCTCGCCATAATAACACGGAGGGAGAGTCTAATCTCTGAACTGAGAGGCCACGTTTCATGTTCTCGAGTCTGTGAGGAGGAGGAGGAGGATGTTGTGAGCCCCAAGGAGAAGGTTTTTTTTTATTCTGAAGGGTATTCATGTTGATCTGGTGGCTGTTACTCAATTATAGTACTCAAGTACACAGATGAGGGACTTCACTATATTTATCAGCTTCTTTGCAGATGTGACATTAAAGACGTGAGATAACATGAAACAAAGCAGCTGTTGTCAGGTGAAGACATCACCTCTCTGCAAAATCTCAACTTCTCAGGATGTCTAAGAAGAAAAAACTGCATTTCTTATTCAAAAAAGTATAATGTTTTTATTTCATTTAAAATCACTGTGTGGAGGATTTCTATTTTCACAGCCGCCTGAAAGGAGACATGTTGCATTTAAATGAACAAGTGCATTTTATTTAAGTATTTTACTAAAATTAACTGCATTCCAGTACCCTGCTTGAGTAAATGTACTCAGTTATGTCCCTCTGTAGTAAAAGTACTCAAGACTAAAAGAAGAGCTCCTAATTCATCACTAGTTTGGATAAAGTCTTCAAATTTACTTAAATAAAAAACAAAAATCACATTTTGTCTGAAACGTAAATACAAACACATACTGGCTGGAAAATCATAAATGAAAGAGTCTCTAAATTGGAGATTTCTTGACTTGATAACAGATTTATAGACATTACCCAGTATTTTAGAGCATCTTCTTAATCTGAACTGAGAGCATGAAAATCCCCAAAATCTCAAATTTGAAGGATTTTTTGTTAACTCCTTTAATTCTGTTTATGATTTTACAGCCTGCAAAATGTGATAGTAGAACATTTACTTTTTTTTATTTAAGTAAATGTGAAGCCTTTATCCACTAATAGTTATGAATTATGAGCTCTTCTCCAGATGTATTACACTGCACCAGACTCCTTCAAGAAAATCAACGATTTAAAATCAAAATTTATTTCGAACAATTGCATTTTATTTAAGTAGGCCTATTTTACTGAAGTGATATGAATGATATGATGTATAAATGAATGATATCCTTGAATAAATGTACTCAGTTATGTCCCTCAGTAATTGCCATGACAAGCTTGTGAAAATACTTAAAATGCAACTGTTCATAATCCATTTTGATTTTAAATCGTTGATTTATCTCAACGAGTCTTGTGCAGTATAACGCGTCTGGAGAATTAATTAATAAATTGTTGATAAAGGTTTTAGACTTTATTCAGTATTTTACTGATCTGAAAGCATGAAAATAGTATATATGTTTAAATTATTTCTCCATTTTACACCATTTCCATTTCCACTACAGTTTGAAATTAGCCATTTTATTAAGTACTTTAATTGCACAATGTGATTGCAGAACATTCAGTTTTATTATTTAGGTATTTGAAGACTTCATCTACTACTAGTGATGAATTATGAGCTCTTCTCCAGATGTATTACACTGCACCAGACTCCTTAAAGAAAATCAACGATTTAAAATGAAAATCAATTCCATCCAACACACATCAAACATTTGAATTTTCTTTCTAAATGAATTGTGATGTGTGGATTTGTGTTGATGTTTAACACTTACAGTAACTGAACAGTGATGATTTTATTCTTTGTCAGGAAATCTCACCGGGGGCCCGAGCCACCTCGTCTAATATTGATTAACAGAGGAGGTGTGTGTGCGGTGGGAGACACACATAAATAATGAATGGCTGACAGAATATATTGATCAGTTTAAATAAACCTCAGCTGTGAAGGCTGAAAAAGGAGATGTTTTATTTTATACACTGTTCGTGTGTTTGTCTGCCGCAAAATAAACTGAACTGGAAAATCAGGTTTCAAAAATATACAAAAGTTCTAAAACTGTTTTAAGAAGTTCAAATTTACTCATCTTTAGACTGTACAATCTGTCCAGCATACAAGTCCCTCTGTCCTGTAGTGTAACCACATCGGCTGACTCAAGACGTGAACTCGTTGTAGACTTTGTGGCTGTGTGGACGGAGTCAGATATTCCATTGTTAAAAATTAAAACACAAGTCCGGTCAAGCTTTGTAAACAAGGGGAATTGCTGCCCGGTCGGACCCACCGTGTGTTCAGCAGCATGTGGAGGCTGTTAAGTATTGTCCCTAGTATTCTATTATCTTACTGTTGCAATACATTTATCCACATAAATAACTGCACATGTGAATATTTCTAAATGCATATTTGCACGATACATCAGATTCAATGATATTTATTCAATTTGTAATATTTTCTAACAGAAATGTTTAAAGTTTTATTCACCACATGATTACTCGGTCTTTCTGATTACAAAATGTGCTTAAATTGTAAAACACAGAATAAACTTTAATCTGAAAACAAGGAATCTGGCAAAATTTAAAACAGATTTCACAGGGTCACTGGTCCTGTTGCCCAGTATTTGAACGTAGCATAACTGTAGTAAAACCATCAGGAGGTAGAAACTTTAGCAGTAAAAATGGTAAAGAGGAAGGGAAAAGGTGACGGGCCTAAACTGTGACGACTCCACATATCCGTAACATGCTACGACACTAGTGGTATTGGGGGGTCTACCCCCTGAAATAAATCCTAAAGGAAAAACTGCTAACTATGGTGAAAGACAAAACACTACATGTCATAAAGCACCAAATTTCATCCCTCCCAGCCAGTTCAGACTTCCTCAAACTCCCCAAGTGACTCCACATTGCCCCCCCGGTCCTGTACAGTCTGCTTCCTGTAAGCCTCTTGTATCCAGCTGCGTGTTTACACCGAGCTAAATGCTGTCAGACAACATGGAGCATGTTAGTGAGCCGGCGAGAGGCCCAGCCGTGGGCCGTCGAACCCCCGGGACTGGCAGATTGTTGTGATGCCACTCAACCCTCCTACCACGCTGCTGCTCTGCCCTCGCCTCCTGGTTCATCCCTCCAACAGCCACAACAGCTGGGCTCACAGGCAGACCAGCAGACAGCTCCCTGCAGCTCCCCGTAATGTGCTGTCCCTCAAAATACACCACTGTCCCCAGTGACGCTCCCACTGCAGCCACTGGGACTAAACCAGTCTGCTTTGTTTTTAGAGCCACGCTGTTTGACCCTCTGTTCTGCTGGAAACCTGCAAATACTGAAGTCCCAGTTGATTCTGAGTCACAGAATAAATCATTTTAGCCGTCGTTCTGAAGGTTTTTTCTGTGACCTGAAGGGGATCAATGAAGGAACATCTTAAAATCCGTGTCTGATTGGTCTGTTAGTGCTGTCTTGTTAATGCATTGTACTGTATTTTTTTCTGCTGTTTGACCCTTGGCTCAATTTTCAATTCTCCAAGAAGTTTTAATGCAATATGACTTCCAAATTAAATAAAGGCAAAAAGCTGACTGTGTATAAAATAGTTAAAACTAATATCAAGTACTTAAACTAGCTAACTGTATGACTTTTAGAATACATTTACATTTACTCATTTGGCAGACGCTTTTATCTAAAGCGACTTACATTTGAGGAAGCATCAACAAAGTATCAATACAGCAAGAGATTTACAAACTAGTAAGAGCAGCAATAAATACTAAAAGTAGTTAACTGTGTATAAAGTGGTTAAAACTAATATGAACTAGTTCAAACTAGTTAACCCTGTATAAAATAGTTAAAATAAGCTAACTGTACAAAGTAGTGAAAACTATCTAACTCTGTATAAAATAGTTTAAACTGTGTATATAATTGTAAAAACTAAAGTAAAGCTAACTGTATAGTTAAAACTAGTTAACCATGTATGAAAAAGTTAAAACTAGCTGTGTATAAAATAGTTAAAACTAGCTGTAAGTAGTTATAACTAGCTAACTGTATAAATTAGTTAAAACTAATTGTATAAAGTAGTTAAAACTAGTTAACTGTACAAAGTAGTTAAAACTATCTAACTCTGTATGAAATAGTTTAAATTGTGTATAAAGTAGCTAAAACTGTGTGTAAAATAGTTAAAACTAATGTTAACTGGATAAAGTTGTTAAAACTGCCAGAAGTTAAAACTAGCTGTATATGAAGTAGTTAAAAATAGGAAATAGTTGAAACTAACAGTAAGAAGTTAAAACTACACTGAACAAAATTATAAAGGCAACACTTTTGTTTTTGCCCCCATTCATCCTGAGCTGAACTCAAAGATCTGAGACTTTCTCTATGTACACATAAGGCCTATTTCTCTCAAATATTGTTCACAAATCTGTCAAAATCTGTGTTAGTGAGCACTTCTCCTTTGCTGAGATAATCCATCCACCTCACAGGTGTGACATATCAAGATGCTGATCAGACAGCATGGGGATTGCACAGGTGGGCCTTAGACTGGCCACAATAAAAGGCCTTAGGCTGGCCACAATAAAAGGCCTTAGGCTGGCCTCAATAAAAGGCCTTAGGCTGGCCACAATAAAAGGCCACTCCAAAATGTGCAGTTTTTGTGTACATAGAGAAAGTCTTCGATCTTTGAGTTCAGTTCATGATGAATGGGGACAAAAACAAAAGTGTTTTGGGTTTATAATTTTGTTCAGTGTAGCTAACTGTATAAAGTAGTGAAAACTTTGTAGAAAGTACTTAAAACTGTGTAAACTAGTTAAAACTAGCTAACGTTGTATGAAGTAGTTAAACTGTGTAAACTAGCTCTTTATAAAATAGTTAAAACTATCTGTGTATAAAGTAGCTAAAACTAGCTAACTGTAAATATTAAAAACTGTGTATAAAATAGTTCAAACTAACTGTGCACACTTGTACTACTACTTGTACCCATATTATTGTACTGTAAGGATCGGAGAACCTTGTCCTACTACCTCCACTAACTGACTGTTTGTTTTGTAGTATCCAGAGAATTGGATCACTCGTCAGGATCATCTGATGCCTCAGCATATTTAACTCTAATAATGAAATACCACTCATAAAATACAGAAGCTGCTGTTTGCTGCCATGGTCTTGGTAATTTTGCCTTATTAGTGTTTTAATACAGATTAACTCTACTGCTAACAAGAGTTAAAGAGTATAGAGCAACATGAGCTCAGAGAGACTGCGGTCAACCATCAACCAGTGTTGAACAATTATTTATATTACCAACATAAAAAACAAATATATATGTATTGATCGTATACTTCCTCATTAGGTACTAATGTGTCTGTCCTATTTTATTTCCTGATGTTTTCACATGTGTGTTTTTAAAGTGTAAAGTTTTTAACTCACCACAACTGACTGTTATATTTCACTGAATCAATCTGCCTCCACCCACACATGCAGATGAGCTTTCAGGGTGACATCAATGTATTTGTACAGGTTAAATAAACAATGTAATAAAAATAATAATGGTGTTTTTTGGTCATGAGAAGCAGGTGGAGAGTCTAAACATACAGAATGAGGTCATGAAAATACAATAATGCTTAATGTTTAATTCACAGCTGGTTCCCCTGACTTTGCTGTGCTTGGAGCGCCCCCTACTGTCACACAGCAGGATCAAACATCAGAAATGACATCCATCCCATATGAATCAATTTCATTGTTTACATAGGGTTAATTTAACATATACTAATAATTAATGATAAATTCAGTTGCAATAAAATGTAACTTAAGATTATTCATCAAAAGCAAAGGAACAACACAAGGAGGACTGCAACTAATGATTATTATTTATGAATCTACAGATTATTTCCTCCCTATTAATCATTTGGTTACAATATTCACTTGACTGTGATTTAAGACCCTGAAAAACTGCAGATTACATCATCTCATCAGAACCTTGGTATTTTTGCTTGAAATAAGTTGCTGATAAATTTTATTTTGTTCGATCTAAATTGACGAGTGGACTAATAGTTGTAGCTTTAATCAAAAGAGACTTAACTCAGCCGTGTTTTGTACACAATTCAGTGAGTTTAACGTATACTGTAGGGTTGCAGCAAAATAAAAATAAAAGTGTAGAATGAAATTTAAAGCCAACATGAGAGCTGATGGTGCAGAGAGTCGGAGTAAAGGTATGAATAAAGCCGGTGCTGAGTCTCCTCCTGCAGGCTGCTGGAGGTTTGGCTGTAGCTGTGTGACAGATGGTGCCATTTGCTTGCAGTCATACCTCCAGTGACCCTGACTGTTGAATATCACACAGCAGGCAGCTGCTCCATGTGTTTTACTAGGCGGCATCCTGGTAGCCTAGCCACCGCTAACCTTCTGTAATTACAAGCAAAACATCCACATGAACTCCCGATTTCCAAAACGTCAAATAAACTGCACCTCGGAGCAAAATGCACCGGTTTCCTGTCAGTTTTGTTTTTTAAAGCTCTTCGTGGTCGTGCAGTTTGTCTGACATGCTTACAGTGCGATTATCTCAGAGTCTTACCAAAGAGCAGAACAAAAACATTTTAGCATTTTTTAATAAAAACATAATGTGACCTTTCTAACCTTCGGCCCATAGCCCTCACTTCTCCTGTCATGAAAATATTTTAAGGGTTTTCCTAGGTCGCCTAAACAAGTGTCGGCCTTTTCTTTTAGGGGGGTGTAAGTTCTTGTTTTTATGCTGCATTTAAAGTCACATTGAATCCTTGAATCATATTGTATACACTGTATACCAAACTCACCTACCTCCGCCCAAACCAAGACCAAGTCAAGACCAAGACCAGAATTTATCGAGACCGAGTCAAGACCAAGACCAGTTCCCCACATTACATGACACACAATAAAATGTGGAACGAGATCACAGGTGCTTCTCACATTGATCTGAAAGATCCACACTCCCATTAAAACACCTACATACAAACACTAAGAGCTGAAACCAACAGAAGCATCTTTTTTCAACACTCCTTTTCCATGCTGCCCCCCCCCCCCCCCCCTTACCATCGCCTGGAGGGGTGACAGTCGCTAACAGGAACAACACATTTTTAATTAAGGTTCTTGATTGCATTTGAAGCAAGGTGTTTCACATCCAATCAAAGTTCGGATGTTAACAAATAAATCAGACGATTCAAAAGCGATTTATTGATATTCCCAAAGTTACGGTCTTGACTTGAAATAAAATCCAGAGTCCTAAATGTCCGAGACGAGACCAAGACCATCAAAAAGTGGTCTTAAGACCGGTCTCGAGTACTGCAACACTAACCTCAAGAACACCTGTGCATAATACTTATTTATTCCTGCATCCTTTGCACTCTGATCACTGCACTATTTGTCAATATGTCTACATTGTTTTTGTTTATAGTGTGTATATTTGTGTTCTCTATACTGTAGCCTGTGTCTGATTTTATCATTGTGTTACTGTATTATTGTATGAGTAAGCACATCGTGAGCAATGCACAATCCTGAGTCAAATTCTTCGAATGTTTGCTCATACCAGGCAAATAAATCTGATTCAGAATCAACTGCCAGTTTACTCAGCATAATGTTTTTAGACTTTTCTAGTGCTTTTAATACTAATCAACTACACAATTTTATTTTATCCCCTTTCACTACATGTATAGTCGGGTATCTTTCCACATCCAGACATTTTGCCTTTGTTGGTCTTCTTAATCAAGGTGAGAGAAGCTGGTGTGAGTCAAACTTCTTGAAATTAAATGTCGGGAAGACAAAAGAGCTGGTTATTGACTTCAGCAGGCAGAAGGTGGAGGTTCTTCGTGTCATCATTAAAAATCAGCTAATTGAAATCATCCAGTCCTGTAAATATCTTTGTGTTTGTCTGAATTGTGAAGTAAACTGGAAGAAGAACACAGACACAGAAAAGCCCAGTCGAGGCTTTGATGGAAGCAGAAACCTGCTTTCTACTTTTTACTTTGTGTGTTGGTTTGAAGATGTAAGCTCTTTAAATGTGCGTGTGGCTCCTTTTCACCTCAATGATAGATTAATTCATTTTAATTAGAAACTCCTGGACCTTAATGCTCAACTTTCTCCCACGTCTTTGTTCTCTGACATGTCGAGAGAAACTGAAAACTGAATTTTTTAATGAAGATTAAGATTTATTTTTGACTCAGGATCATGGTTCTGTGGTACAAATGAAAAACAATCAATGCAGTCCTAACAGAAGAAGGTCCTGCAGGTGCATTCCTGTCGACACTGACCGCGACAGGCGAACTCCTGCGGGCGAGTTAATGAGATTAATAAATATTTGGCTCAGCGTCTTCTGTATAAGTGTTTGCAGATTAACAGGGATTTACTGGGTGTCACAGCGACAAGCCAAGACAAAGGGGAAGAAATCAAACGCATCATTTCAGGTGAACAAACATAATCTCACACCTTTCACTTTATAGCACGTGAAGCTGCACAGAACAGCCGGCAGGAAACACAAGAACGCCATTACTCAAAATCAGAAAAGTTCCTATGTTCTTAGAAATGGTGCTAAAAGTTCCAGCTGTTTCTTCCTGAGAGCTTTTTTAAAAAAGCTGCTCCCAGACACTTTTACTGAGGACAAATATCACAGTCATCAGTGCAGGCTAGAGGAGCAGGAGGCCCTAATTAAACTGAATGCAAAGCAGTGAACTGTTATGTAGATTATGTTTATAATCCAGCACCATCTGCATGTTGATACAAGACACGTCCCGTCTGCACAACACGTCCTCACACCTAGCAGCGACAGGCACGCTGGACCTTTAGCATGTGGTAAACGTTCAGGCAACAAAACCTCTTGGTTAGGTTTAGGAAAAAATGGTGGTTTGGGTTAAAATAACTGCATTAAGTCACGTGACGTCATCCACAAAACGATAATTAACCTAAAACAAGTCATCTCAAGGACTCAAACTTCAGTGTCCTGAGTGAAAGTCCTGAGTTTACTTGACTCATCCATCCACCCCACCACCTCCGTATGTGAACTCTGTCGCTCTTGATACTACGTCACCTGACTTCTTCTGCCACTAGAGGTTGCGGCCTAACAAAAAAACCTAAATATGGGTCGTAATAAACTAACTGACCTGAAGGGCTGTTTCTCTTGTGGGGATGGACTGATCTGCAGCACCAACAACAGCCGGAGAATACCATAAAATCTGCTTCAGATTCTGTCAGTGTTCTGTCCTTTTGCACAAGTGGGAAACTGTGTCTTTCCTTGGTGAAGTTTAGATTATATGTATTCCTGTAAAATCTGCACATTAACTATATTTTGTCTGCTACACATTAGCATTAGCAAGTTAATTTGATCAAATTTACACAGTTTTTTTTATTAAGAATAGTTAAATGTTGGGCGCTGACAGGATTTAACACGTCACTGCAATTTCTCAAATATTTGCTTTTTTTATTGGTTGTTTAGAAAAGTTGAAATGATCCTCAGATATGTATGTTTGCACAGAAATATTACAAAGTAGGCATTCTGAAAGTAACTATAGTATTAATTAGTGATTAATCAACCGATACATTCCAGATACAGATATCGTCACATATGTGGCATTTTGAGATAATCGGCATCGACCGATACCTGCACTCACGAGGCTGATATATCATCCTAAATGACTCTAATCTAACAGCATTACTTAATATTGGCCAATAAAAACCTATATCGTTCAACCACTAGTACTAATACGTGTAGTAAAATAGGCAACATGTAAAAATACTATGAATTTATTTAATTATTTCTACTGTGTCATTCAGTGGTGCAACAAATTTTTCAAAATCCCTTTACATGCTGCTGGGGAGCTTCATCTATAATAATCCATAATCATCTATTAGTTGATTTTATTTTGAATCTTCATAGCAGCTGGTAACTAAAGTCATCAGTTAAATGTATTGCAGTATAAAGACCAGTTTGGAGGTGACTTGCCTTGTGTGTAGAGGATACTGAACACGTTTAACTTTGTTCAGCTGGCACGTCTTGATCCGAACGCCTGCTGGATGCATGCTGGGAATTCTGTTAATATGCTCCTCATGCATTTGGAAACGTCATTTGATGAGTTCATGGTTATAAGCAGGAATGGGCAAAATAATATGACACCGTAATGTATTTTAAAACAAACCAAAGTAGAAAATACAGCAGCCACACCATGTCTCAAAATAAACTACAGTATTTTTTGTATTTCACAACTAATAACAATACTTTCCCAAGGTGCCATGAAATGATTTCTACCCATCGGTTTGTTTGATCGATCTCTTCACCAGAACGCCGACGTTTTCTTGTGACAGGTGACCAGTGAACAGATCACATATTGTCCCTGTGAACACCCAAATGAAGGTTGGTTTTAAAATCACCAGCAGTTTAATGTTTGCTCAGCTCTGAAACCAAAACTTATCATACGCTGAAGAACATAAATTGGTCAACGATTGAGCCTAAACTACAAAAAACAAACTCCAAATCTCAACAGGAACTGTTCAGAATTACAGCAAGTTTAAGTTAAAAATGGATGGAAAGCTGGAAACCTACATGTTTCTCACATTGCCCTTCTTCTTTGGGTCTGGATCAATATTCTTTTCTGTTCTCAAAGAGTCTGGACAAATAGGCACCAATCTGAGGGAACGTTTTGAATGATGTCATCACGTAGACTTCTCCCTACACTTTTTTTAAACTATAAAATACTACTGGCGACCTGTCCAGAGTGTACCCATGGGTGTACCCCGCATTTCGCTCAACTGAAGGAGATGTGACGATATTTTAACAAACCTTTAAAGAATTCATCAATGCTGAAAAATATATGAGCGGGGGTGCGGGGCATTTAAATTTAAAGGTTTTTATTCATGTAAAGGGAAACACAAAATTCAGGCAGCAGGCGACAGTTCAAACTCGACCCTCTAACAGAATGTAAGTCAGTGCAGCTCTCGGTCAGTCTGTGTTGCTTTCATATCTGTAGATCAACCTTTCTCGTGTAATATCATCCCTGCTGAGTCATGATTCCCTCCTCTTTTCTCAAAAACAAAATAAAATCAAAACTGTGTCAAGAAGTTACAGTAAAGTTGCTGACTGACGCACGTTTTGGGGTCGTTTTATAATCTTAAGCTTGTATTTTTTTTTAGCTTAAGTTAAATTAATAAATAAGTGCAAATAAACAAAGCATTCATAATTATTACACTATTTATTTTCATTACAGGTCTGTTAATACTGTATAATACTGTTAATATCCAAATTCATTATATTCTTTTTTACATTCTCTACTTACTAACTTCTGCTATTATTTCTATTCCTTTTATGCCTTGATGTGCAAACGAGTATCTGTAACAAAGACGTTTCCCTCGGGGATCAATAAAGTATTTCTGATTCTGATCTGATTTCTTGCTGTAAGCTATGTTTCAGAACATTTTTAGCAAATGCTTTCACAAAGTGTGAGTAACACCTACAGTACGTCTACAGGCCGGGCCTGCTTATCAGTCAAGAAATCGAAAACTGTTCATTTTATACTGAATTACTTGTTTTTAAAGCTTATATATTTACATTAAATGAGGACAAAGGATGATTTCAGAGTCCCTCAGCAGGGTTCAGTCCCCCCAGGTTTTGTTTGTGCACATTTGTTTGGTGTGTCAGGGGTCCGAGCTGCAGCAGCCCGGAGGAAGGGGGCCCCCTGCAGGCCGAGCCTCCCCACAGCAGACGGCCCGGCCTCACGCTCCACCTGAGTCAGTCAGGGGCATGCTGGGAAACACCAGCGGCTCAGAGGCGGGCATCAGAGCGGCTCAGGAGCTGCATCGTTCCTCTGAAGCTTCAGCTGTCGTCGCTGCTGGGAGCGACGCCTCCTGCAGGCCCGCAGGTCAGCCTGGATCAGCGCTGTCAACACCTCCGTTTGTTGTCGAGGATCTGGATCCTTAAACCTGGACCCTGCTGCAACAAGGACTCAGGGCCAGCTCACGCTCTCAAGACTGCAGAGCAAGACTGAGAGTCACCTGTCATCTTTACAACACTGAGATTTCTCACGAGTTTCTAAATGTTCTTTTTGACAAAGGCTGCAACTAACGATTATTGGCATTACTGTCCGTCATTTCCTCAAGAAATTTATGCTTTAGTTAGTAAAATTCCAGACAAATCACATTTTCCAAAAAGTAGAAATTTTCAATCGCTTGTTATTTTCTGATTTAAAGTCCAAAACTCAAAAATATTTAGGTAAACATCACATAAGACAAACCCAGCAAAAATTCACATTTGAGCTGCAGGTGGAAAAAGAATTTCTTTGATTACTGATCAGCTAATATTTGCAGTTCTACTCCACAGTCTGATTTGTTTTTTTTAAATCTTTTTATTTACTAAATCTGTTCATTTATTTTATGTTTGCTTTGTTCTACCTTTTTCTTTTCTCTTCAATTTTCATTAGTTTTTTTATTACTAATATTTTAAGTGAACCTGCGGGTCCTAATTAGTCTGAAGGAGCATTTCTCAGTTCACTCTCAAGACTGCAAGGAAGCAGCAGAGTCATTTTCACTGAGATTTCTCACAAGTTTCTAAATGTTCTTTTTGACTAAGGCTGCAACTAACGATTATTGTCATTATCGATTAATCTGTCCGTCATTTTCTCAAGTCATTGATGGCTTAGTCTGTAAAATATCCGAAAAACCACAATTTCCTAAAAAGTGACATTTTCAGATCGCTTGTTTTATCTGATGGAAAGAAAACTGAGTTTAATATCACAGAAGTCAAATAAACCCAGCATCCCTTTCGGTTATCGATCAGCTAATCATTGCAGTTCTACTCTACAGTCTGATTGAGTTTGGGATCTTTTGTCAGCAAACATAAAAGTCCAAATATATGGAAAGATTTAGTAAAAGAAAGGATTAACAAAAAAAAAGGGATTTATGATTTTCTATATATTTCAGTCTGGTTGCTGCAGAAAAGCTGCAGGCGGTGGAGCAGTAATGAGAAAACAGCTCATGGATTTTGGAGAAAGTGGTCACTGAATATATTTTGCGTGAAAAATGATTCACAGTTTGGTCCAAACACACTTCTGTTTCTCTGACTGTGTGAAGAGTTTCGACAAAGTGAAGGTTTCAGTTTTGACGAGTGCATGTTAACGCTCGTTCTCTGCTTTACACTCTGCTGGTCTCTATCTTGCTGCTCTGCACGTGTGAAAACACTTCCAGATCATTAAAACTTTGCAAGTGATGTGGATGAAATCAGCCAAACCCACCAAGAAGACGGGTGTCATGGTTGTGGTTTTCAGTTCCTGACCTTGCCTGGGTTCTGTGGTTGTGTTCTGTGGTTACCTTGTGAAATCCATCCTCGTGTTTTGTTGCACGCTTTGCTCTCTGTTTTACTCTGATAACATCTCCCTCTCTGTGTTCTTCATTAAGCTTTATTTCCTGTCTTTGTCTTCCCTGATTGACCTGATGTGTCCCACCTGTTCACGCACTCCCTCCCTGCTAACTTCTGGTTCAGTCTTTGTCCTCGTGTGTTCTGCCTGCTTAAGTCCTGTTTGGATTTCCCTGCTGATTTCTGCACGGTTTGGATTATTCTGGAGTTTACGTTGCATTTGCCGGACAGCAACCTCAGTTTGGACTCTTGCCTGCCTGTAAGCCTGTTTAGCTCGTCCACCTGCCTCTGAACTGTGACAGCCAGATGAATGTTTTTGTTTTATTCTGCTGAGCTTTTGTGGGAGGAGCCTTACAGTAGAACATCTTGAGTAAAATAAAACATTTTTCTTGGGAATAAATGTCCATTCTTTAAATATTTGGACAGCTGTGTGTTTTACTGCATGCATGACAAAACTTTACTGCAAACTGCTGAAGTCCTTATAGGCCCAACACACAGAAAGTTTATCATTTAAATTTTTGCAAGAGATGCTTTTTTGTATACAGTTTTGTGGTTAGTATGTAGAGTTTGGCAGCAAATAGTTTCAGAAATTGTGCCTAAGTGTGTCTTTTTTTTTTTTTAAGTACTTTGCCGCTTATTAGAGAGGATTTGATGGCTTTTATGTTTGACAGTAACTTAGAGACGGAGTGGATTTGTAATTCAATACAAAACAAATTAAAGTTGGGAGTATTTTGAAGCGTTCTAACCTTATTATGGATCTGAAATTTATCAACACCCAACAGGCTTACAGAATCATCTGGATTGTGTGTGAAAACTTCTAGTAAGTTGAAGAATTCTTAAATACAAGTACAATTAATCAAAAGATGAATAGATTCAACTTCTAGTTTACAGAAAGAACATAATAAGTAATTACAGTGACAGTGTCTGTGTAAACGTTTCATCAGAATCAGCTTTATTCGCCAGGTGTGTCGACACATACGAGGAATTTGACTCAGGATTGTACATTGCTCTCGATGTGCTTACTCATACAAAAATACCATAGCACAATAATAATAAAATAAAATCAGACACAAACTACAGTATAGACAGCTGTGGCTCAGGAGGTAGAGCGGGTTGGCCGTTCAATCCCTGGCTCCCCCTGGTTGCATGTCGAAGTGTCCTTGGGCAAGATACTGAACCCCGAATTGCCCCTGGCGGCTATTCCGCCAGTGTATGAGTGAGTGTGAATGTTAGTTTCCGTTTGAGCACTTAGGCTCAGTGTATGAATGTGTGTGACTGGTGAATGCAGATGTAGTGTAAAAGCGCTTTGAGTGGTCGAAAAGACTAGAAAGGCGCTATACAAGTACGGAGCGTTTACATTTCAAATAGTGCAGTGATCAGAGTGCAAAGGGTGCAGGAATAAATTTGTAAATAAATTTTAATTTTGTGCAGGAGTTATGACTTGAGGCAGGTGGATTTGATATACAGTATATAAAATATACAATATAACAGTAAGAGCAGCTCTGAAATAGAGAATGGTGAATAAATAAATAATAAGTGGAAACCAGTAAACAGGTGCTGATTAGAGGCAGAGTTACTGGAATTGTTCCTGACACTTTGAGTCAGAAATCAGCTGTTCATCAGAGTGATGGTCTGTTGGTTTTGGCGTACAGTGCTCTGCAGCACCTACCAGAGGGGAGGAGCTGGAACAGGTTGTGTACGGGGTGAAGTGGATCTGCACTGATGTTTCCTGCCCGTTTCCTGACTGAAGTCCTGAATGGAGGGCAGGTTTTCTGCAGTCCTGACTGTCCGTTGTAGTCTGCTCCTGTCCTTTTTCAACAGTGATGGAGGTGCAGAGGACAGACTGGATGATGGCTGTGTAGATCTGGTTCAGCATCTCCTTAGGCAGGTTGAGCTGACGCAGGAAGTACGTCCTCTGCTGGACCTTCTTGATGATGGTGTCAGTGTTGGGCTCCCACTTCAGGTCCTGGTGGATATAGTGGATCCCAGAAACCTGAAGGATTCCACAGCAGCCACAGGGCTGTTGAGTCTGGTGATGGGGGGCAGAGTGGGGGGGGCTCCTCCTGAAGTCCACGGTCATCTCCAGAGAGAACCAGCTGACCAACCTCCTGTCTGTAGGCCGACTCGTCACCGTCCCGGATGAGGCCGATGACCGTGGTGTCGTCAGCGAACTTCAGGAGTTTGACAGATGGGTCTCCTGAGGTCGTTGGTGTAGAGGGAGAAGAGCAGTGGGGAGAGCATATGAACTTCTTTAATTCCTGACCAGATATCCTCTACCAAGAGCTCAGGGAAGTTTAGTTCAAAGTGCTTTACGTAAAAGCAACATACGGAAATATATAATAAACTTTTTAAAACAAATTTTAAAAGCGTTAAATGGAAAAATAAAAAAGAGGATAAAGCAGGACAGAAACAGTAAATGTGTGTTTAGCCATTGAAGAATGAAACCGGAAGGTGGCGCCGTAAAACTACAAAAGAATCGGTCGGCTACGTCATAACTAGGCGCCCTTAAGTTTGTTTACCGCCAGTTCAAAATGGAGCCGAACTCGGAGCCGAACTCGTCCCTAAGAGCGGCTTTACTTTGCTCCATTTTAAACTTAAATGTCCCCCCGGTGTTCGGGAACCAGATGTTGGAGCTGTACCGGGTCCAGACGGCCCTGCTGAGGCGGAACAGGGTCCGGGAGATGGTGGACCGGGACCGGCGGCGTCGCCACTATCTGCGGCGGCGAAGGGCTTTCCTGCTGTCCTCCATCGCCGCCATTCTGAGCCTCATCACGTCCACCAACAGGCCCATATGGGTCCGGAACCGAAGCGCCGGCCAGAACTTCTGGCGGTCGGCCGAGTCGTTCGACGACGAGGAGTGGAAAGCGCAGTTTCGCGTGTCACGAGCGACGTTCGACTACCTGGTCGAACAGGTCGGCGCGGCCATCAAACGTCGCCGGACGAACTACCGGCGCCCCATCGAGCCGCGCCGCAGACTGGCCATCACGCTGTGGTGGTTCGCCCGGTCCGGGGAGTATCGCTCCATCGCCAGCTTGTTCGGGGTGGGGATCGCGACCGTGTGCGTGATTGTGCGTCAGGTCACTTCGGCCATAGTGGACCGGCTGTACGAGCGGTTCGTGTCGCTGCCGAGCGGACCTCGGCTGGACGAAACCATCAAAGCCTTCAGGGACCGCTGCTACCCGCAGTGTGCGGGGGCCATCGGCGGGACCCACATCCCCATAGCTGCTCCCAGGAACAACCCGGAGCACTACATCAACAAGAGGGGGTGGCACTCCGTGATCCTGCAGGCCGTGGTGGACCACAACATGTGGTAGGCACCGCCCCGCACCGGGCAGTCAAACAGAGGGTTTTAAGTGAACCCTCTACTGCAAAAAATGTTATGTTATTTAAATAAGATTTGGGTGACAAATTAACAAAATTTAAATAAAATTAAAAACACCCGGTGATGTGTAGTAGGGTAGAGGTGTGTAAAACACAACCCCAAAGCTCAATGTCTATTTTCTGACACATAAATTAATATTTTTTTATATATCTTTAAGAAGACCATGCTTAGGGTAACATATTATAAAGTAAAATGAATATCTACAGTAAAAAATTAATTTGTATTTAATCAAATGTAGTTTTTTAAGGAAAAACGTATTTTTACTATAGTGTGTAAGACTTTAGTTTATAACCTCAGAATTTAACCTCAGACTTTCTGATAGTGAAGCTGCTGGTTGGCTGAACGGTCTATCCAGTGTCTAAATAACATCTAACTTACATAAATGAAGGGGCACAGCAACCTAAAACATACTAATCTAGCATTTTACTACTTTAACCAAAAACTAGAAAAAGCTTTCTCTCTGAACAAACTTATCTTAAGGATACCTGCCTTAGGAGGTGTCTTCCATTTTGACCTTGGGACTTCCAGCCAATACTCATGGCAGATGTTCCTGTACACTAGGACAGCTACCTGGTTATGGCAAAATATGGATCTGAGATTTTATATATATATATATATATATATATATATATATATATATATATATATAAATTACAGCTTATTTTAAATTACAAAAAAATTTGATCAACTTAGGTCAGAATGGCTTTGATCAAATAACTTTAAAAATTAGAAAAAAGAAATGTTAAGGGGAAAAGATTGTGACATTTTGTGTTTTTTGTTAGAATCACCGTGGGGGGGGTCTTACCCCATGTTACCCTTGTGGTTACAACAAAAGACAACCAGTGGAAACTCAAACAAGACTGATAAATTAAATAATTGTACTATAAAAATTTCAAATTATTATTTTTATTGTTTGTTATTTTAAGAATTGTTCCTTGAAAAAAGGAACCATAAATACTTAATGGGTTTACATGATAATTTGTTTTTTATGTTTCACATTTGATACTTAATTGTTTGCTTTTCTTTTCTATAGCACACACATGTTTACTGTTTATTTTGTTTGTTTATTTTTATTTAATCACAGACATGTTTACTGTTTATTTTGTTTATTTTTTATTTAATCACAGACATGTTACTGCTTATTTTGTTTGTTTATTTTTATTTAATCACATACATGTTTACTGTTTATTTTGTTTGTTTATTTTTTATTTAATCACAGACATGTTTACTGTTTATTTTGTTTATTTTTTATTTAATCACAGACATGTTTACTGTTTATTTTGTTTGTTTATTTTTTATTTAATCACAGACATGTTTACTGTTTATTTTGTTTATTTTTATTTAATCACAGACATGTTTACTGTTTATTTTGTTTATTTTTTATTTAATCACAGACATGTTACTGCTTATTTTGTTTGTTTATTTTTATTTAATCACAGACATGTTTACTGTTTATTTTGTTTGTTTATTTTTTATTTAATCACAGACATGTTTACTGTTTATTTTGTTTATTTTTTATTTAATCACAGACATGTTTACTGTTTATTTTGTTTGTTTATTTTTTATTTAATCACAGACATGTTTACTGTTTATTTTGTTTATTTTTATTTAATCACAGACATGTTACTGCTTATTTTGTTTGTTTATTTTTTATTTAATCACAGACATGTTACTGCTTATTTTGTTTGTTTATTTTTATTTAATCACAGACATGTTTACTGTTTATTTTGTTTGTTTATTTTTTATTTAATCACAGACATGTTTACTGTTTATTTTGTTTGTTTATTTTTTATTTAATCACAGACATGTTTACTGTTTATTTTGTTTATTTTTTATTTAATCACAGACATGTTACTGCTTATTTTGTTTATTTTTTATTTAATCACAGACATGTTACTGCTTATTTTGTTTGTTTATTTTTTATTTAATCACAGACATGTTACTGCTTATTTTGTTTGTTTATTTTTTATTTAATCACAGACATGTTACTGCTTATTTTGTTTTATTTTTTATTTAACCACAGACATGTTTACTGTTTATTTTTTATTTAATCACAGACATGTTTACTGTTTTATTTTGTTTGTTTATTTTTTATTTAATCACACACATTTACTATTTTATTTATTTAATTTTATTTATTTATGAATTTAATTGTTTTTTTAATATTTTCTTTTACTCACACTTCGTGCCAATTAAAAAAAAAAACTAGCCTGACTGCATAAAGTTGCCCTGAGGCAACCAAAAGAACCAAAAGAACCAAAAGAACCAAAAATACGTGACCATAAAATATGTTTAACACATCAATATGTTTCTTTAGATGTTGCTACACAAACTCTATTTTATTTTTTTTTTCAATGTTTTTGTGTCTAAACATCAAAGATAATGAAATTTACCTTCGCCGTCACTCACGCCACCTGCTCATGTCGTCCTCTGAGAACAGCTGTTACAGGGTTAACGTGTGTTTTTTGTGCAGTTTCACGGATGTGTACGCCGGCTGGCCTGGAAGTACCAGCAGTGCCATTGTGCTGGCCAGCTCAGACCTGTACCTGAGAGCAGAGGACCGCCCAGACGGTTACCTGTTCCCCAGAGAGGTGAGTGCAGAGTCCCCTTCACACACAAACATCTCCTGGCACGTTGCTGAGGGAACAAAAACACATTTTATACACACGACCCTGGCTGCACACAGAACAAGGCGGGAACCTTGTTCCTCCACTGCAGGAACTTAACAGCCAATAACCTCGAAGCTTCCTACGAGCTAGTATTTTCTTTACTGCATTTTTATAAACTGGCATGTTACAGATCAACTCTGCAGGTCAACAGGTTTAGAAACAGCCTCCATGTTTGTAGTTCTTCTGTGACAAACCTTAAAATCTTATAGACTTTCCCTTCGGGGATCAATAAAATATTTCTGATTCTGAAATGGAACCAAAGTAAAGCAGCAAACTGCCCAAGTTAAAAATGTTTACTTCACCAAAATAGACATTTTCAGATCTAAAATGAGTTTCAGTTCTGGAACTGAAGAAGTCCTTTGGATGAGGGACGAAATGTCTTCTAGTGTCTTCAACCAAGTCCAGTTGCCCACCGGGAGCAGTTTGGGGTTCAGCGTCTTACCCAGGTGCCAGGGATTGAACCACCGACCTTCTGGTTAGTGGACGCTCTATCCGCTGATCCACCGCCAACTCTATCTGAGCATTTTCCCCTACAACAACTAGAACGCTTAATTATTTTCAAACAGAGAAATTAAAGTCGTCTGGTTTTTTTATTTGTTTTCATATTGCAGAAAAGAAAAATACTCCAATGTCAGTGTTTTCCACAGCTGTACTGTTTTTCTTGTTTGTCGTTGCCGTCCTTGTTGTGACGGGACAACATGTCAGCAGCTCTGCCGGCAACCCTGAAAGTACCCGGAAACAAAGGCAGCCACACGTTAGCTGTGCATTTTGTTTGGTTCCTGCAGTGGAAAAAGGGGTAAAGAGTGAGTTGCTTTGAATTTCCTAACACACAAAACTGCACTCAGGCTCACACAGAGCGTAAACGAGCTGATCTGGGAGGAATCAGAGCGGGCGGTGATTGAAAGTACGGCTACCTTGTTGTAGTTGTGCGGCTGCTGGGAGGAGGAGGGGGGTGTAACAGTAAATTCTCTGAAAGTTGAAAACTGATTTGAACTGTTTATGATCAAACTGTAAATCCAGTGATTCATATTTTTACAGCTGAAGTTTCTCTCGCAGAAATCTGTCATGTGCGACGGCGTTGAAATCCCCGTGCATCTCATCGGTGGTGCGTCGTTCCCTCTGAAGCCATGGCTGATGAAAGGATACAGCCTGGAGCACCGGCTGTCTCCTAAACAGCGCCGCTTCACCTACACCCTCTCCTCGGCTCGGTCCGTGGTCGACTCCGCTTTCACGCGCCTGAAAGGACGCTGGAGATGCCTGCAGAAGAAGAGCGACATCGACGTCTTGATGATGCCCAGAGTCGTCGCTGCGTGCTGCGTTCTGCACAACATCTGCGAGAACCGGGGGGACCGGTTCCTCCCCGAGTGGAACGCCGACTCGGCTCCTTCTGCGAATGCTTTGAGGCAGCCTGAAACAGAACCGTACGATGGAGACACGTACTGCACGGCTGAGGTCATCAGAGACACTATTACCTATAACCTGTTGACTATACTGCAGCACTGAACCTGCGGGGAGGCGGGGCTTCTCTCCTGACTCCCGCAGGCGTCTGTAGGAGTGTAAACAGTTTGATTTTGTCAGTTACAGCTTCAGGTTCCTTCTGGACTGGAGGAGGGCTGATGAACGTGTGACTGATTTGTGTGATCTTGACCAACAGAGGCTCGGAGTCTAATGGCCCTTTCACGCCTGAAGGGCCGCACCAAACTTTGTTTTTATACATTAGTTTTAGTTAGTTTCACTTTGCAATCATGCGAGAACACTAAAGAACTTTTACATGTCATCATCTCTGTGGGCTTCGTCTCCCTGTACTTGACACTGATTGGTTTGTACACGGCCGTGCGTCTGGCGTCGGCGTGTTGTCAGTTCAGTTTTAGTTTAGCTTTAGAATGAATGAACAGATGCATCTCGCTGCCAGTGCGTTGTTGTTATGGCGTTATTACCTGCAGCACAGACTGCACTCGAGGTTAGTTCAAATTCGCCAAATTGACGTCATATTTGTGTGAATGTTATATCGTCGTCGCCGGCAGGAAAGGCGCGTCGGTGCAGTCGTCTGTTTGAACAGATGAGCTGTCATGAGGAGATTTAGATTCGTGTCCTCTTTTCATTGGATTTGTTTGTTTCCGGTTTAAACGGGAACCACTGGAACTTCCTGTAAACAGTCTGAAAGTCTGAACCACCCAAAAAATGCTTTCACACTAGAAAAAGGAACCGGACCACGGTTTAGTTTGATCCGGATTGACTTTTTGTGGACCACGTTTTGTCTGTCTGGTCCGGGCCGTGGACCAGGGGAGGTTTCACACATGTAATGATGTTTCGGATCAAACTGAGATGTCCGGACCAAATGAGGCAGCTGTGAACGCCCCTTAAATGAAAGTGTCGTCTCGTCAGGATTTTAGGAGACAAGTTTTCGGTACAATGTTATTAAAATGATATAAAACCTTTAAACTTTTTCCATAAAACCATGAGAGCAGAACGTGACGACATCAACAGCTTCAGGTTTAAAGTGGCCATAACAGAACACTACATGATACAGTTTATATTGCATGTTTATTGTATATAAACATTAAAGTCCCTGTTTGTAGCTGCATTATATACAGCGGTGGAGAGTAAGTTACTCAAGTACTGTCCTTAAGGACAATTTTGAGGTATATTACTTGAGCATTTCCATTTGATGCTGCTTTATACTTCTGCTACATCTCAGAGGTGAGTACTGTCCTTTTTACTCCACTGCATTATTTTATCAGTCATAGTCACTGATTATTAAAGATCAAACATGATCAAAATTATTACAGACGAAAGGTCCTGCACACTTAAAATAATGCAGATTATTATGGACACGTGATAATATGTGGTTATTAGTTGGACCTGTTCAGGCTGGACTCCATGAGCTCACCAAAGTCAATGCACTAATACCAATTATATTTTATTTATCATGCAAGTTAGTTACACTCAATGACTCCATCTCAACCAGCTACATTAAAATGCTGTTTAACTTTTTAACATGTCAACAATATCAATGCCCTAATGGTATATATTTAATACAGAGCCTCAGAAATCCTGAAAAAAAAATGTTTGATCTTGTACAACAAAATAAACTGTCCACAAGAACTTTAAAACATTTTGTTCACACAGGACTAAAAAGAAACCTCTGTCTGTAATTTAACTCCAATATAATAAGTACTTAGATACTTACAGTAGGCGACATTTTAATCAAATACTTCTGTACTTTCACTCAAGTAGAATTATGAATGTTGGTATTTTACATTGCATTTATTCATTTTGCTTTTATCCAAAGCGACTTACAATTGCTAAGTATGTCAGAGGTCGAAGTGTCTCACTCAGGGACACAATGGTTTCTCGCAGAGGATTCGAACCCCGGGTCTTTCACACCAAAGACAAGTATCTCAACCGCTGTTCCATCACCACCAGTTTTACTTTATTTTTACATATTTACTTCAGATAAAATAATGAATGCAGGATTTTTACTTGCAATAGAGTATTTTTACATATTGGTATTGCAAAAGGATCTGAGTATTTCTTCCACCACTGCTTCTACTCAAGTAAAATAATGAATGTAGGAAATTTATCTTGCAATAGAGTTCTTATGCTGGTATTGCCAGTGGATCTCAGTACTTCTTCACACAACACCGCAGGATTTGTGCTTGCTACAGTGAGTTACTGCGTCTGTTACTTCTGTTTTCTAACACTTTGTGTCTGTGAAGCAGATTTTCTGACGGAAAGTAGTGTTATTTTAAAAGCCGACGCCTGACTCCAAAACGTTAAATGCTTATAAAGCTGTAACAACAACATTATCACGCTCGTACTTTCTAAAAATCACTATTTAATAAATCTTTCTGCTTTTTCAGACCGCAGTTCTGCCAAAACAAAAACAACCGGAAGTAGTAGTATTTCCTCGCCCCACCCATCCAGCCGCAGCTACGCACGTTTAGTGGGCTGGGGTAAGAGACGCACGTTTCTGCTATTCTCTACGTACAGTACGCACATAAGTGACGTAACACTACTGGGATGTGAGCGTGCGTACGCCCGCAGCGGCTACGCGTTACCTGTCAGTCAAAAGACCTTTAAATGGCCACACTGTACAGAGCCGTGGACCTTTTACATCACGGTAATAACGCTGTTACGGTAATATTCTGGGTAATAGCTGCTTAAACACGGTCTGATTTACTTGTTGGCGTTCTTCTCTTTCCATCGAATCCGCTTTTAACTCGGTAAGCTTGTAGAAAAGCCCCAAAAATACATTTAAAAATGAGCGACGAGGACGACTTTTTGCAGAAAGCCCGAACCGGGTTTGAAGATCTGTGTCGGGCTTTGAATATGGACGAAGAGGCGAGCAGTGAGGCGTGGAAGACCTACGAAAACATCAGCAGGAACTTTACATTAGAGGTAAAAAACAAAAATTCATCTGTTAACCCTCATTTTTGTGTCTGTCGTTGCTGTTCCCGCTAACCCCGGCGCCGCTTTCGCACCGTGACCATATTTACCGTAACGTTATAGCAAGCTAACAGTCTAACGTTACACCCCAGCCAACTTTCTGTCTTCTTACTGTAACAGAACAAAAGAAAAACAGTTTAAAACATGCCGTCTTGGGTTTGAATGACTTGTTAAAACCATTAAAACCCCTTAAACCACTGTGTCTGAGCGCATATTGTTATGAATATAATGGTTAGCTTTCTACAAACAGGTTACTGCGATGCTAAACAAACATGTCCCTCTGATATAATGTAAACACATGCAGTATATGTGTGTACATGTTAACAGTACGTGGTAATTATATTGCGTGGATAAGCAGGACGCCACTAGAGGGGAGGATTTCCAGCACACAGCAGACTGACTGATGGTTAATGAAGGTTATTATATAAAGTTTATTTATAGAGTAACTTTAGCCTGAAACCCTCGTGCACACTGCTGGAAATCAACTACTAAAGTACTAAGCTTAAGTACATTTTTACTGGAATAATTGTATTTTATGGTGTTTCATACTACTATGGCAAACAGACTTGTTACTACATGTATTTAACAGCACTTACTAGTTGCTTATCTGATTAAGATTTTCCATAAAGCAGATGATCAGTTTAGACAATACGATGCATTGTTGTAGAATGAAGTACCCAGGAGTTTACCCCGTGGTATATACATAGTTAAAGGGTTATTCCTGTATTTGTAAACTTACTTTCACATACTGTAAGTTGGTGTTGGGTACAGAAGGTTTTGCATGCAGTAGATGCTTCAGCCGGCAGCTGAACTGGCTGCAGAGGATGCAACAGGTTTAAAGTCCACAAAAAGTGCTTCTTGTTGACAGGCTCTGACTAACCGCATCATGGAAAGGATCCCTACGAGGGACTCCCGGTGACCCCATTAGTTTTTAACAGAACCGATCAGAACAGGAAGCTTGGTCACACACCGGTAAACTGAATATCTTTGTTGTTTTAGACTGTTTTTCGGACAAAACGAGACATTTAAAGCAACAATGTGTGCTGGGACATTACAACAGAAATGTATCAGTTCTTTCTTATATTCAGAGGACAAATGATTATTTGATTAATTCATTAATAATTAACTCAGTAGTTGCAACCAAGCGGGAAGCTTCCGGTCAGAGAACTGATGCGAACACGAAATCTCTGAAACCTGTTGAACTCCATTAGAAATAATGAGAAAATGTTTCTACTTGTCAGCTGATTTATTCCCTCAGTAAACACTTTCCTGATGAGTTTCTGGTCTCAGTCGCTAGTTTCAAGTCTTCTTCAACACAGCATGATGTTCATTTAGTAAATGATGATCCCCTTTAGTGGAACAGCGACCAGGAAGCAGGGGAGGCTTTAGGGCGGGGCTACAAGATGATTATTGAAAGCTTATTAGGAGTCGGCTGTTCATTTTCTCTGGTGAGCACATGTAGTTTTTAGACTGTTGTTCTCTGGACAAACTTATCAGCTTAATTAAAAGTGAACTACAGATGCATCTAGCTAAGCAAGCTAGCTAGCGCCACCGTCTCGTCCAAATATGGTCACTTCCGGTGCAGCTGGTTGCAAAAACTCGGCGGCGTCCTATTGGCCAAACTCGAGGCTTCAAAACAGCGGTCCACAAACCAACGGGTGACGTCACCATGACTACGCCCACTTCTTATACACAGTCAATGGTTGCAATCTGCAACCCTAATATATTCAGCAGCAAAAATATGTGTTGCACAGTCTCCCTCTCACTTATCTGTTTCTTTTCCTTCCTTGTGATTAACCCTCCCTGTAAATGTTCTCCCTCCTGTGCAGGGCAGCGAGCTGCACTGGCTGGCCTGTGCTCTCTACGTGGCGTGCAGGTCCTCTGTGCCGACGGTGGGAAAAGGCACCGTCGAGGGGAACTACGTCTCTCTGACCAGAATCCTACGCTGCTCAGAAATTAGGTAGGCCCATAATGCACCTGTGCACTCACCTGCAGACTCTGCAGGGACTGCTGCGACCTGAAAATGATCACGGTGCAAGACGGGGTCAGAAAAATGGGAACATTTTTGTAATTTTTGGTTTTGGCTGAGAAGGAGTGCGTCTTAAGTTTACATTTTATTTCTGCCTTCATTTGTAGTACAGTTACATAAATAATTTAAAGGTTCACTTTGCCATTAAGGACAACAGCCGTGTCTCTGTATCAGGGTTTTATCAACGTGCACGTTTGAAGTTACAGTAAAATATTAAGGTTCAAATCGGGGTACATGACAAACGAGCTGTACCGATTTAACGGTGTTAATTACCACAAAACTTAAATTAAAAGCAGAGTTCCAGTTAGCTTCCTGTCGCTTTGACTGGCCTGGTGTGGCTCCACGTTTTGACAAATAAACGCAGGTCTCAATTAGAAGCCTGGTCTGGTTATTATAGAAGATCCTTGGATGTATAAAACCTCTCAAAGCCCACCGGGTCACCTGGTTTAGCTGCTTCTAAGCTGCTTAGATTGTGAATATTAATATGACTGTTAATATAGACATGCTACACATAGTTGGATCTCTCCACAGTTCAGTTGCTTAGTTCATTTCCATCCATCGTCAACCGCTTATCCTGCATGTTTAGTTCATTTTACGGAAACAATTCGGATTTACCTGCATGGTAAAGGAATTAAAGGCTTGTTCCAAATACAGGCCGGGTGAGTTCAGTGATTTAAGCAAATAAAAGCCTGGGCTATTAAAGTTTTATGGTAAATATGTCAATAAACAAATATTATTTTGAAATGTGGTGGGAAGTCAAAGAGAGGGAAACCTAATGTCCCCCCCCCCCCCCCCCCAATCATTGTGGTACAGTCCTTTAAAGACAAACAGACAGAGTCATCTCGCAGATCCTGGATCACATGTTAAACTTTTCCCCTGAGGCCTGTGAAAACAACACCGCCACACCCTGATATAATTCCAGGCATGTTGTGATGTGATGTACGAAGCTGTCTGCTTAAACTGCCGAGAAGTTATTTGTATGTTTCTGTTATAGTTATATTGTACATTTATATTTCACTGCTGGTTCCTCTGTCCTCCCTCGCAGCCTGATTGAGTTTTTTAATAAGATGAAGAAGTGGCAGGACATGGCCAACCTGCCTCAGGACTTCCGTCAGAGCACCGAGAAGCTGGAGAGAAACTTCACCGTGTCAGCGGTGATCTTTAAGAAGTACGTTCCCATCTTCAAGGCCATCTTCAAGGCCCCGTCGGAGGATCCGCCCCGAGTTCACCGCAGCCGCAAACAGAGGTGGGACATCGTGACCTGTGACCTCAGCAGAACATCAGCTGTTGCTTGTTTGGTATTTTGGTCCTTTTCAGGGACGTGAACTGTTGAAAATGGCAGAACATCCTCACACAACCCGTCCTCATACCTAAACGTGGGGCTGGGCGATACGGCCAAAAATTTCATCACGATACATTTTTTTTTATATCATTCGATATCGATAATTATCAGGATAAATGTTAAATCGTTATTTCTGTCAGGTTTAAAGGCTGATTTCTGCTCCTGAGTAAAAGTTAATGTGGTTTTAAACTTTTCTTTCTGGTCAGAACAAACAGCGGATCACTTCTCAAATCTGAGGCAGAACATTCAGAACTATTCTGATAAAATCAGTTTTCAACAAATATGCACGAGTTAAGTAAAACAAAACAAATAAATATCTTAATAGAAAATATAAGTAATGATTCGTTCGTGATTCAAATGAATTTAATCAAACATTAATTGAACATTTGTTATTTTGTTATTGAGGAAAATTATGTCAAGATAATTATCATTATTGTTTTTTTGCGCGGCCCAATCAAGTGTCACAAAACGACATATATGACTGTTTATCCCTAAACGCCATGAACGAGTGTATCAGTCCAGCGACCTTCAGCAAAGTTACCTTAGTCAAAGGATGTTAAACATGTGGTAAAGTTTGTAAAAAAGGTGGTAGTTTGGTTCGGTTTAGGTTAAAATAAGTACATTATGTAAGTAACCTGATGTAAGTCATCTAGGGTTAGGCAATAAAACAATGACAATTATCGCAATGTAATTTTCCTCAATAACAACATAAATGTTCAATATGTTGTCAATAAATATTTTATTAAATTCATTTGAATTACAAACAAATAAGCACTTAAAATATTAATTAAGAAAAATAATTTTATCATAATAGTTTTGAATGTTCTACTTCAGACTTGTGAAGCTGTTCGCTGTTCAGAACATAAAGAAAAGTTAAACCACATAACTAACCATCTGGTTTCTTCCAGTGTCACTCAGGAGCAAAAATCTGCCTTTAAACCTGAAAGAACTAATGATTTGATATTTATCGTGATAATTACCGATATCGAATAGTCTCATTTTTTTTAGCGCGATAACATTTTTGGCCGTATCGCCCAGCCCTAAAACATTATTTAAATTAAAACACGCCACCTTTGACTTTCTTTCACACGGGACTCGAACCTCGGCCTCCTGAGTGAAAGTCCTGAGTTTACTGGACTCGTCCATCCCCCCCACCGCCTCCTTACACAGACTTTGTTGCCCTTTATACTACATCACCTGGCTTTTCTGCAACTAGAGGTCGCGGCCTAACTAAACTCATAAATACGGGTCGTAATAAGCTGCTGCATCATCGACCTGTACGGCCGTTTCTCTGGTGAGGACGGGCTGCCTCACTGCAAAGTAAATAAAGTCTGCTGATGATACAGAGTTCCTGCACTGGAGGAGTTTGTACAGTGGAGCAAAGACTCTCATTTGATTAATCGTTTAGTCGGTCAACAAATTTATCCATTAGCAACTATTTTGGTAATCGATTAATCATAATCTCTTGTTCCAGCTTTTCGGATGTGACACTGTGAAGTTTTGCTTTTTCATATATGATATCAAATTGAATATCTTAACGTTTTAGACTGTAAGTCTGACTAAATAAGCAAAGTGAAGGATGTTACAGTGCCGTCTGAGAAATTGGGAATTCATTTTTCACAGTTTTTTAAATGTTTTTTTTTACTTTTCATAGATTAAAAGATAATTAATAAATCGAGAAAGTAATCCACAGATTCATTGATAGTGAAAATTAATGGTAGTTGCAGCCGTACTCTCATTTCATTCTCAACACTGATACATAAAACACACATTCATTTTCTATACTGGGTATATATGGTGATGGTGCAGTGGATAAGACACATGCCTTTGGTGTGAGAGACCCGGGTTCACATCCACCACGGTGTCCCTGAGCAAGACACTTAACCCCCAGTTGCTCCAGAGGCGTGTGACCTCTGACATAAACAGCAATTGAAAGTCGCTTTGGATAAAAGCGCCAGCTAAATGAATAAATGTAATATATATGTATGTGTGTGTACATACTGTATATATCTGTATATTTCTATTACAAATGTTACAGACATGGAAAAATCACAACTTTAGATATGTTTTATATACGTGTGTCCTTATAATAGGCTGATGTATTTCAGGGTCTATTATTTAAATTTCCCTTTTCATTCCAGACGTCATCCCTGCACTGTGACCGAGGTCTTCAACTTCTGCTGGGTTTTGTTTGTCCATGCCAAAGGTAAAGATTTACTGCTTCATTTATCCCTCTAGAGTCGCTGCACCAACAAGTCCTGCGACGTTCTTGATTTAAACTGTATGTTGAACTGACAAACGTCAAGAGTGTAATTCCAGATCAAGATCTAAACATTTGTTGTCTCTTGTCGTTGACCTTCGTACGTCTTTTCCCGAAAATAAAGTCCAGTAGAGCGGAAAGGGGAGGGACCTAGGCTCTCTATATAAGGATCTTTCAAAGGCTGCTTCTCAAGTCTCTTATTTGTTGTTTCCTCGCTTGCAGACAGTGTCTTTTATTGGCCGACACGCCCCCTTACAGGGTAGCAGTTATATTGATTGGACTCTGCAGCTGATCTGATGCGTCACGACAGATAACATTAAACTCAAGTTTATCGCTGCAAAGTGTTAAATTTGATTTTATGAGTCACTGTCTAGTTAAAATCTGAGTTCACTGTAGGTCTGAACAATAAAAGCCCCACACACAACTTTCTTCATTTATTAGAAAGATTTTTCTTTCTTTTATTTCTCCTGTCAACTTTTATTCTGGAGACAATTAATGTCAGAGAGAGTCGGAGAGTCTGTCTGCAAGAAACACGCTTTACATCATTTATCGTCATTTCTATTCAGTCACATGCGAGGCTGGTTGTTCCAGTGTTTAGTCCAAATAGACGACGATAAAACATAGTAAACACGTAGCCTGAGGAGTCAGACAAGTCATTAAACTGCACTAAAGTCTCTAATGAAGCAGCAAAGGAAAATAAAGCCGCTCATCCAGCTGATCTCACCGACTGCATCTGATGTAAGCAGCCGGCGTTAAAATCAGCTGATGTAAGTGTGAATGAAAGCTGCTGCGCTAAAAAATGCGTGTGATTGACATGATCGATCAGTGATGAGTGATGTGATTTGCACATAAAATGTATGCAGTCGTGTTAAAGGGGATCAGAAGAGGAAATAAACGGAAAAGCCTGAAACTGAGCGTCGACTTAGAGTGACATCATTTCACTTTCTCTGAAACATTTGGCCTAATAAATCCAAACACCATGGACGTGTTCTGGGTTATTCAATAACGAATTAACATCAGAATCAGTAAATATAAATGCAGATAATATCAGTAGAAATGATCCTGTGCCTCTGAGACACAGAAACCTGCAGGTGTTTGTTGAACAGGTAACAGAATCACGCTGCTAGTACCAACGCGCCGCACAGCCGACTGACAGCTGATCCAGGTGTGATCAGACACGGACGTCGCTTCACGTGACTCTTCGGTGGAAAGGACGTCTCATGTCTCTAGAAACATATATTTTCTCGTTCCTTCTCTCCTGGCTAGGTGCATCTGTAATTCACGTTAGCTGTCATTTTAACAGGTCAGTGTTCCTCTAAATGCGACCATAATTTACTAAATGAACACCATGCCTGGTTTGGAAGCCTCAAATTAACTTCAGATAAACTTTGGAAGTCATTCTCGCACAACCAAAGACCTTTTTAATGTACATAATGGGAATGTGAGTATTAACCAGCTGGCATAGTGGTTAGACGTGTGAGGGACCCGGGTTCAATCCCCCACTGTGACCCTGAGCAAGACACTTAACCCCTCGTTGCTCCAGAGGCGTGCGACCTCTGACACATATAGCAATTGTAAGTCGCTTTGGATAAATGTAAATGTTAACAGAGTCAGAACCTAACAGGGCTGCAGAGCTCCGGATCAGCGTGTGACAGACTTAACGCTGATCTGAGGGCGAGTTCAGGCTTGTTGCCGTCAGCTGGACATCCTCATGTAAAGTCCCGCTGCCACTGACAACAACCCAGTCCTCTTATTTCTTGCTCTAGGTTTTCACCGGTGTTACTTAGTTACTCTGTTTGTCCGTCCACACGACTCATAAACTTAACTGATTCTAAATTTTTGTATTTTGTTCTCCTTATTTGGCTTAAGGAATTCCTGCAGACAGATTTGGATTGATGCATCGTTTTTTTAAGAGAGCAAAATTACGTTTTGTACTGTGAGTGAATCAGAAGTTTAGAGACTGCGTTAATGTTTACTTTTGTTTGTGCCTGCGGGAATCGAACCCGGGTCTCCCTCACCAAATATGCAAGTTCACAGCGAGTCTGTTATTTTTTTTTTTTATGGAAGCTGCATCATAGTGAATTTTCAAAATAAAACACCCTGCGCAGACTCCGCATCTTTACAGCTTTTTGTTTCCTTCTAGAGTTTCGACAGCTCCGCCTCTGATTGGGTAGTTGCCTCCTTTGGTTAGGGTTGGGTAGAGGGTGCAGCACTGAACGTCTAAGACGCTTCCAGTGGAAGTTGACACCAGACAGAGGACAGAACGAGACTGTGATAACGCAATGCAGCCGGACTCAGTGGACGAGTCTGTCCCCTGCTGGCGGCCCCTGAGTGGCTTCAGTTTGTTTTTCTGATGTATGACCATAACGTTCAAGCCGCAGAGCATCTGGTTTACTGAAAAATTAATACTTGGTGATGTTTGAAAAACCCAGAAGGTTGTTTAACTCGCGGTATCTCTGATCAGTTTCTTGCTCCAGGGGAGCACGGAGGTTTATTAGAGGGGGAAGAGTGCTGTTACTGATCTACTTTCCCTGCTCTTATCTGGCATGCCTGCTCATGAAACTCTCTTAATGCCCACTTCTCTGTGTATCCGATGTCTTGACAAGTAGAGAGTCGAGCTGAAACCTGCCCGCTGTGCTCTGCAGTGCCAACATAGCCCCAAGACACAATAAATTCCCTCATGTGGTGTCATGTTTTTCTTTCAGGGAACTTCCCCATGATCAGCGATGACCTGGTGAACTCGTATCACCTGCTGCTGTGCGCTCTGGACCTCGTCTTCACCAACGCTCTGCTGTGCAACGCCAGGAAAGACCTGCTCAACCCAAATTTCAAAGGTATCGCTGAAAACAGAAAAAGGCCACATGTGTGTAGCTTCGGATTTGAAGCAGGAGACGTCGACTCACTTTAACCTTCTTCCTGCTCACTAATAACATCAGATTTAATTGGAAATATGCATCAAAATGTTTGGCTTTGCTAGCGGCAGGGCTGTATGGAGGGTCCACCACTTTGTTCCAGACTCAAACAGCTCTATTGGATGGACGTGATGAAATGTGGTTCAGACCGGGATGAGATCTGGCGCCACCCTCAGCTCAACATGTCGATGTGTCCAACAATTTGGTTTATGACCAAACACCTGTCTTAAAGGTTCAGCGTGTAAGATTTAGCGGCATCTAGTGAGTAGTAGTGTTGTAGACAAGACCGCCTAAACCGAGACCAAGTCAAGACCAAGACCAGTTCCCCATATTACATGAGACATGATAAAATGTGGGATCAGATTGATCTGAAAGATCCACATTCCCATTAAAAACACTAAGAGCTGAAATCAACGTCAGCATCTTTATTCAACTCTCCTTTTCCATGCAGTCCATCGCGGGGACAGTCATTAACGGGAACAACACATTTTTCATTAGGGTTATCGGTTGCATTTGAAGCAACACGTTTCACATCCAATCAACGTTTGGATGTTAACAAATAAATCAGACAATGCAAAAGCAATTTATAGATATTCCCAAAGTTATGGTCTTGACTGTCTCAATGTCCGAGACAAAGACAAGTGCCATAATGAAAATGAACAGCACACTAAACCAAGAGGAGGAAACTAAAAAATAAAATGAGACCCTCTGTTACCTAACTTCCCAACTTAGTTAACTTAGCTCACTAAACTAGAAAGACAAACCAACAATCAGACACAGAGACATACCTGCTGTAAGTAAATGACATGATAAATTGGTTAGTTGGCTCACAGCAATGTTTATCGGTTTGATGCTCTGACTTAATGAGGCGTGACAGTTTTTTAACGAGGCGTGGAGAATGACGTATGACTTATGGAATTACTATAGTCATACGTCACCACCCCGTTTTAACAACTAAGCAACTTTTGCAACTTTGAGCACAAAATTAAGCTATTTGTCAAACAATATTTGGCGAACTATGTGGGTAATCAACATTGTAAGGAAATGACTCGAAATGTCAAAATACACTGGAGGGGGGCTTTAAGTTATTGATTATATGCTTGTGGAATGGTTAACCCTTCAGCTGCTAGCAGACAGGGTTAACCTCCTTCGTGTTGCCGTGCATTACCACCACTACTCCACTAGATGGCGCTGTCGCAAAAGAACTGCGGCCTCAGGACTGCGGGGGTCCTGCAGCTGCACCCTCCGGTGCTGCAGCTACATAATATTGCATCTAATGGTGAGGGTTTGAATTGCAACCATCTGTCCAGTCTACCACTGCCCCCCCTAACCTTTCAAAGAGCGTAAGACGCTTTCACACTGCCCAATTTTGCACGATTATTTCGCCAATATGGCGGCTTGCAGAGCCGGAAAGGAGGGTCCGATTTGATCAGCCTCTGAGCCGGGAACGTTGGCGGAATGATGTCTGTGTGAAAAGCCACGCCCGGCACGCCGGAACAGGAGTGACGTTTCATTTTTTTATCGGTCTAAATCCACTGACCACAGCTGCGCCGCGGCTTTGTTTGGTCCCCAGCCCGGCGTCAGTGTCCATTGGAAGTGTCTCAGCATTGACTTGTTGTTTATTTGTCATTTTTGTTTTTCTGCTACCTTCTCCGCAGCTCTCTCTGCTCCCGTTTTGTTCCGCCAAATTCAGGCTGCATATCCACAGGAAACCTTTCAGAATAAAAGCATTTTGCCTGCCCGATTTTGCTGACATGTTTAGATTTTATTGATTTGGTAATCAGTGCTTGCTTTTTGTGCTTCTACTACAATTAAGTAGGCTACATAGTCAAATGGTTTCTTTTTTGTCTCTTGTGTTTATTGTTGTTTTCCGATTGGGAAGCTGCACAGGGTACTTTATTTTGAAAATTGGCTGGAAGAACTCCGGCAGCCGCGGCGTAGGTGGACTCAGTGGAGGTAACCCGGAAAGCCGGAGCGCTACATGAAAGCACACATGGTTGCGGGATTACGCCGCAATATTTTGTTCAGCATGAAAGAGCGAATGCGGCGTATTGGCGGACATTTTTTCTACGTTTATTGCGGGATCTTTGTGTGAAAGCGGCTTGTGATTATGGATCTGGCCCGCTGCCAAATTATGGTGCTTTGATAGCGGCAGAAAATATAAATAAATAAATGCTTAGGTCTCAGTCATGGCAGCAACAGTTACTCACACAGTCACTTCCCCTTTAGTGGTTTTGCCTACAAAATAAAAGCACGCGGACCTTTGTTTATAGTAATGCAGTATTTGGAGTTGAACCCGGAGGTTCCTGCACGTTTATGACCAAATACCAGCAGAACTACCGACACTTTCATCAGCCTCAGCTGTACGCTGTGTTTACTGCAACTTAGCTAATATTAGCATGCTAACACGCTAAAATCAGAATCGATAAGAATACTTTAGTGATGGGAAATTCTTTGTTACAGATACTCGCAGAACATAGAAGGAATAGAAATAATAGTAGAAGTTGGTAAGAAGAGAATATAATAAAGTATAAAAATCTAAGAATATAATAATAAATGATAATAAATGTGGATATTTACAGTATTACCAAATAAATAAAATAAGATTGTGAACAAAATAAATTATGCGCGTTAAATTCTTTGTAAAAATTACATTTGAAGGTCTCCACTCGCTCTAGTGGTGTATGTTTTGTATTTAAACATTTCATCAGGCAGAAACCCAACGTTGTTGCTCGTGACAAAGTAAATTTGGTCTCAGAGTTGTGAAACATGACTTTGAAGAGTCATAAAATTAAATCAGCATTGGCACATAAGGAAGCCTGCTTATCAGTCATGTGCAGTACTAAATTAAACATGTAAAATAAATCAAATGTTAGACTCTTATTACTGCACAAATTCCAACCAGACGACTCCTTAAAAACACTACAGCAGCGGCCCTCTTCCTGTCGACACCTGGTGTTTCCTGTGCTCCCCGCCGCTGCCGCCTCCGCCTTCCTCTCTCTAAACATGGTGTTTATTGCACAGGAGAAAGGAAACCGCCAAAAGCTCCCCCTCTGCAGCCCTGCCAGCCTCAATATGAAAAATGACACCGTGTCGTTCTGTATTCAGGCAGGAAACACGCTTCTTTCTTTTCTTTTGTGTTGGTTTGAAAATCCTACGGGGGGGGGTTAAAGACGCCATGACGCCTTGCTGGTCTCCCGATGTCCTGCGGGGAAGGAATTATTTAGAAAAGAGCAAGAAAACCGAATTGAAGAAGACACGCACATAAAATAATCAGTGTTGGGAATGTAATAGGTTACCGATTACAAGTTACTGGAAGCGTCGTGCAACTATCTCAATGAATTTATCAAAGTAATGTAACTTATCGAATGAATGTGTTCAACTGTTTTCTAAAGACAGCTTGAGAGGACGTTTAACTGGCAGACGGGTGGCGCTGCAAATTCAAACAGGAGATCAGAAGCATCAGCACAGCATCAAACTTTAGTAACCGTCTGTGGCTGGAGAAAAACATGCAAAGCAACAAAATGAATATTATTCAACATATAGCCGAGCTTTTTACAAAAAGTATTCAGATGTAACCCCCCAATTTGATTATGAACATATTCAGGAGTAACTGTAATTTAATTATACTTTTAAAAATTTTTAAATTTATTTTTTACAGTAACTGTAACGGATTACAGTTTATTTTGTAATTAAATTACGTAACTAAATTACATGTAATTAGTTACTCCCCAACACTGAATGTAAGAAACGACACCAGGTTAAAAATCTAAAGTTGAAATAGAATCGTGGGGTTAAACAGTCATCTGCCATGAAAGTTTACATTTATTCATTTATCTGACGCTTTTATCCAAAGCGACTTACAATTGCTACACATGTCAGAGGTCGCACGCCTCTAGAGCAACGAGGGGTTAAGTGTCTTGCTCAGGGACACAATGGTGGACGGGTCACAGCGGGGGATTGAACCCGGGTCTCTCGCCTCGTTTGGTCCGGACTTTGGGACTTTCAGTTTGGTCCGAACCAAAAATACGGGTGTGAAACGTCCCCTGGACCGCAGTCTGGACCAAACACATGAAATTTGGCAAAAAGAGGTGGTCTCCGTCCGGGTCAAACTGAACCACGGTTCGGTTCGTTTCTGGTGTGAAAGCATTTTTTGGATGGTTCAGACTATTTACAGGAAGTTCGTCGGTTGCTGTATAATCCGGAATCACGGAGAAATGCGTTGAAATAAGGACACGGTTATAAATCTCCCGTGACGGCTCATCTTTCAAACGGACTGCCAGAAGCACTCGGCCACATACATCTTTGGTCTCTGCTCAAACGGAGGAGCAGAAGGATCGCTTGCCGTCTCCTCCTGCCCCATCGGCGATGTTATAATGTTCGCACAACGGGGACGTTTAATTGCGTCTAGCCTTCAGTATAGTTGGTGCTGCAGGTAGTAATGCCATAATAATAACAACAACATAGTTAGTGGTGGCAAATCTGCATATGTTCATTTTTTATTTATTCATTCTTGTCAAAGATGCCCTCTGAACTGTTTAATAAACCAATCAATGTCAAGTAGAGGGAGACGCAGCCCGCATAGATGATGACGACAGGACGCAAGTGTGTCATGTAAAAGTCCTTTAGTGCGGTCGCAGAATTGCAGCGTGAAACCAAACCAAAACTAACCGAATGTATCAAAATGTATCAAAACATGAACTTTGGTTCGGACCTTGGTGCTCGTTAGTGTGTGTTAAAGCAAAATGTCTTTTTTTTTATTATACCTTTTATTTCTTCTTCTTCTTTTGTCTTGTTACCTCTTTGTTATGCTCACTGGTGTTTTTATTTGCACACATGAATTTTGACATTTCCTTCCTCATAAAACATTTGCAAAGAGGATTTGATACAAACCTCGTGATAAAAACACACATTGCTCCGTAGACTTCCCTGTCAGACCTGCACCTCCTTCCATTAACGTGTTGGTCTGTCTCTTGTGTCTCTGTCTCGTGTCCTCCAGGTCTGCCTGAGGACTTCAGCAGTAAGGACTACAGGCCGTCCTCCGGTCCGCACTGCTTCATAGAGCAGCTGTGTGAGCTGCATGACGGCCTGGTGCTGGAGGCCAAAGGAGTCAAAGAACACTTCTGGAAACCCTTCATCAAAAAACTCTTCCACAAGAGGGTAAGGCATGCTGGGAGACAACTCTCTCATACAATTACAAATAATTCTGTTTTCACTGTTCTCAGTCAGCTGGAGGTTTTTGACTGAAAGGGGCCCTACGATATATTGCAAAGCATATCATAAAGTTGTCTTTTATCCCTTCGTAAATCAGCCATATTGTGTTCACACACAACGCAAAGTGAATTCTGACCACTGGACTATTTGTGTTTACTCCAGGATTAATGCAGGCAAATACACTCACCTAAAGGATTATTAGGAACACCGGTTCAATTTCTCATTAATGCAATTATCTAATCAACCAATCACATGGCAGTTGCTTCAATGCATTTAGGGGTGTAGTCCTGGTCAAGACAATCTCCTGAACTCCAAACTGAATGTCAGAATGGGAACGAAAGGTGATTTAAGCAGTTTTGAGTGCGGCATGGTTGTTGGTGCCAGACGGGCCGGTCTGAGTATTTCACAATCTGCTCAGTTACTGGGATTTTCACGCACAACCATTTCTAGGGTTTACAAAGAATGGTGTGAAAAGGGAAAAACATCCAGTATGCGGCAGTCCTGTGGGCGAAAATGCCTTGTTGATGCTAGAGGTCAGAGGAGAATGGGCCGACCGATTCAAGCTGATAGAAGAGCAACTTTGACTGAAATAACCGCTCGTTACAACCGAGGTATGCAGCAAAGCATTTGTGAAGCCACAACACGCACAACCTTGAGGCGGATGGGCTACAACAGCAGAAGACCCCACCGGGTGCCACTCATCTCCACTACAAATAGGAAGAAGAGGCTACAATTTGCAAGAGCTCACCAAAATTGGACAGTTGAAGACTGGAAAAATGTTGCCTGGTCTGATGAGTCTCGATTTCTGTTGAGACATTCAGATGGTAGAGTCAGAATTTGGCGTAAACAGAATGAGAACATGGATCCATCATGCCTTGTTACCACTGTGCAGGCTGGTGGTGGTGGTGTAATGGTGTGGGGGATGTTTTCTTGGCACACTTTAGGCCCCTTAGTGCCAATTGGGCATGGTTTAAATGCCACGGCCTACCTGAGCATTGTTTCTGACCATGTCCATCCCTTTATGGCCACCATGTACCATCCTCTGATGGCTACTTCCAGCAGGATAATGCACCATGTCACAAAGCTCCAATCATTTCAAACATGACAATGAGTTCACTGTACTAAAATGGCCCCCACAGTCACCAGATCTCAACCCAATAGAGCATCTTTGGGATGTGGTGGAACGGGAGCTTCGTGCCCTGGATGTGCATCCCATAAATCTCCATCAACTGCAAGATGCTATCCATCAATATGGGCCAACATTTCTAAAGAATGCTTTCAGCACCTTGTTGAATCAATGCCACGTAGAATTAAGGCAGTTCTGAAGGCGAAAGGGGGTCAAACACAGTATTAGTGTGGTGTTCCTAATGATCCTTTAGGTGAGTGTATTTGTCTGTTTACTGCAGTCTGAACCCAAAATAAACATTTAGCTGTGATTTTAATTGCAATAAACAGATCAAACTGAAGCCGAAATAACAACATCACGATGCTGATTTGTCAAACATATGAATTCATGCTTTGTCAGGTCAGTCTGCAAGATGACAAGCAAACATCTTTTAAAATGCTTGTTTTCGAAATGGCGTTTGGATCGATCAGGGCTGATCTCTATGCTAACTTGTTTCATAGTACAACGATAGCTGGGTCAGACACATATTTTCAGATCTTACCAGGTGGTTCAGCTTCCTCGCTTCTGTTTCTCCTGCTGGCCTCTCCGTAAATCTGAAGTAGTGTCACGGAGCTCTGGGCGTCCGCTGACGGCTGCAGTAACGACAGTGGAGGTCGGAAAATCGGTTTGCTGCAAACAGGTTAAATGCACTTTTTAATCCCCAGACTTTTAGTTTAAAAGTTCATTTAGTTAGTTAAAAAATTTACTCTAAGCTCCTCCCGCCGGTAAATGGCGAGCAGAGGCTCTCTGAGAGCAATATCACAATCAGCTCGCATATATTTTAAAATTAATTGAGAGAGGGGAATTGGTAAAAATGTGAGAGAGAACTAAAATGTGTAAAAACACAGATATGGTCCTGTGAGCTGAGGTTATTCTCTTTGGTCCAAATCTATAACAAACACTGTTTTAAAAAAGTTCACGTTCCAGATTTAGACTTGATCAGAATCGAGGATGGAGCTTTAATTGAAACCTTTTCCACATGTCTTTGCCACAGGTGTCACTTTTTGAAGTGGCTGATTTTGTCCCCGTCACTTTTTAAAAGCTTAATTTGGGGTCCTTGGGCCCCGAATTGCCCCTGGCGGCTATTCCGCGTGTGAATGTTAGTTTCCGTTTGAGCACTTAGGCTCAGTGTATGAATGCAGATGTAGTGTAAAAGCGCTTTGAGTGGTCGAAAAGACTAGAAAGGCGCTATACAAGTACGGAGCGTTTACATTTAATTTGTTAAAATGTTCTGAAAAATAGCAACAAGAAATGTTAACTAATGAATGAAAATGCTTTCGTGCTATTCTGTTATATTTTTATATTTTGATTTGTCACCTGCTGCCTGAATTTTGTGTTTCCCTTCATTTAAATAAAACATAAATCGGTGCAGAAACTTTCTCCAGAATGCAGGAAATTATGTGTTTGATGCTCAAAATCTTCAGACCCCAGATATCTTCAAAATAGTGTTAACATATCTTCTCGTCTCGTTCTTGTGAACCCAGTCTTGTGCATCACACCCCTAATCTGAGCCCTTATATCCCCTCCACTTTTCAACACAGTGACGTCGTTTTTAATATATTTATGAAAAATTAACTTCAGATAAAGTCCACCTATTTTTATTTAAACGGATTACAGCTGTTTTATGAATCAACTCCTGCAGACCCACTGGTGCATAAATGTAGATGTAGTTTTGTTTGTATTTATTTTATTTTATTTATTTTTGTCAGCCATTTTAAAATTTAGTCTCAGTCCTGTGTCAAAAGTCCTCGTTAGTTTTTGTCATATTTAGTCCACTGTGTACTATTTTTTTAAAATCAAGTTTTAGTTGACTAAAGATCTGATGATGATAATCTGATGTTACTCAAAAGAAAATCAAAAGTATTTTAGTCTAGTTTTAGTCATTAACCATCATCTTAGTCTTGTCTAACTCGTTAGCATAATTTAGATTAGCAATCTGCTCGAACCAAAATAGAGATATTTATCATTTTAGTCTTTAGTTCAATCATCTCACATATAGATAAAATGTTTAGTAAAATTTGAGCGTTAGCTTTGTTTTCATTTTTATTGCAACGGAGACGTTAACTTACCTCAGTTCCCGGTGGTCAGCCTCGATGTGCAGCTTTAAGTTCGTGGTGTTTTTTTCAAACATCTTATAACCACATTGCCGTCCGATATAATCAGGCACTCTGTGTTTTTGTTTGAAATGGGACCAAATATCTAAAAATCTCTTTCTCCCTAGCATGTTGTGTTCGCATCCTCCACAGTAACGTTTTCCTCGTGCACCAGGCGTCGCCCCCCCGGTCGGCCGGCGTTCAAAGCACAGGAAGAAAAAAAAAAAGCTGCTGAATGAACAAAGTGAAAATTTAGAGGGAGAAAATAAGGCCTGTAATATTTTGTCTCCTCATTATACTGACAAAAAGAAAGAGAGACTTTATTAACGTTTTTATTTTGTGGATCACATTTTGGTCTCGTCATTTTTCGTCAACAATATTAGTTAATCTAGTCACAGTCAGCGTTTAAGGACATCGTCGCCGTCTTGTCATCGTCTGGGGGGAAAAAAGGTCGTATGTACTTCGTTTAGTTTCGTCTGACGACAGTAACACTAGTCTGAATAATCCCACGAAGGATGGATCATATAAAAAATGACCAGACATTATTTTGTTATTTTGTTAAATGAACTGCACATTATTTAGTGTTCTCTGACTTAATACTGCTGGTTTCAGCAGATGATGTCTGTTCTAATAAAAGTTCCCCAGATGATGTGGTGTTTCACTTCCTGCCGCCACAGGTGGGAAATAGCTGCAGGGTAAACGCACACGCACACACACACGCGCGCGCACACACACACACACACACACACACACACACACACACACACACACACACACACACACACACACACACACACACACTCACTCTGTTAGTGGTTTTGTGTAAAACTAAACTTCCTCTCTCGCCCACAGATCCTCAGAGGAAAGGAAGACGGTCTGAGCGGCTTTCTGGACCCCATGAACTTTGGAGACAGCTCGTGAGTGTCGGCCGTCATCTTACTCTGTTTTGTGAATTGATCGTGAGGTCGTAAATAAAGAAAGAAGAACAATCTGTGGAGAATAGAGGAAGAGTTTATTATCGAAAGTCGGGTATTAATTTCCTTCAACCTCAACAGTTCACCGCATGTTTTGAACCAAAAATCTTTTCCGAACAACAAAAGAGCAACAAAACAAACATTCAAAAATTCAGAAAGTGGATTTGAACGTTACATCATCGATTTGTTTTTGGGGCGTTCAAGTGCACAAAATAGAAACATTCTGGTTTTAATAATCACTATAAAAGGATCAGTTATCAGTAGATGTTTTAAAATAACTGAACATGTTTTAAGGTATTATCAGCTTCTAGGGATGCACCAAATGTTCTGCCAGAAAAAGCACTTTCAGTGTTCGGTCTAATGAGTCAAAAGACCATGCCAACAATTATGTTGACACGTCAGCAGTGTGGAAGCATTTTAAAGTGTTCTGCTGAACTGTCTCCCAGCACATCCGCTCCATCTGTGGCTGACTTCTTAGAAAAGAACCTCTTTCAGTGTTTCTGTCTCTCGTCTGTGAGACGGAGATTAAACTAGCCGCACCTAAATGTGGAGTGCACAGGTATTCCAGCCTTTACGGTAAGTGAAGCGGCCCAGAGCGAGCTGACAGGCAGGTTAGAGACTTTATCCTGTCAGTTTGTCTCTTTAGTATGAAGAGAGGCTGTGAAGTCTTCATGTTACAACATTATTTATCAAACCGGGTCGGACTGGATGGATTTAGCGCGACGAGGAAACACATGTGACAACGTCCGGTTTTCAAAATAAGGCGTCTGTACAGGATGGAAATAAGATTAACTGGATTATATTCACAGACAGTATAAAACATATTACATGTGTCCATTAAAAGTAAACGGACTCATGTAATTTACTCTACTGGAGCCTCTTGGGCCCCGGACCCCCCCACCATAGTCTCTGCACATCCTGCAGGAAACACTGAGGAAAAAGCTCATTTTGACTGTTTAATTTATGCAGTGGTGAAATAAATGGAAAAAATGTGAATGTACTTGTTCGGTATTTGGTTTAAAATTTTTTCATTATATTCGGCTTCGGCCAACAACTTTCATTGCATCACTATCAGCTCCATGTACTGAAAGTATCCGTTGTGGATGTACACAAGTGTTATCAGCTTTGTGTACTTAATGTATCAGCAGTAAAAGTTGAATAGTATCATCAGCTTAATGTATTTAAAGTATCCGTAGTAAAAGTACACAAGTATTATCAGCTCTGTGTACGTAAAAATCAACTTTGTGTACTTTCATTATCGGTACCTTCCCCAGTTTTAAACTACTACTCTAACTCTATTTAACTCAACACATCTCTGTGTAACTAACCTGTACTCTGAGTTGAGTAGTACTCTGTTGTAATCACTCTAACTGGCTCTACTTTATTCTATGTTTATCTTCTCTACACCTAACAGCTAGTATCATATAACCTCACCGTCTTACCGTCCTTTCTTTGTCTTACTCTACTGTCCTGCACCCACAGCTTGTCTCTCAACCGGGTGTATGAGGAACATGTTCTGGCCACCGGCGGTCTGGATGAGAGGATCTTCACGGGTGAGGGGGCGAGCGAGGACATCGGCACCCCGGGGCCCTGCCTGTGTGAGGGGTCGGAGCACCAGGACAGCGCCGCCTACAGGCTTCACACCAACCTCACGGTGAGGAAACAAACTTATGTTTTACTCTATTTGCATCTTTTAAAGCTGGAGTCCCAGACTGATTGAAGCCCTCGCCAAATAAAGTCTTGCCCCGCCTGGTAAATCGCTCTGTATTTGCAGTTTACCGGATTTTTTTGACCCAGCTGCAATGTGGTTTTTGTTTGTTCCTCTGCACGGGTTCAAAGGCCACTGGAAGGGTTTCAGGAGAGGAGCGTTTTGCTTGTTGATGGCTACTTGATTAAATGGTTTCTTTTTTTTGTCAGTTTTAATGTTTGTTTTTTTTTATTGATATACATTCAGGAGTCTGCACAGGGTGTTTTATTTTGAAAATGTAACCGGATTCTCGTTGCTGTTTCTGTGTTTGACTTCCTGCTCGGGTCATCTGCTCTGTGCAAGCAAGGAACTTCAAGGTCTGAAAAGCCAACGCGGAAGTAACTTAAACCTGCGTCCTCTCCAGCAGCCAGCAGGGGGCGACTTAAACCTGCGTCCTCTCTAACAGCCAGCAGGGGGCGACTTAAACCTGCGTCCTCTCTAACAGCCAGCAGGGGGCGACTTAAACCTGCGTCCTCTCTAACAGCCAGCAGGGGGCGACTTAAACCTGCGTCCTCTCTAACAGCCAGCAGGGGGCGACTTAAACCTGCGTCCTCTCTAACAGCCAGCAGGGGGCGACTTAAACCTGCGTCCTCTCTAACAGCCAGCAGGGGGCGACTTAAACCTGCGTCCTCTCTAACAGCCAGCAGGGGGCGACTTAAACCTGCGTCCTCTCTAACAGCCAGCAGGGGGCGACTTAAACCTGCGTCCTCTCTAACAGCCAGCAGGGGGCGACTTAAACCTGCGTCCTCTCTAGCAGCCAGCAGGGGGCGACTTAAACCTGCATCCTCTCTAGCAGCCAGCAGGGGGCGCCTTAAACCTGCGTCCTCTCCAGCAGCCAGCAGGGGGCGACTCCAGCGGCTGCAGAAAGAAGTGTGATTGTATAGAAGTCTCTGAGAAAATGTTTCTACTTGTCAGCTGATTTATTCCCTCAGTAAACACTTTCCTGATGAGTTTATGGTCTCAGTCGCTAGTTTCAAGTCTTCTTCAACACAGCATGATGTTCATTTAGTAAATTAACAGAGACCAGGAAGCAGGGGAGGCTTTAGGGCGGGACTAACTTGATGGAGGCGACTCGTATCCGCTGCTCTGTGTACATTTAACCAGCAGAGTCGGCTGTTACTTATAAGTACATTTTGTTTTAAGCCTGTAGCTCCACCGTCTCCTCCAAATATGGTGAAGTCGGGTTCCAAAAAACCAAAGTGGCGGCGGCCAAAATACCAAACTCAAGGCCGCAAAACAACAGGTGACGTCACGGCGGCTACAAACGTTTCTGCAGGAGTAAAGCAGGACGATTTTATTGATAGTTGTGATTATTTCTAAATAACCATCCCTGGTGTCTCTCCTCTCGTCAGGCCTCGGCTCTGAAGGTCTCCACTCCTCTCACAGGGAGGAAGTACATTCAGGAGGGCAGCTTGGCGTCGCCGGTCTCGTCCGCCATGAAGAGTGTGGGGCGACTCCACACGCTGCTGTCGGGAACCAAACAGGGGCCGAGCGCTAAGCTAACAGAAACCCTCAGGTGGGTTTCTGGATCTGTATGTTTTAAGAACACACAGCTGATAATACTTGTGTACTTTTACTTCTGACACTTGAAGTATACAAAGCTGATAATATTTATTTAATTTTACTACTGATACTTTAAGAACACAAAGCCGATAATACAAGTGAACTTTTACTACTGACACTTGAAGTTTAAAGTACATAAAGCTAAAAATACTTCTATATGTTTACTACCGATATTTAAAGTACGTAAAGCTAAATATACTTGTATACGTTTACTACCGATATTTAAAGTACGTAAAGCTAAAAATACTTGTATACGTTTACTACCGATATTTAAAGTACGTAAAGCTAAAAATACTTCTATACTTTTACTACCGATATTTAAAGTACGTAAAGCTAAAAATACTTCTATATGTTTACTACCGATATTTAAAGTATATAAAGCTAAAAATACTTCTATACGTTTACTACCGATATTTAAAGTACGTAAAGCTAAAAATACTTCTATACGTTTACTACCGATATTTAAAGTACGTAAAGCTAAATATACTTCTATATGTTTACTACCGACATTTAAAGTACGTAAAGCTAAATATACTTCTATATGTTTACTACCGATATTTAAAGTACGTAAAGCTAAATATACTTCTATATGTTTACTACCGACATTTAAAGTACGTAAAGCTAAATATACTTCTATATGTTTACTACCGATATTTAAAGTACGTAAAGCTAAAAATACTTCTATACGTTTACTACTGATATTTAAAGTACGTAAAGCTAAAAATACTTCTATACGTTTACTACCGATATTTAAAGTACGTAAAGCTAAAAATACTTCTATACGTTTACTACCGATATTTAAAGTACGTAAAGCTAAATATACTTCTATATGTTTACTACCGATATTTAAAGTACGTAAAGCTAAATATACTTGTATACGTTTACTACCGATATTTAAAGTACGTAAAGCTAAATATACTTGTATACGTTTACTACCGATATTTAAAGTACGTAAAGCTAAATATACTTCTATATGTTTACTACCGCTATTTAAAGTAGATAAAGCTAAAAATACTTCTATATGTTTACTACCGATATTTAAAGTAGATAAAGCTAAAAATACTTCTATACGTTTACTACCGATATTTAAAGTACGTAAAGCTAAAAATACTTGTATACGTTTACTACCGATATTTAAAGTACATAAAGCTAAAAATACTTCTATACGTTTACTACCGATATTTAAAGTACATAAAGCTAAAAGAAAGCAGCATAAGCGGTTGACGATGGATGGATGGATTTAAAGTACATAAAACTACTAATACTTGCATATTTGAAGAACACTTCAAGCTGATAGTACCTGCATACTTTAAGTACACACAGCCGATAGTACTTGTCTTGAACACACCTGCACAGCCTCATGTGTATTATCATCTGCGGTGTAATGACAGAAACTGTTTCCCTGCAGGAACTGTGCCAGAGACCCCAGTGATGTCATCAGCAAGCGCCTGAAGGACATGTTCGAGCTCTTCTCTCAACATTTCGAGGGCAGCGGGGCCGAGAACAGGGGGATGGGGAAAGGTACACGAACAGAGAACTTCACTGAGTCACACGACGGATTCGTTTCTCTCTGAATGCCTAAATAAACGTTCTGCTCGTAGACATGGCAGTGAAGTACTTCCACCTGGCGGAGGCGCTCTACTACAGGATCCTGGAGTCCATCATAGAGAGGGAGAAGATGATACTGGGAGACGCTGACTTGTCGGTGAGTATTTTACTCCTGGCGAGTAAACATGGAGGCCACAGAGGTTAGCTCCGGTTAGCTCATACTCGCTAACCCTCTGCCGGTTTCCTCCCAGGGTCAAATTTCTCCAGGACTGTGACAAATGTTCACAACTTTCTGTCCTTTCATTACATTTCTAACTGTTTCTCTGGCACTGCACAACACATCTCACCTCTCTCTGTAATGTTTCTGCTCGGACAGGCAGCATGCGGGAGGATTTCAGGTGTTAATTCTGGCTTTTGTGGAGCTTTTTTGTTCGCCGTGGCTCCTTCTAGCGTAGCGTTGTGACGACGGTCGCTATAGAGAGTCAAATGAACTCGATCTGACGTCCAGACTGAGGACACAGTTTAAACAATCAGAGCAGGGGCCGGTTTCACAAAGATAGACTTTGACCATGGCTTAGATGTAGTAGAGAGTCTCACTTCAGAGAGACATCTAAATCAGAGCGCTGCACAAAGACTCTCAAAACCAAGAACGCAGAAAACGTCGTTCTTGGAAGAATGAACTTGCAATGTCACGAGCACGCAGAACGCTGCTGACGGTTTGATGCGTTCTTACTGGTATTGCTCAACACCGCCACACACAGGCCTTCTGCTTTGCGGCAATGAAAAAGCCAGGCTTCATCCCCCAAAACAAAAAGCTCACAATCGGGTTTATTGCCAAGTAGGTTTTAACTTTCAAGGTGTATATTGCTGCATAAATTATAATTATATAAAAGCAAATAAAAAGTACTGTAACCACAACTTTACAGTAAACTAACAGTGTTGTCTAATATAATAATAATAAGTTTTACAAGGACAGATTTTTCAGGTTTATCACAAGCCAGACGTCTCTTGATTTAAGTTACAACCTTTACATTTATTACATTTATTCACTTAGCTGACGCTTTTATCCAAAGCGACTTACAATTGCTATACATGTCAGAGGTCGCACGCCTCTGGAGCAACGAGGGGTTAAGTGTCTTGCTCAGGGAAACAATGGTGGATGTCTCACAGTGGGAATCGAACCCAGGTCTCCCACACCAAAGGAAAGCATCTTATCTATCTTATCTTATCAATCCATCATATCGGTGCGAACAGCTGTGGTTTCCTCTGTCGCTGTTTGTTTCTGAACTCGTCAGGGACAGAGAGGTCTAAGAGGCTGACCGGGCAGCCGGCTGCGGAGCGTCTCAACTCTGACAACGTCTGAGCGCATTTTCAATTCACCATCAGTTTTAGTAGAACTGCCAATATTTGACATCTACACGGTTGATTTCTCACCTCCAAACTTCTCAGAAGTGGATTTAGTGATGAAATAACGTTCTGTTGTCGGCCTCTCTCTCTCAACTTCTTTACGCCCCTCGCTTGAATACCGAAATGAATGCTGGGATATCTCTGCCGTCAAGTTCACACAAGTTACCAACCGATGCATTCTGGGTAAAATGGGCGTGTCAAGAACACTTCCGGGATTTTTAACCGTTCTTGCCAAAATGCAAACTTATGTATTGGGACAGAACAAGACGTTTCACAGACAAGAACACTTGTTGAGAAAGGCCCACCGACTATCTTAAGTAGGACTACACTGCAATGAATTCTGGGTAAAATAAGACATTTTTCAAAACAATAAAAATGGTGGATTGAATAGGCGCATCCAACAGCTCAGTGCAGTTTACCCGAGAGGAAAATATGTGTGTGTTGAAGCAGTATAATAGTTATAAGGACGTTTAGCGGAGAGTGTTGTAACAAAAAGAAATGCTTGATTGTGGAAAACATTGCGACGACCATAATCAGCGTAAACCTGACCGTTGAGCGGAGCATCAAAGGTTTACAGAAAAGATCCAAGAACATGGTACAAGATGCCACAAAGAGACATATATATATATATATATAAAGAGGAAATATCCTGAAACGGGAGGAGGCAGGGCTCAGTACTTCAGCTGATTCCTCTGTCAGACTCAGGAGAGCTTCCATGGGTGAACGAAACCAACCACATTGTAGACTAGCTGACACTATAGACCGGTCCATAGCTTTGTGAAACAAAAAAAACAGGAAAAGATCAGATCAAACAAATCAGATCTGAGTCACATGTGAGCAGAGAAATCAGATTAGAGCCACTTTGGATTGAACTAAATATTTAAGTGTCTGCTCTGAAAGGATTGTTTTTAGATGAAATGAAAAGAAAACTGGGCGATTTTAATAGTCGGCACTCAGACACCTGAAAAACATCTTTTATTTGCCGTTTCCTGATGAAGACGTGACTCAGACTTGACACTTGCTCTGCAAACTAACCAACCAACTAACTGCCTTCTAATGTTGTGTATCACTATCAGTTGGTTTTAATTCTTCATTTTCATTTTTATATCAACATTTGTTCACACTTTCTTTCATTTATGTATTTAAAAGTTTGTTTCAGTTCATTTTAAAAGCTTACATGTCTGTAAAACTCTTTATCCTCCTGAATAAATTATGCCACATGAAGACTTTTGCTTTGACTTGGATTTACCATCTAAAAACTTACCGAACTCGCTCCTCTGCAGTTCCCCTGATGCTTTACAATGTTTAAAAACTTTTGGGGGGGGGGATAATGGGTGCAGTAAGTTTTTAGGACTTTTTCCTCTTAGCTTGTGAATACATGAAACTGGCATTTTATAAACAGGCAGCTGTCCGTTAAAAGCTTCTTTTATAACTTTTTAGTTTGAATAAACAGACTCGAGCGTTACTTTGACAGTGAATACTTACAGGGATGGACTTCTGTAGTACTGAATCTGTAAACGTTTCTGTGTTTCAGTGTATTCTGGAGCAGGACATCTTCCATCGCTCCCTGCTCGCCTGCTGTTTGGAGATCGTCATCTTCTCCTACAGACCTCCAGGAGATTTTCCCAACGTGATCGGCATCTTCCAGCTCCCCGCTTATCACTTCTACAAGGTAGCAATACGACCTGTCACTTCTTATCGCATTGTGTGTATGTTCTGTCTGAATCTGCGTCTCTGTTGATATCTAGCACGCCAACGACATCCAGCCAATGAGAGCAGGCAGCTACTTTCTTTACTGACCTCCGACTCTCTCTGTAGCTAGGACATTCCCTGCTGCCTGCATCTGGTGATCCATTCTTTCATCCGTATTCTTTGTCTTTTCCTTTTGTGTTTTATAATATTTAAACTATAAAAATCTCCTGTTTCGCACATGCTTTCGCATCATTTCCCGTGTTGCTTCTCGCATGTGTTTTCTTGACAAAACCTGGTTTGGAGACCAGATAGAGTCGTTGTCAGCTCGTGTTATGTGTGACCTCCTGTTATGTGAACACCACACCGACACTTAAGACTCTGGTTTACAAGACAGCAAGTTGCGTAGTCTGAAGAAAGAAATGTGTCCAAATAGCAAAGATGTGGCGCTACATGACCATTCTCTGTAATATAAGAAACAAATTCGACCTAAAGTTATAATTCATATTAAACGATGGTGAAAAAGAGACAGAATTAGGAAATTTCAAGAGACGTTGAAGTTCAGAGGAAATATACAAAAAAAATCACAGAGAGAAAATGTAAAACATTAAAGGAGAAAGTCTGTGTGCAGGTGATCGAGGTGTTGGTGCGGTCGGAGCAGGGTCTGTTTCGGGAGGTGGTGAAGCACCTGAACCAGGTGGAGGAGCAGGTTCTGGAGAGCCTGGCCTGGACCAGCGACTCCCCGCTGTGGGAGAGCCTCCGCGCTGCCAAAGACCACGTCCCCGCCTGCCAGGAGGTCCGTAAAACACAGCACACAAACAGGACAACACTTCAGTTCATATTCATTTCAATATGTAGACATTTAAATGTATCAGACATATGAGTGAATTATAAACTTTCTATCTAAATTTATGAAGAAATGTGTGTGTTTCAGGTGATGCCTCCTCAGTATCTGGAACAAAACAATGAAAGCAGAGCAGGCAGCGTTCCCCTCACTCCCATCAGCCACGGCTCGGACCTCAGCGCCAACAGCACCATCAAAGGTGTGTGTGTGTGTGTGTAATGTGATTTACTGCTGTTCCTCCCAATATATTTATTTTACCTGTCAGACTCAAAGTCTCAAAAAGAAACACAGAGACAGGACGGCAGGTTTCTGGCTCGGTTTAGTGGCATGTAGTGGTGAGGGTTGTGAATTGCAACCAACAGCTCACGGTGCGTTCAGGTGCTCCTCGGATGGTCCCATTTCCCGACTTGTGAAGTCGTTCTTCCGACTTCAGTGTGTTCATGGGCTCCTTAGTCGGAATGTGGAATCATCACAGACGCTGCTACAAAGATGTGTTGGATTAACATTATCAGAGCAATTTAATTTCTAATTTTTATGTTCTGTGTTCTTCTGTATTTTTTAGTTTTTGTTGGTTAAATTTTTCATGAAAAGCGTCTTTAAAATCGCTCTGTGAACAAAATATGTATAAAAACATGTACTTTATTAGCACTCCATGAATGTAAAATAATCTGCCCCCCTGCAGGCGTGTCCCCCTCCCCCACCACCCTGCTGGACCGGTACAGCTCTCCGCCTACCGGCGCAGCTCGGCGCCGTCTGTTCGTCGACCCGCTGGACGGTGAGCATGGAGTCACCTGCACCAGCACCGGCAGCGCAGCACCGACTGTCGTGACCAAGACCGGACAGGCCAGCCTGGTCACGTCCATCCCAGCCGGGCAGACGGTGGTCACTGTGGCAACCGCCACCATGACAGCCAACAACGGGCAGACGGTCACCATCCCTGTGCAGGGTGAGGGACAGTCAACATTCCACTGACTGTGAAAAATCAATAATAATATTAACACTGACCTCTGACCTCTGCAGGGATAGCCAATGAGAGCGGAGGCATCACCTTCATCCCGGTCCAGGTGAGTGTGACCGGACAGGGCGGAGCCACGCTGCAGCCGCTGTCCGCTCAGACTCTGACCAGCACTCTCACCGTCCAATCAGCCGTCACTAAACATAGTGCCAAACCAGCCAGCAGCCGGCTGAGGAAAGGCTCGCTGTCCCTGTTCTTCAGGAAGGTACGAGTCCCGTAGTTATTGATCTTCATCTTCTACTGTGCAGCAGCTCACATCACGTGTTTAGCTGATGATTATTAATCACTTCTCTGCTGATTGCGTTTTTGGGCGTTAGCAAACTCACTTTTGCAGTGAAATTGTTGTAATAAATGAAAAATGCAGGTAAACACTGATATTTTTAACTTTAGAATTGTAGTTGAGTCATTAAACGGTCCCTCCAGGACTTGGTGAGCCTGACCCTGAGCCTGACCCTGACCCTGACCCTGACCCTGCATGTTTAAACCAGCGGACCGGGTTGCAGCAGCCTGTGTCTCAGTGTCTCTCTGACGTCCTCCATGTGTTTCTGACTTTCTCTCTCGAAGTGTTTGTCAGGAGACGATTTCCTTTATGTTTTCGACCACAATGCTGCACATTCTGCAGAACAGTTTCCCCGCTTTGGGAAAGAAGATCTGGATCCTGGTCTTCACGAACCCTTTGCTGATGTTTTTGTAGGTCAATGTGAGACGTTGGTATCACACACGTCTGCTGCGTCTTCTGAACAAGGAAGTGAGTTTGCTGACGTGGGACAACGTTTTGTTATTGTGATAAAACAGTGAGAAGCAGAAATCAGATTAACCACAGTGACGATATAAACAAACCACCACATCTGTGAAACAAACTTTTAAGACTTTGGAACCATTTCGGACAGACAGATGAAAGCGTCATGAAGACGACAGCTCTGCCAGAAGATCACTGTGACAGCACAATACTGACACCTACAATTACCCATAATACCCTTCTCTGTGTAGGTCCATTGCTTCACTGCAGATTCTATCCTGATGGTCTGAGATTAGTTCTGTACAGGACATCCAGTTATGATACAAGAGCGTACAGCGGATTTCCTTTTGGACGGAGCTCTTTCCCCCTATTTCCAGTCTTTATGCTAAGCTAAGCTAACCAGCTGCTGGCTGTAGCTTCATATTTACTGTACAGACATGAGTGGCTTTAAAGCAACATTATGTTAGATGTGTTTTTTTGTGTGATTTGGCGCCTTTTACCGTGTAACTCACCGCTGTCGTAGAGAAGGACAGCTGTACACGTGCATTTGTTATGATTTACATGACGATCAAAAACTAGCAAGACGATAACTTTGCTAACGGCCACACATCAAGCATGAGCAACAACACAAGACACAGTAACATTACTAACTAATCCAACATGAACACCGAGCTAGCTTCTTCCAAAGAACTCACATTGTACATTATAGACTCTTTGCTTCTTCTTATAGCTCGCTGAAGAGTCGTGTTGGTGATGTAAAGTGTTTGTTTATGTATTTATTTAACAGGGACAATGTACAGTATATGTACTGTACCACATTTAGCTAAAAGCTAATTCCCATCTGGAGTCCCTGGGCAGGTGCCAATAGCGTGCAAAATATTACAATAAAAAAATAAAATAATAATAATCCCAAAACCAAACCTTACATTTCATAAATATATATATATATATATATATATATTATATATAAATAAAATATAAAAATGCCAACCAATTCAAATAGGCCAAATCGAACTAAAAACAGACTCAAATATACAAAACCTCCCAAAACATTAATAAACAACATCAACTATCCAAATACAAAAATAAACAAACTGTCATATTACAATAATTTTACCATACACACAGTAAAAAACATACGGACCACATTCGGTGTCTCATAGCTCAGTGACTACATACCTGATTGTCCTTCAACCATATTTTCACACTACCTTTTAAAATTTTTGAATGTAATGCATTCTCTGACACTCAGTGGTAAAGAATTCCACATCCCAGCTGCCTTTACTGAAAAGCAGTTTTGTCCAAATGTCGTAGACCGAAACTTAACGCAACAGTCCCCTCTAGAGGAACCTTGAGCCCAGTCTGCTTATCGTTACATCCTGTTTGAGAGGTTGTGGTGCTAAGAACGATCTTGTATACAAACCCAACATTGGACATAAACAGGAAGTTTTCAAAAGTCAACAGGTCATGCTTCTTGACGATATTACAATAATGATGAGAATTAGGTTTTTTATCCATGACTTTAAATGCTTATTTATACTGACTCAGAAGTGGTTGCACTTGTTTGAGACCAGGTTGTGCTACAATATGAAAAGTGTGACGGTATCAATTGTACTCAGATTATACTTTACTGTTTTTGAAATTTTTGTATTATGTTTTTTGAAGGTTGGACCGCTATCAATAATCACACCTAAATGTTTAACCTGCTGAACATCCTGTACCCTTTGTCTTTTAATACTAATCTCAGGAGGAGTGCATTTACTTCCTCTAATGGAGAAATGCATACGAACCGTCTTGGATAAATTTAGTGTCAAACAGGAGTCATTCAATCTGCGATTTTCTCCATAGCTCCTGTGAGTAGAGATGCAGCTTGCTGTTTAGATTTAGCATGGACATAAATAACCGTATCATCTGCATACATTTGCACATTAACTTCTGGACAGATAGATGGTAGATCTGTGTTACGCCATTGTCGTGATAGATTTCCTTACCAGATTTAGGGCTGCACAAAACTGTAAAAAAAAATCATGCTGCGATTGTTTTAACAGATATTTTACGATCTGTGATATGATTCCCAATTTTACTTTCACTGAAAGAACTTGAAATCATCATGGTATGACATCTGTTGGGGTCAGTACCAAACATGCTGTTCACCGTACCTTCATCAACAATTGGCCGTATTGTAATTTCAATAATATTTCGATTTAATCGTGTAGCCGGGTTTCCAGTGCTACATATTGCCAATATGAGGCTCTGCAAGCCTGGAGTGTCAACGACAGAGACGCAGTTCACCCTATTACAATCACAGTCAGTGTAGCATCAAAAAGATTTCGAAGCTTCTTTTTTTTTTTCCATGTAATTTAATTTACTGTTTATTTGACAGGGACAGTGAACACTTAAAATAATTGCACCAGTGTTAGCTAGCAGCTAATTAGCATCTGTTGTGTTAGATAAAATTACTCCGTAATGTTGCTTTGAAGAACAGATCTGCCTTTATCCTGTTTCAACTGCTTATTTATACATTTTTAAGAATGACCTATAAAGGTTATTTGTGTGACGTTTAAACTCCAACAGCTGGATGAGGATTTCACAAAATGCAGAACTGTTCCTTTAACAGGCGCTCTGCGTTTACATGTAATGTGTATCAGACGTATGTTTTGGCCAATCAGAAAGGCGAATGGAAGTGATTTAACGCAAAATACAAGATGAGTAAAAATAAATTCAGTGTCTGTCCGCCCAGATTTGTTTTATTTTTTCTCGTTTGATGCTTCTTTTAGTGTTTATTCCCAACAGTTTTCTGTGAAAGCTGGAGTTTAATGAAGTGGACGCAGTGTCACCTTATAATTTCTCCGCTCACAGGTGTACCACCTGGCCAGTGTGCGTCTCAGAGATCTTTGTGCCAAGCTGGACATCTCGTCAGAGCTGAGGAGGAAGATCTGGACGTGTTTTGAATATTCTCTGGTCCACTGTACCGAACTGATGAAGGACCGTCACCTCGACCAGCTCCTCATGTGTGCAGTTTACGTCGTGGCAAAGGTCTGTCTCTGATCACGCCAACTGTGTTTCTTTCTGCCTCTTCCAAGTAAATGTGTACGAGGTGTGTTTTTGTTTTTGTCAGGTGACCAAAGAGGATAAATCCTTCCAGAACATCATGAAGAGTTACCGCACTCAGCCTCAGGCCAGCAGCAACGTAAGAACCTCTGAGTACGCTCTGCTGCTCTGCACTGATACGCATGTAGAAAACTACCAAACAGAACCTTTTTAATATTTTACATTTACAGTTTATTAAACCTTCTCATAAAAGATCCGTCAGTGTCTGTTGCTGCTATTTCGTCACACAAGTTTCATCAAAAATGTTTTAGATCATTTATCTACATTTTGGCCAAACATCCTCTAAGCTCTGCAGGTATTTTTCAACCTGTTCCCATGTTTTTGTGTCTATGTGACTAATTGGGACACAACTTTTGAAATTGGTCCGGTACTTAGCGGTGAAACGGTGCTGCAACGTAATTCTTGAAGGCAATTGTGACGCGTCAAAGTCCGTCCACTGAAGAGCTTGTTTTTGCTGCTGACACGCTTAGATTGTTATTAAAAGTGTCTGACAACATTATGGAAAGGATCCCTACAGAGAGAGACCTTTTTTTTTAAACCATCGCTTTATTGCTTTTGTCAAAGCCACCAGACTTCAATGCAAAAAACAGTAATTTTACTTCACAGAACACCGCTGCCTCGGTCTGTTAGTTTGTTTGTGCGACTTTGTTGTTTCTGTTTGTTTGTCTTAATGTGCGACTTTAGTGTTTTATAGTTTTAAAAACACCAAAGTCACACAACAATACAAACTAACTGATCGAGGCAGCAGCAGACCAGAGACGTTAAATTACTGTTTTTATCAATGGAGTCTGGTGTCTTTGGTGAGAGCGCTATAGATGCTGTTTCTGGTTAAACAAAAAGGATCACACTCTTTTAAAAAGATCTCTCTCTGTAGGGATCCTTTCCATAATGTTGTCAGACACATGTAATAACAATCTGAACCTGTCAGGTGCAAAAACAAGCTCCGACGGGGCACTATTACCTGCAAGGATTACTGCTGCCGACTGTAGTAAGCAAGTAAGTAAAAGTAACAATACTGCAGTGTAAAAATACTGTCACTGTTGTAGTAAAGGTACTTAATTAAAAATTGTACAAGTATCAAAATATCAAATAAGTACCCAGAGTGAAGTACTCATTATGCATAAATACCCTTTTCAGAACTTTATTTAATATATTATTGGATTAAAGTTATTGATACATTAATGTTGTAGCTGGCAGAGGTGCAGCTACAGCAATTTATTACTTTATGTACTGCTGTATAGCTTAATCGTAATATTTAGTGTTAATAATTTACAATAGTGCAGAGAGAATATTTTTCTCTGACATGTAGAGGAGCAGCAGTAGCAGAAAGTGGGAAACAGAAATACTCAGTTAATGGTACCTCAAAATTGTGCTTCAGTAAAGTACTTGGTAAATGTACTCAGTTACTTTCCAATATTGGGTTTATTGGGTGTGCACTGGCACATATACAGAAATGTAAGTTTATGTACATTGTCCTCCTAATTTGCCTGAAGGAGTAAGAGACCTGTAGTAGTCGTCCTGTAATATTTGGCCTACAGCTCCATGGCAGACTCCCGACTTCTGGTCTCAGGTCTAAAACATAGCAAATAGCCAACGACACCTCTAATAGCTCACTGGCTTTACTCCACAGGACATCTATAGTGACCAAAGCTCATTGTTTGTTTCAGGTTTACAGGAGCGTGTTGATCTCAGGCAGGAGGAGACGTCACTCAGGCACCGACGACACCGACAAACACAACTCATCTGCTGACCCCAACCAGGACCCAGGTATGAAAACATGGTCTTCCAAGTTGCACTGACTGAAAAGTTCTCCATTTAAAACCTCAGCTTTGATTTTAACAATTAATCAAATTATTGTGTGTGTAAAACGTTAGTGGAGATCTGCTGCCTTTACTTGTTATCAGCTGCCGTCTCATACCGACCTCCTCCCAGCAGGGGGAGACACCAGTCCAGTTCCCATCCGCTCCAGCAGCACCATGCACACCCCCCAGCCGGGCAGTGCCCCCTCCACCCCGAACAAGAACTCTTCCTCTGCCGTGGGCGAGGAGGAGCGAGGAGACCTGATCCTCTTCTACAACAGCGTTTACATCAAACAGATGAGACACTTCGCTCTGAGATACTCGCCCAGCTCGCCGTCTGCAGGGGTGCGTGACAGCCAGAGTTGTATATTTATGTATACAGGTTTGCCTGATCAATCGTTAATAGGAGAATATGTTGAGTCTGACGGAGGGGAGGTTTCACAGAGCTGGAAGAGTCGTCTAGTGAGTTAAAGTGTCGCGCTTGAACATTGCGAGCCAGGAGTAAAGGCCTTTGCACACCAAGTCCGTAAATTATCGCACGTTTAAAAATAAATACGACCTCCCGTTGTGTCAATCATGTTTACGCACAGACTCGAAACAAACTCATCCGTCATTTAAGTTTTTCGGAGGGAGGAAATGAGAAAGGAGGAGCGTCGGACAGATGAGCTGTCCACAAATCATCCTCACTGCTTCACCGTTTTTGTCTCGTATTGTGAATTTCACAAGGTATAGAATAATAAAACTGATCGGTCTCGGTGTGCCAGGTTTAGATATTAGATTACAACCCACGACACCACATTTATCAAACATTAAGAACACAACACAGAACAATCAGAAGGAGCTTTATCGCCAAGGAGTTTTTACACATACGAGGAATTTGCTTTGGTGACAAGGCGCAACACGTAGACATAAAGTTGACATAAATAGATTTAGAAATATATAAATATGGAATAAACAAATGCAAGTTATATAAGAATAATAAAAGAATAAGAGAAAAATAAAGAATGTGGTAGATATTTACATGTGCATTACTCCAGTTTGTGTCGTGCAGACGCTTTGCATATAGAAATTGACAAAATATAAAAATATAGAACAAGGATTAACAATTAACAACAAATGCACCAGGTTTGTGCATGAAATGAAATCTACATTTGTGCCATGAGCGGAAAACAGCAGCAGCAGCAGGTGGAAAGGAGGTTACAGCCTACAAGAAAACACAATGATGCGTAAGGATTTTTATCAGATGAGGGATTAAAAAAAACACAGACTTGCTGTGCAAAGGCCTTTACTCTTCAGATTAAGACTGTTTAAAGTAGTAGTATTCTGCTGTGTAGCTTTATTTGTAATAACGCATCATTTATTAGTTGATTATATTTTGTATTAACAATCTAAACCTGCAAAGTAACTAGTAAATAATGTTGTGAAATTAATGTAGTAAAGTACAATATTATGGCAGATTAAAAGTATAAAATGGAAATATTCAAGTATAAGTACCTCAAAATTGTGCTTGAGTACAGTACTATAAAGAGTAAATATACCTACATTACTGATTGATAGGTGGCGGCGGTGCAGCAGTGCACCAACAAAAAGCAGAGAAGAAGAAGATGGAGAGAGTAAACGTTTGTTTGTTTATATTTATGTGTGTGTGCAGGTGGAGCCCCCCCCCCTGTGCCCGTACCCCACCCTGAGGACCGGGTCTCCCCGTCGGATGCTCCTCTCCAGCAAACACTCCATTTACATCTCACCTCACAATACAGGCTCCGCCCCCACGGCGACCACCCCCCGAGACAAGATTTACTATTACATCTGCAGCAGCCCCCCCAACGTGAGCGTTTTAATGTTTTATCCCTGTGTTTCCTCTATGTGCAGTCAGGAGCAGCGGCTCCAATTTTCCACACTCATTATTATATCAACACGCTACTAATTTTCACTCACACACTGCGCGAGCACGGCAACACTCGTCGCTTCCTCTGCTCATTCTTCAAAGGACATCTTCGTGACAGGTGCTTTTAGCCTAGTAAAGCAGCGTAACTCTGAATCGGGAGCGTTTGACTGTCCGAGCGGCAGAAAGTGACGGTGAACGCGAGCGGAGGAAAATATTCTGGCAGTAAATGTCCGGTGTCTGTTACAGCGTGTCGGCTTCTCAAGACTTTGTTTCCCACCTGCTGGAAAAGTGAAGCCGGTTAGCGCTAAGTTAGCGAACATCTCCCCTTCAGACTGCAGCTGAGCAGCTTCTACAGCAGCTACAGAGCTGCTGTGCTACTGGACATTAGCTCAGTTTATATATATATTAGCCTACTTGTCCAATGTTGAGAACATCAGGTACAAACTGAGACTAAACTGACGCAGCCTGCAGCTCCGTCCTGCACAGACTGATTAAATTATTTTTCAGTTTTCAGTCTGAAAAAGTGGTTTTGGAAAAGAAAGGACGGAGGTGACTGGAGGAGCTGAAAGCTAATTAGTGATGGCCTGGGAACGCCTCGGGATCCCCCGGTCAGAGCTGGTTAATGTGGCTCGGGAAAGAGAAGTTTGGGGTCCCCTGCTGGAGCTGCTGCCCCCACGACCCGATCCTGGATAAGCGGATGAAGATGGATGGATCGATGGATGGATGGCATCCGAACATTTTCATGTGACCGTGATAATTTTGGTCACTATAACCGTGATATGAAGTTTTCGTTCCGTTTCATCCCTGGTGTTTAAACATTTCTGAGCTCTGGACGGATAAATAAACGTTACAGCTCCCGTCGAGAGCCAAGCGGGTCCCCGAGCCTTGTTTACCAGCAGCGTAGTGGCGGCGGGTTAACACGGAGGCTGGTCTCCCTGGTTCTGGTCTGGAGGCTGAAAGGGGGGACGTCTGGGACGCAGCAGGTTGTCACTGCAAACTGAAAATGTTTTTAGAACCTGCATCATGATTTATTTTGATAGTCTACAGAAAGGAAACAGCCTGTTAGACTGTTTGTGTATTTACTAAGACATCGTTTATTAATTGTTAATAATATATTGTCTGACCTCTGCTCTGTGACCTCTGACCCCTCAGCGTCTCCAGGAGATCAACAGTATGATCCGGACCGGAGAGACGCCCACCAGGAAGCGCAGCATGCCGCTGGACGAGGAGACGTCGCCCAAGAGGGTTTGTAACGACAACCACTCCGCCCTGCTGCGCCGCCTGCAGGCCGTCGCCAACGACCGCAGCTCCTCGCACTGACGTCGCCATCACGCCACGTCCTCACGGCCCCGTCACGCTGTCAGAGCGGACAGACCACACGCCGTCATTTCTACATCAAGTGTTTTAACAGACAGTTAAAGTAAAATACCACGGGATCAGAAACATCATTTCCAGAATGACAAAATGATGAACTCGTGGGAAAATTCAAAATGTTGAGGCAAAAAAGTCGTATTTATAAAGTTATATCCATTTTAAAAGGTGTTTAACAGTGTTTGGATGCAGAAATGACAGTTTTTCTGAAAGAATACTGAATAAAAGGAGTCACAACATCTATTAATACATTTTTTAAACTAATAATCAATGAGACGGGTCAATGACACATTTCCTCTGCACTGCGTTCATTAGTATTACGTCGCCGCGTTGCTGAACTCTTCTTTCTGGGTGTAAAACTCATCCTTCCATCCATTTCTTCTCCGATACAGGAATGAAATTTATTATTGAACGAGACTTTTTTGTACGAGTTTCTTACGACGGTGTGATGAAGTCGCAGCAGCAGCAGCTTCGCAGCACGACGTTCTCATGTTTTTGATTTTTACGCTCTTATTTACTCCTGGCCTCATCCTATCATCCTATCATCCTTCATCTTCTCTACCATACTGACAACAAAAATCTGATTTAATTCCACAGCTGCTTTATCAGCTCGCTGAATTTAGTTTGAATCATTTTAAAATCTTAACATCTGTCAGTTAAAGCGCTCTGGATTGAAGTGATTTTTATTGTCACACCAGCAGAACGGCCTCATTTTTCCTCCTGTTATCATGGATTTTAACTCAAACTCATGTGTGTAAATATTTGTAAAAAAAAAAGGGAGAGAGAGAGACCTATTTTATGGAGGTGTTGTAAGTTAAGTGCCTTTATATCTTTAACTTCTGAAATCTGTTTGTTCAAACAAACTTTTCTTGATTGTAAAAAAAAAAACAAAAAAAAACAAAGACTTCTTGATAAAATAAAATGTTAAAAAGTGACCTGGTAGATTCTGTGTGTCGCCACTGAGATGTTGGTTAATATGAATTATTTTGTATTATTGTGTCATGCATGTAAGTACGCCCCCCCCCCCCCGGCCTCCACGGGGCTACAAGATACCAAACATTTATTCAACAAGTCCAAGGATATAAAACTAACTCAAACAACATTTATAATTACTGAGTCGCCTGCTGTTCAAGGAGCCAGTTTGACTAAATAGCCCACAGCTAACTGACTCTATGGCAGCCATACTTCTGGTTAACATCCGCCCCAAAGCATCTTGGGAGCTGTAGCCAAAAAAGTAGAGCAAGATTATCCCCTAAAAACAAGTAAGACAGAGAATAAAAACAGCTGCAACCTTTGAAACACTTGATATCGGCCATCTAGAGAATATCTGTGTCAATTTTGGTCGCGTTTGAACGAAGACTTGTGGAGATTGATTTAGCATATTCTGAAAAATAAATAGTGATGCACTTCTGAATTGACCTCAGGTTGTCAAGCTCTCTAGGATGTGCATGTGATTTTCTTAAGATTTTGTTCTAGAAGTTTGAAATGAGAAATGTCTAGAAATTTACATTTGTTGTAATAAGCCACGCCCACTTTAATTCAATTCAATTTTCAGTTCACCCAAAGAAGGTTAAAGTCAAGGGCAACTGGGGCAACAATATGTCCCCTTTAAACTTATCGCATGTGTGGCGCCCCCTTTTTGCTGCACAAACATTTTTAGCGGAGAAAGAAAGAAAGAAATACTGAGGTCCAAATCAATAGTGCTCAGTGCAATAGAAGTACTGTCAGCTACTGAGGTGGCTTAACCCAGGAGTGACCTCTGGCTGCCCTGATGTTACCTTGCTGTGCAGCGTTCAAAAATCTCCAGGGTTTTGTTGAGTTGCAGAATAACAAGACGACACAGCATGAAACGTCCATTTTCCCCCAGTTTTCAATGGTCAAACCTTAGGCTCTAAAACAGTAGGCTGTCAAACAATGGTTTAGCGCCAGTGTGCCACAGCGGTCAAAATCCCTTTGCCCTTCAGGGTCTAAAACACCTGCAGATGAACAGTTTGGATCCCACATTTATATACTTGCCCCCAGGTAATAGCAGAGCGACACCCAGTGTACACACAAGAAACAACGTCTGAATACACAAAACAACGTATTTGGCTCTTACAACAGGAGTTACAAGGATCTTTGAGTTCAGATCATGATGAATGGGGGCAAAAACAAAAGTGTTGTTGTATCAGGCGGCAGGTGAAGATTGTGTCCTCAGAGTTGATGTGTGACTTTGACAAGAACCAAACTGTGATGGCTCAACGTCTGGGTCACAACATCTCCAAACCCGGTCTGCTGGGGTCAGTACCTATTAGAAGTGGTCCAAGGAAGGAGGAGCAGTGAACCGGCGACAGGATGGACAGTGGTCCAATCCAACAGACGAGCTATTGTAGGTCAAATCAGAACATGTGGATGGCTTACTTGGGGAACACACGACACATTATAAGAAGAAGGCGAGCCGGAGGAGGCAGTGTGAAGCTTCGGGCCGCGTTCTGCTGGGAAACCTCGAGTCCTGCTACCTACCTAAGCGTTACTGCAGACCATGTGACCATTTCATGGAAGCAGTATTCCCTGATGGCCTCTCGCGGCGGGATAATGCGCCACAAAGAATGGTTAAGAAATGATTTGAGGAACACAACAAGTTCAAGGTGTTGACTTGGCCTCCAAAGTCCCCAGATCTCAATCCAATCGAGCTTCTACTGGATGCGCTGGACAAATATCTCTTAACTTACAGGACTGGATCTGCTGCTAACATCTTGGTACCAGATACCACAGCACACCTTCAGAGGTCTAGTGGAGTTCAGGCCTCGACGGTTCAGGGCTGCTTTGGTGGCAAAAGGGGAACCTACACAATATTAAGAAAGCGTTAATTAGCTTAATAAATTATAAACGTATTATTTCACTGTATTAGGTGTCTCTCACTATCAGATTCCATCTCTGCTTTGGCAGCAGAAACTCCGTTAAGTGTTCATAATATTCAGAACAACAACCACAACAGAATCTGTTGTGGTTGTAGAAGAAGGGACTGTATATTTTTGGGTAAAACTAGTAAAGTTGCACAAAAAAATGTATTTGTACTGTAATGGAAAATTTTATTTGGTTCCACACAAAATAATCCATAATTAGATGTACAAAATGTCAACATAATGAAAAACGTCCACCAACATATTAACTTTTTTTGCAGAATGTTTAGTCTTTTTACCTACTAACGAAACATCAGTTGTAAAAATCTGAAATGTTTGCTTTTGTGTAAATCTACTGATGAATTAACTTATTAGTTCAGAGTTTTCAGGAGAAAAAAAAAACTAATCCAAATTTTGTTGCATGAAGTTGCTCAAACATGAATATATTTAACGTTGGCACCAAAACTATCAGCGAGAGTCTGTAAAAAGTGTCCGGCTGTGATGTCATTACACCAACAAGCCAATCAGCGGTCCTTTCATTTCCCGGCGACCACAGACAGCTGGTCTCTGATGCGTCCCAGTCCGTCCAGTATGGTGTCCAGAGACTCCCGGCCCAGCTCCACCGTCACCGTGGAAATGGACTTCCCGCCTGCCGCCGGACACGGATCCTCCATCTGAAAACCCGAACATGTAACACGTCATCAGACGCATGAAGCTGATCACATGATTAGAGTTCCGCTTAGTAAGGTTCCTGACAGAGTGAAATGACCCCGTACGAGCTGGTCGAATCCTCTAAAAGCTGAGGAAAGGTGCTTCAGTGCTTCCTTTCTTACCTGCTTTAGCGTAGGTTGCACTGCACCATCCTTCACCAAAGGACAGGAGGTGGTGCCGTCCCACAATTCCCTGGGGCAGCAACATTTATGGTGACACAGCGTAGTAGTTTCACCACAATTAAGCACCCGTTATACGCTTGTGAGACTATCCAAAATGTCAGGAAATGCTCTGAAACTACAAATATAGATTTCTATATTCCCTGTCAAATCCCTCCAGTGGAATTAAAAACAAGCTTATTGTTTTATAGTTAACAATATCATATTCATAACAAAATACTCTACATATAAATGTCGTGGAATATTCGTGATAACGGGATCCTTTTCCCGTGATATTAATAACGACTGCTGTTTTCTCGCGATAACGGGATAATTTTCTCATGATCTCGAGATAACGGCCGCTGTTTTCTCGTGATAACGGGATCATTTTCTCGTGATAACATCCTGGGATTCTGTGGTGGACAGGAAACCAGACTGTTTCGTCACTAAATTATGTTGCATTTGTTGTAGATAAAGTTTGTTTTTAAAGCTTGGAGTAAACCTGGGTCGGCTTTCCCCGAGTCCTCGTGAATTCTCCTCCACATCTTTCCTTGACGTTTTCCATCAGTGTTGAGAAGAAGTGGTTAGGAAAGGAGATTGTTTTGTTTGTTTTTTTACCACAGGCCAGTAAACCTCAGTCCCGGGGGTCACATGACCTCGGTACGTGGAGGTTTTTGTGGTCCAGGTTGGTACCCACCTTGAGCTGAACCAGGCAGGTCGGGACGGACATGCGACTGACTGAGTCTGAACCGGTCACCAAGTCGACTCTCCAGTCCAACTCCTTCAGCTGGGGGAGAGAGACTACACACACACACACACACACACACACACACACACACACACACAGTATTATTACCTACCGCACACACAGCAGCACCACATGAAGTACACACAGGAGGTGAAACAGGAATCTGGACTCACTCTGATCACTGAGAGCGTCTGTCCTCCATGTTGGACTGAAAAACATCAGAGGGAGACGTGATGTCATATTCAGCCAACCAACAATCAATAATGCTTTATTTTACACATCTGTAATTTATCAATAGCTTCCTCTAGAAACAACTATGAAATCATTAACTATAGACAAACGTTCAGCTGGAGATGAGCAGACGATTCAACACGGAGAGTAAAGTTTCTAATGAGAAATAAATAATGTGTGAATACTTATTTGGATTTTAAGCAAATTCCTGTAATTTCAAATAACGTTATTCTTTCCAGGAAACATCCTCAGGAATGACTGAGTGCTGCAGATAATCCCACCTATGGGACTTATTTTTCAGATTACTGTAACGGTCTTTTTACTTGTTTGAGCAAGAAGGACCTTCACCGTCTCCAGGCTGTTCAGAACTCTGCTGCAAGGCTTTTAACTTCCCAGCAGCGGCACAGAGGCTGTGCAATGCTTCACCTCGGCTTTCTACTTTGTGTGAATCCTGTCGATTCTTTTAAAGAAACACTGAAGACGCTGCTACTCAAGCAGGCTTTTAGTTAGACGAAGTGCTGTGTCCTTCAGTATCGAAGCCTCACGAGCCGGCCGTACCAGGTGACAGATTCAGGAGACGGTTTGCGGGTTTGGCGTGCGATTCGAAAGGAGCAGCAAAGTGCAACGGACCCTCCACAACATTTTGTGGACTTTTGAACTTGATTTTATCTACAGCTTATTTTAAATGACAAAAAAAAAGTTGATCAACTTATGTCAGAATTGCTTTGATCAAATAACTTCAAAAATTGTTATGAAACAGAGGAAAACTTCAGTTGAGAAAGAAAGTTTTTCTTTACATCTTGTGGTTTTTGTAAGAATTAAACTATTACCCTGATAATTATTTTTCTGCAGCAGGTGAAATCAGTTATGTTTTGGCATCACAAACATCATTCATTAATTTATTCAGTTCAAAGCTTCACACACCAAAGCCCTTTGCCTGTTTTATATTTATTGTCCACTTGATGGCACAGTAGAGCGAATGAAGCACCGTGAAGCTTCAGCTCATGACTGAACCAACTGGATGGAAATCTTCATGAAGCTTCATCTCGCCATCACTTAGATGAGGTATTTTTATTTTTTTATTATTTTTTGTTTTCCATTTGTTGTTACATTTTCTTATGCACTGTATTTTACTTGGTTGTTTTGTTTCGCATTTTATTGTGATTTTTATCTGTGAAAGGTGCTACAGAAATAAACTTTACTTACATACTTATTTAAACAATCGCACGGCGTGAAGCACATGATGCAGCAAAACAAAAAAAAATGTAGTTATTTTAAGACCAACATTCTCGGGGGCGCAAGTGCATTTGCTATTTAAACGACGTGGGTTGAGAAACTAGCAATGACTCCTGCGCTGCGCTTTGTGCAAGCCAGGGCCCCATAAACGATAACTGGGTCTTTATTTTATTATCATTGATGTGTGGCTCATTAACTCGTCCTGTTCCACATCCAGAAACATCCTTTGTCATCATTTGTCTTTAAAAGAAAATCCAGGCACAATTTTAGACGCCTTGTTGTTCTGAAAGTCAAACGAAGACGCGCATCAGTCAACATTTCTGTCCTGCTGTCACCAAAACCAGCAAAGTGAGGCGATGAGAAATTACAAGCATGAGACAATAAGACGCAAACGGAGGCAACAAAACGAATCATGCTGAGCATCGGGAAGCAGAGGAAACGCCACAAAGACCACGCCCACCATCAGGACACACTGTTCACCTCCCAGCTGACAGGTGTCAAAGCTGTTAATGTTGCTGTAAATCCACACATGAACCTGAACCGCTTGTCTGTCTGAACGTTTCTGTGGGTGTGAAGCTCCACCTGAGCTCACCTGTTCTCCAGCAGGATCTTGGTGATCAGGTTCTTCAGACTGGTGTGGAACGACTCGGGGAAGAGAGCGAGGATCTGCTCGGGAGAGCTGAGGTTGTTGAAGAGGACGTGATGAGACAGACGGTGGAGAGACTGAACCAGCTGGAGGGGAAACACACAGATATTTAATCTGTTTGTTCTGAGGTCCGACACCTGAACAGGTGAAAACATCAGGTCAACCGCATCGTCGTCACCAGTGTGGATTTTATTTAGTTTATTGTTATTCACTGCAGACAGTGTTCAGATTATTATGGGTTACAGAGCGCTGCATTAACATTGAACAGGTGTTACAGGTGAAAATGTTTGTGGTCTGAAAGTTTCCAGGTGTGATCCGTTTGGTGTTTGTTCACATCGAGAGGCTGAATACAGGTTTGACAGTCTGAACATCCAGGTGGGTGTTACCTGTAGGGGTGCAACAACTAATCGACGTAATGGACAAAAATCGAATCATTATTAAATTCATGATTCGTCCATGACGTCATCGGGCCGTAAGGACACCGTCGGCTTAACGGAGTAAAGTGACGTGAGCAGTAAAGTTGCTAAAACAACATCAGCGCTGCAGTAACACCTTCACCACCTCAAACCTGCAGAGTGTGGCAACGTTTCACTCAGCCAGAAAGGTCGTGAACTGCAGTGTCGTTAATCGTTAATTAATAATTATTATAATACTTACTGACCCCCCTGTAAAGTCAGCAAATGTAATGCATGACGTTATTCCTTTCTTTCTTTGTGGTGTCAGTTTGTCCCGGTGTGTCGCAGCACTGGCGTGTAAACTGCTCCCTCACTAAACAGCAGATCAGATCAGGACTTGATTTCAGAGGAACTTTCTGTTGCTGCTGCAGAAACGTTCATTAAAAGATGCATTTTTGAAAGCAGTATTTATTTTATTGTTGTGACTGTTAAATAGCACGTGCCTAAAACAACCTCAAGTTTAATTTAAAAGCTGATCGCTAAGTAAGACGAATTGTGTAATTTTGCTATTCATATTCCGAATAGTCGATTATTCGTTTCAATAATCGATAGATTAATGGACTCGTTAGTTGCAGCCATAGTTACCTGTGCAGCCTGGGCTGCAGGGATGCTCAGCGTGGAGGCTGTGGTCTCTGCTAGCCGGCGACTGGGACCTCTGTGACTCTGAATGCAAACGTCCCTCACTGCGTCTTTAGATGGAGCCTCGGGAGACAACAACAGCTCAGCATCATCAACAACAACAACAACACAGCTGGAGACACCGCGGTCACGTGACCCGCTGAGCTGCCCAGCTTTCATTCAGCTTGTTAAGATGTTGATTTTGTTTTTCTGTTTGGTTTCACTGAAAATTTTAACTCTATTAATGCAGAAACATCAGATATAATGGTGACACACTTGACTTCACTGTGAGTACCTTTACTTACATTTAGCTGATAATACATAGATTATTTTTATTATTTTCAGTGTGACATTAGTGCTTTAACTTCAGTAAAGGATCTGAACACAAACTAATGACACACAAATCAGTTAAACACAGTCTGTACATCCTGTTCAGTGGCGGACACTAAGTATTTTTAACCAAGTACTGTACTTTTACGTGTACCAGAGTATTTCTACAGTGAGTTATTAGTACTTTTACTCAAGTAAAAGACTTCCTCCACCTTCCTGCACCCTGTCCGAAAGCTCTGATGCTAACCTTAGCATGCTAACGTTTAGCTCCGCGGTAAATATTCCGCTGTTTTTATAAAACAACAAACTCAAGACAACATAAATAAAATCAACAGCAACAGTTTGCGTTTTAAAACGTGTTGATATCGGGGATCAGTACCTTCAGGAGGAGCTGCAAGGTGTTGAAATCTTCGCTGGAGACGGCGGCGGCCATGTTGGCGGTTGGTGACGTTAGGGTGGGAGAGTCATGTGACACACAGATGGCGCTGCTGCTCATGGGAAATGAAGTACACTCGAGAATCAGCGTGAACAGCCTACAGGTGAGAGAGCCGGCAGGAAACAGTAGCAGGATACAACAAAAAAATCTAAATCAAATTAAAACCGATTGATTTTATATTTGATTTGATTTTTTTATAAGATAACATCTAAAATTATGTTTGTATAAATATCTGGAGAACAAAATGCAGTAAAATAATGAGTGGTAAAAAGAGCTAATGGATGTGTTTTGGTTTGGAAATCTTAATTCTACATAAATAAATAAAAATAGGTTAATAATTCCCGGATTTCTATGATCGCGTTTCCCAATAATGTTTTCTTTCTGTTAAATCCAACATTTCCACCAGCACCTGAAGGCAGCACGCTACAAATAAACACATCCCCTGGGATGACTGAGGGAATAAAATAAGAAAACTATACTTTTTATTGCAATAAAACATCTTGAACAATAAATCCTATAAGGTAATAACACCTGAAACAGACCGTATAATAATACATACCAATATACAACAAGCTTAATTTAGGTAAATACAAATTCATACTAATTTTTTTTTAAGAACCCCCTGTAAAATTAAACGTTTATTAATAATAATAATAATAACAACATTAAACCCTAAAGGGCTAAAAATAAAGCCAACAATAGGCTTTATCTATAATAATAATAATTATTATTATTATTATAACAATAAGTTAACAGTAAACAGTTCCGGTCCCGGAGGCTCCAGCCGGCGGAGCGGTTCGGTGCAGCGACTCTCTGCGGGGGAAGGAGCTTCTCAGACGGGATGGAGGTGGTCGGTACCCGGCGGCAGCCCCGCTGATCCCCTGCCGGCCGGTGTTCGTGTCCTCCGGTGAAGATGTCAGTCTCCGGGATGAAGAAGCAGCTCCACAAAGCCAGCCAGGTAACCGGGCCGAACCGGGCTAAACCGGACTGCTGAGGCATTGAGATTTACTGCGACACAGGGCCTGCTGGTCCACACATCAGTATCGATCCTTCAGATCATTACAGGCTATCAGCATAAATATCGATCCAGCAGGTGATCGGCTTTAATGATAACAGAAGTAACCTGTGATTTATGTTTCCAAATATCATCCTACTACTGTTGTGGTATACCATACTTGTACTTCTACTAGGCTACTAGTACTACAACTGCTAATGATTTTAATTATACTACCGACTACTACTACCACTGCCAGTACTACTACTAACAGCTGCTGTTATAAGGACTAGTACTATAGGTCTATCCTAATGTTACTGCTATTAATACTACTACTACAACTAATGTTACCACGGCTCGCACAAAACTACAATACTGCACAGTACAGTTGGTGCTACAGTGGTGTAAGAAGTATTTAGAGAAGGTCTGTTTACTTAAGTGAAAGTATCTCACTATAAAAATACTCTATAACAAGTGAAAGTCCTGCCTTTAAAACTAAAACTTACTTAAGAACCTTTATGTACTTAAAGTATTAAAAGTAAAAACACACATTCTGCAGAACGGCCTCTGTCAGGATGTTAGTATTAGTCTTGGATCATTATTGTTTATGTAACATTGTTTATTTTTTATCTATTAACTTGAACAGTGAGCCTACTTTAAAGTTGTAGTTGGTCAAGTACAATATTTCTCTCTGAAACTTAGCGGAGTAGAAGTATAATGCAGCATAAAATGGAAAAACACAAGCAAAGTACAGGAAGCCTACTTGAGTAAATGCACTGAGTTACTTTCCACCAGTAGTTAAAAAGTACATAACCTCAGAAAAAGAAGAATAAAGTATAAAATGGAAAAGAGAACCTAAAAATTGTGGCTAAGTAGAGGATTTGAGTACAAGTACTTTCCATCTCACTGCTATAATCCAGTAGAATCAGGCTTTATTGCCAAGAAGTATTTCACACGATCAAGGAATTTGCTTTGGTGATTAGGTGCTAGACATAAACACAAACATACAGTTGATATAAATAAATTTAACAATATGTAAATAAGGAATAAAAAGATGTGCAAGTTCATAACTATGTGTAAAAGAAAAAATAATGTGGCCGGATTTGTGTTGTGCAAGCATAATACAGGGGGAGATATATAAATATATAAATATATAAAACAAAATTGACAAAAGATAAATGAATAATAAGGAATATGTGCAATATGGCAGTTTGTGCAGTGATGTGCAAAATATATACAACATAGTGTTTATGTGATTTCTTCTCTTTTTATGTTTATTTATGCTTCTTGACTTTTCAACACTTTTACCTTTTTGTTTATTCTCTCTGAGGCGAGCTGAAAGGTCTCAGATCAGGCGATGCGATTAGCTGACGACATGTGACGATGCACCATACTGGGTTCATGAGAACAAGATGAGAAAATATTTGAACGCTATTTTGAAGAAATATTCAATTCTGAAATATATGATTGGGGCGTCTGGGGATCCTTTCCTGCATTCTGGAGACATTTGCACCAATTTATGGTGGAATGGTTTCATTTATAGAAAGACTCAGGTGGCAATTCAAAATATAAAAATATAATGCAATATAATTTCAAAAATCCCTGGCTTGTTTTTTTAGGTTAAGTTACTTCTTTCGTTACTTCAACGCACATTTGTTTCTTCTATATTTTAATTGCATTGCATGTTTTCTTATTGTGCAAAAACACCTTTATAAAAGCATTTTCATTTGTTGTTTAACATTTCTTGTTGCAAGCTAACAGTTTTAACAAAAGCTTTCAAAAAGTGGTGGCAAAAAGCGTCTTCAGTGTAAATGACACCTAATAATTCTCTCTATTGTTGTGCACCAATACACCGAGGCAAATTCATCTGATGTGAAAATGTACTTTGCAATAAAGCTGATTCTGATTCTGATCGGTGCTAATGCTTACTTCCCCAACTCTTCCTGCAGCTGCTGAACGAGAGGCTGATGGGAGCTGAAGGAACAAAGATGGACAAAGACTTCCTGAAGATGGAGAAGGTAAAACTGTGACTGTGCTCACGCAGAGATCTCCGTCTGATCACAGCTGACTTCCTGTGTCTCTCTCTCTCTCTCCATCAGAGTGTCGCCGTCCTCCACTCTCTGCTGGACGAGCTGCTGTCCAAAACAACCGAGTTCCTCCAACCAAACCCAGGTACAGAGAGAAACAGCCGTGATAAACACAACGAGTCACAGGGAGAGAGCCAAAGCAGAATCTTATCCTTCATGAACTCTGTATTTTACAGTCTAACTAAAGTAAAACGTCACTGAAGAGGAAGCTGGTGTTATTCAGAAATTCATCCATCCATCTTCACCCGCATATCCGTGGTCGGGTCGTGGGGGCAGCAGCTCCAGCAGGGGACCCCAAACTTCTCTTTCCCGAGCCACATTAACCAGCTCTGACTGGGGGATCCCGAGGCGTTCCCAGGCCAGTGTGGAGATACAATCTCTCCACTTAGTCCTGGATCTTCCCCGAGGCCTCCTCCCAGCTGGACGTGCCTGGAACACCTCCCTAGGGAGGCGTCCTTACCAGATGCCCAAACCACCTCAACTGGCTCCTTTCAACGCAAAGGAGCAGCGGCTCGACTCTGAGCTCCTCGCGGATGGCCGAGCTCCTCACCCTATCTCTAAGGGGAGATAAGGGAGATAAGGGAGATAAGGGAGATAAGGGAGCATGCCCACATGCACGTTGAAGTCTCCCAGCAGAACTATGGAGTCCCCTACTGGAGCCCCATTCACATACAGAACTCCATTCAGGGTCTCCAAGAAGGCCGAATAGTCTGAACTGCTGTTTGGTGCATATGCACAAACAACAGTCAGAGTTTCCCCCCTCCCTCTACCCGAAGGCGTAGGGAGGCGACCCTCACGTTCACCGGAGTAAACTCCAACGAAGCGGCGGTCAGCCGGGGGCTTGTGAGTATCCCCACACCCGTCCGGCGCCTCGCACCCTGAGCAACTCCAGAGACGAATAGTGTCCATCCCCTGTCAAGGAGTACGGTTCCAGAACCGAGACTGTACGTGGTCAGTCCCACCAGATCTAAGTGGTAGCGCTCCATCCTTCCCCCACAGAGAGGTGATGTTCCACGTCCCCAGAGCCAGACTCTGCTGCCCGGGTCTGGTCCATCGAGGCCCCTGACCTTCACCGCCACCCATGTGGCAGCGCACCTGACCCCTGTGGATCTTCCTAAGGATGGTGGGTCCAAAGGACGGAGAGGGGGGTGCCACGTTGCTTTTTCGAGCTGTGCCCGGCCGGGCTCCGTGGCAAACCCGGGCCACCAGGCGCTTGCCGGCGAGCCCTCCCTCCGGGCCTGGCTCCAGACGGGGGCCCCGGGCTTCCTCCGGGCAGGGTCTCTCCTCCTCTTCCTTGTTTTTTCCTCAGGTGTCTATAACCCATTCTCAGTCTGGCCCCTCACCTGGAACCACTTTGCCTTGGGAGACCCTGCCAGGAGCACTAGGCTCCAGACAACACAGCCTCCAGGCTCACCGGGGCACGCAAACCTCTCCACCACGATAAGGTGATGGTTCCCAGAGAGGTATTCAGAAATTCTCAGGAGGAAAACTGATGGTGTGAGCTGTGTGATTTGGGTGAAGTGGAAAGTGACTCTCGTTCCCTTTTGTGCTGTTCAAATCAGGTTTTAAAGGGAAGTTTTGTTTTTTTATTTTATTTAAATAATAATTAGTGGACCAAAGAGGTTTAAAGTCTTGCTCGTGGCAACATTTTCTATCACACATTGAAATACCAAAATAAGTGGTTTTAAAATATCTAAAATTGACAAAGTCTTGAAAGATTCTCGTAAAAACGATCAAAAACTGGAACAGTTGTTTAATTTTGACGTGTTTAAGTGAACTTACTTTGTCTCAAACGCCTGGAAGGGAAGGAAAATTTGATAACTGTTATTTATTTAACTCTCCAGTATTATATAGTAAATTTTGTTGTAGACGATAAAGGTCTGAGGATTTGATTATCGAAGTTGCTCAAGTTGGTTCACTAATTTTGGGGATTTTTAATTAGCAGTCTGGTTCTAGCGTGCATGAACGTGTAGGCTCCATGGTGCACGCTTGATACAGTGTCAAAAGTTTCATTCATTCATATAAAATTCAGCGTTCTTTATAAGTAGTGATACTTAAAGATTAAATGGCATAATAAAAGGCAACAAGCTTCGGTATTTTTCCCTCTCGAGACCCTCTCAACAGTTTCAAAATTAACGTTTCAATGTGCAGAAAAACAATCAACTACAGTTAAAATCATTGATCAGTTGATCACCAACAACTTCAGAACCATCTCGTGTTCATGAATCTAATGTCTTTGTGTCGTCACAGCCTACAGAGCGAAACTGAGCATGCTCAGCACGATGTCCAGGATTCGAGGACAGGGAAAGTGGACGGGTTACCCGCAGACAGAGGGCATGCTGGGAGACTGTATGTTGCGCTACGGCCAGGAGCTGGGAGCTGCTTCTGAATTCGGTATACTGGCAGCTTTTATTCTTTATTTTGTGGTTTTAAAAGTCTTATAAAACACAGTTAATGAGCCCCAATGAAACATGAATTAAATCTGTTTCTGTACAACCAGCCCCAGAGATGTCCAGTGGGTCAGTTGTAATTGTTCTATACTTTCAATAAGAACCATGCAAACAACAAACAAAAGCAAACTGAGATAGAAAAAAACTAAATCCCAGATTATGAACTCTCTAAAACTGACTGAGATGTACACTTAATTTTTGGATGCTTATTTTTTGTGGTGTTCTTACTGAATCTAGTTAAGGATATTACAGAATAAAATACAGTTAAATAAATTCAATTGTTGAACATTTGTTTTCAGATTTTTAAGTATATTTAAAATAATTTGTTTTTGGAAAATTCTGTTAACAATCCCCCCCCCTGCAGAAATACTCAAAGAAAACAGGAAAATGGGTTGATGTTTATTTTTTCTCTGTTCATCCTCCTCCTCCTCTCGTCCTCTGGTGGTTCAGCCGGCGCTCTGACTGATGTGGGTGACGCTCTGCAGCAGGTTGCTCAGGCCAGGGACGTTCTGGATGTCAACGTCAAACGCACCTTCATCGACCCTCTGCAGGACCTCCACGACACGGAGCTGAAGGAGATCAGGGTGAGAGGAGGCTCAGCACCATCGACAACTTCACGTTCATACCGTTGGCTTCAGAGATTCAGTGAGATACTAATGAAAGTTTGTCCAACTTTAGCAAAAATGTAACTACGGTACTCTCAGATATGAACAATGAATTTTGTCCAAATATTGAGTTACCTTATCTGTGTTTCTGTCACGGGCTGGCTGAGTGAAGCGGCAGGGAACTGAGGAGTGTGGACCCAAATGCAGACAACGGCAAGGCGAGAGGAGGATGCAGTTCAAAATAAAGTTTATTCAAATAAACTAAACCGGCTTATGTGGAAGCTTGAGGCAAAAAGTCCAAACAAAGCAGAATCCAGAACAGAGATAAATCCAACAAAGAGTAAATCCACATAACACAGAGAACAAAGCGGAACACTCAAAGTCAGACGACGAGGAGGACGTGACCAAGACACAAGCAGGCATGTATACACAGGGACTAACGAGCAGGGCGGATCAGGACTAATGAGACACAGGGAGGCAGAGAGACAGCACCAGTAAGTCCGTAGGGAAACGAATAATAACCAGGAATAAACAATAATATAAAAAACTGATCACAAATATACCAATAAACTACCACTAACAGGGAAAACAGACTGAACTAAGATTAAATAGAGCAAATATGGTCAAAATAATACAGAAGTACACAGTAAGTAAGACAAACATGAACTAAAGCACAGAACTAAGAACTGAGGCCAAGAGACCTAAGATAAGAGACCAGACATAAATATCTTAGGACAAGGAGCGAGAGAAACAGAGACAAATAGAAAGACACATAAAACAATGGCAAAAACCAGAAACACACCGGGAAAAATACAAAAAACATCATCCGAAACTAAACTCATAACAGTTTCTTTGTTCTGGTTGGTTCCTCAGTACCAGCTGAAGAAGCTGAATGGCCGTCGGCTGGACTTCGACTACAAGAGGAGACGGAGAGGGAAAGTCCCAGCGGAGGAGGTCCGACAGGCCTGGAACAAGTTCATCACCTCCAAAGAGCAGGCGGAGAGGAGTATGTTCGTCCTGCTGCAGAGCGACGTGAGTCTGACAGTAACGGACTGAAGTGAGACACCAGCTGTCAGGAACTGATCCCAATCATTTGATGACACCTTTATTTAATTTCCCAACATTACTAGTTAGTTAATAATTATTAGTAACCCTGAAGGAATTAAGATGACCACTTGCTGGGGAAGGTATTGGAGACATAATCTAGTAATAATACCTCTGTATCCCCTCATTAGGAGACAAGAGCTCATAATTAGGAGACAACAGGTGTTACAGTGTGTTCTGTGACCCATCAGATTCTGTGACCTGATTAGGAGACAGCTGCCATTTTCGGCACAGCAAACGTTCCTTCCAAACGTTTTTGCATGATTTATTTTGACAGCTGATTTCCAAATGAGACCATCGAATTTAAAGAGGGTCGGACATTTTGACAGCTCTGTGTCCTATGAGATGCGGAAGTCATAATTAGAAGACAAGATAGACAAGATACTGTCGAGACAGTTCTGATATCAGAGAGCCCGGTTCCCATTTCCAGTGCAGATTAATGTGGTCTGAGTAAAGAGATGCGGCTGCATGTTGTCTCGCATAGAACAGATTCCATAACCTTTTGCCAGTTCAGTTTTCAAACATGATACCATCCAGCTGTTCTGTTGGGCCTCAAGAGACGGAGAGAAATGTGACAAAACTCCTGTAGGTATCAGAAGAAGTTAGAGTTTAGGCTTCTAGCAATCGCTGGAATGGAAAAACCTTCTCTAAACAGAGTCCGGTAGTCTTTGCTAATCCTCTCATCCAGGTGCTGAGATTTGGCAAAGTCCAGTTAGTAAAGGAACATTTTAGCGCCCACCTCTGGCCAATAAATATAATTTTAAAATAGCAGGTAGGGACAGAAAGATGCACAATTCCTTTCTTTTTCATCAGAATCAAATCAGCTTCATCTGATTAGTGCATTTTGAAAATGCTAGAACTGAACAGGAGCAGTGTCCGTTCTCGAGAGCAATCCAAGTGAGAGAAAACGTGATTAAAATATTATTTTTTAACATTTGAGACTTCATCCAGTCGAAGGTCTACTGTATGTAGTCAACTTCAGACACCCAGGACTGGCTGTAAATCTTAAACAACTTAACAACAAAATGATTCATCACTTCATTAAGTTTGGTTAAAATCCTTGTGTTGGAGAGAAACAGATCCAGACTGACGGCTGTCCTGACGTTTCCTCCTGCAGGTCGATCAGCTCGGTCATCTGGCCGCTCTGATCGCTGCGCTGCTGGACTTTCACCGCAACGCCCACCGCGTCCTGCTGGGTCTGCATGGCAACCTGCAGGCAAAGTGAGCCACCGTCTTCATCACCTACCACATCCCTCCAGAGGGAAGATCCCAGTATCACCAAAATCAATAAGATTCTACACTTGGTGACCACGAGTACCCACAACAATCTGTCCGTTGGTTATCAAGTGTAAAAAGTTTATAAACTGTGTGTGAATATAAATTTCACTGTAATTGACTCGTTAGATTTTGAGTTCCAGATGCTGAGGTGGATGTTGACTCTCACTCAGGTTTTAATGCTCTTGCTTTCAGTTTTAAAAGTTCTGTATTTGTTGTGGAACAGGCTGATGGCTGCCAGTAACAAACCAGAGCGACAGTTCAGGCCCAAAAAGATCAGAGTCAGACGTGAACGCAATGGCAGCATCGGATGTTACCACCAACCGTCTATCACGCAGACAGTTCCCTTAGGTAACTCCTACTGTAGTTGTTACTTGAATTATGATCACTTTACATTTCTCCGGAGTGAAATATGTGTAAGGATTGTGCCAATCTTTCTGTGACAGGTGAGCAGTTCACAGTGTTACCGTCCAGACCCGGCAGCCCCATCTCCTGTTACGGTGAGAAAGAACTGACGTCCACAAACAACTTCCACAAGCGACACACGGCATACTTTATCAAACAGTTGCTTCTGGTTCACAAGAGGAAAGACTTTAAAGAGGAAAACTAACTGGTTGGTTTGATGTGGTAGAAGATGCTTGAAGATGTTTCTGGCTGACTGGCAGGGAGTCCCAGCTATTTAACCTCTGTGGAGTCATTATCAAGGTGATGGAGACCACTTGGTGCTCCCGGCTCCTGGAGTCCATTTACACTAGAGCAGAGAGACCATATCTAAACTGGGGGGAGGGCTAAGAAACCACTCATCCCCCACCAACAATGCTGTCCTTTTCATCTCTCTGTCATCTTACAAGAAATGTCTGTGAACATTCTTCCAGTCATCCAGGTCAAATACTGAAAAAAATTATAAAGGCAACACTTTTGTTTTTGCCCCCATTCATCATGAGCTGAACTCAAAGATCTAAGACTTTCTCTATCTACACAAAAGGCCTGTTTCTCTCAAATATTCTTCACAAATCTGTCTAAATCTGTGTTAGTGAGCACTTCTCCTCTGCCCAGATAATATTGCACAGGTATGCCTCAGGATGGCCACAATAAAAGACCACTCCAAAATGTGCAGTTCCATCACACAGCACAACGCCACAGTGTAATTATTATTGCAAGGAAGGTTAAAATGAAGGGCAGCTGGATTTGGGACAGGGAGGACATTTCCAAAGAGGAGTCAAAGAGTGCACGTACAACCGAGTAGATAGACAACCTCTCGACATACACTCACCTAAAGGATCATTAGGAACACCACACTAATACTGTGTTTGACCCCCTTTCGCCTTCAGAACTGCCTTAATTCTACGTGGCATTGATTCAACAAGGTGCTGAAAGCATTCTTTAGAAATGTTGGCCCATATTGATGGATAGCATCTTGCAGTTGATGGAGATTTGTGGGATGCACATCCAGGGCACGAAGCTCCCGTTCCACCACATCCCAAAGATGCTCTATTGGGTTGAGATCTGGTGACTGTGGGGGCCATTTTAGTACAGTGAACTCATTGTCATGTTTGAAATGATTGGAGCTTTGTGACATGGTGCATTCTCCTGCTGGAAGTAGCCATCAGAGGATGGGTACATGGTGGCCATAAAGGGATGGACATGGTCAGAAACAATGCTCAGGTAGGCCGTGGCATTTAAACCATGCCCAATTGGCACCTAGGGGCCTAAAGTGTGCCAAGAAAACATCCCCCACACCATTACACCACCACCAGCAGCCTGCACAGTGGTAACAAGGCATGATGGATCCATGTTCTCATTCTGTTTACGCCAAATTCTGACTCTACCATCTGAATGTCTCAACAGAAATCGAGACTCATCAGACCAGGCAACATTTTTCCAGTCTTCAACTGTCCAATTTTGGTGAGCTCTTGCAAATTGTAGCCTCTTTTTCCTATTTGTAGTGGAGATGAGTGGTACCCGGTGGGGTCTTCTGCTGTTGTAGCCCATCCGCCTCAAGGTTGTGCGTGTTGTGGCTTCACAAATGCTTTGCTGCATACCTCGGTTGTAACGAGTGGTTATTTCAGTCAAAGTTGCTCTTCTATCAGCTCGGATCGGTCGGCCCATTCTCCTCTGACCTCTAGCATCAACGAGGCATTTTCGCCCACAGGACTGCCGCATACTGGATGTTTTTCCCTTTTTACACCGTTCTTTGTAAACCCTAGAAATGGTTGTGCGTGAAAATCCCAGTAACTGAGCAGATGTGAAATACTCAGACCGGCCCGTCTGGCACCAACAACCGTGCCGCGCTCAAAACTGCTTAAATCACCTTTCTTTCCCATTCTGACATTCAGTTTGGAGTGCAGGAGATTGTCTTGACACACCCCTAAATGCATTGAAGCAACTGCCATGTGATTGGTTGATTAGATAATTGCATTAATGAGAAATTGAACATGTGTTCCTAATAATCCTTTAGGTGAGTGTAGGTTTGACCCCCCTACAATGCTGCCCTTTCATCTCTTCCCAGGAGACTGAACAAACACTCACATTTGGCCTCATGTGAAAATGCCAACGCCAGTTGTTCAGACTTTGTACGCACGTCACTCCAACAACTGTTGTCAAACCGCCAGGAGCACTAACGAACCAGGTTGTATTCAAGGATCTTCTACCAAGTCCAAGTTGCCCTTGATTTTTAACCGTCCTTGGACATTTTGATCCAGTTTTGTTTGATCCAGTGGTTTGTCAGCTAAACATAAGAACAAACTGCAGATGATGCAAAGTAACAGTATTTAATTGTTATTACTAAGCACACCAAACTCATTGAACTGACTGCTGCCAGTACAGCTCAGACTAGAACAACAGAACCTGCGTCATATGTACAGTAATATCAGAGGTTCTGCTTGACAGATATCTGTGGTCCACATGCAGCATAACTATAAAACCAGGTCCAGCATAGGTTCATGTGTCTGGAGTGAATAATGCAGCCAGACGTTGTTGCCATGTTGTGGAAAACCTTCTGTTACACAACTAGTTTCTAAATATGGGAGGGGTTAAAGAAGTCAGGGTAGAACAGGGTAACAGATTTATAATGCCATTGTTATTTTATTTTATGTCAGGTTTGTGTTCTAACAGTCTCAAATAGGAAATAGATAATGACATTTTTCATTAAACTTTTTCCCATGATGCTCTCCTTCTCCCTCCCTCTCTGTCTCCCGCCCAGCTGACAGTAAGCTGGTCCTGGATCAGCCCTGTTGCCGGGCGATGTACTCTTTCCACCCGAACCATGAGGGCGAGCTGGACTTCAACGAGGGCGACGTCATCGTCCTCACCAATCAGGTTGACGCCAACTGGTACGAGGGCACGCTCGCCGGCCAATCGGGACTGTTCCCCGTCAGCTACGTGGACGTGCTGGTGCCTCTGCCGTTACCATGACAGCATATCCAACATCCACGGATCTGATGTTCGCTCAGCAGCAGGAGCGTGCAGTTGATAATATGCAACTTTTCAGCTTCTTATTTGCACTTTTTAACGAACGAATCAGCAGGCGACAGGAAAAGAAGGCCATAGTTTCTACTGTAGAGCACTTTAGTTTCTGAGCTCTTGTTATTCTATAATACGGAAGCCCTAGGAGGCCATACATATAATGATAACATGTTAATTTAATTTGTTGAGTTATTTATGTCATTTTCTCAGAATATAAAATGTTGTTTTCACAAGATGACGGGATCATTTTCTTGAGATCTCGAGAAAACAAAACGATCGCCTAGTACAGGGGACGGCAAGTAAGTTTGGCATCACATATTTTTTCTATCCCTCATCAACAAATTAATTATGAACAATAAAGCACATTAGCGTGCGTCACCCAGGGAGATATAGCAAAGCTTTATCGGCTACAGCTTTATCTGCGGCGTATCACATTTAATTCATTATTGTTTTCTCAAGATCTCAAATTATTTATGTTGGAAAAACAAAGTTTTGTTATCTCGAGATCTTTGAAAAAATTATCCTGTTATCTCGGGACAACCCGTTCTCACTCCCTGATTCGTCACATATGGCCATAGTTGTCAGTTTGTAACGCACTTGGGATCCCTTTACCGTCACAGTTCAACGCAGTGGTGGAAGCACTGTAACGTCAGTTTTTGATGGTAAAGGTAGGAATAAGATATTTAACAGAAAAGACAGAGTAAGGACATGGTTGGGGGGGTGGATGGAGGGCCAGAACCTGGACTTTGAAACAGGAGATCGTTTGTGTCCCGTGTGAAACAAAAAGTCAACATTAAATATTTTTATTTAGGCAAGTTATGTAAATTGACGTAAGTGACGCTAGTTAACTTCCGTGTTAACTGACGTACGTAGTGATTTTAACCCAAACCAGGATCTTTTCCGAACCTTATCCAAGTAGTTTTTGTGCCTAAACCTAACCAAACTGCAAAGTTTCACAACCTTTATAACGCGCCGTTTCAAAATGGCGATGTTTCGAAATGCTAGCATTTTATTTTGAAAGTCTTTGCAAAAGGCGTACCTAGGTTGTTAAAAGTCAACGGCAAAGGCCCTTGACCAAGTGTCAATATGTGACGAGTCGCGAGTGAGAACGTGTTTCTCTGGAAAACAACATTTGTTATTTTGAGACAACGACATAAATAACTTGAAAAACAAATTAAATTAACTTGTTATTACAGGAAAACAGAGTATATTTACATTTATCTGACGCTTTTATCCAAAGCGACTTACAATTGCTGTATATGTCAGAGGTCGCACGCCTCTGGAGCAACTAGTGGTTAAGTGTTTTGCTCAGGGACACAATGGTGGATGTGTCACAGTGGGGGATTGAACCCGGGTCTCTCACACCAAAGGCAGGTGTCTTATCCACTGCTCCATCACCACCCAAGTAAATAAAATGCATGTGTGGCCTCTTAGGGCTTCCGTACAATAAACTACAAGTTGCTAAATAGAAGCTCAGTCAGTAAATACAACATTTATAGACTAAAGTGTGTGTTTCCCTTTAAGACTTTTAGCTCCATTTCCTGCACAAAGTGGCCCTCGCCTTTAAGATTACTGCACATTTCTGTTTCTGTAGTTTGACACATCTATCTGATACAGAAGGTAGTTTGCAGACAGTATCTGGTTGCATCCACTATAGTGTACAATTTTCTGATCAGTGTGTAGATTGTCAGTGAGGTTAACTTTGTACTGCTGTACTTAAGCAAAGTTATTGTAACTATCTGCACTTTATCTGAAGCTTTACGAGACTCAGTCCAAGGAAATGCCTGTCAAACACATACACAATAAAAAATGTTCTAATTATATTTTGCCTGTAACCTGAGACGCTAAATAAGTGAAACCATAATTAAACTTAGCACTTATCAAAACAAAGTGCTTCGCAGAGACAAGGTGAAATAAAATTCCACTGTAAATGATAAAAATGCATGAGGGCCAAAGTAACATAACAAATAGAATGAGAATAAAAACAATAAAACAAGCAGGTGGCTCAGATAAAATCCGGATCTGGGGCCTTCAATGTCTGTGAAGGTTCTCAGCCATCCAGGTCATAATTATCCAAGGAAGGTTAAAATCGAGGGCAGCTGGACTTGCGTGAAGATGCTTGAAAACATTTCGCCTCTCGTCAGACAGGCTTCTTCTGACTTACTGGCAGGGAGCCCCAGCTGTTTAACCTCTGTGAGGTCGTTAGTAAGGCCATAGATCCCGCTTGGATCGTTAGTTGGGCTGCACGATTAATCTAATCGCGATGTGGTCATGTGCGATTACATAACCGCAAACAGTGTGCGATTTAATAAAACAATAATAGTGTGTGTGTCTGCTCATTATCTCCGCCCACACCGGCCTCTCGCATGTGCCTCTAAAAACAGACAGGCCTACAGTGCAATGAGAAAAATGAGACATGAGCAGTGTGTGAGTAACTTTTAAGACACAACAACCTATCGTAATCTCCGCCCCGCCAATCATTCAAAACATAGTCTGACTCGTCACCGGAGAACCGAGAGAAATGCCGGGTGCTCCGGTCGCTCTGTGACAGAGAGACGACAGCAGCTGTCTGCAGCTGAACTGGTCAGACAGAAGAAAACTGGGAGAAGAAAAGGAAGATTTGGCTCTCTGCCATTTAACGTTCGCTTTATCGGTGCCTTTTGTTGTTCAACATGTTCAATCACAGCCTGGAAAAGTTTGGCATACTTCAGCAAATCATTAAATGTTGAAGAATATGATTACTGACAAGTTTAGAGACCGATGTAGAAGCTTTTACTTGTACAAAGATTAAATTTTAAAAAAACAACCCACAGAAATGAAACAGCTGTGGTTTTAATATTAAATAAATTCTAATGAATGTAGTATTTAATATATTATTGTTATACTAACAGTAAATTATTAAATAAACATTATACTCTTTATATAATACACTCGTGTACAGTTCCTCCTCCAGGTTGCGGATGGAGACTCTGCATTAGACAGATGTACATTGAGCCCATATGTGCTGCTTCTAGCCGCCCCCTCTGTAGAGCAACGAGCTCCCTTTGTTCTCTTTTACATCTGTTTTACTTGTTATTGTTATTAATATTGTTTCACTTTGTTCAAGTTGAGAAATACACATTTCAATTTAAGTTTTTCGTGCATTCCTTGATAATTAAGCAAGTAGACTCAGTACCATTTGTTCCATTATAAATTTTCTCCAAATCGTGCAGCCCTAATCGTTAGTGCTCCTGGCTGTTGGAACGACAACTCTTTCGATGCCAACAATGACCATAATTTGGACAGATGATTTGAAAGTGGCCATTTGCACCAGAGTAGATAGACCATGTCTCAACAGGGGAGGAGGTCTGAGACACCTCTGAATGCAGGAGACTGAAGAAATGGTCACATTTAGCCTCACGTGAGGTGCATGGAGTCTGAAAGACTGTTGTTACAACAGCCAGGAGCACAAACAAACCAAGCGGTATCCATCACCTTGATAACGAGCCCACAGATGTTAAACAGCTGCGACTGAAGAAGTCAGCAAAACGTCTTTGAGTGTCTTCAACCAAGTCCAGTTGCCCTTGATTTCACCCTTACTCACAGGGCCTTAAATGTTGTTACCCTGCTTTAGTGCAGCTGAACCTTTATGATATGAAAGCACATTCAAAGGGCCTCAATAGAGTCTCTGCATGATCTCAGTAGAATCAGATTAGAGACGTGACTGCTGTAGTTAATAGAACAGTCCAACACTTTGGGAAGATGGAGAGGATGGATATAAATGTCCTTTCTGTGCTTTAACTGGGGTGACAGATCAGGATTACCCCTGTAGCTGTGTTAAAGTGAGACGTGGTGGTTTAAACAGCACGGACTCGACACATATGAGCTATTTGTTGACCAGCGACGAGCGAACTAAGTAAAAATACAAGTGAATTATGCAGAATAATATATATTATATTACTGGATTATAATTATTGCTGCATTAATGTGTTCATCACTTTGAAGTTGCAGCTGGTGGAGCTCTTTTTTTATCACTTTATATTCAGCTGGATAGTCTCATCAGATCCTATAATAATAAATCATACTTTATATGTTGATTAGATAATTATTCTAAAAGAGTCACTGAAGGAATCAAATAAAAGTAGGGAAGTAAAAGTACAACATTGGCCTCTGAATTGTGATGGAGTACAACTACATTACAATGGTTTCTAAGTACTGCACTTTTGTTGGAACTATGCTAGCAGTTTCCCTCTGTTTCCAGTCTTTGTGCTAAGCTAAGCTAAACACGTCTCTGAACAGGACACATGTTAAACAGAAATCCGTCTTCTCTTCTCACGTGGCTCCTAAAATGTTGGACTGTCCCTTTAATATAAACTTTATATTAGAGACTCCTGTAATAATAATAAAAAGATTAATAAATCCAGGCACACGAATGCAGTTAAATTATGTTTTCTATTGAATATAATTTAATTTAGACAGAAGAAAACGAAGGCAGAAGACATTTTCCGGTGATTTTATTAATCTCAGTCGGTCTGTAGAGACTTTATTCAACAAATGATCCTAAAAAATTACAGTTTAATTTCATTATTTGCTTTATTTTAAAGGTGATTTATCTCTGGTGAAAGTTACCTCAGCATTGACCAAAAACCTTTAAAGTGTTTGAGGTATTAAAGGAAGTTAATGTTCATTTACATAATTATCTTCAAGTCTCCAAATCCAGCCAAATATCTGAATGTGATTTGATCTTTTATTCCCTCGAGCTCACAGATGTTTGTTGTACAAAGACAAGAATCACTGAGGATGTAATTTCTGCAATAAATCAGCTGTTTCTCAGAGTAAACAAAGCTTCCAGGTCTGATGTCTAGTTTTCTCTCTTCTGTAAAATCCTCACCGCCCACAGCTGAGAGGTGAGATCTCTGTTTTTTGGGGGGTTTTTCTAACATTTAGCCACTGACAACCAGCTCCAGTCTGTTCACGTCATCGATGAGAATGCGACGTCTCCGATCTGATTCACCGCGGTGAAACTCAGAGGGAGGCAGAGATGTCTGACACGTATAACAACATGTAAACACATCAAAAACACAACAACAACAGGACAACAACAAACAGCCTCACCACATCAGCTGCTACCCACAAAACAACAATCAGTATTTTATACATTTTCTTTTTACATCAAAACTATACATTTGATGTACTTTTACTTGCTTTGAGTATTTCCATTTCATGCTACTTTACACTTGTACTTTTTACTCCACTGCATGTTATCACATGTTAGTATTCAGATCCTTTACTTAAGTAAAGTTGTAATGTCACTCTCAGAAAATACCCCACCTCAAGTAAAAATCCTGCATTCAAAACTTACTTAAGTAAAAGTATGTTAGTATTATTAGCAAAATGTACTTAAAAGTACCAAAAGTAAAAATACTCATAGTGCAGAAAATCTTTTATGTGTATTTTGATGTTTTTGGATTAATGATAGATACATTATTCATCCTGATGGGAACTTGCAGAGTCGTAGTTTGCATAACTAATATAAACACACAATCACAGTTACAAAATACACAACTTAATGAAACACACATGAGGGATGTTAAGTGTGAGAATTTTCCTGCTGTTGGGTTGTGCTGATTTTAAGTACTTTATACACTGTTGGGTAGTTTAATCTACAGCAATGCATCCTATTCAAGAAGATAATCATATGTTTGTAGCGTCGCTGTCCTGTGAGAATACACACAGGACAGAAACTGTTTCCAGCTGATCTAAGGTCAGTTTTAATAGTTTATTAAGACTGAGAAGTAGGAACACTTCATCCTTCAAGTTTGTCAGAATAAAAAAAAAATACAAAATCACCACATTTGCAGATGCAAGGTTTTCACTGGACAGGAAAGGTACGAAAAAACTGTTATCTAAAACGTAACTTCTTACTGAAGGAAATAATTAAAGATGTCTGTTAAATGTAGTGAAGTAAAAATTACATTATCTCCCTCTGAGATGTGGCGGGGAAGAAGTAGAATGTGACATAAAATGGAAATACTCAAGAAAAGTACTTCAAACTTGTTCTGAAGTACTTGAGTAAATGCACTCGTTAAATTCCACCACTGTTTATCAAACACTTTCTTAAACGCGACTGTTGTTATTGTTGTTGTTACCTCCTCCGGCCGGCAGGGGGCGCAGCCGCAGTGGCGTCTCTCTGCTCTCGACTTCCGTCTGTTGATTTAAACTTCCACCGGAAGTCTGCTCGTCCTCTTCTACCAGGCCGATCCAACATGGTGGGTGATTTCTACATGTCTGCCCGATGAATCTGAACTAATCCTGTCCTTTTAGCCGTTTAAATCCAGCAGCTATCCCTCACACAGACGCCGGAGCAGCTATTTTACCCGATAACCGCAGTATTAATGGTAGATGACGCACGCGGATCGATTTATTTGTGGTATTGTAGCGGAGCGCTGCGGCTAACGGAGTAGAGCCGCTACAGCCTCGGTTCTTATTCGGGTTTTATTTGTTTAATTTAAGGAACACATCAGAATAATACTGCTGTTTTCATGTTTGGGTAAATGCCGTTTAAATCGGATTAATTGCCAATAAATATTGCTAACCGTTCGTTAGCTTCGGAGGCTAAACCGGGAGCTAGCTTCTGAGCTAACGTTAACGTGAACCTACCGACCGGAGCTGCTGGTGAAGTACATCACCTGTTGGAGAGGTGTCTGCGCGTGGGGATTGTCTAACCTGCCGGTTATATGTTGCGTGTTTACTGTTGTGTAAGTTGCGTTAATAACGAAGAAATGCAGGAACCGTGAAGGTTTCATTCAACCAGGTGAGACAACGTTACATCAACGTAAGATTATCCGCAGGTATAAAAGGGGGAATTTAATCCATGAGGCCGCTACAAAACGCAACCTGCACCACTACAACACTTGCTGGAGGTTTTTCCATCTCAACATCGTGTTTTAGGTGACGCATGTTCGCGGCTCACACTGATTCTGACCTTGTTCTAACTGCGTACTGCTACTCCAGCTGTATGAAACCAAACTAAACTGTTTTTAATGTCAATAAACGAATCAAAATGATGCCGAAATAACAACAACATGCCGATTTGTTAAAAAAAAAACGATTTCATGCTTTGTCTGGTCTGTCAGCAAGTCAGCAGGACAACTACTTTTAAAATGCTTGTTTTCTGAATGGAGTTTGGCTCGATCGGGAAGTTTAACTCTCGCTTTCTTTTCTCCAAGCGATGACCAGTTTTAAACAAATTATGAAATAGTTCTGGGGTGACTAGGACACCAGCGTTTGGTGGGGAGACCTGGGTTCGATTCCCGTTGCGACACATGCATCACTGTGTCCTAAACAGGCCACCCCGGCGTCCCCTCAACAGCTCCCGTCTCTCAGCAGCGGTTTGTCGGCGAGCAGAGACTCGGTCCTCTAACGACGCTCTGAAGCTGTTGGTGACAAACTCAACGCTCATAGTCCATCAGTCACACGGCATGGGATATACCAGACTGTCACACGACTTTGTTGCATTCGCGGGAGGAGTTCCATCCCTCCAAACTCCTCCACGTCCTTACATTGACTTTGAATATAATCGCGCTGCGCCCAACACTCAGCCGGCTTTTCGTCTGTAAGCAATGTGAGAATAATGACTTGAGGACGTTTCTATGAATATTTATGAATAAATTAAGGTTGTGGTTTGTGCCCCCGCCTGCAGGGACGAGTCAGGACCAAGACGGTGAAAAAGGCCGCCAGGGTCATCATCGAGAAATATTACACCCGGCTGGGAAGCGACTTCCACACCAACAAGAGGGTGTGCGAGGAGATCGCCATCATCCCCAGCAAGAAGCTCCGCAACAAGATCGCCGGGTGAGTTTTGGAGACGAGTGTTTGTCTTTTGACGTCCTGTATCGAAAGTGGTCATGGCGTCCTCGTCGCCAGGTCATTGATAGTACAGGAAGATCAACCTGCGAGCCTTTCCCGTGTCTGAAGGACGACCCGTTCCTCTCAGACCCTGGCGCTCTCAGACATCTCCACAGCAAATGATGTTCAATATTAAGTGTAAAGTCAACATGATCCTTGTAGACTTGAGGCTTCTTCCACACTACTGCGTGTTAAACGGTCTGCGCCCACACCAGCGTTTTAGCTGCGTGTCAGAACGGATCTCCGTCTGTATTAAAATGATTGAAAACAAGAAAACACCACCTACGCAGCGATGGTCGGCGCTCCTCAGACCAGTCGCAGCAGGTCGCCGTGATTTAACTGCTTCCTTGTTGGCGTTTGATGCCGAATGTTTGCGTCCGTGGTTCTGACTGCCGTTTGCTGATTCTGCTGCAGGTATGTGACGCATCTGATGAAGAGGATCCAGAGGGGTCCAGTCAGAGGCATCTCCATCAAACTGCAGGAGGAGGAGCGAGAGAGGAGGGACAACTACGTGCCAGAGGTCAGTGAATTCACCGCCACGTTGTCTGCTACGCTTTTCTGTCTCGGTCCGAACAGAAACCTCCTGCTGTGCGGGGACCTGGTTTCTGCTAAACTGGTACAGCTGGTGTCTGATTCACGTTAATATGGAGTTAATTAAGGTACAAGAGCTTAGCGTGTGAACACACCAACATTTGTACCGTTAGAGAATCATTTTGGTGTTTTTAAACAATATTTTTTGTACGCTTTGGTGTTGAAATGACTCTTAACTCCAAAAAGTTGCATCTGTGCAGTAGATGCTTCAGCTTCACCTCTAGGGGCGATTGCGCCCGTCAAAATGGCGTCCACAAAAAGAGCATCTTGTTGCCAGCGACAGGTTAAGCCTGTTACACCAGGTGTCTGACGGTATCTGGAAAGGATCCCTACGAGAGGGACTCGCTGTGACCCCCTTTGTTTAACAGGAAACTGAAGTCTGGCGAGAGGCGAGTTTCTGCAGGAAGACGCTATAAACGAGGAGAGAAGTTTGTTGTGTACGTAGAAGAGCTGCCGGCGTTATTCCTACACAACAACCTCCCCTCTCTGACTCGTTTCCGCCGGCGTTTTCCTGCGACAACCCGCCTCTCACCAGATTTCAGAACGTGAACTGTCCTTGAGCGAGACTTCAGTTGACGCCATCGTCTCACGGATTCAAAACTCTTTAACCTACAAGGAAATTTAACAGCAACATGTGAAAACAGGGCCCAGGTTTAAAAACACCGGCGTGGTGCTTCTGTGGACCGTCGACTAAAAATAAGAGTTGTCTTCTAAAAGCTTCTAACGTGTTGAGTATATTGAAAAGGCGGCAGGTGAGATCAGGCAGACTTGTAGCTCTGACTGCTGGAGGTAGTTGAACATATTGTCATGACGGTGGCAGCGAGGTAGCTGCTGTCTGAGCTGACGGACAGAATCAGAGGTCAGCTGAGGATCAGCCCGACATGGATGTGGTGTTTGCTGGTTATTCCGCTTCGAGGTAGAAAGAAGTGGTTCCTCGCCGCTTGTCTGTGACCACGCCGTGACCTTTGACCCTTCTTTATTGTTGGTGTGATGTAACACAAGACCCGGCCTTTCTGCCGTGCAGCTGTGCGGCTGTAGAAATGTTTTTCCTCCACCCTGTATCGAAAGTGGTCATGGCGTCCTCGTCGCCAGGTCATTGATAGTACAGGAAGATCAACCTGCGAGCCTTTCCCGTGTCTGAAGGACGACCCGTTCCTCTCAGACCCTGGCGCTCTCAGACAAACCTTACGTCTGCATGTTTAACGTAAAGGAGGGAAAACGCTGTAAATATGTTGGTTTTTAATGCTGCTGGTTTTGGTCAAGTCAAACGTACGAGTGTTTGAAACTTCTCACGGTTGAATACTTACTACTCGAAATAGCAACAGGAAGTTCTGTATTTAAACCACACATCTCTTAGAATGAGATTTATTTTCTAAATTGCATCAAAGTAGTGAATCATCTTCCTGTTGAACACACGGTGCAGCAGAGCTGCAACTGTTAATCAAATTATCGATTTTAGTTGTCGGCTGTTAAATGAGTTGCAGACTATTAGAGCGACCAGCTCTTTAAATGTGTTCTGGTTTCTTTTCCTCCTCCTATGACGGTAGACTGAATATCTGAGTTGTGGACAAGAAATGTGAGGACGCAGTCTGTGATCAACATTTTCTGACGTTTTCATAGATCCAAACGTTAAGAAAATAATTGTTAGTTTCAGCCAAACAAACGAAGTTAATTTAGTCCAGTGTGTAATGTTATAATAACTTGACTGACACTTTTCCCGCCACGCTGACGAGGTCAGAGGTCGTCGTCACGTACATGATGCATAAATCTAATATTTTACCTCCTGCGTAGTTCAGGCTGACTGCAGCTAATCTGCAGGTTGTTGTTGGTGGAAAGTGTCTTCAGATGTCCAAATATATATTTAATTTATCAGTCCACTCAAGGAAAAGCAGTAAATTGTTTTGGCTTGAAAATGAATTGAATGATTCTCAGAATGGTTGTAGATGAATCTCCTAATCCCTGCAGCTCTGGTTTAAACCCAGACCTCCTGGCTGCTTCTCCTCCGTCTGCAGCTGCAGGACCGCCTGCCGGTTCAGCTTTAGTAAAACGAAGGATGAGCTGCTGCAGGTGACTGATACGTTGACGTCTAACTCCTCCCTGTGTGTTTACCTGTGCAGGTGTCCGCTCTGGACCAGGAGCTGATTGAAGTTGATCCCGACACCAAGGAGATGCTGAAGCTGCTGGTGAGTCTCTGTGACGGCTGTAGTCACAGTAGTACCTGTTCTGCCAACTCGAGTGCAGTTCTTCACTTTCATTTCAGTATTTTAATATTCTGCCACTTTATATTTTTACAGCCGTGGTTACTGTGAGTTATGAGCAGTCGTGTGCTAAACTGTTGGGAGGCTTTTATTTATAACAAAACATCTTTTGTAAAGTTTTATAAAATGTGTTGTGTAAAGATCTGAAGTTGTCAGATAAATGTAGTGAAGTAAAAAGTACAACATCTCCCTCTGAGGTGGAGCAGAAGGAGAAAGTGGCGTGAAAAGAAAATACTCAAGTACAAACGCCTCTAATTTAGCTTTAAGTACTGAAATACATTTAATTATTGTCCACAGCCGGTCATGAGTGTATATAAAACCCTATACATTACTGTAAATGAAAGGAACAGTATTTAAAACAAGTATAATCAACTGTACTATTGTATACTGCTGATAATACTTTTACTCAATATGTGCAGTACTTCTACTTTTATATTTTAAATTGTGGTATTGCTTCTGAATACTCCTACCACTACTCGATACCGTTGTTAGATATTACTGCGTCATTGCAGGAGCCAAGTGCAGTAAAAGGATGTGGGATTTCAAACAAACTAGGATTCAGAGTAGACTGCAGAGAAACGGGAAGCAGGAGGATGTAAAGCTTCGTGTTTAATGATGCGGCGGCACTTTGATCAGGAGGAGGCGGCTCGTTACTGACGCAGCTGCGGCTCGAGCGTTAAATGAGGCGTCCTGCAGAAAGTTACGAGCCTCGAACGACGATGTAATGAGGTGGTTTAAGGCTGCGAGGTGAAGATCAGAGGGTCACTGGCAGTTTGAGAACTTCAGAGAAACATATTTTTATTATCTTATTATTTTTTTTTAAACGGCTGAACGGACGGAGCATGAAGCTGTGCAGCTGTAGAAATGTTTTTCCTCCACCCTGTATCGAAAGTGGTCATGGCGTCCTCGTCGCCAGGTCATTGATAGTACAGGAAGATCAACCTGCGAGCCTTTCCCGTGTCTGAAGGACGACCCGTTCCTCTCAGACCCTGGCGCTCTCAGACATCTGTCCTCCCTTAAATCTGCTGTTTTCACATTGAAGTCTGGTGTCTCTGACTCTTCTTCCGCTCTTCTTCAGGACTTCGGCAGTCTGTCCAACCTGCAGGTCACCCAGCCCACCGTCGGCATGAACTTCAAGCAGCCCCGAGGAGTCTAGGCGTCTGTAAAGTATCTTCTAATAAAACCCTTTGGGACAAAAAAAACCCCTCTGCTGTGCAGGACTGTTTTTTTGGACGTCTCAGTTTTTAGATGTGAAACCCTCAAAACTCCGCTGGTGGTAAATTATCTTTTTACATATTGGAACCAGAGAAGGAAGAAGGTGGTGGTGTCTGAATAAATGAGGAGAAACATGAATGTTCCCCAAAGTTATTGACTCAAGGATTTATCTGCACATAAGGTCCATTATAATGGGGGAGGGGGGGGGGAACAACTTTGTAAAATATTCTGACATTATAGTTGCACATAAACCTTTGCAAGGCTGCAACATCACACACACGTCTGCCGTGTATTATGCATGCAGTGGAAAGTTATTAGACTTTGCAGTGAGGAAATACTCGTGAGTTCAGCCCACAATCACTACCGTGCACCTTTAGACTTTGCCCTGGGAGTATTCAGAAGAAAGCAGTGATTTTTTTGGGGGGGGGGGATCCCCAATTTTTCTTCTCGTATATTTGACATTTTGTTGTGTAGTCTAGATTTGTTTTCTCGTTATTAACCCCCGACACTGGCTCCATATTTTTTTTGGACACGTAAAATAGTCAATCTAAGTATGTGAAATTATAGCCTGCAGACGGGCTCCACCTCAGAAACTTCACATGTCTTATGAAGCGGTGTGTCTTACTATCCTACTGCTCCTCATTAAGCACAGATGTGTGTAGTCCACGTGCAGGGGAACCTCGAGTTAACCACCCGCTAAACCCGTGTGTTACGGAGCGCAGCTGTGCCGATAGTAAGTATCCATGAAGTAGTACTACGCAGGACCAAAATTTGCATTCAGTGCTCCGTTTAATCGTGCAGCGTGGCTCCGTCCATTAATTATACTGTCGACGCACAGATCAGCCAGGCTGTTTCTGTCTGACGGAGGAGATGCTCAGTGTTGCTGCTCATGGCACCAAAATGTCAAGAGAATGATGTCATTCATACATTCGAGCGCATCCGTGTAGGCCACACCCCCTTCCTCCTCCATCACCAGCACTGACCTCCCCTCCTCCCCTGCACATGGCTGCACGTGTCGCAGAGATTCTCAGGAGCCTGTCTGTGCAAACACATTTTTAAGTGCAATGCGGTTGTCAAAACGAAGCATGTGCAGGTGTCTCGGGACGCTGATGGGGATCTAAAAGGCTTTTTGTTGAGTCGGGGTTTATTGTGGCGCTGCAGAGACGTCCTGGCGTCACATCTGCAGACTTCAGGAAAACATCTTTGTTCGGTACAGATCCTTTCAGAAATCACACATTAATCATTTTAATGTTTTTCAGTGAGAATGTGAAAATAATAATTCCCCCCTCTTGTATCACAATCAGTCAAAAATCATCGCAATTAGAATTTTTTTCCCTAAAATAAGACACAGAAAAGCACATCGTGAAAATGATTTATAGGCTGAATAAGACTGTATTTCACATTTTCCCCTGAAAAGTTACAGCTGAACTATCCGGATAGATTTATATCATTTTTGAATTGACTCCGATTATCTTGCTGATGCTGTGAAATGTGAGGCCGAAGTTAAAGCGTCACAAACCTGTAACTGTCATTCAAACTCAAAACATTTAATCCTTTTAAATCTCACAGATTCAGTGTTTAACTTTTAAAAAGCAGCAAAACAAAGAGGAGTCGCTGGAAAAATCAGCGTTTAATGCAACACACAACATCACAGAAAGACTTCCTCCACGTTCAGCTTCATGAAGCATTTATTATATATATTCTAGGCTACTTTACATCATTTATATATTTATATATATTTGGAAAATATACATGTTAAAATAAACTCTTGCTGTGTTGCGTGACTGGCTCATAAGCACTTCAGCAGGAAGAAGTTGCAGAAAGCTCCTCGGGGGCAGTCGCACATCTTCCCGATGCGAGATCCTTTCCTGATGGCGCAGTGCTCCCCGAGGTCACACTGAGGACAGGAAGTACCACAGTGACACACTTTAACACAGGACGCCATATCAGCTGCTCGTGTCTGATACCAAGAGGTGGCGGGTACGAGGACACTCAGGTGGGTACTGATTCAGGTATAATGTGGTGAAACTGTGTGTACTATTATAAAAATGTGTGTGTAGTGGAGAGTAAGTAGGCTTCATTTACTAGAGTATTTACTTTGGTGCAATTTTAAAGTACTTTTAGATATATTAAAGTACTATGTCGTGATACTTTATACTGCTACTTGACTGTGTTTCTATTTCATCCACCAGTGTCTTTACAGATTAATATTTTATATACAAAACATGCTTATCTTATAAAATAAGGAAAGAGATGCAACAATTAGTCAGTCGCAATATTTTAATCGATTAATTGTTTCAGTCTTTTTTCCTTTTTTTTAAGCAAAAATGTAAAAAGAATTATGGTTCAAGAACTGCAGTTTTTTGTCTTTTAAAACTGTAAACAAAGAGTCTTTTGGGTTTTGGACAGTTGGTTGGACAAAAGAAGGAAATTAAAGACGTCACTTTGTGTTTTGGACAATTGCGACGAACATTTTCAACATTTCTTGACATTTTATAAACCAAACGATTAGTCGATTAATCATGAGAATAAATGGCGCATTAATAGATAATGAAAATATAATTAAAATATCTAAAACCCTACCAGATGGGGGGCCGTGGTCTAGTTTGTGTCAGTTTAGGGGTCCTTGATGAGAAAAGGTTTGGGAACCACTGCTATAAAGTACCCAGCAGTAAACAATACTGCAATATTCAAATACTCCTTACATGTTAATCTATCAATACTCATAATTCAGTAATTTATGTAACACTGTAATGAACTGAATCCTGCATACGTTTACTTTTAAGTACTCTTAGCTGATAATGTACTTTAGTTATTATTACATAGTAATATATTATTACAGAGTATATCCTGTTCCTCCCTGGTACTGTGCTGTAGTATTACTTCAAACATACACACATGTACAAATAAGAGACAGGAGATTAAATCACCTCAAACTGAAGTTCGTTTAGTTAAAATCATGTTGAGGTGAAATTGGAGCGGCGCCATCTTGTGGCAAACAAACATTACTGCAGATTAATTCAAGTGGAAATATCTTTTGATATATAAAATGTCCACTTTATTAGGTACACCTGTACAGCAGCCCAATGCAACAGTCACCTTCAATGAAGCTATATTACGTTCACGTGTGTTTTATCACTGAGGTCACGGCGTCGCAGAGATTTCATTATGAAAGATGTGTGAAAGTGACTCACAGACGGCACTTGACCGTATTTCTTCTCCCAGGGATTGATCCTCTTGGTCTGCAGTTTCTCCAACACTTCATGCAGAGCGCCGAGCTGAAAACACACACACACACACACAGTAGGCAGATGCATTATGGGGCAGATTATTAACTTATTCACGAAGCTTACAAACTCTTCCGTCGTCCCAACAGGTATCGTATCAGTACATTTACTCAAGTACTGTACTTATGGACAATTTTTAGGTACTTGTACTTTTCCATTTTCTGCTACTTTATACTCCACTTCAGAGGGAAATATTGTACTTTTTATTGCACTACAGATTCAGATTATGAATATTAAATATAATTATTATTATTACTATTTGAGCTGCTCAGCAGAATGTAAAGTCATCCCCCTTTTACCAGCTACATTGTATCGATGAACACACGCTATTTATAATATAATATATTAATTATAATATACAATATTATAATATAGATTATTCTGAAATGAGCCATACAGTCATTGTTTTATTGATATTAAGATGTGAACCGGTTTGATTTGTTCCTGTGTGACAGAGACCTCTTTAATTTGAAAATAGCTCAGTGATATTGTCTAAATAATTTAATTAAAAAGCCCTGATGATAATATACAGGAGTTGCAGCTGCAGCTGATCATCATCATGATCTAATAATCATCTAGATTTGATTCATTGATTGGTCCACAGAATATTATAAATAACGGAATAAAACAAACTGCATTTAATCGCATTTGAGAAGCTGGAATCAGAAGATGAATGCAGATAAATTTTCACAAGACCAGTTTCTAATGATATCAAACATATGACTAATATAATAATGATATAAAATATGTGTATACTGTCAACATATATAAAACATTTTAAATACATAATCATCATCTCCATTATCATTAGCATAATATTATTAACATACACACTGTAAATACATATAGTAGATAATAATACATGTGTGTACTGTCACAATATAATATGT